>NC_044034.1:102774075-103381103 GCF_901765095.1 Microcaecilia unicolor | reverse complement strand
GCTCCTTAGTCTTTCTTCATAGGGAAGTCGTCCATCCCCGCTATCATTTTAGTTGCCCTTCGCTGCACCTTTTCCAATTCTATTATACTTTCTTGAGATGCGAGCCAGAATTGAACACAATACTCAAGGTGCGGTCGTGCACCATGGAGCGATACAACGGCATTATAACATCCTCACACCTGTTTTCCATACCTTTCCTGATAATACCCAACATTCTATTTGCTTTCTTAGCCGCAGCAGCACACTGAGCAGAAGGTTTCAGTGTGTTATCGACGACGACACCCAGATCCCTTTCTTGGTCCGTAACTCCTAACGTGGAACCTTGCATGACGTAGCTATAATTCGGGTTTTTTCCCCAGGTCTGTCCTCTGCTCATGGCTGGACAGATCCGAATGGTCTGGAGCAGGGATTTGATGACAGTTTTAGTAATTGGCTTTCAGTGCTGGGCAAATTTCTACAGCTTGTGCCCTGAAAATGGCAAGGACAAATCAAGATCAAGTATGCATATGTAGTATCACATCACATCATACTTAATGCTATGAGTTATCTCGTTGGGCAGACTAGATGGACCATACAGGTCTTTATCTGCCATCATCTACGATGTTACTATGTTTCTATGAATGTTTTCAGCAATTTGCAGTATGTAAGCTTTGGCAATGTTCACCTCTTATCTCTTTACGTTTTGCTCAGTATTTGACATATTTTCCCAGTGTTGCAAACAGATTCTGACTTCTTGGAGGTTTCCATTTGAGATTTTGCTTTCATGTTTCTGTTCCTAATTTTTGGTTCTTTAGTTTGTTTTTGGTGAGGATCTGTCCATGTTCTGCATATGTATGTAGGGAGCTGCAGCTGTTTCACTTGTTCTGTTTTCCCAATATGAGGTGGATTTGTTTTTGAGAGTCTGGTATATTTGCAATCCAGAAACTTAGTGCTGTTATAATGTAGCAGTTTTGCTTCACAGACTGTATATTTCTTTTGGCAGAGCTTTGTTTTTTTGTGACAGTTTGTCTAGTAGAGGAGGCAGTCTGCCCTGCTGTTACTGAAAAGATGCCAGAATTTGAATATTTTATATGGTAGTTTGTAAAGGGTAAAGTTCTATTTTTGTTCTGTACCCATTGTTGAGTGCTATGAAATCAGGGTACTGTTATTTTATAGAATGCAAGATGTGGGGTTTCTATTTGAATTCTCTCCTATCCATACTTCACTCCCATATAGTACTGGTTAAATAATTCTATTGATCAGCATATAGAAGGCCCTTGAGATTTCTCTTGTACTGTCTTTTATAATCAAGTGAAAAGCAAGAGCCATGCCATGGGGATAGGGCCAGTTCTAGGGATGTGAGATGTGTCCCAGGACAAGGACACCAAAACCGTCCCCCTGCCTAATCTTAAGAGCAAAAAAAGAAAATTAGTATGAGGCCCATCAGCCAGTATGTACTCACAGGCCCTGTGGCAAGCCTACCCCCTCCACCCTTAAGGGGCTTCCTATTACCAAGGAAACCTGTGTGAGGATGTTCCAGGGCCTGTGAGCACATACCATCTCACAGCCCCCACCTGATTTGTTATCTTTTGCTTAGTAATGCTGTTTAAGATTCACTAGGGGACATAATCTTGGCACATCACTTTTTATATCTGAATCTATGAGGAGACCTCCCTGCTCATGAGCTCTCTAAGGGCACCGAGTATGAAGTATCACTTTGGCTTGTGTCCATCCCCAAATCTTTTGTCTAGAGATGCCATTGGATACAGCTTTCCTTAATTTTCCTCAGTTTTTACTAACTGCTTGTGACTTTTATTTTGTCTATCTGCCTCATTTTTGTTTCCATGTCCTAGATGAAGAAAATCTACTTCAGCACTTTGGTCACTTAAAACTCTGGGTGTCCGGTCCCCAGCTGCTGAGAGGGATCTGGTCCACCGCACAGCTTTAGTAGCAGTACATAACCCATGCAAGGCTTCAAGCTGCAATTATGAGGCCAGCACAGTTTGCAAAAATCACTCAGCACCAGCTGGCATCAAAACCTGACTAAAGATGGTTGGGAACCCTCGGGTGCTCCAGCTGCATCATTGGAACAGTATGAGCACACTCATTATAGTAAATCAACTATCCTATAGTGTTCTACTCAGTACGTCTACACACTACACTTCATGATCTCCTTACTCACTCACCAGAAGATGCTGATGGTACGTCTTGCACAATATCCAGGTGCCTCGATGATTCTGCTGAGCTGGAAAGAGGAAGAAGAAGAAGATGAACAAAAAAGTGACTTGCTTTGTTTCCCATCCCACCTCAAGAGGCAGATGAAAGAGCAAGCAAAAAAGTGCACCTGATATATAACATAAAAAATTTATTAAACCACAAAAACTAAAAGACCAAAGAGCAAACAGCTTATACCTTCCTCAAAGGAAACAGGTGTTCTTCAGTGGATGGGTTTTAAAAAATACCACAAAAGAAACCCTACTCTCTTGGGCCAGTCCAAAACACTCATGTATTTTAATATTCCAAAATGATTGTATTCAATGTGTATACATTTATTGCCTCTCAGTTTCAGTTCTCATTAGCAATCCATCCAATAGCTAAAAGGCATGAGCCGAAACAAAGCTGCGTAAGGTTATATTTCTGGTTGCCCTTTGGTTCTTTTAGGTTTTGTGTTTATTCATCATTTTGTGATATATATATATATATATATATATATATATATATATATATATATATACAGTGGGGGAAATAAGTATTTGATCCCTTGCTGATTTTGTAAGTTTGCCCACTGACAAAGACATGAGCAGCCCATAATTGAAGGGTAGGTTATTGGTAACAGTGAGAGATAGCACATCACAAATTAAATCCGGAAAATCACATATCCTTGCAACATATCCAGCTGCAAACTATGCCAAAAGATTTCACAGGACCCCACAGTCATTCACAAAGGGAAAATATTCAACATAAAGGAATCCTTCACATGCTCATCTTCTAATATGGTATATATCATTCAGTGTAAGAAATGTGATGAAGGGTGCTATATTGGAGAAAAAAGCCAGATGCTAAAGAAGAGATTTAATTTACATCATATGAAAAATGCCAGTGCCAACCAGGATGTTAGCTCTGTGGGACAGCATTTTACAAAACCGGAACACTGTTCTAATGATTTTATAGTGAGAATACTTAAAGGAAACTTTAAAATACAGGAACGCAAGACCTTTGAAGTCAAAATGATCAAATATTTTGACACCCACCAGACAGGACTTAACAAAGACCTGGGTTTTCAAGCCCATTATAAACCATGAAATTTCACTGCTTTGTCACCCTCTGATCACCATGCATATCTCCCTGTCCCCCATCCTCTCAGCCTTCTCTGTTTCTCACCTAGCCCATCCCTCCCTCATCCTTTCAGACTGTCACTGAAATACTTGATGTTTCACTTATATATGCTGTTACTTATCAAAATTTGCTTATTTCTGATCTGACGAAGAAGGGCTACCTTCGAAAGCTAATCAAAAAATGTATTTAGTCCAATAAAAAAGGTATCATCCCTTATTTTATTTTCTATGTTTTATTTTATTCTATTTCTATTGACAGCATGATATATAGAATCAGGAAAATAGCCCCTGCTGACTGTTGCTGCAATCACCACTTTCTCGTTTTGGGTGAGAGGGGAGCAAAGTCAAGGAGGAGTAAAGATTTGCTAGTTGGTCTCAGTCAGTGTTTGGGGGTCATGTGAATTTTCAAATGGTATAAATCAGGTCATACTGGATAAAAGTTTGGGAAGGTTTTGTTATTACTGGGGCTATAATCAAACTGCTTGAGGAGGATGCAAGGACCTGCAAGCTCATTTTAAAAATCAGGGAAGTTGTCCACAAGCACCAAGTAACCACAGACTTTACAGCTGCATAGAATCAGATGCAAATTACATACGCGACCTTACATACCAGCGACTTCAAAGTGAAATCATGGCACATACTGCCCCTGCTCTGACCTAGGTATGCGCATCATGAAACAGAAGATATTTTCTGTGAACAGAGTCCATTGATTGCACAGATCCATATCATGGCACACTGTGTGTCCACCCTTTAGAGCAAAGGGCCTGAAAATCAACACTGATTCGTTTATCAAGAGGTTTTTACAGAATAGGCACAGTATGTATTCATCTTCTGATTCAAAGGACTGCATGTTGATTTTTAGTATATTAAAATCTGAATATTAAACCAGAGATCCAAGGAAAGTGAGACCAAGCATTTCCTGGAGTAAAGGAGTAGCCTAATGGTTAGAGCAATGGGCTGAGATCCAGGGGAATTGTGTTTGATTTCCCACTGTGGCTCCTTGTGACCTTAGGTAAGTCACTTAACCCTCCACTGGTTCAGGTACAAAAACTTAAGGGTAGAGAAAGTACCTGCATCTGATACGTAAACTGCTTTGGTTGTACTACAGAAAGGCAGTATATCAAAATAGTTGACATGACCCTTTCATTAATTGTGTGATGGATGCATCCTTGGTTTTCCTATTTGTCCTCTTCCTCCCCCACCCCCACCCTATGGCTTTGTGCTTCAAAAGAAACACCAGTGTTGTATCCCATTTCTACTGCTGATGTAGAGCGTTTAAATGTAGCCCCCATGAGAAACAAAATAATTTATAGAACCAGAGAAAACAATGAACTGTTACTTGTATGTGTCTAATACCAACTTAACCCCATTTTATCCTGCAGTGAATGGTCAGAAAGTAAGTTAGCATTGACTCATCTACAAATTTAACACATAGCTTTTCTCAGCATGCCCCATGTTTTCCTCTGAAAACAGCCACACAGTTCTGTTCATTTTTTGACTACAGTTAATAAGCCTGAAATGTGTCGGACAGCAATTCGCTGCATGGTTCTTCTGCTACAGTTATTATTTTATCATTTACAAGCAGTGAATCTTGTACTTCCTTCAAGGTCTCTGATTTCATGCAGTTGGCCTAATGAAAACAACACAAATTGATTGAAAGACATTCTGTACCCACCCTTAGCCTGCACCCCCTCCTAAATGCAGGGAAAAGTCATACTCAATAGTTCGTTTTTGTTTGCCCTTCATATAGTTTCTGTATCAACAGTTTGCACTTGGCACATGGATATAAAACCTTTCTCCTCTAGGACTGGGTTGAGAGCCAATGGCCTTGAGACAAACCCAGCTAGTTAGATTTTCAGGATATCCACAATAGAAACATAGAAACATGACAACAGATAAAGGCCCTAAGGCCCATCCAGTCTGCCCATCCTCTGTAACCCCTAACTCTTCCTTTTCCTAAGCAATCCCACATGCTTATCCCATGCCTTTTTAAATTCTGACACAGTCCTCCACAACCTCCACCGGGAGGCCATTCCATGTCTCCACTACCCTTTCCATGAAATAATACTTTCTTAGATCACTCCTAAGCCTATCCCCTCTTAACTTTAGGGTTACCATATGGCTCCAGAAAAAGGAGGACGGATTGAGCCAGCCGGGTTTTACTTCCATTGAAAGCAATGGAAGTAAAACCCGGCTGGCTCAATTACTTCCATTGAAAGCAATGGAAGTAAAACCTGGCTGGCTCAATCCGTTCTCCTTTTTCTGGAGCCATATGGTAACCCTACTTAACTTCATCGTATGCTTCCTCGTTCCAGAGCTCTCCTTCAGTTGAAAAAGGCTCACTTCCTGTACATAAATGCCCTTGAGATATTTAAACATCTCTATCATGTCTCCTTTCTCCCTCCTCTCTTCTAGCGTATACATGTTGAGGTTCATAAGTCAGTCCCTATATTTTTTTATTTATTAAATATGCATGAGATAGATTTGCATGCACTGCCCCCTTGATATGCAAATGTACCTCATCTATGCTCATTGTGGATATCCTGAAAACCAGACTGACTGGGTATGCCTCAAGGACTGAGTTCAGAAGCACTGCTCTAGGCCACTGGTTGGATTCCAGTTCAAAGATGCGATGGCCAAAACTCAGTAACATCTAAAAGTCATTTTCCAGTGACTAAGGGCCCTTCCACTAAAGCACACTAAGCAGCGTGTGAATTTGCGTTGGTAGCTATTAGCACATGGCCACAATAACTGGTTACCGCACTGGCATAACTGTGCACTAATTCACATACTAACCTCATAGCCTGTCCTGGAGCAGGAAATAAATGAGCAGGGAATGGGTGTGGACTGCACATTGCAGTTACCATGCACTCACTTAAGGTGGATGCACTTACCGCCTGCTAAACAGGAGGCAGTAAGTGGGTCTGCTCTATCTGAAACTGCACTTAGCATAAGGTAAACTTCTCTTCTCTGTAGTAACATACTGTGGGAACTCTTCTAACATGTAGTGTACAAGCTTGCTCTACCGTATAGTTAGTGCAGGAACTGTAATGCGTTTTAGTGCAGGCTTGGGATTATCTGGGCAATACGCCCACACTAGTAACAAGGGAGTTCATGCCTAAAGTCTTTAGGTTTTTGGGAAACACTGGAGGATATGCTGACAGTCTCTGAGGTTGTAGGGATATTTGATATAGGGCCTGGCTGCCCTTAGTTCCTGGATGCTGCAGATAAGGACAGCTTCTCTTTGCCAATGAGGGATGGTTAGCCATAAAGATGTCAACCAGCACAGCCGCCTTCTCTGGTGTACAGGGCTGGTGATCTTGAACATGTTCCCTCACCTCTGGATGACAACGCTGAAGAAACTACTACAGGACCATCAGGTTTTGGAAGTCCTCCAGGGCTTTAACCTCAGCTCCACTGAGCCACCGCTGAAGCTGGTATCTTAGTTGAATCACACACTCACTGTGAGTATCCGCCCCCTTTTGCAAAGTCCGGAACTTTAGTCTGTAGGTCTTGGGGGTTATGGCATAATGGTTCAACAAAGCTTTGTGCACCTCCTTGAACTAGGAACACGTCTCCATGGACAGTCCTTGGAATGCCTCCAGTGCTCTACCAGCGAGCTTTCCTCCCATATAGCGCACCAAGTCTTTCTGATGAATCTCATTGAGGCAACACATCTTTTCAAAGGTAGTCAGATATCCGTCTGTGTCACCTCCGGTATCATGTCACCTCAAGTATCATCAAACTGCATAAACAAGTTAGGCCCAATCTGGGCTGTGGTTCCTGCCTCTGGCCTCGATGCAGGGGTTGGGCTGGAGCTTTGGATATGGGTCACTTCCATCTCCAACTTCAGTTTCTGCAGCTGGAACTCCTGCTCCTCACACTGCTGTTCCCATTCCTCTCGCTGGATCTCAGTTGGTGTGGCAAGCAGCCCTGCCAGCTCACAGGCCTCTGCCCACAAGGAGTCTGGTTTCTCCCAGAAGAACTCTGCACAGGCTGGTCCTGCAACTCCTCCCCACTGAGGTCATCTGGTCACTCATGTGTTAGATCAGGCATATCCAGTGTCTGAGGGCTGCTACCACTTATCAAATCTCCTAACACAACCCCAAAAAAAAAAAACTGACCAGGAAAGGGACCCTTTTACTGCTGTACTCCTTCACTGTGCTCTGTGTCTGGAGGTTTCATTGCCTCTGGGCTAGTCTCTCACTCTCAAGTTATTTCCCGGTGTTTTCTAGGACACTGGGGCCACACTCCAGGGGTCCCACAGTTTTCAGAAAGCACCACAGACCCAAAAACACGAACCAAGATTCTTAGTCAGTCAGTCCAGGAAAGCAGAGTCAATAAACTAAATAAGGGTTTTGTCACAGAACCTGTGAACAGTGAACAGAAAAGGTGAAATCAGCAAGCAATAACAGGTAACTGAATATGGGTCAATTATAAAACTATCTAAACATTTGTTTACTACATGGGTAGTACCTGGGGAGTTCAGGAACTGTAGCTGCTCACAGGTTATAAAACCTAACTGCTTACAGGGCCTAGGTAAAAAGATTTTTCTCTCTTGACTCCCTGGCTGAGACGGGGAAATATCCAGTATCTTTAGGCTAGATTTGAACTCCAGGGTCAATCAGAGCCCAGGGCAAAAATTTTGAAAGTAGCTGCCCAATGGTAATGCAGATTGCCTTTCACTGGAAGAAAGTCTTGTTCTGCCACTGCTTTAAAACTCAAAACAAGCGCCATCTGCTGGCCAATTAGGAGAAATACACTTCATGAAATAATAGTTTTAAGATTCAGAAACCCACTGTTTTGTCACACTTTCTACTTACCTCATGTTAATTTCTGTGGTTAAATACATCCAACTCTATAGGAAATGAGCTCAGAAAAGATCATTTTAAAATAGTTAAACATATGCTTTCTCATCATTTGTTTATGGCTCGTGTGGACATTTTTTGTGCTCTTTGGTGTTTGATTTTCTATTTTTAAAGGAACATAGGTTGAAATTTTATAAGAGTTGTGCCTTTTTGGACTTCTCATTTAGGCATCCTGTTATAATAAGTTTCCAGATATAGACTTTCTATCGCGCCTCTCAAACATATCTAAGCGGTTTACAATCTAGATAGAGAGAAGAGTAAGCGGTGGGTAGAATGTAAAATGAGTTTATCTTGTTGGGCAGACTGGATGGACCGTACAGGTCTTTATCTGTCGTCATTTAGTATGTTACTATGTTTTATTTATACCTCATCAAATAAGCACAATAAATCACAAGAGAGTATACAATTAATAGATCTTATCAGAGTCTCTAGTCAGTGTCATTCCATACAACAAAACACACATAATTAAAATGGAAAAATCAAACAGATAAAACAAATAAAAATTAAGTTATGTTTTTAAGATTATTAAACGTAATTTTTATTTTGACAACAGCAGATCAAACACAAGTGCTTAAGTCCAGAAGTTTATTCACTACAACAACAAATAATAATAAAACGTGGCCTTATGTCACCCATGCAAGGCCTGCATCAGGGGCACACAATATACTAACAGCAAAAGTAAAAAAAGAAATAAGAATAAAAACATATGCTAGTACAAAATCATACTTATCAATAACAATTTAAAACACATGAATGAATGAATGAATGAATGAATCATTGAAAATAAGAGAGCACAAGTAAAATGAATCCACAGAACCAAAACAGATAATATTAACCAAAATCTCTTGTTTAGAAAGTGCCTCCCCTTTACTAATCAAATTACATTGGCTTCCAATCAAAGCGAGAATCACCTTCAAATTATGTACCTTTATCTTTCAAATCCTAAATAGCACACACCAGACTATATGGTTCCATTAATAAACTTACCTCAAGAAATGCTAAATATGAGGCAAGAAACTATCTCAGACTACACCTCCCAAATTGCAAAAAAGTGATCTACAAAACTGTCCACTCCGCAGACTTCATTTACCTAGGAACCAAATGGTGGAACTCCTTACCACCCAAAATGAGAAATATACAGGAATATACTTAGATTCTGCAAAATCCTCAAATCGTTCCTATTCAAACAAACCCTCACAATGAACAACAGTATCTCAAATAATTAACTATAACTTGAATTGGTTATTACTCTGTTTACCATTAATCTTCTCGTTGCTTCATGTACAATTTCTCATTTGTAATAGATTTTCTAAATGTTAAACATCCATAGCTATCCCAGTATGTCTATGATACTATATTGTAAAATTGGATTCTTACAACAAATTACTTTCTTATGCATTATTTTTTGTTTGTATCCTATACTGTTTATTGTAAGCCACATTGAATTCAAACCTGTTTGGGATAATGTGGGATATAAATGTCACAACTAAATAAATAAACAAATTGATTAATATTAACTGATTATACACGATAATGATAAAGTAGAACATACCCAAGCGGAGCAATAAAGCTTGCTTGATTAAAACTATAAAAAAGAGCACAATAGCTACAAGCAAAATCAAAATAGGGAAAAGCTACTACAAGTGCCAGCACAAAAAAGACTGCTTTAAAACATTAATAATTTAAAAACCACACTTACCAGCATTCCCCAACAGAGTAAAAGCATCAGGCCTACATGCTGTAGTGTTTTCACTGTCAATGTTTCCCATCTTGCCTTGAATAGTCACCCTGCCAGTTCAAAGGTCATACTGCTTAAACATAATAAACCTTTAAAAAAAATGACAGATACAAAAAACACTCCATACAAGTCGTTTTGAAATCACAAAGCTGAAAAATGGAAATAAAAGATGATCTGGGTAGCATAAAAATGCTAGAAATTGTCAAAATCCACTAAACCCACTAAAATCAATAACTCAAAGTAAAATTATACAACTATCTGAATCGCACTAATCTCTCAATTAATGTTTAAAAATGCTTTAAAAAACATTAAAAATGCTTAAAATGCTATGTGTTCCACCACGTGTGTTCCATTTTTAGTTTTACTTTTGCTTTTAATATATTGTGTGTCCCTGATGCAGGCCTTGCATGGATGAAACATGGCTGTGTCGGGTCCTTGAGTTTTATTGTTTGTTCTAATGAATAAACTTCTGAAATTAAGGATTGTGTTTGATCTGCTCTAGTCTTATTACCATATAGGAGTACTTAGACTAAAAATGGCATTGGATATTTTGTAGGCTAAAGAGTATGACCCACTACTGATATAACAGGACACTGCAGGGTTTTGCCTCAGGGAAAGTTTTCCTTCTGTTCAACAGCCTGCAGGGTGTGCAGGTTCATGAAGTGATATGCGGAGAAGGGAGAGTAAGGGAGGCAGTGGGAGGGGTTTATGAAGTAAGCAGGAAGGAAAGCTTTTCAGAAGGGCTTATGCTTCCTCTCATGACTTAGGCCCAGATGCACAAAACTTTAATGACCCTTTAACGACCCTTTAACGAAGAAATTTTCAACCGTAGCATGCATTAAAGGCCATTTTCCGACGACGCTAGCAGCTAACGATAACGGAATACAAACGAGTCACTTCCAATTGAAATGTGAACAATTCGCAATGCACCAACCATAGCGATGATTGCAACGAATCATTTACCGTGATATATTTAACGTGAAGTCAGACCTGTCGTTAAGGCCTGAGCTGTCATACAGACACTGCTCCCCGCTTCTCCCTGCATCATAAAAATCCAAGCTGGCATGTTTGAAAATAAAAAAAACCCACACAAAAACGTGGCTCCCTGCTTCCCTCTGCATAAAATTGAAAAAAAAAAACCAAAAAGCAAAAAAGGATTGGGAGGGGGCAAAGGCGCTCCGTTCTTCCTGGGCCCGCCCTCCTCTGACGTAAGTTACCTACGTAGGTTACTTACGTCAGGGGAGAGCAGGCCCAGGAAGAACGGAGGGACGTCGGAGGAGGCATCACTGATCGCCGATCAGCTGTTCTTGCCCGTGCAGCGCCTTCACACAGAGGTGAGAGGCACTGTGCGGGCCGGTAAGGCAGAGGGGGGGGACCGGTGGAGGGGGGAGCGGTGGCAACGACCTCAGGGGGGGCGGGGCATGGGGCGGAGGATGGCGGGAGGCGGAGCTGTGTGGGAGAAGGAGAAATAGAGAGAGAGGAAGGGAGGGGAGCCGTGGCTGCTACAGTTTGGAGTTTTCTTTTGATTTTTTATTTAATATAGGGGGAAGCGGGGAGCAGCGTCGACCTCAGGCGGGGGGGGGGCAAGAGCATCCATACAGGATGCTCCTGACGAGCGCCTTTGCCCCCTCCCGATCCTCAGTTTCTTTGACATTTTTTGTCATGCGCAGAGCAGCCAGCATAACGCTTGGCTGCTCTGCGCATGTTTTACGGGCACATTAACGACGGGGATTACACTTCTTTAATGCATTCGACTTTTGTTTACCGAACCGTACATGTGGGACTTGTTTTTTTACTTCATTCTTCGTTTTTTCAACTTCGGGAAGGACTTTTACATTTTTCATTTTTTACGTATGGTTGATGCATCTCGGCCTTAGGGTCTAATTTAGGAGCCCTTTCACTAAAGGGCATTCAGCCCTAATGAGCTCTTAATGAGCAAGAAAATGCTTACTGCAAAACGTATTAAATCTCTTGTAAAAACTTGGTTATTTTCTCCGGCTTATGGCATTCCCTGTAATGTGACTTGAGCTGGTATCTCTGTTTTTATTGAAGTCCATCTTTTCTGCAATTCCTATTTGAATGCCTTGTGTGAATGGTTTTTCTATCCTATCAAACTGTAGTTCTTTTTCCTTTTCTGTTTGCTGTTCAGTTTTAAATTGTACATCTCCTTGTTCCAACCAGTGGCGTAGCCACAGGTGAGCCTGGGTGGCACTTAGGGTTCAGGCCCACCCAACAGTAGCATACGTTTAGTGGTAGCTGGTGGAGATCCCAAGCTCTATCAGCTGAAGTCTTCCCTTTGATGGTAAGCCAAGGTGGAAAGAAGCGTTTTCTCGCCAGTTGAGATATTTTTTTGGTGGTGGTGGTGGTAAAGAAAACTGGGTGCCCACCCACTTCTTGCCTAGGCTCACCCAGAATCTGTTGTCTGGCTATGCCCCTGGTTCCAACTGTCAGCTATGTGCAGTATAGCAAATAGGAATAAACTATAAACCAAACCAATAATTATTTTTTCTGTATGCTGTGTATCACTGTATATGCTCATGTATAAGTTGAGGGCAATTTTAGGACTAAAAATGGCCAAAAATGCTGTGACCCGTGAATATGTCAAGGCTAGGTCTCACTCTTCTCCCTCTCTCTCCCTCCCCTCCACTTCCAAGTCCAACATTGCTCCTTCTCTCTCTCTCTCCCTCCTCTCCAGCATCTACCCTGCCTTCCCCAAACCAACCCCCCACCCTTCCCATACCCCATAGCTTACAGGGTCAGAACAGACAAAGCCAGAAGGAAACAGCAAAATCATCAGATTTCAGTATTTGAAGATTATATATTTATCCCTCACTGATAAATTTCTCACTCTAAAATTTGGCAAGTTCACTAAAGCAAAATGTATTTTCACAAATCACTCAACCTTCCTATCCAAGGAAAATGTTTTATTCAGGAATCAGTATTTCTCACCATCCACATACACACTCGTGTCTTTCTTTTACCAAAAAAAAAAAGCAATCAGAATTTCACTCATCCACACTGTCTCAGCTAAACTTCCTGCTTGAGCCATCAGCCAATCAAATGGCTTTTAGCTGTCTGCTGATAATTGTCATGCACACTCTCCTGCAGGCATGCTCTCCTCTCAAAGTACATGCTCAGCACAAACTTTCAACCAGCCAGAACATTTACAGATTTTAAACAATCACTACTATGTATTTTTATCACTTCCCAGTCTCACTTGCACACCTCCTGCAAACTTCTTCTCTTTAATTAGAACACTGTACAAGCTTTCCTTGAATTAAGAGTTCTTCTCACTACAGAGACATATGTAGCACTGGCTGTATTCTTTCAAGTAATTACTGCACCAGAGTTTGTCTACCATACTTCCATGGAGCTAGCAATCAGAAGATAGAGTTACCGTAATCCAATTTAAAAAAAAGAGGGCATGAGTAGGATATGCAGTTTTTGTGTGTCTGTGTATTACATGTGTAAGGTTACCATATTTTGTCCCCAAAAAGGAGGACACATGTCCCGGTGGCACCAAACACCCAGCCCCGCCCCCTGTCACACCCTGCCCCCTGTCACACTCTCACTCCGCCCCCTGTCACATTTTCCCCTCCCCACTGTCACATACCCTGTCACCCCCCTCCCCGCCCCCTCCCCTTACCTTACTACTGCCATGGTGGTCTACTGACCTCTTCGGGGCAGAAAAGAGCCCCCTCTTTCCTGCCCGGAGCACTGCCCTGCATGCATCCTTCCCGTTGCTGATCCTCGGCGCCGTGTCAAAATGGCCACCGAGAGTTGAAGTCTCACGAGGTCACTTCAACTCTCAGCGGCCATTTTGAATCAGCTCCAAGGATCAGCAACAGGAAGGATGCATGCAGGGCAATGCTCCGGGCAAGAAAGAGGGGGCTCTTTTCTGTCCCGAAGGCGGAAGAGGTCACTAGACCACCAGGGCACTAGTAAGTAAGGGGAGGGGAGGCTAGCAATCTGCCCATTTGTCCGGATTTCTGGACAAACCGGCAGATTGGCAAAACCCGTCCGGTTGCCCGGACATGCCCTCAAAAAGAGGACATGTCTGGGTAAATCCGAACATATGGTAACCCTATGCATGTGATGTGTGTGTATGTTTGTGTGGGGGGAGGTGTTTCTGTGTGGATTTGTACGTGTCTGTCCATCCCTGTGTGTATGTGCTCATATGTAGTGATGTAACTACAGAAGGGCCTGGGTGGGCACAGACCCACCAATTCTTAGCTCAGGCTCACCCAGCAGCAGCACCACACTGCTCTCTCCCCTCTTTCCTCCGTGCCATCCTGGCATCTGCCCTCCTGTCTGAACCCCATCCCTCCTGATGTCATTGCCTGTTTCCTGTCTGGTGGGTGTGGCAGATGGAAGCCTGCGAAGCCAGTGCAAGTAGCAAAAATAATCGCTGCAGGCACCGGGACCTGTATGGTATACCGGGAGGGTCAGGGTTCAGAGACAGGAGGTCAGATACCAAAACGCTCTGGAGGAGAGAGGGGAGAGATGTTAGATGTGAGGTAGGTGAAAAAAAAAAACGTAATTTTTTTTATATCTCTGGGAAGATGGGAGGGGGGTGGAAGGGCCCATCCAAAACACTGGGTCTAGCTACATCACTGGTGAGGTGTGTGTGAAAGTTTGTGTGTGGGGAGGGTGCAGCATGATGGGTGCAGGGAAGCTTAAAGTCAAGTTTGAAAGGTGCAGCAAGCTCATAGTGGTGCAGCAGGCTGTAAGTTTGTTACCTCTGCTTTAGAGGATTTGTGATGAAAATGAAGAGATCTTAAATGCACTGGATGAGAAAATAACTTTAAAAAATACAATTAGGGACAATTCCTTCGCAGGCGGTAGGCTAACCTTCATGAACATAAGACCTGAAAGTTATTCAACATCGTTTGGTATTTGCTGAGTCAGCTATATCACTTTTCAAACTAGTCTTTAAAAAATTATGAAGAGAAAACAAATTTAAAATCCATTCTTAATAGCCTTTGGCTGAATATCTGACAATGAAACAAATTTACAGACATTGCTTATCTTTAAAAAAAAAGTTCAATTTTATTTGATTTTTTTACAGTAGGAAAATCAGCTTCTTGGTTATAATTTCTGGCTTCATAGTTTCTGCAACACAATGGCATAAATTATCAAATTTTATCCAGACAATCAAATTATGCAAATCCATTAGAGTTGCAAGTAAAACAAATCCATTCTCTATGATATACATCTTTAATATAAAAGATAAGGTCTTAGTAAAAAAAAAAAATAAACTTCCCTTCTGCTTTATCCTCAACTTATTCCAGTGTTCATCACTTCAAAGAATCACTTTGTATGCCACTTAAACAAACAGAGCATGAAAGCAAACTGGACAAAATATCTCCAGTGCACACAGCTGCTGAGTTGTCATGGCACACAAATTTAACAGGCATTAGAAGCCTGATTCTTCACCATCCAAACTGATTCTATACCTTCCATATTGAGACCTCATAGATAGGCTTGATGAAACTTGAATCCTGGAAGTTAGCTCTTTTAGGGTCCTTTGACTAAACTGCGGCAAAAGGGGGCCTGCACTGGCGTCAGTGCGTGTTTTTGATGCGCACTGAGGCCCCCTTTTTCCGCAGCAAGTAAAAGGCTGGGTTTTTAAAAAACAGAAGTGGCCATGTGGCAAGTGAAGCACTTGTCGCGTGGCCATTTCAGGGGGGGGTATCACTTACCGCCACCCATTGACTTACCACCACTTAGTAAAAGACCCCCTTATAGTATTGTGAGTTCGCTAGAATGGGAGTCAATGAACTTACAGGTTGTCCTGTGCTCCAAAATCCCCTGCTACATCTCTAGCATCAAGTATTGTAAAGGCCAAGAAAGCATGCAGAAAAGACAAGGGGGGATGCTGTTAGGTTGGGTGTGATATGCAAATATGTCATTTTATATATTACTCCTTTCATACCCAAATCCCCCCTCCCACACACACACACACACACGCACAATAAAGGCTGTGTTCACAACTCACCAGGCTATGATGGAGTCAGTCAGGCAAGGGTGCACAACACAGTTTCCTGAGGGCCAAGCTGGTAGAGAGGACAGGCAGCAGAAGAGCTTAGGTAGGATAGGAATTGCATGAGCAAGAAATGGAGGCAGTACCAGGGCATCCCACATTACAGAGCTAATAGAAGCTGACTTATAGGTATAAGGGAAAGGCTTGAAGAGAAGGGATAGGCGTGTAAGGGGCAGACTGAAACAGAAGCAGAAGGCCAGAAGAAGCAGAAGTGGACAGCAGGAAAGAAAACAGAGGTATTTTAGAAACTGAAGGCGTTTATTTCCTGTACTGTTATAAGTGTGTTTAATGGTATTTAATAAAGGCCATTTACTAAAGTGTACTAAGCAATTAGCACATTAATTAGTGCATAATGTTGGTGCACAAATGTTGTAACCGCTACCACAGTGGAATGACACTATGCACTAATTCATACACTAACTACAGGGGCAGGAAATGGGTGGGGAATGGGCTTGACCTGTGCATTGTAGTTAGCATGTGGTACTTCACAGCATGCTGTCGCTTGTGCAGTTAGCTGTAAAGACCTTTTCTGTGTGGTAACTTTATGAGAACATGCTAGGAATAGCCCTTGATAGCAGGGATCACAAAAAGAATAGACAGCCAGAAAAGTCCTGTGTTACATTAAGGGGTCTGTTTACTAAGCTGCACTAGTGGCTTCCACGTGGAATTGCCGACACAACCCAAAATGAATGAGCAGTGTTGGCACTAGCACACAGCCAGCCACGCTACCGGCCTAGTAAACCCCAGCATAAGGCTATCTTTTCTAAAGACAAACCCATGTAACACATTTCATCAGCGTACTTCATATTCCATATCTGTTAGTCTCCTGGATGGAGACACCCCTTACCTATTTACATTGCTATGTGATCCTTACGTTAGAGAGACCCACACACTCTCCATTTAGTATGACTGGGATATCCAAGGTTAGGATGGTTTATTTATTTATTTATTTGTTACATTTGTATCCCACATTTTCTCACCTATTTGCAGGCTCAATGTGGCTTACGTGGAGGGGCATAATCGAACGGGGATGACCATCTCTAAGGGCGTCCATCTCTAAGAACGTTCCGGCAAAGGGGCCTGCATGTGATGGAGCTGGGTATGACATTTGAGGCTGGCATAGAGGCTGGAAAAATGTTTTTTAATTTTATTTTTAGGGTGGGAGGGGGTTGGTGACCACTGGGGGAGTAAGGGGAGGTCATCCCCGATTCCCTCCAGTGGTCATCTGGTCAGTTCGGGCACCTTTTCGAGGCTTGGTCGTGAAAAAAAGGGACCAAGTAAAGTCGACCAAATGCTCATGAGGGACGCCCTTCTTTTTTCCATTATCAGCCGAGGACGCCCATCTCTTAACCACGCCCCCATCCCACCTTCGGTACACTGCCGACACGCCCCCATGAACTTTGGTCATCCCCGCAATGGAAAGCAGTTGAGGACGCAAAAAATTGGCTTTCAATTATACCAATTTGGGCAACGTTGAGAGAAGGGCGCCCATCTCCCAACTTGTGTCGGAAGATGGGCGTCCTTCCCTTTCGACTAGATAGTATCATAATGGCAATTGCCAGTTCTGGTATGAACAAATACAAAATGATGCTGTGGTACAATAAAGATCATGTGTAACAGACACATTAGGGAATCGTAGGGAGGAAGAGTTAAGTTATGTCCAGTCCGAGCTTTGGTTTCGTTGTGTTGCAGGATTCAGGCATTTAAATTGGATCAGTAGGGTATGCCTTTTTGAACAGGTTAGTTTTTAGTGATTTCTGGAAGTTTAGGTGGCCATACGTTTTTTTCACGGCATTTGGTAATGCATTCCATAGTTGTGTGCTTATATAGGAGAAGCTGGATGCATAAGTTGATTTGTATTTGAGTCCTTTGCAGCTTGGGTAGTGGAGATTTAGGAATGTTCGTGTTGATCTTGTTGTGTTTCTGGTTGGTAGGTCTGTCATGTATCCCAGGGCTTTTCCGTAGATGATTTTATGAACCATGGTGCAGATTTTGAACGCAATATGTTCTTTGATTGGGAGCCAGTGCAGTTTTTCTCGTAGGGGTTTGGCGCTTTCGAATCACGTTTTTCCAAATATAAGTCTGGCTGCCGTGTTTTGAGCAGTTTGAAGTTTCTTTCTGATTTGTTCTTTGCATCCGCATAGATTCCATAGCAGTAGTCTGTATGGCTCAGTACCATTGATTGTATCAAGTTGCAAAATATTTCCCTCGGGAAGAATGGTTTCACTTGTAAAGTTTCCACATTGAGTGGAGCATTTTCTTTGTTGTAGATTTCACTTGGCTGTCTAGCGTGAGGTTGCGATCGATTATGACTTCGAGAACTTTCAGGCTGTCTAAGATGGGGAGGGTGTAATCTGGGGTGTTTATATTGGTGGGTTTGTTCGTGTTGTATTGGGATGAGAGGATGAGACAGTGTGTTTTTTTGTGTTGAGTTTTAGTTGAAATGCATTCGCCCATGAGTTCATGATGTTCAAGCTGAGATTGATTTCATTGGTGATTTCTGTTAGATCATCTTTGTATGGGATGTATATTGTGACATCATCTGTGTAAATGAAAGGGTTAAGGCCTTGGTTGGATAAGGACTTGGCTAGTGGGGTCATCATTAGGTTGAAAAGGATCAGTGATAGTGGTGAACCTTGAGGTACTCCACAATCTGCTTTCCATGTTGATGATAGTTCGAGTTTGATTTCACTTGATATGTTCTAGTGGTTAGGAAACCCTTGATCCAACTAAGTACACTTCCACCAATCCCGAAGTACTCTAGGAGTCTTAGTAGTATTTATGGTTTACCACGTTGAACGCACTAGACATGTCAAATTGGAGGAGAAGTATGCTTTTACCTGTTGCTATTTCTTGTTTGAATTTGGCAAGGAGAGTAATTAGTACTGTTTCAGTGCTGTGAATGGGGCAAAATCCTGATTGTGATTCATGTAGTATTGAGAATTTGTTTATATAGTCAGTAAGTTGTTTGGTTACCATGCTTTCCATCAGTTTGACTATCAGTGGGATAGATGCTAATGGGTGGTAATTGGTGATTTCGTTTGTTTTTTCTTGGTATCTTTTGGTATTGGGGTGAGTAGAATGTTGCCATTTTCCTTAGGGAAGAGACCTTGTTGAAGCATGTAGTTTAAGTGGGATGTGAGGTCTGCTATGAAGCGGTGGGCAGAGGATTTTATTAGGTAGCTGGGACTGACAATCTATTGCTCAAAATTTATTTTTGCAATTAAGCAAAATGGTGGGAGACATGGTGAAAATGTGATAACAATCCAAACATGCATAAGTGCACCTCTTACTCAGAATCTTTGAAGATAATTGTGTATCTGAGAAATAACTCTCCAATAGATAAGACAGCATTGAGGTAGGTCAGAAAGCAATAAACTGGAAATTTGTGAAGATAAATGTCTCCCATTTACCCTTCTGTTAAATAAAGCGGTTAGACAGTACACTCCATTTATACAGCAACTAATAACTCTTATTTTAACCAAGTTAACTCCTTTTACTACTTACTCCTTTCTTCCTTGGGGCTAACTGTTAGGGCAACTCCTAATGCATAGTTTATATGCAACATACCTTTTTCATCAATATACTGTACCATTTTGGACATGGTTTCTTTGTAGTATATCCTCCAGGGAGGATTAGGGTAACTGGTAGATTCTTATTCTTAATGCATGGCCAATGACTTGGGCATAATGCTTCCTGATGAACCTGCCTCATTTTCCTGTCCTGGAATTACCACGATAGTTCCCTTTATAACTCAGTCACCTAGGCTGAAAATCATGTATATAGGAATAGGGTGCATTCGGGCATAGATGTCAATCATGCATCCGTGCTTCTATTTTTAGTTCAACAACACCCACTGCCACCAGATTCACAGTTGGCTAGAGTACCTTCCACAAGTCCCACAACAGTTTTTGAATGGTGCACTCCATTCTACTACTTGCGGAGCAGGTCTTCCGCTGATCCAGGCTCTACCTGAGGGCCTCACAGCAGCATGGGTGGCATAGCTATGGTGGTTAAATCAGTACTATCAGGCCAGGGCCAGTCTTGGTGGCTGAGTCCCTTTACTGCTGTTCCCTTCATCCAGTGACCTTCTATACTCTTACACCAGTCTCTCCAGCTTAGGACTGGACAGGTTGTAGTCCACGGATACACCTGAAGAGCTTTCAAGTAAAGTCCCTAAGGCCATGTACACATGGTCACATAAAGCCTCCAGATGGGTAGGCTGGTGTTTATGTTCTTCTGTCAAGGTGCAGGCAAGAACTGGTGACTGAAGCCCTACTGATGATTGACATACTGCTAGCTTCCCAGAGGTCAATTTTGGCCACCCACGGAATGAGTGGCTGGAGGTATGCAGCACAGACCACACTTCTCTAGGGCTACTTTATAAGCCTACTATAGGGTGGCTCACCTAGGGTTGCAGCTCAAGGTATGGTCAGAAGGAGGCCCTCTCGATGAGTGGATGACCACATCAGTGGCATAGCTAGGACTGTATGGACCCTGGACAGAAAATTGAGAGGCCGAATGCACACCGGAAAGGTCCCACTTGCCAGAGAGGCATGCAGCTGTGGGGACCTGGAGTGATCCTAGACCTGGGGGGATGGGATAGAGAGAGCTGGAGCAATGTTGGACCTAGTTGGGGGACGGAAGAGAGCTGGTGCAATGTTAGACCTGGACGCAGGGGGTGGGGAAAGAGCTTGTGATATATTGGACCCAGATGCAGGGGGGGAGAAGGAGGTGGTGCAACCTCAGATGATCCTTACCATTGGACAGTCCTGGGCATTTTGCCGGTCTCGCTCAATGGTAGCTATGCCCCTGAACCAAATGGTTCAACATGACTCTGGCACTCCTTGCTCCTCTGCCTCTTCCCTTTCCAATGGTCCTGGTCTCTTCTTTGGGCCAAGTACCCATCCCATTAGGTCAGGCTGAGTAAGGTTATCATATGGGATCCCAATGAAGCTTTTGGAGAGAGCAGGCCCTTTCCTGTACTCTCTCTGCCTGTGCCAGTGTGTTGTGTAAGGTTGTTCTTCTGCTTGATTCTCTGCTGCTCAGCCTTTTGGAACACCCTTCATCTCCTGGTCAACTCTTTGCTTCTCCAGATATGAGTGTGTCAGGGGATTCCTCTGGTTCTGCTTGGCACTGTTGACATCACAGCTCTATTGGAATGGGACCCTGGTGTTGCCTGCATCAAAGACATCATATGCAGCTGACAATTTGACCTTCCTCCTCCACCAGGATCACTTTGGGCTTAAGACAATGGAACATCCTAGAAGTCTGCATCACTTTGCTGGATTGGTGTCAATGCTGATATAGGCTGCATAATTAATCTGGGCCTAGTCTTGCTGTCATGTTGCTTGGATTCACCTTTACACTCAAACAGCGGTCCTTCTTACAATAGCACATAGCTTAAATGTACATCTGTCCACACGTGCCCTAGTGCTCACCGATTGGGTGTGAAGGAATATATGGTGTTGACCATACCATTTTGCCACAAAGTTCTCACAATGCAGAGCACATCCCCGTGAAGGTTTGCTAAATTTACCCATCAGCAGGAAATGGTTTCACATTTGAATTTTACAAAAAAGCCCTGCAGAAGTCTCTCAAATGGCCCACACACAGAGAAAATGCAGTGATTCCTCTGCTGCATTTAATTTTAGAGTAGGGCAAATGTATATTTTGGGGTGCTGGTTCACATGCTTAGCGCTAGAATTTTTACAGTACACAGTAAAACAGTTCAATTGCTTCTACTATACTCCTTTATAATGCTCCCTTTATGTGCTGAGTATTTTTTGCCTTGTAGGGCTACAGCCAGTCAAATCTTTTGCGTGCCTATAATGCCAGAACCAAAACAATCATGGGTGATGTTGCAAAGCACTCTAGACGCACTACATTGCAGTTTTGCCCAGCACCCAGAGAGTGAAGAAATACAGAACTGTTGTTCATTGTTTGCTGCTATGTACGTGCCATGAGGCCTGCATGTTATTAATTCTTTCTCCAATCTCCTCTCGCTCCTGTGTAGAAATAGTTCCCTGTTCCAACTTCCATGTGTGGAATTGTAGCATCTTTTGTTCACCTCTGTTAAAAGCACAGCCCTCCTATTCTCTCTAGGTTCAGGGGCTTAGGTAGCAAGAAACGCTTTTCCTTTAAGTTGGATGCATATTATTTGGGAAGAATAGAGCCAAGCTTTGTCCCCCAAATGCAATGGTATAGTGGCTGGGGAATCAAAGACAATCACCTCCCCCTGGGCTTGGTATTTATACCTTGTACACTTTCCCTCCAAAGGGTTTTTCTTCTTACTACTATCGATCAGACAAGAACACTCTTTCTTCTAGAAACAGTAAGAGCTTTCCAACTGAAAAGTTCATCTATTACTGGTAGAAGCAATAGAGATCACTGCCAAGCTGTTTCTGACAAGCAGAATCTGTATGCCCTCTACAGCTGTCTTGTAATTTCTAAGATATTTCAGTTTCCCTGAAGGGCTGTGTTCTCTTTTTGTTCTTAATGTTTATGAACCTCATGATTCCAACTGTTTCGAGTAGGTTTTCACATTGGGAATATTAATCCGAATCATAGTTACCTGATGCTAGGGTCAACCTTAGGAGTCAGCACTCAAGAAAAAAGATCTAGGTGTCATTGTAGTCAGTATGCTGAAATCTTCTGTGCAGTGTGCTGCGGCAGCCAAAAAAGCAAACAAGATGCTAGGAATTAAGGAAAGGGATGCAAAGTAAGACCAAGAATATTATAATGCCTCTGTATTGCTCCATGGTGCGACCTCACCTTGAGTATTGCATTCAATTCTGGTTCTCGTATCAAAAAAATTTAAATAAATAGAGAGGAAGAGAGAGGAATTAGAAAAAATTTCAAAGAAAAGCAACCAAATGATAAAGGGGATGGGTCTTCTCACATATGAGGAAAGGCTAAAGAGGTTAGGGCTCTTCAGCTTGGAAAAGAGACAGCTGAGGGGGGATATGATTGAGGTCTATAAAATCCTGCGTGGTGTAGAATGGGTAAAAGTGAATCAATTTTTCATTCTTTCAAAAAGTACAAAGACCAGGGGACACTCAATGAAATTACATGGAAATACTTTTTTTTTTTTTAATTTTTAACAAGAAGCTTTATTGAGAGAAACCACAAAGTACAACTCAAAGCTTTACAGACACTTATCATATAGGTTACTCTCACATTAACTTGCTTAATACATAAAGACTCCTAATGTAGCTTTCATAAAAAGCAATAATATTTCTTGTAGCATTTAAACCTTTTATATATACCCAGTGTCCCCAAAGAAATCCACCCCCCCCCCCCTTCCCTTCCTCTTCTCCATATGTCTCATCTTTGTGGAAAATACAGCACAGAATTTAACAAAGAAAATAATAAGAATACATTTAAAAAAAACTACAAACAGCAAAGGCAATATAAACTGTGCTTATTAGCTCAACTCATAGGGAATCCAAGACGTAGGAAAATTGTAGAAGAAGACAGAATACTTTAGAATTAAATCAAATAAAAGAAGTACAGTTTATCTAAATATCCTAATACGATGACATCTAACACACTGGAAATCAAGCAGACACAGACAGACCCCTTTCCCTCTAAGAAGAAATGTAATGGGGAGGGTTAAAAAAACATATTTCATATTGTTCAAGGAAATTAAACATTTACAAGGATAGCGTAATTGAAATGTAACACCAAGTGCCAAAACTTTCGAACAATACATAAGGAAATTTTGCCTCCTGAGTCCATCTAGAAACATCAAGAAAAATGAAGACTTTCCCTCCTAAAAACGTACAGTCCTTTTGTTTGAAGAACAAATGCAACAAAGCTTCTTTATCTTGTAAGAATACGAAATAACCAACAGTGTAGCATAAAAGTATCCCCTCCGCAGAGGTCTCAGTATACTGGTCAAGTTTAAAGCCTCTGAAGAAACTTCCTCTTGATCATGTCTCAGAGAGCTACCACATTTCTTTGATGGCAATGGAATAAAATATATAGTTCAATGGGGGAAATCCACCCTCTTCATACTTAAAGTCTCTTTCAAAAATCTATAGAAAGTTTCTTTAGGCATGGATGTTGCTTATTTAAACTCTTACTATGATATATATCTATGGAATTTACTTGTGCAATAAAGTTTATTTATTGAGACTCTGTATACTGCATACTGATTGAAAGCTGTGAAAAGTCCAGGTAATTGTTCACCACACTAAAGGCCCTGTTTACTAAGATGCGTTAGCATTTTTAACACGCCTACAATTAGTGCACATGCTAACTGTGTAGGCGCCTATAGGGATATTGTAAGTGCATACACAGTTAACGCGCATACATGGTTAATGCGTGTTAAAAATGTTTATGCGCCTACAATGCGGCTTAGTAAACAGGGCCCTAAACACTTTCTTTGTGTCACCCTTCAGTGGTTGTAGAAGGAGGAAACCCAACCGTGACTAGAAAATAACTTTAGTAGTAATTACATCCTGCCACAACCAGGGGTGCTACAAAAAGATTTGGACAAGTTCCTGGAGGTCAAATCTATAGTCTGTTATTGAGATGGACATGGGGAAGCCACTACTTGCACCAGGATTGGTAGCATGGAATGTTGTTACTATTTGGGTTTCTGCCAGGTACTTGTGACCTGGATTGGCCACTGTTGGAAGCAGGGGACACTGGGCTAGATGGACCATTGGTCTGACCCAGTATGGCTATTCTTACGTTGTAAGCATCCTGATAGCTTTTCTTTACTTTGATGTACCCCATATGTATTGTTGAGGGAGTCTGTGGAGATTTTGGGGTGGTGTTGCACCCTGCAGATCTACTGCAGCCAATAGCATGAAAGATGCAGCTTGGCAATTAAAGCTTCCAGGTGCTAGTTCAGAGAGACCCACATTTGCCCAGAGATCACTACAAAGAGAATAACAGCAAGGAGCAGAGGTTTGTGCTCCTGTCTTATCAGGCAAAAAGGGTAGCAGAAGAGGACAAATATATTTATAACTAGTAAACAAAGGCCCGTTTTTGAGAGCAATGAAACGGGCGCTAGCAAGGGTTTCATGGCTGCATGGCTTGTCGCGGTTTTACCTGGTTCGTGGCGTGCAGCGCTGTTGTTTCCATTGTAGCTCTGTGGGTGGCGGTTTTCGTGCTCTGCCCTCGACGTCATCGCGTTTTGACGTGAGGGCGGAGCACAGCTACAGTGTGGAAATCCGGAGTTTGTGGCCTGAGTAGATCGTTGGAGGTGAGAATCTGCTCCGCCCTCAACGTCATAACGTTTGACGCGAGGGCAGGGCCCAGAGACTGTGATTTTCGTAGCTTCAGAGCTTCGAACATACGAACCTTGGCTTCAGTGACGTCAGCAGATAATAGAACGTTGAGGGTGAGTTTTATATATAGATGTTAGATCTCTTTAAAGGAACATGCTGAAGAGTTCAGAAATGAAAGTTTTGTTATCTAGGGGTCCTTTTACTAAAACATAGCATGCGCTAACAGAATTAGCATGCTCTAAATGCTGCATGTTCTACTTAATACCTACGGGCCACGTGGCATTTAACACACACTAAACTTTCGTAAAAGGGCCCTCTGGATAGTTATATTCATTAAACAAAGCCTTGAATAAATATATGCATGAAGAATTAGTAAACTGTAGTGGCATGTGGGATGGAAGTAGATAATAACTACTTCATCATATATAGTTAAGTAGATAAATGTGATTTATAAGGACACTGGCAGGGGCACTCTTTAACAATAACAAACTGCACAATACTCCTGGCATGCCAGGAAAGAATCTGCTAACAGTAAGCATCAAGGATTAACATGTAGGGTGGGATGGAAAGAGGGAGGCTGTAGGAATATGTATCTGTGTGTATTGTTGAATAAAAGCATAAAAAATAGAAGTGGAAAGCTTCAAAGAACATGCAGAGCAAGCTGTTTCAACACTAAATCTCCTGAGGCATGAGAAAAGGGCATTAAAACATCAGCCAAAGGCACGGCTCCAGAAAGTCTGGCAAGAAGGGGGAGCACTAAGGGAAAACAGATGTAGCATGTTCTGCACATGAGTAATAGCGTTGTGGTATTCAGAGACTTGCACAGGAATGTTGTGTGAGAATTAGTCAGATGCCAAAGAAGAACGGTATAAAAACAAAGCAGAACAAAGAGGTAGTAAGCATTTTGATTTGCCTTAAGCATTCTGATTTCTCTCTCTGTATATAGCATTCTGATTTCTTTGCTGTTTATTGCTTGTTTGTGTAGATATGCTTTCAGTGCAGAAATGCTTCCTAAATACCCAATTGATGGTATTCAGTTTGTAAACTAAAAAGTGAATAAACTTTTTATATTAAATAGGAAATTCGTCTGGCCTTTTCTACAAAAGTGGCGACCGCGGCAGGACAGAAGATTTATGCCGCACACGGAAAAGAGAAGGCGAGACGAATGACAAATTAAGTGTTTGTTGTTAACGAAGTTTTTTACAGGATTGTGAGAGCAAGCGTTGTTTAACCTGATTTCTGTGTACCACTGATTTGGGAGTGATCAACCTACTGACGTGGACATACGGGTGACGACTCCTGGGCTTGCTAAAGAGAATAAGAAGACGCGTGAGTAAGCTTACATTGTGGACTTATTAGTGGTATATTTGTTTAGCTTTGTAGTTTTCTTTTTTGTATATTTTCTTTGTTTAAGTGCATTAGTATATTTTTGTAGGTTGTGGCTCTATAGGAGAAATTGTAATAGTCAGAATAAAATGGAAGGGAAAGGGGCAGATAAGAAAGAAAAGCCCCCTGTATACTTTGTATTTAGATTTAGATAGTTCAAAAAAATGCACCCCTTTGCAGCATGTCATAGAATTATTCCCGTTAGAAAAAAAACAGATTGAAAAACACATGAGAAATGGATCAAATATGATGCAAAGGATTCTTTTTTGAGCTGGTCTCAGTATGGATCGTTTGAAAAAATACAGCAAGAACAGGAAAAGCAGCCTTTGGTTCAGCCTGAAGGTTGAGGAATGTCATCTGGTTTTGATTTCTGGGTGTACAGGTTAGAAAGGTCAGGAAGAACTGAAATTTGTTTTGTTCCTTTTAAAAGATTGTTTTAGATTAGATTTAAATAAGTTTGATTTTGTCTTATAAGGTGATCTCTGTTTATTTTAAAATATGTGTTATTCTGTTTAATTAATAAGTTCTAGTTCTCTATGTGGAATGTCTTTGCAATTTAACTTTGTTTGACCCTTTTTTAAGTGAGATTCCTGCAGTGTTAAGAGATCATCTGGTTTGAATTAGTCACAGTCCTAGCTAGTTTTGTGTGTAGGGCTAATAGGTGAAAGAGGTGATTTAAAATCTCTAATAACCTCTGAACAATATGATTTGTCAACATAATTTGAGGCTGAGGGACGGCTACGGGTTAGTCCCGAGACCTCAACAAAAACCAAAGGTAATCCTGTTCAAATTGACACCCAGACCGTCAAAGGCAATTTTTAGGGAAACCCATGTAGCTGCAGAGCTTGTGAGAATGGATAAAATCAAATGTGGGGAGTTACTAAAAACCTGTTGGAAGTTAAACATCTCCCCTTCCCCCGTGACAAGGGAGGACCTACATCACTTGAGGATGTAGAATGAGGCATATCGGTGGACTAGGATGCCGCAAGGCTTTACTGATAGTCCATCGGTATTCTCAAAACAACTAATGATGGATTTAAAAGATTTCAGGAGTCAATTGCCTGACACGGTGTCATTGTTTGTCTATGTAGATGATATTCTTGTCTGCTGAGACTGAAGCAGAATGCCTAGAATGGACTAGAAAATTTTTTTGTTATTAGGAGAGTTAGGATATAAATGTAACAAGGAAAATGTGTTATAGCTCAGTCTACTGTCACCTTTTTAGGACAAAATGTTTCAGCAGAACATAAGGTCATTATACCGGAAGTTATATATTTTAAATGAGACTCCGGTACCGCAAACAGTTACCCAGTTACGTGCTGTTTTGGGAATGTTAAATTACTGCAGACAATGGATACCAAATTATACAAAAAGTAATGAGACTTTATAAACATTTGAAACTGCCCGCAGCCACACCAAAGAATACACTAATTGTGTTGGAAGAGCAGGATAAAATAGTGCTAGCTAAGATTGTGAGGGATCTGTTATCCCCAGGACCTTTAGCAGTAATAGATATACAATCACCTGTGCATTTGTGGGTAAAAGACATGGGAAACAGTTGGGCAGCTATGATTAATCAAAATAATGAAGTAAATACACCAGTAGCTTTTTTGTCAGGCTCTTTTAATCATGTGGAAAAGGGAATGAAAGAAATACCAAAGTTATTGACAGCTATTGTGGCAGCAGTAGGCAAATGGAGAGCACAAATGCCTTTTGTCCTATTGTAATACATACCAACCACACGATTAAAACGCTGTTGAGCCCTAGCCAGACGGCATTGACAGCCACTAGATTTGGAAAATATCAAGCAGTACTTTTAGGACAAGATATAAGAATAATACCATTAACTAAAGAACAGAGAAATAAGATAGATCTGCTTTTTCCTGTCGATCAAGAGGGTGAGATCGATACTATAGAAATCCCTACATTTCACTGTCTTACTTTTGAACCCTTATCTGATGGGTTAATATGGTTTACAGATGGAGCTTGTGAAAGGACTGTTGCAGGCTTTGCCTGCGTGCAGGTGGATGAGAATCTAAAAAGATAACAAGTACAATATAAAACCCCTCCTGACCATACTGCACAGCATGCTGAACTTTTGGCCGTTATTACGGCTTACAACACACTGATATGACTCAAAATGTCACTATATATACTGATAGTGGTTACGTTGCAAGTTCACTACAGTATCATATATTAAAATGGCAGCGTAGGGGGATGATAACCAGTGCAGGTAAAAATTACAACATTACATATTGGAAATTGCTGTTTGAAATTTTGGCAAGAAGGGAACGTGAAGGTAGAAAAACTGCAGTTGTGTGGACCCCGGCCCACACTGAAAGGCCAACCTTTGAGGCACTAGGTAATGCAATGGCTGATGCAGCAGCAACGGAGGTGGTTAAGCAAAGTGAAAAGATTTTGTATAATACTAGACAGACACAGGAAGGGCCACTTACGAATGTAGATAAGATTGAAATGTGGCAGCCAGAGGGACAGGAAAGTGAAAAATGGTTGAAGAGAGGATGTATGAAATTGGGAAGTGAATGGTTTAATGCAGAAGAAGGATTACCTTGTATGCCAATGAGCCAGGCGATTAAGGTATTGATTGGGTGGCATGCAACCATGCATTGGAACAGGAAACAATGAAACAACAATTTGAGCAAAGATTTTGGACTTTAAAAATTGATAACCTGATTCAACAGGTTGTGCAGAATTGCATGGTATGTAATATTAACATACCTAAAAGAGGTCCTAAAATATCGCCTGGGACACTTCCAATACCAGAAGGCCCAGCAAAAGAATGGTATATTGATTTCACTGATATGATTGTTCCAGTGCAGGGAAAAAGATATTTGTTAGTTTGGGTGGATGCTTTTCAAGGTGGATAGAAGCATTTCCATGTAAAAGGGAGACAGCACATGAGGTGGTACAATGCCTGGTAACTCATATTATGCCAAGACATGGGTGTCCGTCTAGAATAATTTCTGATAACGGGACACATTTCAATAACAGTGTTTTGAAAGAAATGGAAACGATTATGGGTTTAACACACAGGAAAGTATCAGTGTATCGCCCCACCTCCAATGGTTTGGTGGAGCGCTACAATGGCATTTTAAAAACAAAATTGAGAGTCTTACTAAAATCTCTCAATAAAGAAATGGTGGAAAATTATATACATGGCTTGATGTATTGCCATTAGCATTAATGACAATAAGGGCCCACCTAATGGGCGTAAAATTGACCCCATTCCAAATTCAGACAGGACGTCATTTCTTCCCGATGCAGACAGCAGTACTGATAGCACAGCTCAGTACTGGCAAAAGCTACAACCAATGTTGAACCTGACAAGTGATATGATCCGAACAAATGTAGCATCACAGGCAGGGACTAGTAATGATGTTTGTGCTTTTAAAGTAGGTGATCTAGTACTACGAAAGAACTTTACACATAAAACGTGGAAGGATCCTGTGTATGTAGGGCCTTTTGCTATCACGGCCCTTACTCAGACCGCTGCCCGTCTGGAAGGTCATACTTCTTGGATACATTTATCAGATATTCGACGAATCAATAATACTGAAGTGGACAAGGAATAGATAGACAACATGTCCCTGAACATATTGATATTGCGTGTTGTTGCTGTTTAGTTTTCCAATAGGATGGACAATGAATACGTATGAGAACAGGCTTGTAACGGCAGCAAAAATGTTGAATTTAATTGACTGTATTATATGCGCACACAGACTGACATCATCCTTGTCCTTGCCAGCTATGATGTTTGGGACTACAATGATAAACCTCAACATCATGTCTGTTATCCCAATAATACCTGTGTAAGGGATGATGGAAACTTCATTGGACAAATGAGACTATTTATAAGCAAGCCTTGCTTATGGACAAGTACCCACAGACATCATTTTGGTGTCTAATCATAGTATGACAACTGGAAACATTCCCCGATAAAGTGCAATTACACGCACAATGTTGTAACAGGTAATTGGTCTATAGGAGGAAATACAGTGATTGTAAATGTCACAGCCAAAGAAAAGTGTGGCAATAAAACAAGCTGCAATAAGACTTTAACTCAATGGTATGTAACAACTGATTCAATGAATGTTAACACCTTGGAATATGCTTTTAATTTGTGTAATTTTTAATGCCACATCAGCTAATGAAAAGTAAGAATGAATGACAGTGTATTCCCCTTTGATGAAGCTCACTGTCCTATAAATTATATACCTCAAGAGATATAAATTTTGTACCCTAGTACAATTGAATCTGTTTAATGCTGTGTAACATGTGTATTAGCATGTTTGCAAAGATGTGCCAGGATGCTTTTAAAATGATAATGGTAACTGAAATCAAGAATAGAACTTTAATATGTCAGCCAAAAATATTGAAAAAGCGTGCAGAAACTGAATGCCACAAACATGGGGGAGGAGATTTAGAAGGGAGGTAAGGAAACAGACTGGAGCTGAAACAGATGTTTGAGTCCTGGAATACCAGGCCTCAAAGGGAGGATGTTGAATAAAAGCATAAAAATAGAAGTGGAAAGCTTCAAAGAACATGCAGAGCAAGCTGTTTCAACACTAAATCTCCTGAGGCATGAGAAAAGGGCATTAAAACATCAGCCAAAGGCACGGCTCCAGAAAGTCTGGCAAGAAGGGGGAGCACTAAGGGAAAACAGATGTAGCATGTTCTGCACATGAGTAATAGCGTTGTGGTATTCAGAGACTTGCACAGGAATGTTGTGTGAGAATTAGTCAGATGCCAAAGAAGAACGGTATAAAAACAAAGCAGAACAAAGAGGTAGTAAGCATTTTGATTTGCCTTAAGCATTCTGATTTCTCTCTCTGTATATAGCATTCTGATTTCTTTGCTGTTTATTGCTTGTTTGTGTAGATATGCTTTCAGTGCAGAAATGCTTCCTAAATACCCAATTGATGGTATTCAGTTTGTAAACTAAAAAAGTGAATAAACTTTTTATATTAAATAGGAAATTCGTCTGGCCTTTTCTACAGTATATACAGATTTACATTATTTCCTTTAATTGTGCTCTTTACATAGCAAGGAGAATATATACATTTTGATTACATCCTTGCTAAGCATCTCTATAAGAATTATATCCTACAGTGAGTAAGCTTTAATGGCAAGACCAGACAGTACAGGACAGAGGATGGTTCAATTAACTTTAGCTAAATTTGCTGAAAGGTTGTAGTTTCATGCTATAAACTAATTGATAACACCAGAGGAGGCCAGGAGACCCTACAGCTTTCTGTGAGTAGCAATAGCTGGTGGAACTCAGGAGCTCACATGGAGACTTGAAGATCTGCTTCTGGAGGTGGCATGGCTGTATGCCCTAGTTGTTTTAAGATGTGACTTCAGCTTTTCCAGGCCCTGGGAAACTGCATTTTGAGCAGACAGGTCCCAAGCAGCAGGCACACATGTGGTATGTTTCTGAAAGAGTCACATTTCTTGAAAAACTCAGGCATTTTTTAAAACCAGTTTTCTTAACTTGGTATTGGGGTTTATTCATTGATTTCTTCTTTTCTCTGTCATCTCCCGTTTTGAAGAGAGGGTGGCTAGACCAAAAGAAGGGTTTTAGAGAGAAGGAACAGTATCCATCTGACTCATTGAAGCAGATAGAAAGACTGATAAGGGATGCCCTTACCTCTGTCTAAGCCCCACACATGCACATAGTCAAAAAACCTTACAGACTTATGCGCCTTATCCTACTTCTCCAGGGAGAAAAAGGATTGCATTAGGGAAGTGAGAGGAATGCACAAGGAGGGGAGGGGGCAGGTGAAAGATGATCAGCATCGCACAGTAAATTTGGCCAACCATCTTAAAAGGATGCTTTGGGGGGGGGGAGAGAATCCTGTGAGAGACAGGATTGCCTGGGGATCAGAATGGAAAAGGGACCTGTGTAAAATTTCTTTTTTTGTGTGTGGTTCAGGATTGAACAGACTCAAAAGTGTGCTGTGAAATTTAAAAAAGTATGAGAATCATTTCCTTTATGGTGCCCAATAACACTTATTTAGCACACAAACCTTATTTCACTTTGCAATTTGTTAGGTTTTGCAGTTATTCTTACTCCTCCTGTCATGAGCTTTTTACACTCTTGACCAAATTCTCCTGTAACAGAAGTGAGCATAAAACAGCAACAGAGTATTAAGTTTATATATCAGTCATATTTCTAGTTCCAAGGAGACAGAGAATAAACAGTGCATTCTTTTCTACATTTTCCCCATTTATCTTATTATACAATAATCTCTAAACAAGCAATTTTACTTCTCTTGCCTCTAAACTACTGATCGGGTCAGATACAAAATCTGTGTATTTCTCTAAAACAAGAGGTACGCTTGTCATGCAGCACAGAAATAATGATTTTGTCATTGCATCTGACAGTCTCATTTTTCATTTTGATAGCTAATGAAATATTACTTTAACGAAATTCATTCTTGGGTCCTGGAGTGAAGGAGTAATTGGGATTGTGAGGAAGTAAAGTGTTGCTGTTTTGAGGCAAGGATATTTAGGAATTGAGGGAAAGTATTGCTAGGGACTGAGAGATCATTTATTGAAAGAGTGGGGAAGGAAGAGTTGCTGGGGGACTGTCCGAATGAGGGGCAGTGTTTTCGAACACAGGAAAGCGTTGTTGGGGGCTGAGGAAAGAATTTTGGGGTAATTGGGAAGAAGTGAAGAGTTAATGGGGATTAGGGGGAACAGAGTTTGTTGGGAGAGCGGAGGGAAGAAATTGCTGGTGATTTGAAGGAAGCAGTTTGTAGGAGTGAAAAGGAGGGTGTTATGGAGCGTGTGGTAAGTGTTGCTGGCAATTTGAGGACGGAATTTGGGGGGCAGTGGGAGAGGGGCGCAAATAGTTGCTGGGAATTGTATGAAGCAGTTGTGGGATTGAGGGAGAAGCATTGTTAAGGATTTTCTGAGGGAAGGTGTTGCAAAGTGTGCGTACTGTGTTTGGGAGCAAGTGGGGGGGGCCTCCGTCCCCAGCCTGGAATGTAAGTGAGGGGGGGTGAGGGGGGTGAGGGGGGCCTCCGTTGCCAGCCTGGAATGTAAGTGATTGGAGGGAGAGGAGAGAGGGGTGGCAGAAATGATTGACAGATGGACTGTAGCAGGAGGTGCAGCAGTGCGGTGTGGAGCTGAAGCTCCAGGTTCAGTTGTGCACTAAGAATGGATGAACGGTGGTCAGAGAAGGTGCCCATCATTCTAGCAGGGCCAGAGGACATGGAGCAGCGCAGCCCACCACCCGTGAGTACACTGTGCCTACTCCCACCAAAATCCCGAGCAGTCGCAGGACCTCATTTTGCGTCAGGTGCTTTTGAAGTGAAGCAAAGCGCAACATGGGTGGCTCAGGCAAAGGACGGAATTTGTACAAAGTGAGGAGAGCACACACACACACACACACATAAATAATGTATTCATGCACAGAAAGTGACCAGTACAATGTTCTTTCATGTCTTAGTTGCCACTTCTCTCCCCTCTTGCTGTAGGCCTACATGGCAGAGACCTGAACAAAGCCCTCCAGCAGCAGGCGGCTGCTCCGCATTGGAGCTGTGGTGCTCATTTCCAGAGCTCTACTTTTTTCTTCGGCAGCGCCCTTTTATTTCTGGAAAGTCAACGATAGGCACGTGAGTAACCCGCCAAGAGCCCCGCGTGCTGTGGAGCTGAGTGCAATTTTCTGGATTTGTTTTGTGCATGTGTTTCTGTACATGACTTTGAACATTTCTATTGTTACCTTTAAAAATGTACTAACACACCACTTAGTTCACTTAATGTTCTTTTGGAACTGCAGTTCAGGGCCGCCGAGAGGGGGGGACAGGGGGGACAAAAGTCCCGGGGCCCGGGCCTCTAGGGGGGCCCGGCGCCGCCGGCGCCGGGCCCGCCCTCCGTCACTTCCAGAACTAACCTTAAGCCTCCTTTCACTTCGCAGCAAGCAGCAGCAGGTCAGGCCACTCCTTCCTTCCATGTCCCACCCTCGCCTGACGTAACATCCACGAGGGCAGGGCATGGAAGGAAGGAGGTCTGCCCTGCCCTGCCGCTGCTTGCTGCGAAGTGAAAGGAGGCTTAAGGTTAGTTCCGAGGGCCCGGCCCGATAGCAGGTGGAGGGGGCCCGGTGACCTCGGGTGGGTGGGCGGCGGGGGGCCCGGTGATCTCGGTGTGGCGGCGACCTCGGGTGGGGGGGCCCGGGGGCGACCTTGTCCTGGGCCCGGCTCCAGCTCTCGGCGGCCCTGCTGCAGTTAATCAAATGGAATAAATCGGTCCCCTTGACCCCTGTGCAGAACACAACTTGCATTTGCAATCTGCATTAAAACTGGCAGCACTGTATCCTGCGATAAAAGGATGGCATTTTTTTTAATAAGGGGGTGGGGAGGGGAGTGTTATTAGTAGAATAGGAAATTTTAGTTTTTCAGTTTTCTTTCATGGGGGGTTGGGAGATGAAGGGAGATTCGTTTGACAACGGTGGAAAAAGGATTGTTTCCTAGTTTTGGATCTACATCTGGTTGGCAGAACTTGAAACAAACATTAGTTTTGTTGCACCTATTTTGTGCAGTTAAATATTTCTGTATTACAAAATGTAAAAATTCATAATTGCCATCTTGACTACGGTGAAGCTTCCTCCCCAATACTGAGGGAGTGCCAGCTTGGGTGGCAGTTGACACTGGGGCCGCAAGCGGTGCTGGCATCAGAGGCTGCACCGCAGGCTGAGGGCCAAGTGGGGCCACAACAGGAGGTAGGACTTTTTTTTTGACAGACTGGACAGCAGTAGCATTCCTAGGGGCGCTGACACCCGCGGCGGATCGCCGATGCGCCCCACCCCCCCAGGTGCAGCGACCCCCCCCCCCGGCAGTGCGAGCCCCCCTGGCGAAATGACACCCCCCACCCCAGCGAAAGAACCCCCCCCCCGGGTGCACGCCGCTGGGGGGTGCCGCACGCCGGTCAGTGTCATTCGTTTCCATGCTCCCTCTGCCCCGGAACAGGTTACTTCCTGTTCCAGGGCAGAGGGAGCATGGAAACGAATGACGCTGACCAGTGCGCAGCACCCCCCCAGCGGCGTGCACCCGGGGCAGACCGCCCCCCCCCTTGGTACGCCACTGCTGGACAGGCAGGCACAATCCTCCCGCAGAAGTACCCCAATGATCAGAGCTAACAGTGCACCTAAATTTGTATGCTATTAGCTCTGTTCATTGGGGCTTTATTTCCCCGCACTGTTCCAGCGCTAATTTTACAGCACTGTTTGGATCAGCATGGGGAAATTAATCATCAGGACCTCAGTGTTCCCTTTATAGTGCACTCACAACATGGTTCACCCACACTCATTTTCTTCCATACCTACCCAACAGAACAGCCAAACACAGGGCTGACTCAAGAGACTGTGGTATCCTGAGCCAACTTTTGCATCCATACCTCTCACCCATGATCCGATATCTTTCCCTCCACTCCCGCTGCTCACAATTTCTTCTCTCTTCCTTTCTGTCAAGTCCTCCCCTCCTCCACATGTGATAAAGTGCGCCATAATCCTGGTCTGGCAACTCTCTCCCTCCTGCCCGCAATTCGGCATCCTCCTATCATTCCCCACCACCCCACCCCACATACACACAAGTCTACCGTCAAACTTTTAGAGGGTATTGGCAGTGAAAGCGATTTAACAAGCACTGGGTGCACCTAGCCTGGATTCTTCTCACTGCTGCATCCCACCCTCTGATGCAGCTTCCTGTTTCCCACAGGGAGGCACATGGCAGAGTGAAGACTCCGGGTCAGATACAAGTGGCATGTGTGAATTGTTGCTGGCGCCCTCTAGCAGTTTGAAGGTAGAGTGGGAGGGAGGTTGAGAGGGGGGAATGCCAGACAATGGACAGGGAAGGACGGGGGGGGGGGGGGGAAGAGGTAGAGAAGCCAGACTGAGATTTTGGTGCCCTTTTTTCACCGGCATCCTGAGCCAGCGGCTCACCTGGTCCGTAGGTTGAGTCGGTCTTGTATGTACAGGCATTATAGCAGGAACCTTGGCCACGACTATTAGTCTAAAATTTAGTTACATGAACTTAAAATTATTTCAGAGAGGAAGATTTGGAGTTATACATTGATCAAGATGACCAACTTAAAATGATGTCTTATTATTATATTGATGCTTTTTAGCTTAATTTCTTTCCTGTCAAACACTGGCATTCTTTTCTGCCATAACTTTTAATTATTGATATTAATTAATTATTTGATATTAATTTGTGAACCGCTCTATTATCTCTTGAGGAAGAGCGGAATATCAAGCCCATAAACCATGAGATGTGAAATATGCTTTCTTTAAGAGCAGTATTGCTTGGTTCAAGTGTATGTCATATATAACCAATTCAAAAAATATCATCGATTTACCTTTGTTGTATAACACCTTCTATCATAAGAACAAGAGCTACATATACAAGACCTGCAGAGAATAATTTAATTTCAATCATTTTTATTCCACTCTTACCACAGTAGTTCAGAGTGGAACAAAAGAAATACATAGATTACACAACCCAACATCATTCAAATTATGCAATAAAAAGTGACATATATTCAGTCTGCAAATGTCCTTTCACAAATAACTATTTCCACCCCCAAAGCCATCTTAGTAAGACATAAAACTAGTAATTCACATCATGAATTTTATTTGATATGCGAACTTGTATTCTGCCTAGAACTTACAGGATTAGGTTTAGGAAAGGGTGCCTAAAGTTAGCGGTAAAAAAATTTGAGCACTAAGCAAAGCTGGGCACTGAAGCCATTATAGAATGCTAGCAAAAGTCAATATTTGAGTGCCTAACTCAGGGCCGCAGAGAGGGGGAAGCGGGGGGGCAAAGTCCCCGGGCCCGGGTCTCCAAGAAGAGCTCAGCGCTGGGGTCTCTCTCTCTCCCTGCGCCTGACAGGACCCAAGTGATCGCGTCCTGACAGGAGCAGGAGAGAGAACTTCAGCGCTGAGCCCCCCTTGGAGGCTGGGGAGAACCCGGAGATTCCTCCAGCGCTGCTCTGCTGCCCATTGCTGAACAGCTGCTTTTCCTCTCGAGCGCGCATGGTCGGTTTTGAAACCAAGCATGCCCTGAAAGGAAAAGCAGCCGCAGGGGCAGGCAGTCAGCACTGGAGGAAAGATGTCTTCTGCTGGCAGGACCTGGGATCCCCGCCAGTCATGGTACTTCAATCCTGTGTTGCGGCAGCGATCGGAGGGGGAGCAGCAGCGGATGACGTGGGGGGGGGGTGGCCCTGCCCAGTTCAGTCTCTTGGCAGCCCTGGCCTAACTTTAGGCACAAGCATTTATACCATGTCAAACACTGGTGTAAATGCTTGTCCCTAAATAAAGTCAGTTGCATGTGTAACTGACAGTATTCTATAAAGTATGGGGCCTTAGTAATGTGTGGAATTCTATCGCAGGAGTCGCCTGGGGTGCCTGCTAAGAGGAAGTTATTGTTATGATTTAGTACACTGTACTATCAATAGAACTGTTTAAACATAAATCCTGAAAGGGGGGGGGGGGGGTGAAAATGTTAAAAATTTTGTGGATGTGATTGTTACTTGGTTTGCACTCAGTTTATATAGTTTACAAGCGGTTTTATACCGTAAGTATTGGTAGTTAATTTTGTTTTGATCAATAAAATTGTTGAAAATAAAGTATGGGGCCTTTTTTACTAAGCTGCAATAGGGTTAGCACGTGAGTAGCGGGACAAATTGTCCCTAACCGCCAGGATAGCACGGGAGCCCAGCAGTAGTTGTGAAGTTGGCACGTGTAGTTTACCGTGGTAGAAAAGTAAGAGTAGTGGCGTGAGCCCTTACTGCCCTCTAAATAGGTGGCAGTAAGGATTCAGGCAGTAAATAAGCTGCACGCTAATTTTAATATAGCGCACAGCCATTTATTTGCCCCATTTTTAAAAAAGGCCTCTTTTCTGCTGCAGTAAAAAGTCGTCCAGCACGCACCAATTTCATGCACCAAAACTAGCACAGGTCCCCCTTTTACCGCAACTTAGTAAAGGACCCCGTAGCGATTAGTGGCATGTAAATGGTTTTAAATAAGATAATTCTGATCTAGAAAAAAACACTTTGGAGTGCAAATATAAAACAGCCCAGGATTGTCTTATAAAGGTTTGGTTTCTCTCTGAAAAGATTAGGAAAAACAGATTAGGAAGAGTGACAGGACAGAGTGCATTGGTAATAATTTTTGGATTCACCTCAGGTTTACAATGTCCATTACACTATGAGCATCAATGGAAAAGTGCAAGAAGCATCAATGGAAATTGAGTCAGGAAACAATATGGAAACCTTTAAGACCGGACATGGAAGTGAAGAAGCTATAGAAGTTCATGATTTTCAGATTGTAAGTAATGTTTGAAGGGTTTCCTACCATTTTGTAGGGGGGCAAAAGTGTAATGATTTTACTTGCTTGTTTAGGGGTAATTTTAGGCCCTGAGTATAAAACCTGTTTTGCAAGCAGAAAAGGATTTTATAATATTATACAACCGCATATGTGCATAAAAAACTGCAAGCATGGAAAGTGTGTGGCCTGCTTTTATGTGTCTGTGCCTCTGTGTTTCCTGGAGTGTAGCTTGGGCAGAAGCAGGCCAGAGTTGTGATGTATACGAGCGTTTTAATAAAATGACTTAGGCACACATTTACACCAACTATGGGAGCAGGTTTAAATGCTGTATGTCCATTTGCTGCTACTGGAGTCATTCTGAGGGCCTATTTTATAAAGGACAACCAAGAGAGTGGAAAACGCCCAGCCACAGTGTCCCAGGAAGGCCAGTGTTTATTCTTGAAACAGAAAATGCTGACACAATAACCCAACAGGGGGCCGTGTTCAACAGACACAGTCTTTGTCAGGGGATTTCTCTCAAAATCAGCAAATTAGTAGATATTGTCACACTCAAGTATCAGATTGCTTTAGAGACACACAACGGTCCATTTGGTGTATGCGGAGCACTGCACTACTGTGCATCTCTACAGCAATCTGATATTTTGAGTGTGACCTAACCACCACACCTATACTCAGAAATCTAGACTACACCAACTTGACATTTTGTCCTTTAGATTGTAAGCTCATCTGAGCAGGAACCGTCCTTCTTTGTTAAATTGTACGCGCTGCGTAACCCTAGTAGCGCTCTAGAAATGTTTAGAGTAGTAGTAGTAGTAATTTGCTGATTTGAAAGAACTCCTGATGAAGACCGTGTTTGTCGAAACACGGCTCACGTTGGGTTATTGGTCAGCATTTTCTGTTTCAGAATAAACTTTGGCCTTCCTGGACACTTTGGCTTTTCCACTTCTCTTGGTTGGCTTGTGCTCGTGGGACATTTTGTGCTCTTTTGTGTGTGATTTCTGTTTTAAAAGAACATAGGTTGAAATTTTATAAGAGTTGTGCCTTTTTGACTTCTCATTTAGGCATCCTGTTATAATAAAGTTTCCAGATATAGACTTTCTATCCCGCCTCTCAAACATCTAAGCGGTTTACAATCTAGATAGAGAGAAGAGTAAGCGTGGGTAGAATGTAAAATGAGTTTATCTGTTGGGCAGACTGATGGACTGTACAGGTCTTTATCTGTCGTCATTACTGTTTTATAGGGACAGGCAGGTTCCCTGGAGTCTTGCAGAGCTTGCCTATCTCTCAGTATTGCAAATGTGATAGTAAAACAGCAACTTTCCACTAGCAGGACTATAGGAGAAGGATTCCCACACAGCTTAGAGGGAACAGTGGGTGAGGACGAGCAGCTCTATGATGTACAACTACCTATGCTGCATGACCGTTGTATATCAGAAAGCTGGGAGCCAGTGAGGGAGGGTTACTCGCTCCCTACCCTTTCTTTGAGTGCTAGAGGGATCAAGTTGCTGGGCCCGGAAACAGAAGCAAGGGCGCATAGGAGCAGGCCAGCAGAGGTACGGGGGTGGTGCACAAGTGTGCAACTTACTAGAACAGCTCCATTTGTTTCATTTACCAACTGCATTTTGTTACATTTTGATATCTTGCCCAAGGCAGTGGAAATGGCGTTGCTATCACGCATGTGTAAGACACTTTCACTGGCTGAAAATTGTATACTATCCTATTACAGTAATAAGTGGTGCTATATTCACTCTGTGTGGTGACTGAAACAGTGGTAACAGAGGATAACAACGGTAATGTGCAAGTTGAACTTCAATTTCAATGCCATGTACTTAATTAGAGTGCACTGTATATGGCAGTATATGTGTGCATATTGCTTTTAATCAAATATCCCACCTGGTTAGGTACATGCAATAACAAGAACACACATACCTGTGTGCAACTTTAGTGGAGGTAGAATCTGGGCAGAGTTGCTATTTACACATTCACTTTACAAAATGCATGTGTTCTTAAATGCACATTCATTTTTACTGATGCCAAAAGGCACTTTTTGCCCTATATGTTCTGGAACTGCCCTTGTGTTTTCAAATTTTCCCTCTCTTTTTTTAATATCTATTTTATTTTTATAGTAGCATTTTATTACAGTAGTAGAAACATACACATTTGGCACTTGCCATGTTCATGCATAGTAATAATTTTTTTCCTAAGTCATTGGGACACATTTCCAGAATGGCTCCTTTTCCTTGCACACTATAGCTGTGACTTCCGGCATCTCTGAAAAGTAGAGCAAAGGATTCATGTTGTATGGAAAGGTGCACAATGACCTGCAAAAATAATTACTACTTGACAGTAGCACCATCTTTTTCTTGACAAATTTATATTTTCTCACTTTTTGGCATAAAATATCTAGCCAAGCTAAGTCATGCAGAAAGGTGAAAGGGCTCCTATGTCCACTTCAGAAGTAAAAAGCTGTGCTCTGTGTGCACGAAGAAAAAGTAAACAGGAGTTCAAGAATTGGCTAAAGACTCACATGCACAACAGCTGTAAGGCAGAGTTTCCACTCCATTACTTGTGTATTTTTTAGGGTGAATTTATCATCCCAAATAAGATGGCTCAACCCACCAATACTAGGAAGAATAAATCACCCAGGCTGCATCACTTTGCTCTTTATTAGATACCTTCATCACATATTTGTATTATTAGCAGATCAGTGGATATCTCACTGGGAATACAGAACATTGCTACACGAGAATTACTTCTATATCTGAGACTCCAAAGAATATACAAGCATGAAATGCTTTTATTTATTATTCTCCAAATATATGTATAAGAGATTCAAGACTAATTATGAGAAAGCAATTGGATACTTGCCAATGCAGATACAATTGATTGGTTTCTCATGTGAGAGAGCAGCCCTGCTTGCACAAAGGTGCTGGCTGTGACTGTCTCACACCCTTAAAGCAGGACAGTACAATCACTTTTATATGTCCATTTAGGATACAGACAAAATGACAATAACACACCTTATTGGATATAATATATTGTAGTCACCACCTTAGTGACCATATATGGTACCATTTACCGTAGTGCTTGGCTTTTTTTAGCATTGGCTCAGAAAGCTGGGTCATCTTCTTGCAAGACCACTCAGTTCTACATTTCTGACCATATTTTCCTGGGTGTAACTGACTATGCCCTGTTGGTAAACTGCACCATCCTGTTTCTGAGGTTTTTTGCACCCTAGCCCAGTGGTGTACCAAGGGGGGGTGGTGGGGGCGGTCCACCCCGGGTGCACATCGCGTGGGGGGGTGCTGTGCACCTCTTGGCTGCCGAGTCCGCTCGTTCCCTCCCTGCTGCTCCCATCTGCGCGGCACAGGTTACTTCCTGTTCCAGGGCAGAGGGAGCAGCAGGGAACGAGCGGACTCGGAGCCAACAGGCGCGCGGCACCCCCCCCCCCCAGCAGGTAAAAATGCACCTGGGGGGGATCGTGCTGCACCCGGTGGGGGTGTAAGTTCGCCGGGGGGGGGCGCATCGGCGATTGCCCCGGGTGTCAGCCAGCCTAGGAACACCACTGCCCTAGCCCCTTCCTTATTTTGCTGCATGGTGTGTCCCAATAGCTCAGGAGCTTTACTGGAACTTCCAGGTTTCAAATTACAGTTAAAAAGGCCTGTAAGCTTTTCTTATTTTTAGATCCTGAACCAAAGTTAGGCTTTGAACCAAGGCTCTCAGTTATGATGATAATATTCACTTGTTGCAGACAAGATGAATTTGAATGATTTATTTTTTGTAGCTGTCAGCTAACCCTGATTCATAACCTTCCTGCTGATAGCATTTGGGCACCTTATTTTTTACTCATTTAATGTCTATTAAACTACTACAAGCGGTGATGAAAAGAAAAGCAAATTAGACTTGCTTATTCTTATTTCTCATCTACTGAATGCTCCTGACAGCAAGTTCAAATAGGTAATTAGATCCAAGGTCAAATGCTTCTTCTGTCTTTTGAGCAATCCAGCAGTGCTGTATCAGGTTCACATGTGCACAGTCCAGAGGACTCTGTGCTCTGTTTTTCATGGGGATCATCTGTGTTCCTCCATCTTGGTGGTTTTCGTTTACCCTGGTGGTCCCCCTCCACGTTCAGTTTCAAATGTGAAGTGCTTGAAAGGTTTACAGTAAAACAGGACAACGGTAATAAAAGGCTACAATAAATAGATTCTGTTCTTCGTGCATTACTATTAGCACAGGCTTGGATAAAGTAGTGGAGTTGGCATATTGGTCCACTTGAATGTACAGAAATAAATTGAATAAAAACAAATATTATAGTGGTACGTTTGTATTGGCCTAACTTTATACAAACAAGGAAGTCATTTTAGAAGTGTAAGGCAACATTTACACATGTAAAAGCTAGTTACACAAGGGAAATAGGCATGCACGTGTATAGGTAGCGATTTTGGAAACTCTGCTATTTACAAGTATATCTGTAGCATATACAGATTTCAGAGGTTCTGGCATGGATGTCAGTGGTGGGTGGACTTTTAAAATATATATGTATTTCCCATTTTGCAAAGGACTACAGGTATATTTCAAAACATTTCCCCATTGTCATTTACATCAACAACAAATCACGTAAGTGTGAGCTTGGACCTGGGATGTCAAGAAAAAAGTGAGGGAGCAATTGTGTTTGTCTCTGGCGTTAAAAATCACCTAAAAAGCCAAAAGAAGGTTAAGACTAGGACTGGAAAACCAAGTTACTTACCTGTAGGGCTATAGCAAGCTATACTGTTCCCTGTGTAATCATCCGTCATGGCGCCCCCTGAAGTCTCCCCCCTTGAAGACCCTTTCAAGCGCATCTATCTCCTTCCTGAAAGTCCCCCTCGCCACTGCAGCACAGAGTGCCTACTGTCTCCGTCCCACCCAAACTCATGATGAAGCATTTCCACCCCTGCTCTGGAATCTCCCTTCTCTTCAAAATTTCCTGTCCTGGCTAAAGGATCACATCCAAAATGCACAGCAATGCTCCACAGAGCCTCCCGCTCTACTGCGTTGGGAAGCACTGCCAGGTCATGTCTATACAGCAACAGAACATGTACATGAAAAGTGCGGGACCTGGCAGTGACTCACAACATGCTGGAGCAGAAGACTCTGTGGAATGTTTCTGTGCGTTTTGGACGTGGTTCTCTAAATGGGCAGGAAGGTTTGAAAAGAAGAGGATTCCGGTAGGGGGAGGAAAGGGAGAGATGGAGATATTGCATCATGTGTTTGGGGGTGTAAGAGACAGGAAGGAGACAAGAAAGCACTCTGTGCTGAAGCATTTGTGGAGGGAGTGCCCATTCTTGATATACATTCTTAACCATCCAGTCATCCAAAAGGAGGAATACAGGCATTCCCAGTTTATGTAAATGCATGGTTAATACAGCTAGATATTTTGTGAACACAAGCAAGCTGATACTGAGCCAAAGAGCAGGACATGATACTGCTAGTAGTGATCCCCCTATAAGAAATCTTAGACACTTCCTGTGACTGGGATGTATCACTATGCGGTTGTACACATCATTTAGATCTAGAGAACATAACTAGTCTCCTTGTTGTAGAAATACTAGGGAAACCATCTTGAACTTTTCTCAAACCAGAAATTTGTTCAAGACCCTTAGATTCAGGATGATATTGAATCGTCCTTGTACTTTGTGATAAGGAAATACTTGAAATAGGATCCCTGCCCTTTTTTCCCCTGGTGAAATGGGTTTGATCACATTGGCCTCTTAAGAGAAACGTGATCTCCTTGGTGTTTTCCAGTGTTGAAAGCTTAACAAACATACTCTGAGGGCAATATGGAGGTATTTGGAATAGATGCAGATTGGTTTCTCTAAATTATCCATCACTGATACAAACATTCAAGGTTGTAAGGGGCCAAGAGTTTCTATAAACTTTAGCCTTCCTCCTTCTAGAAGGTTGACCAGAACAAACATATAAAGCCTGGTTATGTTTTCTAGAAGACAGTCAAAACTGCACCCCTGATTTGGCAGCCTGGGTCTTCTGTTGTCAAGGGCAAAAGCAACAGCCCTGTTGAGTTTACCAGGAGTGAAAATGAGGAAGATATCAGTGTTTTTGAAGAGTAGCAGGTTCTTCTCGGCTTCACTCGCAAATCAGAGGTAGACTGGGTAAGAGAAGGACCTAAGAGTCTTGCAGTGGTCCTTAATCAGAGAAGCTGCCTTCTTGACCTTATCACCAAAGAGATTTTCCCCATGACCTGGCGCATCAACAAATCTTTCCTGTATGTTAGAAATCATGTCTGACGCTCTCAACATGTGAGCACAATTTTGAAAGCAAATTGACTTTACCAAGTGCTTCCCCTTTGTGCACCAGCGAAGATTCCACAGATTTGTCATGAGGAAGAGAATCCATGAATTCTTTAGTTTTACAGTGTTTCCTTAAAAAATTATTTTAATTATATATATATATATATAATTAATTATATATATATATATATATAGGCCTTTGAAGAGTTAGGAAGAAGCTATGTGAGAAGATAGCATAGCATTCTGAAAAATCTTTCTCCTAAAAAGAATTCGGTGTCCTATCAACTTTCCCTCAGGGCACCAAGGAATGAGACTTAATTTAATTTGACATTTATATTCTGCTTAACCAGCAAAGCAGTGCAAGACAGATTACAGTGCTATAAAATAAATTTAAAATATGTTAATATATTAATACATTTAAAATGTTAATCATAATAGCAAAATAAATTTTAGTAATAAACTTGAGAGCAAAAATCAATAACAATAAATAAAAAATAAATACACATAAACCCACAAAAATTAGTAAAATACAAAAATTACAAACAAATACCCCATAAAAAATCAAATTTTCTGCTAACTGACCGAAAAAAAAACATACGTTTGGTTTCCTCCTGAAGGTCAATTGAACTCCATCTTAATATCCAAGGCTAACAAATTTCAGATTGAACACAGCAACGTGGTAACATCAGGCGGGCATCACTTGGTATCCTTGTGCCAAGAAAGAATACTTAAAGAATTAGGCAAGAGAAATGCCAACAGAAGATCTTGTTGGGACCTAAGAATCTTCTTTGGTACATATTGCTTAATATAACATACAATGTATTATTTAGAGCCAATTCTTTTTATTTTAATTAGTTCATTTCCTAAAATATAGAAACGATGGTAAGAAGTTTAAAAAGTATTCTTTTTGAACTAATAGTCAATGCTGAGCTAAGAGCAGTGGGGTAGTTCTATCCCACCGTTTGCTACCATTATCTATTTTTGCGGCAGTATTTTGGATAAGCTGGAGTCAAGGTAATGAACCTATTAGGAAAGTCTAAATAAATAATATTACAATAAACATTGGATAAAATTAAATCCTGTATAATCTACCTTAGGTCTGATTGACAAAGGTAAGCTTTAAATTGCTTTACTAGCTGCAAATTAGTGAAGGCCTTTTTCACAATCATATTAATTTGAAATTCCAGTGAAAAATAGGAGTCTATCCAGGCCACCAAACTACATACCTTGGACTATAATGATGAAGTTGCTCCCCAGAAAAGTATGACCAGCATTAGGAGGATATCTGTCTTTATTGCCCTAACCAAGTGGTTCCCAAACCTGGTCCTGGAGGCACTGCAGCCAGTCAGGTTTTCAGTATATCCACAATGAATATTCATGAGAGAGATCTGCATGCACTGCCTCCACTGTATGCAGATCTCTCTCATGATATTCATTGTGGATATCTTGAAAACCTGACTGGCTGCGGTGCCTCCAGGACCAGGTTTGGGAACCACTGCCCTAACCATAAAATCGTTTTGTTGATTTGGTTTCAAATGATCATCTATTAATCACCGTATGATGACTTGAACACAATATTTTATTTTAGAATAGGTATTGTGGACAGCTCCATCTTGTGGCATAAATATTTGAATGTTATCAGTATATATAAAATATATGTTACTATGTTACAAGACCCATAGTAACATAGTAACATAGTATACAAGACCCATTTCCTAATAATCTTCCCAGAGGGGCAAGAAAATATTAAACAAAATAAGGAAGAGTAGGAAACCCTAGGGAATTGCACTCTTTGTTTCACACAGTTTGGAAACAGATGACCCAACCTGAACCTGTAGATTCTTATCTGACTAAAAGAATGAAAACCAATTAGGTACTCTTCCCTGACTCCTATAGTCTGCAAGTCTATCCAAAATCGAAGTCTGATCAACCAGATTAAAGCTGCAAAAAGATCAAGTTGAATTACATAAAAGTTCCAATGAAACTTCATCTACAGCCACCCGGGAATTTCTGCTTCCCCCTCCCCCCTCATTTTATATCCTCTTCCAATTTATCCTAATTATTGGGTGGCCCCCCCCCAGGATTCTGGAGGTTGCCTTTGCAGCAGTGTTTTCCAGGTTGCCTCTGGCTTAACCACCTAAGCAGTCTAGCTTTCAGGCTTTGTGATGACTGGACGAGATAGATATTTATACGTTGGCAACCTAGTGAGTGTTAAATTATCTACTGCATATTCAAGTTTCATTTATTATTTGATACTCCACCTCATGGAGACCATCTAGGCGGCTTACAATAAGTGATTAAATAATAAATTCAAACATAACTAAAATAGAAATGAATACAATTCAATAAGAAAGAAAAAGCAGATTCCTAGTCCATTCCTGCACTGCCATGGAGACCTCCAAATACCAGCAAGTGAAACTCAAAAGCAAATCAGTTAAAGGCATTGTTAAATAGATAGGTTTTAAGAGCTGTCTTAAACCTATCAAATGATATTCATTGTGAATATCCTGAAAACCAATGATTATTTCAAGACCAGCTTCAAAAACATTGCTGTAGAACATCCTCAACTTTGATCATACATTAAAGTAGTACTTGGCCCAAGAACACTGATTTTTAATTCAAAGTTATCATATGCATCCGTTTGGGTTATATGCTCTGTGTTTTATATACCCGGTTGTCTTATCATAGAGTTATTGTGAGAGAGAAGGGGGAAAACGTTTATTTGAAATGCACTATTTCCTGAGTGTAGCAACAGATCAATCCAGGACTCATGGTTATGCCCCCTCTGCCAGCAGATGGAGATAGAGGAAACAATTGCACTGTGCCTTAATACATGGTGTACAGTGACCAATTCAGTATTCCTCTTTCTCGAGCAGGTAGAAAACATACCTTCCCTCAGCTCCTGCTCCTGGCCCAGGGTATCTGTTTCTAGTTGAGTTAGAGGTACCTTTACTGTTCTAAGAACACCCAATACAGCTGGATCCCTTCCCTCTCATTTTCTTCCTCTTTCTCTCTGCTGGTCAGCTGCCTCCTCAGGTCTCCTGAGGTGGGTGGTGAGTACTGTCTGCTCCAGGCTACACTTCAGCAAGGTGACTCTATCTGAGGCAGCTAAACACTGCTCTCAGTGTAGAGCATGGAGCTCTGCTTCAGGCAGCAGTGCTGCATGTGTGTATGCCTCTTGGCAGTGGCGGGGAAATGTCCTGTTCGTTTGGGCCCAGCTTCAGACTGGGGGAATCTCAGGCAGTAGCCACATGTAACTTGGCACCTCAGCTAGCCTCTGCAGATGCAGGAACAGCAGCCATTTCTTTTCACACATGCTGCTAAACTTCCCTGCAGGGGCGCCCAATGTTTTCAGTGCAGTCTCGGCCTTCTCCGATCCCCGGCCATCCTCCTGGGCCTTCCGGAGGGGTTGGGTATCAGCTGTTGGGTGATGCACAATTTTCCTGGAGTTATGCTGCTCATCAAAGCCTCTCTCTTGAAGCTCTCTCAGCCTTCCTCACCTGCGTCTTTGGGGGATGTGCAGGTACCTCTTTTTTCCAAGAGAGTGCACTTGCAACCCCAGTCTGATTGGGCTTTCTCCTTCCTTCCTTCCTTCCTTCCTTCCTTCCTTCCTTCCTTCCTTCCTTTCTTTTGGAGCATGTGGAGCCTAAGGATTCCTTGGAGGAAGGATGATCCCTCCTGAGGAGAGGATGATCTTTCAGTGGTGAGAATGTTCCATAAGGAAGAGCTGTCTTTGATTACTAGGTCCCTGGAGATCCTCCATATCTCTCTTCCGGCTGCTCTAATTCCCTCAGCTTCCTCAAACCCTATTATGTCAGGTACTAAGAAACCTCTTAAGACCTTTCATATCCATGAGGTTATGCAGGAGCTTTCACAGCGCAGTGGACTTCCCCCAATGCTAGACAAGATCACTTGGGCTATGTCGTACCTGTATCCACTTTGCCCTGAGGAGCTAAAGGGTCTGAAATTGCCTACTGTGGATTCCTTAGTCACAGCTATTACTAAGAAGACCATGGTGCCTGTGCAGGGTGGCATGGTGCTTAAGGACATGCAGGATTGCAAAATTGAGGCTACCTTGAGGAAATCCTTTAAGGTTGCCACCATGGCTTTTCAGGCCACAGTCTCTGGCTCTTATGCAGCGCCTTAGTCTTATTCAGTGGGTGGCCGATTCTTTGGTAGATCTTGATGCCATCCTCCTGGATTTCCCATTTTTAGAAGTGGGTCTGGCCTACTTGGACAGCAGTCTCTATGATTTTGTTTAAAGCTTCAGTGAAATGAATGGTGCTGACAGTTTCTGCGAGACATTCCTTATGGCTTAGAAACTGGGTGGCGGAGGGGCTTCTAAGTCCACACTTACCAGGCTTCCCTTTCGGGGCAAGCATGGTTCAGAGACGATTTCAAAAAGCTGGTAAAGGACTTGCAGGATTCTGAGTCCCATCATTTACCTGAGGACAAGCCTAAGACTTCCTTTCACTCCTCTCAGTTGCGTTCTGGTTTTCACAATTCCAGGAAGTATAGACCAGGTCTGTCCTTGGGTATCTCCATTATCAACATAAGCCAGTCTTCTTTTTGGTTGGACAAACGGACAATCATCGCATTCAGCCAGTTCAGCCTGTCCTTTGCAATGAAGGTGTCCAGGGTTCCTCCTTGAGGTGCTCATCAGGGTTGTGTTTCTGACTTTTACAAGGAGTGGACCTGCATTACTTTGGACCAATGGGTTCTGGATTTTATCAGGGACAGTTACAAATTTGAGTTCTATTCCCCCCTTGTGTATTTTTTTCTTGGGATTCTCCTTGCAGGGTTGTTGGCCAAGCATAAGACAGTTCAGAAAACCTTCAAGCCTTGGTGCACCTAGGTGCCATCCTTACAGTTCCTCCGGAGGAGGAATGCCTAGGCAGATACTTCATCTACTGTGTGGTTCCCAAAGAAGGAGGCTCCTTCTGTCCCATTTTGGACTTCAAGCAAGTCAACAAAGCATTGCGGGTCTCCTGTTTTGAGATGGAAATTATGCTCTGTAATTTACTCTGTCCAACCGGGCAAATTTCTCATCTTCCTGGATCTCAAGAAGGCGTATTTTCATATGCCAGTCTGGGGACCACATCAGCATTTCCTCCACTTCGCAGTCTTGGACAGCATTTTCAATTCCAAGCCATGCTCTTCGACATTGCTATGGCTCCCAGAACCTTCTCCATGACCTTGGTCATGGTAGTGGTGGCCATGTATCTGTCGCTAAGGGATAAGGTTACATCCCTATGTGGACGATTGGCTTATGTGTGCCTCGTCCTTTCAGGAAAGTTTGGACACAATGGCCCGGGTAGTATCTATCCCTCCAATCCTTGTGCTGGTCAGCTTATCAAGAGCCATATGAGTTCCTCTCAGTCTCTCGAATATTTGGGTGTCAGCTTCAACATGCAGTTGGGGAGAGGTTTCCTTCCTCCAACCAAATTCTTCTGAAGCTGCAGTTGCAGATCCAGTCTCTCTTAGCCCTCCCCTCGAGCATGGGATTACATGCAGGTGCTGGGCTCAATGGCAGAAACCTTGGAAGTGGTATTCTGGGCTCAGTCCATCAGGAGTATGGTGTTTGCATTCCTTGAGCACACCTGGCAAGGAGGAGTATGGAGTGGAAGTTCCAGCAGTCCACCCTGCGCTGGGGGAAGCCCTTGGCAACCCTTGAATGGTTGGTGGTCACCACGGATGTCAACCTCTCGAGCTGTGGCGCTCATTGTCTACATTGCTTGGCCCAGGGCAGATTGCTGTTGGTGGAAGCTGCCTGGCTAATCAATCGACTGGAACTCAGAGCAATTTGCAGGACCCTGGAAATCTTCGCCTTGATGCTTCATCTGTGCCCAGTATGGGTTTTGTCTGACAATGGGATGGCAGTCTGTTATGTCAACAGGCAGGTGAGCACCTCATTTTCCTCTGGGTGGAGAAGAATCTTCAGCTTCTCTCAGCAGGTCACATTTCTGAGACCCTGAACATGCAAGTAGACTTACTTGCAGAAACATCCTGAACTCGGTGGAACAATAGATCTTGGATCACCGCAAGGTGAGATCTCCCAGCCATGGATATCGTGGCTCAAAGATACAGTTCCAAGCTCCCTAGCTTCTTTAGTTGTCACAGGGAACACAGATCTGAGAGAGTGGATTGGCTGCTCCAGGTATGGCTGACAAGGTTTGTCCTTTATGTTTCTCCCTCTTAGCCATGGTGGGCAGAGTGTTAAAGAGGGTTGCCTATCATCTAGGATGAGTAATTCCCTTGGCTTCAGATCGGCCACGAAGGCTGTGGTATGTGGATCTGATCCGCCTCCTGGTGGATGACCCATCGTCCCTGGACCTTCATCATCAGGGGCCTGTTCTACTGGTCAACCTGTCTCACTTTGGTCTTATGGCCTGGCTAGTGACAGGTTGTGTTTGAGAAAGAAGGGCTATCTGGAGGATGTCATTACTACTGTTGCAGGTGAAAAAGCGTTTGACTTCCACTGCCTTGGTGTGGTGGCAGGGGGATTTCTCCTTTTCATGCTTCCCTCCTGCAGATTCTTTCCTTTTTTCAGGATAGCTTCAAAAAGGGCTTGATCCTGAACCCCTTGAAAGTGCATGTGGCAGCTTTGGCTTGCCACAAGGTTTGCATTAACAATTCTTCATTGGCTGCCCCTCCAAACGTAGTCCAGTTTCTGCGAGAGGTCAATCACTTGAACCCACCTCTTTGTCCAGTCTGTCCACAATGGAATTGTAATCTGGTCCCCAGTGTTCTGCAAGAGACCTCACTCAAACCGCTTTGTTACCTTTCTTTGAAAGATCTTACTCAAGATTGTGTTCTTGGTTGCCATTACAACTGCCCGTTGGATTTCGGAGCTGCAGGGTCTGTCCTGTAGGGATCCCTTCTTGGTGTGTATGGAGGGAGGTGTTTCCATTCAGCTTGTCCCTTCCTTTATTCCTAAGGTGGTGTCTGTGTTCCATCTTAACCAAGGTGGTATTCCATCCTTTCATAGGGCTGACTGCGGTTCCTTTTATTGCCATCTTTGACTCATGGATGTTGGACAGGTTCTCCTTTAGTATTTAGAGGGTACTAATGAATTTAGAAGTGTTGGACCATTCGAGTGTCCTTTAATACAAATTCCTGGTTATAATGATGTACATTGCCAGGACAGGGCAGATCATCCTCATTGCCTCTTAGCAATGTTCTGTGAATAAAAGGAAGATTTTAGTTTCCAGCACTACCAAACTGGCACCTTTCACATGAACAAAATTTACCAGGATTTCTGATAGAAGTAGTTTCTTCCATATGTGTATAATGCTCTACAATATGGTGTTAACTTTACCAACAGTTTGGTGTGGCTCCTTAAAAATATCCATCTAGCACAAACCCTCCTGTAAAAATGAAATTGTGGAATCACAAAATACATTGCTCATTTCTCAGCTGTTACACTTGAGCACTGTAGTAGACAAATTAAATTCTGTTACCAAACTAGCCCGTTTGAAATAATTGCAGTTGTGCTCTCTCACATATAAAGTTCTGGACTACAGCTTGAAAATTGTTGTATACAGGTTCTTTTAATTTTCTTTGCAGATTTGGTGATGGTGCAACTTTAGTCATATGATTTTAAATTCCTGTTTTTTTACTGAAATTCATTTTGAATGAAAAGGTAATTTATTTTAAGCATGCTGATAGAATAAAAGCAATAAATGTAGCTACAAATAAAAAATATATATTTTTGTAGGGTATATCAGGAACCTGTTTTGCTAGAGGACAGAAATGCTACATTAAAGCACAAGCCAAAGCCCACATCCCTGATGTCAGCAGCATGACAAGAGAGCCTCTTGTTTGACTTGGTATGTACCATTTGACAACACCTTGCCAAGGATTAAGCACACTAAAGGCCAACCATCATGTCCTTATAAAAGGTAGTCCTTACATTATCCAAGTGAGAATCTTCTTGACTGAATGGTATTGTAACTCCAAGGGGGTGGGAGAAGGGGTGGAGGAATATATGAAGCCATATTGCAGTCGATGGGAGCATTCTATAACAGAGTGGCTCCATCTAGGTGCCCTGAGGGCAGGTGGTAGGAGCCTATTCTACATGGTGTCCAGAAAAAAATTTAACCCCCAACATTTTTACAGATAACCCAAAAATGACTTACCGCAGCAGAAAATTCTGCCTGAAATTTGAGACATTTCTGAATACTTTATTTTTTAACAAGATGGAGCTCCAGCGCATCGAGCTTGAAAACAATTGAGCACTTAACTAATGAAACCTTAGAACTTATTGAGCCAGTGGCGTTGAAGACTTCGTGAATGAGTCAAGGTTGAAGAAGGATGCTTTGAACACTAATAATGAACTAAGAAACAACCCTATTATACTAATGTATTTTCAAAAGTCATACTAAATTTTAAACAACTGAAAAATATTTTGAAACTATGTAAGGGGTCCCTTTTTTTTCCAGACACCATGTATAATGGAATTTAGGGCCCTAGGTTCTGTTATAGAATGGGCTCCTACTGCCAACCCTCAGGGCCGCCCGCTCTTACACCAGCCATAGAGAAAGTGCAGGTGCCTAAATGTGGCAAAGATGCATGTAACTTACAGTAATCTCTATTTATTTATTTATTTATTTGTTGCATTTGTATCCCACATTTTCCCACCTATTTGCAGGCTCAATGTGGCTTACATTATGCCGTGATGGCGATCACCATTTCCGAATTGAGAAATACAAAGTGGTATTGCATTAAGTTTCATAAATGATAAAATAGATTACAGAGTGGTTTTACATTAGAGTTCATAAATGGTAGAGTAAATTATAGAGTCGGTTAGATATTTAGATATAGAAAGTTCATTCATTCCGGCATAAGAGTTCATAAGTGGTAGTGCTTAGGTATTCCTTTTTGAACAGGTTGGTTTTCAGTGATTTTCGGAAGATTGTTAGGTCGTGCATTGTTTTTATGAAATTTGGTAGTGCGTTCCATAGTTTCAGGCTTATGTAGGAGAAGCTAGATGCATAAGTTGATTTATATTTAAGTCCTTTGAAACTGGGTAGTGAAGATTCAAGAATGTGTGTGTTGACCTTTCCGTGTTCTTGGTTGGCAAGTCTATGAGATCTGACATATAGACCAGGGCCTCACCATGAACAATTTTATGGACCAGGGTGCAAACTTTGAACGCAATTCATTCTTTTATTGGGAGCCAGTGTAGTTTTTCTCTTAGGGTTTGGCGCTTTCATATTTCGTTTTTCCAAATATGAGTCTGGCTGCTGTTTTGGGCAGTTTGGAGTTTCTTAATGATTTGTTCTTACTTTCGTAAGTGGGAACCATTCCCTTGTATATACCCCCCTTGCAACTGCATACTAAGATAAGTGGGTATTTGCAGAATAGTGCTTAGGCAACTATACACGCACATAATTATACACCTATGCAATGTATAATAGTATTCTAAAACATCTATGCACACATTGGCACATAAATCTTATTGCCTAGTTTACAGAATTGCCCTTTATAGCCTTGGCACACATTGTAGGATGAGGGTAGGTACAGGGCCGTACCTAGGGTCTGTGGCGCCCCCCTACAGACTATCAGTTGGCGGCCCCCCCCCCCCCCCCCCCCCCCCCCCCCCCCCCGTGAAAATGATCGCTCACCACTTGCCACACTGACAGGAATTGTCAGCAATATTCTTAGAAACAAATTGCTATACATTGCAAAATAAGATAGCAGATGTAAATTCTCAAAGTGGACATATTCCAAACACTATAATGAAAATAAAATGATTTTTTTTCTACCTTTGTTGTCTGGTGACTTTCTTTTTCTGATCATGCTGGCCCAGTATCTGATTCTGCTGCTATCTGTCCTCTTAACTCCGTTTCCAGGGCTTCCTTTCCTTTATTTCTTTCCTTTCCTCCTTTCTTCTTCATTTCTGGTCCTCAGCTTCTGCCTATTTTCTTCATCCATGTGCACTTTTTCTCCTCTCTTCCTTTTCCCTCATTTCATCTCCTTCATCTCTCTTCCCTCCCCTCTATGTCCAGCAATTTCTCCTCTCTCCCTGAGCCCTGCCCTCCCAATCCATGCCCATCCATGCTCCTCTGTCCCCTGCCCCCTCCATTCATCCTTTTCCAGCAATTCCCCTCTCTCCCTGAGCCCTACCCTCCCAATCCATGCCCATCCATGCTCCTCTGTCCCCTGCCCCCTCCATTCATCCCTTTCCAGCAATTCCCCTCTCCCTGAGCCCTGCCCTGCAATCCATACCATCCATGCCCATCTGTCCCCTCCATTCATCCCTATCCAGCAATTCCCCTCTCTCCCTGAGCCCTGCCCTCCCAATCCATGCCATCCATGCTCCTCTGTCCCTGCCCCCTCCAGTCATCCCTTTCCAGCAATTCCCCTCTCTCCCTGAGCCCTGCCCTCCCAATCCATGCCATCATGCCTCTGTCCCCTGCCCCTCCATTCATCCTTTTCCAGCAATTCCCCTCTCTCCCTGAGCCCTGCCCTCCCAATCCATGCCCATTCATGCTCCTCTGTCCCCTGCCCCCTCCATTCATCCCTTTCCAGCAATTCCCCTCTCTCCCTGAGCCCTGCCCTCCCAATCCATGCCCATCCATGCTCCTCTGTCCCCTGCCCCCCCCTTCCTCCTTTTCCCGCAATTCCCCCCTCTCCCTTCCATGACCCTCCCTCGCATCCATGCTCCTCTCTCTCCCATGTCCCAGCCTGGCCCGCCCTCTTCTCCCCCCCTTCGCATCCATGCCCCCCCTTCACATCCTTGCTGTGGTTTCTCCCCTGCCCTCCCGCTCCCATTGTTCAACTGCCCACCCTCTTCTCTTCCCCCAACATCCCTTTTCTTTTTTTTTTTCTTTTTAAATTTACCTCCGTGGCGGCGGTTCCGGCAGCGCAGCGTCAGGGAAAGAGGCGGCGCTCCCGACGTCTCTAGCCTTCCCTTCGCTGTGTTCCGCCTTCTTCTGACATCATCCTTGACATCAGAAGAAGGCAGAACACAGCGAAGGGAAGGCTAGACGTCGGGAGCGCCGCCTCCTTCCCTGACGCTGCACTGCCGGAACCGCCGCCACGGAGGTAAATTTAAAAAGAAAAAAAAGAAAAAGGGATGTTGGGGGAGGGCGAGCGAGGTGAGCATGGTGCGGCGGCGCCCCCAGAATGAAGCGCCCCCCTGCCATGCTTCCTCGCTTACCGGTGTTAGCACGGCCCTGGGTAGGTAGTGGGGGGACAGTCTTCCAGTACTGTGTGAGCATACTGCAGAATATCCTGGTCAGCAAAATACCAAAAAAAAAATACACTGGTTCAGTTCAAAATGTAAAGTAAATTTACTGGAGAATTCTTTTGGATGTGAAAAACAAACAGCAGGAAAAAGAGAAAAGTTTCAGTTAGGAATTTCCTTGGTCCAGTTCGGTTGTAGAAAGAAAAGCCAAAAGTCCTGTTTTAGATGACTTCAGTTAAATCACAATCTATGTTAAAAAAGACCCCAATTCCTGTTCCAGCCAGCCACTTCTCTCCTGGCCACTCTTCAGAATAGTCTCTCTTTACTTCAATAAAATTATTCTGAAAACGGTCCTAATCCATAGGCTTCACTTCACACCATAGATCCTTTGGGTCCTTATCCCAAACTCTAGGCTTTCCTGAACCTTTGGACCCACTCTCTCTAATGCCTGAAGCTGGAGAGAGAGAATAAAAAAAAATGCCTTTCTAACACCAGTACTTTCCAGTCCCAACAGACTGTAAAGGTTAATGCATGTTGTATTATCAGCTACTGTGCTTCAGTGTACTCATTTACCACATTTTGCACATGATATTTGGTTATTAAAATTGGTGTTAAGGTTAAATTATGCTTACCTGATAATTGTCTTTCCTGGAGTCCTGCTAGACCAGTCCAGACCAATGGGTTATGCCCTTCTACCAGCAGATAGAGACACAGCAAAAGTGAACCTCTTTCCTATATATGCTGGCACATTGGGGAAACCTGTCAGTGTGTCCATTTCTCAGCTTCCTATTTTAATTATTTTTTCTGTACCTAGATACCTTTATGTCCATCTCTCTTTATTTTCTGATATAGCCTGAGGATACTAGTCCCCTTTTCTCCCTCTCGGGGAACAAGTTGTCCACTTCTGCTGTTCGGCAGCATTTCTTGCTTACCCTGTGGTATGTCCAACCTCGTCATTGTATTGTCCTCACCAGGATTCCCTCAGGAATGTTTCCAGTCCGATAAAGGAAAGAAAATTATCAGGTAAGCAAGAAAAACATTCCTTTTCATCCTTGTGAGACCAGTCTGGACCAATTGGGGGATATACCAAAGCTGTCCCTTAGTTCTCTCTGCCCCAAAGGCTGCTTGTTGTTGGAAAGAATATCCAGTTTGCAATGCCACAAAAAGGAGTGCAGTGATCCAGCTGGCTCATATGGCAGAACAGGCCTGTACTGAAATCAAGAAGAAGCTTGGACTCTGGTGAAATGTGCCCTCGGCTTCTGCAGTATCCTACAACCACTAGCAACATAAGCTACTGTTATTGTCTCTTTGATCCACTTATCTTTGAGGTTGCTTCCTCTTGTTATGGTCATGGATAGCAAGGAACTTTGGCTCTGACAATGGGCTGTTGATTTAGCATCAAAGTCTCAACTGAGCAGATTAGGTTACAGCTCCTCTTTGGAGAAGACTTAGAGAAGCTAGTAAAATACATAGGAGGAACAATGCAGCACCTCCCAAATTACTGAAAATGGGGCCCTGTTAGGGGTAAGAGAAAGACTTCAAGATGTTTGTCCATTCAGGCAAGTCACATACTACTCCATGTAGAAATTGAGGCCTATGAATAAGTCACCTTTTTCAAGGACAAAGAGGGTGTGGACACAGAGCCAGTGGGGGCCCTTGTTGGTAGGAGACTCTTATGTTCATCCAAGTTTGGATCCAACTTATAAAGAATCACTAGATGCTTGCTATAATCAAAGATGAGCATGCTCCTGAACTGAAATTCTCCATTTAGGAAGATTTGTATTTATTTCCCACATCATTCCAGAGAAAAAAAGTAGCGTTATAAACCACTTTGGCACATCTGTTCCAATTGCATCAAGTAGTCCCAATTCTGTCATTAGAAAGAGAAATAAAGCTGTACTCCCTTCACTTTGTAGTGCCTGTTCTGAACTTCAGACAAGTCAAGGGATCTCTCTGGATACCTCATTTTCATATGGAGGCTTTGTGGTATATAATTTTTGCTGCAAGGGAATCCTCATCAAACAAGGATTTCAAAGTTCCTAAGGTCTTCTGTCCTGGGCCAACAATTTTAATTCCAGACATTCCTTCTTGGATTAGATACAGCTCCAAAGTCATAGTGGTAGAGGCAGTATTCCTATGGAAGGAGTGAGTGCTAGTCCACCCTTATCTCGACTTGCTGATATGGAAGAAATCAGAGTAAGAAAGCAGAGACACTACAGCTAGAAACCACAGGCTAGGTAGTATACAGAGTAATCAAAACTTTGGAGTGATGTTTGACACTAACCAAGGGAAGGTATTCTGCAAGAGGCCAGAATCTCCAAGCTCTAGATCTGAAGGCTGTTGAAGGCAAGTGTCCCATGGGCATGGGTTAACATGCTAGGCTTCATGATAGCAACACTGGAATTAGTGTTATGGACAAGGGCACATGTGCAGCCCTTACAGAAAGTTCTGTTGTCCAATTGGTCATCAGGAGGAGGAAACTGCAAGGTACAACTCTATGAAGAGGATTCAGAGACAGCCTGCAGTGGTGGCTCCACAGGAGCAACTGGGGTGTGGAGGGTCATGGATTAAAACTTCCCATTCTGGCATGTTGGTGACTTCAAAACAACACCTAATGGGTTGAGGGCTCTTTTACTATTACATGTAGGCACCTACATACGTCAGATTAGAACTACCACCCAGCTACCACGTGCCCCGGGTAGTAATTCTAATTTTGACATGGCGCAAACTGGGCAGTAACTGGCAGTGTATGCGCACTGACTATTACCGCCTGGTTAGCGCGTGAGACCTTACTGGTAAGTCAGTGGGTGACAGTAAGGTCTCAGGCCCAAAATGGATGTGTGCTGATTTTTTTTTTTTTTTTTTTTTTTGCTGCATATCCATTTTCAGCAAAAAAAAAAAAAAGGGGGGGGGGCTTTTTTGCAGGCATGCTGAAAAATGGACCTGCGCACGTCTAATACATGTGTCTAAACCAGCGCAGGCCATTTTTCAGCACACCTTGGTAAAAGGGCCCCTGAGAGTGCAGTGTCTAGGACAGATGGTCCAGGGCACTGGATGTTGGATAAAAGCAAGCCATCCAATACCTCTGGTCCATCTGTCCCAGATATTGTGCTACCCAAGGCCATCAGGCCACCAGTTTCAGCTGCTGCTTGAAGAAAAGCGATATGGGTTCTGTCAGTCAGCACAACAGCAGTAGTCTATGTGAACAAGCAAGGAGGTACCAGAAGTCCTTAGGAAGCATGGGAGGAAAGTCTTATTGCCATCTGGGCAGAGGCCACACTGCAGCCATGGACAATGTGGAAGTACATTACCTGAATCAATAAACCCTTGATGTAGGAGAATGGAAATTTGCCAATGAAGTTTCTAGCATGAATGTGGACAGAAGGGAGATGCCACACATGGAACTATTGGTCACAAGGCAGAATGCCAATATCCCAAATTTTAGCAGCTTCTAGAGGGCAGACGTGTTCAGAGGAATAGATGCACTAGTCCTAGCATGGCCCTAAAGGCAGCAGTTGTATGGGTTTCCACCCTGGTTATGAATAGACAGGCCAATACAGAAGACTGCCAGGTACACAGAAACCAGAACTAGTCCAAGGACATCCATCATAAGGGAATCAGAGGAAGCTGGTGATGAAAGGATACCTTCAAACTCCCTCAGTCTAAAGGGTTACTAAGAGAGTGGCCAATAAAGATGGAAGATCCTGGCTGTGTGGAACAGGAAAGCTTATTTAGCTATTGATACACTGCTGAAGGCCAAGAAGAAATTTATGTCACTAGAAGATCCTTGAAGCCTGTTGCTAGGCAAGTGTTTCTTTTCATTGAGATGGATTCAGAACATTCTGACATTCTTTCAAATAGAGCTAGAGAAGGGTTTTTCCTTTAATTCACCCATGGTACAAATCACTGCTCTAGAAATCCTTGGGGTGATGTCTTGTCTGTCTGTATTATTTAGATTGTAAACTCTTTTGAGCAGGGACTGTCTCTCTATGTCAGGTGTTCAGCGCTGCGTGTGTCTGGTAGCGTTATACAAATGCTAATAATAATAATGTACAATTCTTAAAAGGAGTAAAACTCATCAAGCCCCCAGTATGGCAAATATTGTCCTCTTGGGTCTGAATGTAGTGAGTGGGCCTACCTATATATGTTGTGTGAGAGCGGCAAAAGCAGGCTGAACAACTTCTCCTATAGGACATCCAGAAGTAGGCTTATTCTGGATGTCATAGTTTTACTTCTCTTCTCTAGGGCTCCAGTGCACAGCCTCATGAGCGTAAGAAAGTAGCCCAAAAACCCATGACCTATCATAATTTCCCACAGATTTAAAAACCTACCCAATTTGGCTGGGAAACTATAGAGTTGACAACCCCACTCTATGTTTCTTTAGTAGAAAACAAGGACCTTCCAGCAGTTTTGCTTGCTTTTTCCCCTTACCTTTACAAGAGTTTTATAATGTTATTACCTACCAAAAAGACTAAATCAATAATCCAGATAGGAAAAGATAGTTATGGCAATTCTTAAAAGTAACATCCACCCACAATCCAAAACCTCTCACTTTCTAAAAGAAAAAGATCAGTTTTTGTCTCTCTAAGCGCCTCTGCTGCTAGGTCTTCTTTGGAGATCCCCTCTTTGTTCAGGGTGAGATTTCCCTAGCTTTTCCAACTAAGGCCAAGGGTTCCAACCCTCCCTTCCAGGCCCCAAGGTCCAGTTTCCCTTTCCTTAGAGCTTGAAATCCACCCCAACTCCTAGATGTCTACCTTATGCAGATTAATATGCTGATTAGCATTCAGTTCTATTTCCCCAGTTTCTTCTTTTCCTCAACAGTCCTGAGAATATGAAAATGACCTCTCTCTCTCTCTCTCTCTCTCTCTCTCTCCTCTCTCTCTCTCTCTCTCTCTCTCTCTCTCTCTCTCTCTCTCTCTCTCTCTCTCTCTCTCTCTCTCTCTCTCTCTCTCTCTCTCTCGAATAGGTTAGTGTCCTCCCCTTCCACCTCTCACATAGTCTTCTCTATTGGACTACTACCACCCAATGTAGGGTCCCAGGGCTTCACCCTAACTAAGATAGGACTATACCCAAATGGTCTTCTTATATACAGCCAGTAACACTGCTTCTGTTCTAAGGGAGTTCTTTTCTGGTGACAAGCTAGAGGGGTTTCACTTATCTCTATGTCCTGTGTTTGTATTACTATGTATCCATCTGCTCTTCTCATTCTCTTTGTCATCCCTATATAGGACTTGAGGTTAAAGGGATAGTAGTCTCCCTGGATGTTCCTTGCCAGAATAGGGTTACTCTTCTATTATGACAGATGCAATGAAGTACAGAGTGATGTACTTAGGGAATAGAAATTCAAGAGAGCAGTATGTGTTAGGCAGTAAGAGACTGGCATGTACAGACAGGAAGAGGGACCTTGGGCTGATAATATCTGGGGGTCTGAAGGCAATGAAACTGTTTGACAAGCAGAATTAAAAAAGGATGGGATTAACACAGAGGATCTCTAATTAGAAAATAAATGATAAAAAAATAAAGCTTAAATGATTGCATATCAAGTAGTTCTGAGATGGCAACTCTGGCTGTAAAAACTAAGGCTGGTGATGGGTAGGCTTGTACGGTCTATGTCCCACATATGGCAATCCAGTTTAGGATGGGCTGGAGAGGACTTCAACAATCTCTAGTAATTGGGAACTTGAGAACACTTGAGAACAGAGGCCACTACTCCATCCTCATCCTCCTCGATCTATCCGCCACTTTTGACACTGTCAATCATGACTTACTTCTTGCCACACTGTCCTCATTTGGGTTCCAGGGCTCTGTCCTCTCCTGGTTCTCCTCCTATCTCTCCCACCGCACCTTCAGAGTACACTCCCATGGATCTTCCTCCACACCCATCCCGCTCTCTGTTGGAGTTCTCCAGGGATCTGTCCTTGGACCCCTTCTTTTTTCAATCTACACCTCTTCCCTGGGCTCACTGATCTCATCTCATGGTTTCCAATATCATCTTTATGCCGATGACACCCAGCTGTATCTCTCCACACCAGACATCACTGCGGAGACCCAGGCCAAGGTATCGGCCTGCTTATCCGACATTGCTGCATGGATGTCCAACCGCCACCTGAAACTGAACATGGCCAAGACCGAGCTTATCATCTTTCCACCAAAACCCAATTCTCAATTCTCCTCTTCCTTCGCTCTCGATCTCAGTTGATAACACCCTCATCCTCCCTATCTCATCCGCCCACAACCTCGGAGTCATCTTCGTCTCCTCCCTCTCCTTTTCCCGCGCATATCCAGCAGACAGCCAAGACCTGTCGCTTCTTCCTCTTTAACATCAGCAAAATTCGTCCTTTCCTCTCTCAGCACACCACACAAACTCTCATCCACGCTCTCATTACCTCTCGCCTTGACTACTGCAACCTACTCCTCACTGGCCTCCTACTCAACCATCTATCCCCCCTTCAATCCATTCAGAACTCTGCTGCACTTCTTATATTCCGACTGAACCGATATACTCATATCACCCCTCTCCTCAAGTCACTTCACTGGCTTCCAATCAGATACCGCATACAGTTCAAGCTTCTCCTTCTTACCTACAAATGCACTCAGTCTGCAGCCCCTCATTACCTATCTACCCTCATTTCCCCTTACATTCCCGCCCGAAACCTCCGCTCACAGGACAAATCCCTCCTCTCAATACCCTTCTCCACCACTGCCAACTCCAGGCTCCGCCCATTCTGCCTCGCCTCACCCTATGCCTGAGCCCATACGCCAAGCCCCCTCCCTACCCATCTTCAAATCCCTACTCAAAACCCACCTCTTCAATGTTGCTTTCGGCACCTAACCTCTATACCTTTCAGGTAATCTAGACTGCCCCAATTTGGCTATCCCTACTTGACTGACTGTACATATGTCCTTTAGATTGTAAACTCTTTGAGCAGGGACTGTCCTTCTATGTTAAATTGTACAGCGCTGCATAACCCTAGTAGCGCTTTAGAAATGTTAAATAGTAGTAGTAGTAGTAGAACAGTGCTGGACAGACTTTTACGGTCTATGTTTCGCAAATGACAAGATGGATTCGGATAGGCTGGAGTGGGCTTTGACGCCAATTCTAGTAGTTGAAACATAAGGACAGACTGCTATAGTCTATGTCCCAGAAACACCAAAGAAAGATCATGATCAAGTATATGATATCATGTTCATTATTGATTTAATCATGAATTGATAATGAATGTGACTTTTGGGCAGACTGGATGGACCATTCAGGTCTTTATCTGCCATCACTTATTATGTTACTATGTTCCACTGAGTACTGGTTGTGGCTTACAAGCAAGTTTAATTTACAGGAGATGGTATCATGTGACAAGGCTGAAGCTGTAGCTATCATCTTGATATACTCAAACCAAAGCAAACTATTGGTCCGTGCTAACCACGCATAGGCAGTCCTTATTTCTAATAAGCGTTTGCTATTGTTTGGGTGACTCAGTATGGTGCCTACTGGCATTAGGCCAGATAATGGGCCAAGCATGTTCCCATCTTCTCCTGTAAATTAAACCTCCTTGGTGGAGAATAACATTGGAGGAAAGAAGAGCTTGCCAATGTGTCTTCACAACTTCCACAATCCTCCTCTCAAGAGTCCTTGGACATCATGAGGAAAAATCCCTAGGGATAAAGAGGAAGGTAAAACAAATGTCTTGCTATCACTCAATTTCTTAGCTCCACCCCCTCCTTTTTATCCCAACTCTTCAATTAGATATAAATTAATATTAATACTCACAGATGAAATCAAACATATTGCTACTTAAGTACCAAATCACCTTCCATGGACGTGAATTTCACCCATTAAACCCCTCCCTCCCTCCCTCCCTCCAACCCATCTTCTCTCTCTCTCCCTCATCACTTAAACCTCATCACACTGCCTTATTTATTTATTTATTTATTTATTTATTTATTTATTTATTTTGTTTGTTTGTTTGTTTGTTTTAATTTGTAAACCAATATAAAACTAACTTTTTAAAACTGTAGAATTCTAAGCTGCATAGGTTGTCAAGTCAAAAATAGAACTGGCCCCAAATCTGATCCCTGTCACATCCCACTGGTCACCTTCCTCTTTTCAGTACAGTCTCTGTCACCTATCAATCAATCAGTTTATAACTCTGTGTAGCAATGTAGAACTCATCTCTAGGCTGCCTAGTTTCTTATGAATCTCTTATGTGGCACAGTGTGAAAGACCTTACTGAAATCTAAGCTATCAGCATTCAGTGTTCTTCCTTATTCTAATTCTACAGTCATACAAAGAAATCAACAAATCAAATATGTTGACATGACCTCTGCATTATTCATGCTACTCCACAATCCCTTCTTGTAGCAGTAACGCCATTAATTTTCTCAGTTTTTCCTTGACTGAATTACATCATTGTAATTAATGACTACCTAGAACATAGTCCATTTATATTTTAGAAAGCCAACATAATCTCATTTGAAAATGAGGCCATAGGCCCAAGGGGAAAATGTGAATTATGCACTTGTTAAACTGCATGTACTAGATTTTGAGGCTAGTCAACTTGACACACAGTGCAAATCAATACATACATTAAAGGAATCCCCTTGAAATAGTAACGGAGCTAATGGAATGTAAGGTCAATTCAAAAGACTCATGGAGGCTTGTTGCATTTCAAGTGGCAGTACAGCCCCATCAGTGCAATGAGGCATTTTAAGCAGATTGTAGTTCTGTTAAATATGTAGGTGTTTTATAGATTACTAATGGACATAACACACCCCTGGGGACACCTATTTCAAGCCTCTGTATTTCTTCTGATTTTCAAATTCAGGTAATTGCTGCCGACATAGATGAAATACCCATGTGAAGATAACTTTGCACTAAAAGCTTTAAAGTGTTTGTCTCTCCAAATCACCTTTTCTGTCGTTAAATGAAAAAAGACAGAGAGGAGCAAAGGAAAGCCCAGAAGGCACATTTTATAAAATTTCTAACCTTTATAAGGAACATTTAAAAAAGAGAGAGTGAGGACTTTAAATGAGTTCTTTCTGGGAGCTGTCGTTGCTTTTTTTTTTTTTTTCTTTTAGAGGCATTAACAGTCATTTAGGTTGTTTTGGAAGAAATGAATTGCTTATTTTTCCTTGTCTAATATGAGGATGGAGAAGAACAGTTAAATTAGCATCAACTTCTCTGTTCACTCGCTTTTCTTGACCATTGTCTTCTACTCTTGACCAAACATGATAAATCACTCATATGCTTGCAAGTACTATGGCTAACATTAGCAGTAAATTTGAGGGATTGAGATCATACTTAGGAGTATGGTTCATAAGTACATAAGTACATAAGTAGTGCCATACTGGGAAAGACCAAAGGTCCATCTAGCCCAGCATCCTGTCACCGACAGTGGCCAATCCAGGTCAAGGGCACCTGGCACGCTCCCCAAACGTAAAAACATTCCAGACAAGTTATACCTAAAAATGCGGAATTTTTCCAAGTCCATTTAATAGCGGTCTATGGACTTGTCCTTTAGGAATCTATCTAACCCCTTTTTAAACTCCGTCAAGCTAACCATGGTATGTACAGAACCAACCCATTTGAAGACATTGCCCCTTGGGAGATAATGTTTATTAGGCATTCCAAATCCCTCCATCCCAAATGTGCTTACTCTACTTCAGAATAGGAATAATTTTTGGGTCTCCTCTTTGCCATCAAGCACCCATTATTTTCTAATCTTTCTAGATGTAAGCTTCACAGAGAAGAGACTGTCTTTGTATCTACTGGTATAGCACTGTATACATTTAGTATAGAAGTTCTTAACCTTTTTTTGGTTCCTGCATCCTTTTACCTGATCAATGAAATCCTCGTACCCCCTTTCTAAACTAGCAAATAGTTCGAGTCTCAGCGATGATATCTTACAAGGCAAGGCAGCTATTTTACCCGCCTTTTACAAAGCCACATGGTAATGCTGACAAATGGGCTGTGTCAGCATTACTGTGAGGCTTTGTAAAAGAGGGGGTTAGTTTGTACAGGAAAAGGGGTATTTTAATTCTGACATATACTGACCTTGCTTGCCAGCAGTTGGTCATTGCTAAACCACTGCCAGTTTGTGCTTGGACTGTGAATAGCCTCTTTGTATATGTCATTATATCCTATGAAGCCAAGCCAAGGAACTGTTCCAGAGGGCAATATGGAGACTTGAAGTGTGAACAAATATTTCTGGCCCATTGTAGAGAGGTGTGGTAGCTGTGTTAGTCCACTTTTAAAGGTAATCAATAGAAATAAAACAAAATAAAACATGGAAAAGAAAATAAGATGATACCTTTTTTTATTGGACATAACTTAATACATTTCTTGATTAGCTTTCGAAGGTTGCCCTTCTTCGTCAGATCAGAAATAAGCAAATGTTGGTAGATGACAGTATATATAAGTGAAACATCAAAGCATTTCAGTGGCAGTCTAACAGGATGGGGGTGGATAGATATGCTTGGAGACAGGAGGGTGACAAACAAAGCAGTACATTTCTATGGGTTATAATGAGCTAGAAAACCCAGATCTTTGTTAAGTCCTGTCTGGTGGGTGTCAAAATATTTAATCATTCTGACTTCAAAGGTCTTATGTTCCTGTATTCTTTTAAAGTTACCTTTCAGGATTCTTACTATGAAATCACTAGTACAGTGTTCTGGTTTTGTATAGTGCTGCCCCACAGGTGTGACATCCTGGCTGGCACTGGCATTTTTCATATGATGTCTATGCAAATTAAATCTTGTCTTTAGCATCTGGCTTGTTTCTCCAATATAGCAACCTTCGTCACATTTTTAACACTGAATGATGTATACCACATTGGAAGATGAACATGTAAAGGATTCCTTTATGTTGAATATTTTTCCTTTGTGAATGACTGTGGGGTCCTGTGAAATGTTTTGGCATAGTTTGCAGCTGGATATATTGCAAGGATGTGTGCCATTCTCTTCTTTTTGAGTCTGTGTTGGGAGCTTACTTCTAATTAGCTTGTGTTTTAAGTTGGGTGGCTGTCGGAAAGCCAGCACTGGTGGGGATGGGAATATCTCTTTCAGTAATTCATCCTACTGGAGTAGAGGCTGCAGATCTTTTATGATTTTTCTTAATTTTTCTAGCTCTCGGTTGTATGTCACTATAAGGGGGATTCTGTCTGTGGCTTTTTTTTTTCTTTGTACTGTAGCAGATTTTCCATGGGTGTTTTGAGGGAGGAGGCAATATTCTTGGAGATTATTTTGGGGTTGTAGCCTTTCTGTTCGAAGGATGCAGTCAGGATTTCAGTGTGGCCCATTGTACACACTGGTATCATTTTCTTGAGTGTACGCCCTGCACCCTTTACTTTTTTTTTTTTATAGGAGACCAGAATCAGAGGAGAGATTTGCATGTCCAAAAAAGGGTAAAGAAAGTTATGTATAGTTTAAAGAGGTATCTCATACATTACCCACCTCAGAGCCTGATTAGCCTCCTCATGCTTTCATTAACAATGTATTCACCCCTATTCAAGAGCACAAGGTCTAAGTTTCCAATCTAAGCATAGTATCTAAAATATTGTCCTCATCTTCCCCAACAGTATCTTTCCAATCTTCTTTCTGGACTTCAAATGTATTTTTATTTATGTATGTATTTATTTCTACTTATATTCTACTAGTCATAAAATTTCAAAGTGGACTATAGATCAGATCTAAGAACTATCTAAATACTGTGTGACTTGATACCTGTGAATCTAGATATCCATGTAAATAGACAAAGTATCTGTTCTACAGCCTGGCACAGCATATTGAATCATTACAGCCAGTGTCACATCACTGTCTTCAGGGAGTAGTGATTAGGCGATTGTATTCCAAATTGTGTTGTGAAAGTCCCATTACTCTAAGGAGGATTGCTGCTGGTGTGTCAGTCAAGCGCACCCCGGTGCCACTGTTCCAGTTGACAGTGATTCACTGTAGGTCAGCTTCCTTGAACCCCAAAACTAAACATGATGTTGTCTATTTATAGGAAGATGAAATTGTGCTAGTTAAGTTTGATGAAAATTCTCTTCTTTGGGTGGCTGAAGACCAATCTGTAAAGGATAATGGCTTCCTGAGTCCTAAAATTCTAGAGCTTTGTGGTGATCTCCCTTTTTTCTGGCTTCGACCAACATATCCTAAGGGTAACTTATGTTTTTAAAATAAAAGGTACTGGTGATGTAACTCTTAGGCACCCAGAGTTTCCATGGGCTGCTTAGTTGTAGTCTTATATATGTTCAAAGCAAACATAATTCCGTTATGAAACAAGTTTGCATGGACAAAAAAAGAAAGATAAAGCTTCAGCACTAAATATTACAAAAGTAATTATTCATTTAATGGATTTCCATACCAAAATTTATTTTCCAAACTGCTGAATATTTTTAATAAGGAAAAATTAATTTTCATTTTAACTGTATGCACCTCCATTAGGCCTAAAGTGATATCCTTGATAGTAACAGTGGAAAGGATAGAAGTTACCGCAGGGTCCACAAATTTTCTTGCAGTATATGTAACACCTTCTCTACTCAATGCAGCATACTCCTTGATCCACCTACTTCAAGTTGCTTAAAAAAAAATAAAACAACAACAACAAGCTGACGCATGGAAAGCACCTGAGAAGCCTCAGGGCAGTAGAACTAGAGGACATGAATTGAGGTTGAAGGGGAGCAGACTCAGGACTAATGTCAGGAAGTATTTTTTCACGGAGAGGGTGGTGGATATGTGGATATGTGAAAACGGTAATGGAATTCAAACATGCGTGGGATAAACACAAAGGAATCCTGTTTAGAAGGAATGGTTCTGTGGAATCTTAGCAGAGATTAGATGGCGACGCCGGTAATTGTAAACAAAACGGGAGCTGGACAGACTTCTACGGTCTACACCCTGATCGTGACTGAATAGATAGGGATGGGCTGGAGTGTAAATTTTAAGGGGCTCAGATGTTAGCTTCAGAACTTAGTAAAAGAACAGTTCTGGGCAGACTACTACGGTCTGTGCCCTGAGAAAGGCAAGGACAAATCAAACTCGGGTATACATATAAAGTATCACATACCATGTAAAATGAGTTTATCTTGTTGGGCAGACTGTATGGACAGTACAGATCTTTATCTGCCGTCATTTACTATGTTACTATGATACAATATACTCTTTCCTGCTACCAACCAACACCAGTAAAAGATGCACACATGACAGATGTGCCATCAGGCAGGGGCAGCCACCACAACTGCTTTTCAGGTATTTGCAGGAACCTCTCCCGTGCAGCTGCTATACTCTTAGAGGCAGATGAACTAAGCTTTAATGTCCCTTTAACGACCCTCTAACGAAGAATTTTTGAACCGTGGCTTGCATTAAAGGCCATTTTCTGACCACGGTAGCAGAAAACGAAAACGGAATGCAGATGAGCTTGGCTGCTCTGCGCATGCTTTAGGGGCCGATTACCGACAGGGATTTCAGCAGATTGAAGCATTTTGCTTTCAAATACCGCACCGAACATGTGCGACTTGTTTTTTTGCTGCATTGTTCGTTTTTTAAATTCGGTAACAGCTTTTACGTTTTTGCTTTTTTTACGTTTGGTTGATGCATCTGGCTCTTAGTCCCAGCACAAGCAGCCCTTCTGCCTTGTGCAATACAGTGCTGCCCTGGGGTGTCAGCTATCTGCTCCTTCAAGAGAAACAGTTCTTCATGCACACCTTATCTAAGGCTACAAGACACATTAAAAGCACATTTAATGAAAAGTGTATGATGCTTAGAAGAGTATATAATAACTCCTGTCCTGTAGGCAACTCCTGCTCAGTCAGGTTTGTATATATTGGAGACTTGTTGTATGGAAATGTAACTCATGCATATTTATTGTACTAATTCTGAACACCTGACTGGCTAAGTATATCTTCAGGAAAGGTGTTGAGAAGCATTGGTGCAGAAAGCAGGTGATAGTCATTACTTCAAAATACAGTGCTAAAGGTTTTGGTACTGCTTTCTTTATGCATCTTCAGAGCAACAGGTATTAGAAACAGCAGATAGCAGTGATTTGCTATTTCTCTGCTCCCTTACCCCCCCCCCCCCCCCCCCATACACACACATACTCTCTCTCTACCACCACCAGGTACCTCTGGGCAGAGCCGTAGCGAAGGGAGCTGACACCCGGGGCGGGTCGCCGCTGCGCACCCCCCCCCCCCCCGGGTGCAGAACGGTGCACCCTCCTCCCGCTGGAGCGCACCCCCCCCCCCCCCGGAGCGCATACCTGCGGCGAGGGACGGGCAGGAGGGCCGATCTGCCCCGACTGCACATTGCTGGGGTGTGTCGGCTCCGCACTGGTTCACTGCTCTCTCTGTCCCGGAACAGGAAGTAACCTGTTCCGGGGCAGAGAGGGCAGTGCACCAGCGCGGAGCCGACATCCCTCAGCAGCGTGCATCCGGGGCAGACCGCCCCCCCCCCTTCCTACACCACTGCCTCTGGGCCTACCCTTAAGAGGCGCTGGTGGTCTAGGACAGTGTTTTCCAAGTCCAGTTCTAGAGTACCCCTTGCCAGTCACGTTTTCAGGGTATCCACAATGAATATATATGAACTTAGCATGCACTACCTCCATTATATACAAATCTCTTTCATGCATATTCATTGTAGATATCCTGAAAACCTGACTGGCAAGGGGTACTCCAGGACCAGACCTGGGAAACTCTGGTCAGGATAGGAATGATCCCCAGCCCCACCCATCCATGCTGGTTCCAGGTTTAAAATGGCAGCCATGACTTCTTGCAGTAGTCTCACAGTACTACCACTAGGGGTCAGGACCCTAGAGGTAGTACTGCAAGACTACTGCTAGAAACCACAGCCACCACCTGAAGCCAGCCTGGGCAGGGGCAAGTGGGAATTCCTCCTGCTCATCCTACCATATACTACCAGGGTGCCCTTAAGATAGGGAGATCTTCTGAAGGGTAAGGTTTTTGGGAGCAACAGATACTCTCTCCAACTATATTGTCTGTTGTTCCAAGGATACACTGTATTCTGTCAATATTAACACTGACATAAACAGTTCATAAAAGAGCTCCATAAATGTTTGTCCCCAAAATATATCAAATTATGGTAGATAAAAACCACTATGAGCCATTTAGTCTGCCTAGTAAGGTAGGTAAGGTTGTACCTGTTGCTCAATGCAGGTTACCCCCTCCATACTTTGATTTAGGGCAGGGATTCTCAACCTAGTCCTCAGGAAACACCCAGCCAGGCTTTCAGAGTATCTACAATTAATTTGCACCAGATCATTCTGCATGCAGTATCTCATGCATATTTATTCTAGGTATCCCAAAAACCTGACTGGCTAGGTATGTTCAGAGTACTGAGTTGAGAATCCCTTGGTTAGGGTTATACCTGCCACGGTGTGAAGAGTACCAGATGAATTGCATGCACATAGAGGTACAAATATGGCATTGAACATGACTAACAAATTGTTGTTAAAGACTACTGTTTTGACCAGTTTGTGTTGAAATTAGACAAGTTCTCTCCATAGCAATTAGACTAATTCATTAAACATAATCAGTTATGCATGAAAGGGGCATTTATAAGATAAAGGCCACTTGAATTGCTTCTATCTGCTGACATCTTGTAAGAGTTGTATGTGATACTAAATCTAGAAACCATAAAAAATGTTTTATTGCAGAATTGGATAATTATTGCCTTAAATTATACACTTTATTGACTTTACTTGAAGACAGCTATCCTTCAACATTTTCAAGACACAACCTAATTTCTTAACAGTTCAATGAAGTAAGTCCAGCTTGAACATACATGATGTTTATGTACAGCTTTTTCCTGCATTCTCAACAGTTTCATTTTTTTACAGCATAGCTGCATCATATCCAGTGTATCAAATTTTCTCTCATCATAGTTTATATCCTGTGATTTAATAATTTCCTATTATCAATTAGCTTGAAAACACATTGATTGATGACAAGTACAAACTTTTTGGTGGCTATCTACATTGCCCATGTCTCTGCAGAAATGTGGTCTAGAACCTTTTTGAACTTACTTCTATTTCTCCACTCCAGGTACAGTTAAAAGTGGAACCTCCTGTTGGATTTGACCCAGCATTTTTTTTTATAAAGGGGGAAATGAAGTAGCGGTGGGATCCAATTTGTCTATTGATTTCACAACTCTACATTTCATGACCTTACTTTGTTCTGCCATTGCAGGGTAGTATAGAAGTCCATTCTGGCTGGAAAAATGGGTGGGGGGGGGAGGGGGAAGACATTTTGCTTGGATTCTCTGCAACGAACTTACAGCCTTTTACCTCTGAAATGCTGGGGATTCTGAAGGAGTTATGCAGAAGCCCAATATAATTTATAATGGGAGATACTTCCCAAATTACAGATAGACACAATTTATTTTTGAGCATAAGCAGACTTCCTTCTGCCATTGCAGGACAGTATAGTTCCTCTAGACAAAGCATGAATTACAGTCTAAAAATGACTAATTAGAAAAAAGGACATGATATCAGCAGAGAAGATGGATGCCTGAGCAGGGTGTACTAGCTATAGCCCGAGTAATTCTCCAGAACCAGTGGTTTGGTGACTGCGTAATGGCTTCTGGTGAAGTGAGCACTTGTCTGAGGTGCAGCACGTTCTTATGGCATCAAGAAAAAAAAAGAACGACAGTCATAAAGCAGCACCCTGAACAGGAGAGAAGCTGGAGGACCAGAGTCCATGTGGAGCTGGATCAATGGAGAATGGCACAAAGAGGCCGGCACATGTAGCCCAAGATATGGCGGGTGAGGCCTTGGATATGCATGCATGGATGATAGAGATGAAGACAGAAATTTTCTCAGTTAAAGAGCAGATTCGGGAGGCAATCCGGGATTTAAAAACTGACCTCATGGATATGAACAACCACATTGATGGGATGGAGGCACATATGGACACTGCTGAGAAAGTGACAGCGGAAGTGCATAGGGGCCTGGAGGATATGCTAGCAGAGATTTTTGGAACTGACCAATAAATTAGAGGACATTGAGAACCACACTTGTAAGAATAACCTGCAGGGGCATGATGTGCCAGACACTGCTGAGTATAGCAATGCTGAGGACATGGTAACTAGACTAGCCCACTGGCTCTTGCAGTTTGAGGAGCTTGAGCCCTGTATTGAGAGAGCCCAGGGCCCTTAGGGGCCTGCATTGTGGACAGACCGCGTGACATCATTGTCTGTTTGCAGTTTTGTACTTAAAGAAAAATTGTTAGAAAGGACACAAGCCATAGGCACAATCCAATGGAATGGAATTTGAGTTGAGTTCTATCAGGATTTGGCACACTGCAAAAATGGAGAGCTTTCAAGATTACCACAACTTTGACCAGGGCAAACGTGCACTACAGCTGGACTTTTCCATTTGGGATTTTGGTGACCTGGAATGGAGCTAATAAAAATATGTCCAAACTTGTTTCTGTGAGTCTGACGTCCTGCACGTTGTACGTGCATGCAGGACGTCAGAAACCAAACCCAAACGAAGGAAGGAAGGAGACTTCGGCTGGCGGGGGTAGGGGTCCCCCGCCAGCAAAGGGAGGTGAGGCGCGACAGCGGAGTGACGGCAGGAGGGGGGGTTCAAAGTAGTTGGAGCCAGGTGGTGGTGTCGTCATCGGGCGGGTGTTGGTGTCGTCATCGTCTTCGGCAAGAGGAGGGGTTTAAAGTAGTTGAAGGTGGTGGTGGTGTCTTCAGGGGGGGGGGGTCAGCGGCACCGGGAGCTCACCTCGGCTCTGGCCCCCCCTACTGTTGAAGTTCAGATACACCCCTGGCGTAGCCACGGGTGGGCCTGGGCCCATCCATTTTCATCCCAGGCCCACCCAGCAGAAAGCCAGCCACTATCAGTCCCTCCTCCGTTGTTGCAGCTTCAGCAGCGAACTTATCCTTTGAAGGCAACCATAGTCTCGCCCAGCTGCACACGTCAGCAGACAACAAAGCTGCAGCATCCGAACAGCCATAGCTGGGGAGATGTCATTCATTCTTTAGACTGCAGCGCGGAACCAGCCACATGCCCGCTAACAGCTCTGCGCAGCGTTGACTCCGAGTCCCGCCCCTTAAGACACAAATGTCCTGATTCCAACACAGAGAAACAGGAAATTTATATCCCAAGGGGCGGGAGTCGGGACACTGCAAAGCTGTTAGCGGGAATGCGGCTGGTCCCGCGCTGCAGTCTGAGGAATGGATGACATCTCTCCACGGATCTTCAGGTGATCCGGAGGCAAGCACTAATGAAGACCAGCAGGGTTGCAGGGGAAAGGAGCTGCTGTAGTGAACAGGAAGATAAGAGAGCTGAAGGGAGAGGTGGATGGCTTGGCAGGCAGAAAATATGACCCAGATCATGTAAGGATACCAGAGTTGGGGAATAAAGACATCGGAGGGTGGAGAAATAAAGAGGAGATGCTAGATTGGGTGGGGGGAAGAAAAAGCTTATACAGAAGAAATGTTAGACATGAAGAAAGGAATGAGAGAGGATTCTACACACAGGGAGAGACTGGACAGAGAGAGGGCATGCTCGGGGGGGGGGGGGGGGGTAGAATTCTGGTCACAGAGAGGGGGTGCTGGGTATGAGGAAAGGAATGGAAGAGATCCTTGCCATGGAGAGGGACAGGTCACAGAGAGGGGCTGCTGGGCATAAGGAAAGGAATGGGGGAGATCCTGGCCACACTGGATCACGGGAGAGGGGGCAAGAGGAAAGAGAGAAGTGACAGGAAGATGCTGGGAGGGGGTGAAGGGTGGGGAGAAGAGAGGGCACAGATGCTGGGCTAGAAGGGTGGAGGGAGACACTGGGAAAGGTGGAACCATGTGGGAAAGGCCAAGGGGGTGGAAAGGAAATGAACGTGAGGATAGTGATTACAGGGGAAAGAAATATGGTAATGGGGACTAGATTGAAGATGGAAGGCAGAGGAAGTAGAGCGATGTCGGCCCCTACACTCGACAGAAACAGCACTATCTAAAGTCTGCAATGACCTGTTCCTTGCCAAATCCAAAGGTCACTACTCCATCCTCATCCTCCTCGACCTATCTGCCGCTTTTGACACTGTCAATCACAATTTACTTCTTGCCACACTGTCATCTTTTGGGTTCCAGGGCTCTGTCCTCTCCTGGTTCTCCTCTTATCTCTCCCACCGCACCTTCAGAGTACACTCTCATAGCTCTTCCTCCACCCCCATCCCGCTCTCTGTTGGAGTTCCTCAAGGATCTGTACTTGGACCCCTTCTTTTTTTCAATCTACACCTCTTCTCTGGGCTCGCTGATCTCATCTCATGGTTTCCAGTACCATCTTTATGCTGATGACACCCAGCTTTACCTCTCCACACCTGACATCACTGCGGAAACCCAGGCCAAAGTATCAGCTTGCTTGTCCAACATTGCTGCCTGGATGTCCAACCGCCACCTGAAGCTGAACATGGCCAGGACTGAGCTTATTGTCTTCCCACCCAAACCCTCTTCTCCTCTCCCTCCACTCTCTCTCAGTTGACAACACCCTCATCATCCCCGTCTCATCTGCCCGCAACCTTGGAGTCATCTTTGACTCCTCCCTCTCCTTCTCTGCGCATATCCAGCAGATAGCCAAGACCTGTCGCTTCTTCCTTTTCAACATTAGCAAAATTCACCCTTTCCTCTCTGAGCACACCACCCGAACTCTGATCCACTCTCTCATTACCTCTCGCCTCGACTACTGCAACCTACTCCTCACTGGCCTCCCACTTTGCCACCTATCCCCCCTTCAGTCCGTTCAGAACTCTGCTGCACGTCTTATCTTCCGCCTGGACCGATATGCTCACATCTCCCCTCTCCTCAAATCACTTCACTGGCTTCCGATCAGGTACCGCATACAGTTCAAGCTTCTCCTCCTAACCTACAAATGCACTCGATCTGCAGCCCCTCCCTACCTCTCTACCCTTATCTCCCCTTACGTTCCTACCCGTAACCTCCGCTCTCAAGACAAATCCCTCCTTTCAGTACCCTTCTCCACCACCGCCAACTCCAGGCTCCGCCCTTTCTGCCTCACCTCACCCCATGCGTGGAATAATCTCCCTGAGCCCATACGCCAGGCCCCTTCCCTGCCCACCTTCAAATCCCTGCTAAAAGCCCATCTCTTCAATGTCGCCTTTGGCACCTAACCACTATTCAAGAAATCTAGATTACCCCAACTTGTCATTTCGTCCTTTAGATTGTAAGCTCCTTTGAGCAGGGACTGCCCCTTTTTTGTTAAATTGTACAGCGCTGCGTAACCCTAGTAGCGCTATAGAAATGTCAAGTAGTAGTAGTAGTAGGAATAGGAGAGCTAGTGGGTGAAAAAAGGAAATGGAAATCTGACAGGTATCTGAAAAGTAAAACAAAGGAAAAGGAGTTAGGATAAAATTTGGGTGGACAGAGCAGAAAAGAAAAAAAAAGAGAGGAAAGCGCTAAAATGGAAAGGTCAATATGTCAGAGGCAAGTGAAGTGAGGGAATGGAACAAGAGAGGAGAAAAAGACAAATGGACAGCAGCTGCTTGAAGGAGAAATAGCAGAAAGATATGGAAGTTCAAAAGAGAAACTGGATCAACATGATGGAAAAATAAAATGACCAGACAACAAAGGTAGAAAAGGCATTTTTTAAAATCTTAACTGAAATATGATAGCTTAAGAAAGGTGCATAGTGGATGTCGCTTTATTATGTTCAGTAGAAAAAGACATATATTTCTATTTTTATTTCTCCACTGTTGCAGTATGGTATCCAGCTAGTTGCCACCCACCAATTCCTGCCTGGACAATTCCCTCCTAGGACTTTTCCCCAAGGTGGACAAGTCCCTCCTAGATCTGTTCCCTCCTGGCTCTGGCTAGTTCTTACTGGCAAGTAGTTTTGTTTTGTTTTTTTGTGTTGATGTTTTGCTGGAGAGGGGGGTTCTTATGCATTGTTTTTATTAGGCGTGTCATGGATGTGTTGGTAATATTTTGTGTACGTTTTTATATATAATATTTTATGCTCTGTTTATTTGGATTTTTGGCTTATTTTAATTTTTTGGGTGTTGTGTGAAAGGTAATATTTGAGTGTGTGTGTGGGGGGGGGGGAGGGCATTACCCTCCACACACTCAAAAAACCCCAAATATCTGGAAGAGGAAAGGGAAGGAGATAAATTTAAGACTGTGATGTTTCATGATTGTTAAGGGTGGGAAAATTAGAATGTGGTAGGTTTAAAACAAATCGGAGAAAGTTTTTCTTTACTCAGCGTGTAGTTAGACTCTGGAACTCATTGCCGGACGGCAACTGGCCTTGCTGAGTTTAAAGGGAGTCTGGACAGATTCATGAAGGAAAAGTCCATTGATCATTATTAAATTTTGGGGTTTTGCCAGGTTCTTGGGGCCTGGATTGGCCGCTGTCAGAGACAGAGTGCTGGGCTTGATGGACCTTTGGTCTTTTCCCAGCATGGCAGTGCTTATATACTTATGGGAATTGTCTTCCCTGGAACAGTGGGAATTGGTTAGGTGGTAATTGTCCTAGGTGGCAATTTTCCAGATGGGAATTGGTGAGTGGGACTGTCCAGGTGGGAATGGACCTAGAACCTGCAGTATATGCCAAGGCTCCCAGTTCAATTTTTGTCTACATATTTTTATTTCTAATTTGTGATCACTTGTTCTGTATTTGGTGAAGGTCTGTTGGTGTCATTGCAATGGCAGGTGGGGAGATTACAGGGAAGAAAGGGAGAAGAGGGAATTGGGGGGGGGACTTCTTTATTTTCTGCCCTGGGCCCTAGCATGTCAAGCACCAGTCCTGACCTTTGCTGTGGCTGGAGGGGATCCCTAAGCCCCATAAGCTGAGGACCTCCTCTGATGGCATCCAAAACTTCCTTCTATTAAGCTTAGCAGATGGCGGAAACATCCTTGTCACCAATAACTAAGCATGCCTGGGGTGCCGGCCTCAGTAGCTCAAGGAGTTGCTAATGCTGCCTGCCAAGCTTGGTAAAATGGAGTGCTGGCCGTCTTCAGCTGATAGTGCTTGGGGATCCTCATGAGCTAAAGTGTTTAGCTTTCTATTTTGAGTTGGGAGGTGCTGGGGGAGATGTGGAGAATAGGGGGAGGAAAGAGCGAGGTAGAGAGAAAATTTTGTGCCTACCCACTTTGGGCTCAGGCCCACCCAAAAGTGGTTGTCTGGCTACAGTAAGCGATGTCCCAGGAAACCAGGAACACTTCCACACCTAGTTGTGGGAGAGGTGTCCCTAGGTCCTTCCCAAGTTGTTCCGACCTCTTGCTATACTCTCTGTCACCCTTCTATGTGACAACAAACAGACTGTAGTCCAAGCTCTCAATTCCAGTGCATCCGGGAACTTTGTGGACAAATGGCCGATATGCCAGTGTGACATTTCTGTCAATACCCTCAGAGAACCCCTTTGCATTTCCTCGGTCTATGGCGACCCACTGCTAGGGCATCTGCGGGCTATTACTCGTTTCTCTTTAGGTGGGTTCTCAGCATCAAGAGACGATGGAGTCTCATGTACTCCTCAGATCTGTCCATCAGGTCATTTTGGGGCTTCCCTGGTTGCAGAAACATTAATCTTATATTGATTGGCATTCTGGTGACATTCCAACCTGGGGTCCAACCTGTTCTCATTCTTAACATCTGTTCAACCTCAGCTAACCCTGTCCATGTTGGATTCACCCCAGGGCAAGCCTTCCATCTTAGAATCCCGACCCAACTAGGACCCTGAAAGATTCTTGCTGTCTCCCAGATCATTGTAGCCCCAGAGAAAACTCTGGACCTTAAGCAGACAAGGAAGCAGACCTTGCACAGGACATGCAACTTCAATTCTACAGGTTACTCAGGATATTCTAGATGGCAGAAAGACGAGGATAATACGTGGAAACCTACTATCGGTGTTCATGTCCCTGGACTTGACATTGTCAACATCTTTATTCCCTCCAACCTGAACCCACAGATCCGAAGACTGTCATGCCCCTCACCTGTTCTCTGAAGTCTCCAGCAGCATTCTGTGCCAAGGATTGTTTAATTCCTGGAAACCCAGCACTTCCCTTTATAGTTCTGCAAAATGGCACCGACTGATGTTATCACTTCCTGTTTGGTAGTATTTAAGAAAGTTCCTGTCTCCTTGGCTAGTGCCTTTCAACAGGTCTCCTAGAGTTGTCTAGTGTGTGATGCAGCCTTGATCCTGTTTGTCTCATGTTCCTGCCTGTGTTTTGTTCTAGCCCTTCTCCTGCTCTGTGTTCCAGCCTTGGTCCTGCTCTGCTTCCTTTCTTGCTCCAGCCCTGACTAACCTCCAGCCCTGTCCGGGTGTCTCACCTGCCACCAGTTCGGGCCCAGGCAGCCCTTGGGCTGGCTAGGTAGCTTCAACTCAGCTGTAGCCCAAGAGCTCACCCCAAGTTGTGACAAAAGGAATGAATCTGCAAGATTAGTAAAGAAAATTCTATGGAAGGAAGGGACCTATATCTCTGTTGTATAGTTTTAAGAGGTTGGACCTTCCAGAAATATGGATTTATGCAGCAGTGGGAAAATGATTTGGGGGAGGTCAAACTTGTGCAGAGTGAATAGAAACAGCTGTTCCAAGAGGTGCAGAAATCTTCTATGTACTGATGAAAGAAAATGCATACAAGGTGGTTACACACTGGTACTACACTCCAGTTAAATTACAAGCTAGATTTCCCAATATAACCACTGATGTATGCTGGAGATGTCTGGATGCTAAAGGCACCTTTTATCATACAGTGGTGGAAATAAGTATTTGATCCCTTGCTGATTTTGTAAGTTTGCCCACTGACAAAGACATGAGCAGCCCATAATTGAAGGGTAGGTTATTGGTAACAGTGAGAGATAGCACATCACAAATTAAATCCGGAAAATCACATTGTGGAAAGTATATGAATTTATTTGCATTCTGCAGAGGGAAATAAGTATTTAATCCCTCTGGCAAACAAGACCTAATACTTGGTGGCAAAACCCTTGTTGGCAAGCACAGCGGTCAGACGTCTTCTGTAGTTGATGATGAGGTTTGCACACATGTCAGGAGGAATTTTGGTCCACTCCTCTTTGCAGATCATCTCTAAATCATTAAGAGTTCTGGGCTGTGGCTTGGCAACTCGCAGCTTCAGCTCCCTCCATAAGTTTTCAATGGGATTAAGGTCTGGTGACTGGCTAGGCCACTCCATGACCCTAATGTGCTTCTTCCTGAGCCACTCCTTTGTTGCCTTGGCTGTATGTTTTGGGTCATTGTCGTGCTGGAAGACCCAGCCACGACCCATTTTTAAGGCCCTGGCGGAGGGAAGGAGGTTGTCACTCAGAATTGTACGGTACATGGCCCCATCCATTCTCCCATTGATGCGGTGAAGTAGTCCTGTGCCCTTAGCAGAGAAACACCCCCAAAACATAACATTTCCACCTCCATGCTTGATAGTGGGGACGGTGTTCTTTGGGTCATAGGCAGCATTTCTCTTCCTCCAAACACGGCGAGTTGAGTTCATGCCAAAGAGCTCAATTTTTGTCTCATCTGACCACAGCACCTTCTCCCAATCACTCTCGGCATCATCCAGGTGTTCACTGGCAAACTTCAGACGGGCCGTCACATGTGCCTTCCGGAGCAGGGGGACCTTGCGGGCACTGCAGGATTGCAATCCGTTATGTCGTAATGTGTTACCAATGGTTTTCGTGGTGACAGTGGTCCCAGCTGCCTTGAGATCATTGACAAGTTCCCCCCTTGTAGTTGTAGGCTGATTTCTAACCTTCCTCATGATCAAGGATACCCCACGAGGTGAGATTTTGCGTGGAGCCCCAGATCTTTGTCGATTGACAGTCATTTTGTACTTCTTCCATTTTCTTACTATGGCACCAACAGTTGTCTCCTTCTCGCCCAGCGTCTTACTGATGGTTTTGTAGCCCATTCCAGCCTTGTGCAGGTGTATGATCTTGTCCCTGACATCCTTAGACAGCTCCTTGCTCTTGGCCATTTTGTAGAGGTTAGAGTCTGACTGATTCACTGAGTCTGTGGACAGGTGTCTTTCATACAGGTGACCATTGCCGACAGCTGTCATGCAGGTAACGAGTTGATTTGGAGCATCTACCTGGTCTGTAGGGGCCAGATCTCTTACTGGTTGGTGGGGGATCAAATACTTATTTCCCTCTGCAGAATGCAAATAAATTCATATACTTTCCACAATGTGATTTTCCGGATTTAATTTGTGATGTGCTATCTCTCACTGTTACCAATAACCTACCCTTCAATTATGGGCTGCTCATGTCTTTGTCAGTGGGCAAACTTACAAAATCAGCAAGCGATCAAATACTTATTTCCACCACTGTATATGGTTACTCAAGGGCGTGTTGTAGGAGGGGGAGTGGGTGGAGGGAGTGGTCTTGTTATTTTGGTTAATTCAGAAATTTTGAATGGTATTGTTTGGTTTGTTTAGTATGCTTGGTTTCTCATTTAATAAAAATTTATGGATACAAAAAAAAAAAAAAAGTCAGACACTTTTCTCAGTCTTATCCATCCAGTTTTTGACTCCTTCCTGGAGAGCATTGCCACTGTACAGTCATATGTGCCAACGGAACCTACTAGTCCGAGGAAGACACTTATAACCTCTGACCATTGGATGCTACACACCATACAGCATGGTTATGCTCTGCTTTGGGAAAAAAATGCCTCCTGACCATCCACCATGAGAGTCTTGTTTCAACTCCCACCAACTGACACTACTTTGAAAGGAGCTCTCAGCCATCCTCTGGCTGAATGCGATAGAACTAGTTCATCCACCGGACACGGGTTGAGGATTCTATTCCAGATACTTTCTCATACCAAAAGAGATGAGAGGTGGGGGAGTATGTCCAATTCTCAATCTGTGAGACAAAAAGTTTGTACTCAAAACTTTTGCATGGTTTGCCTGAGATCACTACTTCCCATGATACAACTCAATGATTGTCTTTGCTGTCTAGATCGCAAGGAGGCATACACTCACATACCTATTCTTTCCACACACAGAAAGTTCCTCCACTTCCACTGTGAGACTCTGTACCATCAGTACCATTCAGCTTGGCTTCAGATCCTTGAGTCTTCATGAAGTGTCCAATAGTGGTAGCTGCAACACTTCGCGGGTGGGGCATACATCTTCCCCAACCTAGATGACTGGTTAAGCAAGGCAGCCTCCCAGGAGTCGGAATGTACCTCAATTTTCTCTGCCATAAAACTCCTAGAACTCCTCGGATTTGTGATCAATTACCCCAAATCACATCTTCAACCGGTTCAGACCTTGAGTTCAAAGGGGCTGTACTCGATACTACTCAAACAGACCTTCTTTCCTCAATGGAGGACAAACAACATACTACATCTGGCCACTCAGGTGTTCAGATTCCATCCAAGTCAGATGCTCCGCCTATTTAGTCGCATGGCTTCAACAGACAATATAACAACAATGGCTCATCTCCAATTCCGCAGAGGACACACTCTTCTCGGTGGTCCCAAGCTACGGGATTATCAACTCATATTTGAGTCACTCCATAGCTACGGCCACTCTCTACAGTGGTGGATGGCATCACAGAATCTCACTCAGTCTCTTCCATTCCAGCCCCTTCCATATCACAAGGTCCTCACCACAGATGCCTCCATGACAGGATAGGGAGCTCACCTCAACAGTCTCCACACAGAGGGTTCTTGGGCCCCATGAGAAAAGCATCATAATATCAACCTCCTGGAATTGCAAGCTGTTTGGAATGCTCTCAAAACCTTCCAGGACCACATCCTCAGTCAGGTAATACTCGTTTGCACAGACAACCAAGTAGCGATGTATAACTTGAACAAGGAACAGGCTCTTACCACATCTGTCAACAAGCAATCCAGATATGGACAGGCAACTTCTCGAAACATCCCTCTAACAGTTGTTTTCCTAACTAGCAAACAATGTTGTAGCAGACTAATTGAGCAGAGTCCTTCAGCCTCACAAATGGTCCCTCAGCACCTCTGTAGTTCATTGAATATTCCAGCATTGGGGGATCCCAGTGATAGATCTCTTCGCCTCCTTAGAACAACAAACTTCCCTGCTTTTGTTCCAGAATTCCTGCTCCTAATTGTACAGACCCAGATGCCCTCTTGCTCCACTAGGGAATGGACCTTCTACACGATTTTCTGCCCTCTACCTCTCATAGGTAAAAAAAACTCCTCTCAAACAGCATTGAGACCAGGGGACCATGAATCTAATAGTGCCTTACTGTCCACATCAAATCTGGTTCCCTCTTCGCCTAGAGTTATTGTCCAACCAACCATTAAAGTTCAATCCTTTTCCAACCCTAACACAGAATGAGGGGTCCCCTCCCCTATCCAGACCTTCACTCTCTAACCCCAATAGCTTGATTCCTGACAACAGATTTATGTTCCTTAAACCTTCCTGAAACAGTCTTTAGGATACTCCTAGCTTCTAGGAAACCTATATGAAAATGTTACCATTTAAAGTGGAAAAGATTTTCTCTCTGGTGTGCAGCCAGAGCACTCATAAGTACATAAGTATTGCCATACTGAGACAGAGCGAAGGTCCATCAAGCCCAGCATTGTGTTTCCAACAGTGGCCTGCTACAAGCTCTCTGCCTTCCCTTATGCAGTACCTCCTCCATCTTTTGGATTCTGGCCTCAAAACTTACACTTGAGTGACATCAGCTCTTTTCTTTTTTTTTTTTTTTTTTTTTAATATATTTATTAATATTATCCAATATTTTACAAGACAATCTTCTTGTTCAGGAAAAGTATCTAATAATCTACAAATTATGTAACAATAATAAAACAAACAGGAAAAAAAAAGTGAAGCTAAGCTTCACATTAACAGGAAAACTATACTCAAGTCCATACATGTGATCCAAGATTTCAGGAAAATACTGGAGACAAATTATCTAAAGGTTAATCAGAAAAAAGAAATTATACAAATACTGTTAAGTAGAGCAAACACTTATAATTAACGCTTATCCATTTTCACTGAGGTTATGAGTGAAGATACATGAGACGGCTCTGTAAATACATATTTTTTTTCCTTAAACTTTATTATACACTTGCAGGGGTATCTTAGAAAGAAGGTACCCCCCAAGTGTAAAACTTCAGGCCTAAGGAGCAGGAATTGTTTCCTTCGTTGTCGTGTCTCCTTAGAGACGTCAGGAAAGAGTAAAACTTTTAAACCCAAAAAGGGTTTATCTTTATTTCGGAAAAACAGACGAAAGATCCAATTCTTGTCTGGTAATAGTGCAACTGTAGCCACCAATGTAGCTGCAGTTGCTAATTCGGTATCTGAAGTCTCAAGCAAGAGAGACACATTTATCGGTGCTTCGGGTTGAATGGTTCCTTTCCCAGGGATATAGTAAACCATAGTCATTGGCGGTAAGTTCTGTTCAGGAATTAGTAAATTTTCACGCATATAGCGTTTCAACATATCCATAGGAGCAACATTTTGAAGTCTAGGAAAGTTGACAAATCTTAGGTTATAATTTTTAGTGTAATTATCAAAGGTTTCCATTTTGACTCTAAGACTCGTCAAATCTATCATCATAATAGGTTGTGCCGTTTCAAGCTTCATAATTCTCTGATCCAAATTAACAAAATTCCCATTCAAATCTTTAATCTGTTCCTCTTGTACCACCAGATTACTTTCCAGAGATTTAACTTTAGGCTGGACATCATTTATCTGCTTGAGGAAAACTTGTCCTAGGTTGGAAACCAGGTCCCACAAAGCTTCTAATGTCACATCTTTTGGTCTAGTCATAAATTCTTTAGGAAGTTCAAACCTTACAGGCTGGTCTCGGTCCTCACTCTGCTCCTCTCCCCTCAGTTTGCGACGTTTCCACGGGCAAACTGCTCTCCAGTCCCACCTCTGTAGTAAGTGAGGCTTCGATTCGGCGATCTTCTGGGCCCCTGACCTCTGCGGGAGTGGACCCCGTCGAATCCAGGAGGAAAGAGCTGGCGCCAATCGGCTGGGGAGGGGGAGTGCGTTCGGCGGGGCTGAGAGTTACTTCAAAGCCAGAGAGCGCCGAAGTCTCCGTTTCGCCGGCGTGCACCTCTGGAAGCGAACCACCGTCGCGGTGAACTCCCTGCGATCTCAAATATCGATCCATCGGACCAGGTAATGAGGGAGTTAGCGGGGAAGCCCTACCCGCTAGTCTCCCTCTTCGTTTAGGCATTTCTTTTTTTTTTTTTAGGAGCGAGAGTCGCAGCAACCTAACAGCTTGCGGCCATCTTGGATCACAGGTTTTTTCGACATCAGCTCTTTTCATTCTAAAGTTCATAATCCAGTTTCAGTTCATGAAAGGTTTATTTCATACCAAGCCTCCTATCAAACCACCTCTGGTGGTGTGGGATCTTAATGTCATCCTCACAGCTCACATGAAGTCTCCATTTGAACCACTTCTCTAAAATTCCTCACATATTAGGTAATGTTCCTAAAACCTCTTACGTCTGCCAGAAGAGTCAGTGAACTTCAAGTCCTTGTAGCAGAACCACCCACCTTACACCAGGTTCTACCTCGTCAGGGTTGTATTCTTCACACTCCAAATTCCTTCCTAAAGTGGTTATCAGAGTTTCATCTCAGTAAGTCCATTGTACTACCAGTCTTCTTCTCTAAGTCACACTGTAATCCTGGAGAAGCAGCACTGCATACTTTACACTGCAAGCGTGCTCTAGCATATTATCTGGAGCACACAAAATTTCACAGGAAGCCCTCCCAGCCTTTTCTATCCTTCAATCCTAACAGATTAGGGATATCCTTTACCAAACGTACAATATCTCTGCTTGGCTGGCTATTTCCTACATGTATACTCAGGCTGGGCTGACCCTTCAAGACCGAGTCACTGCTCACAATGTGAGAGCCATGGCGGCTTCAGTAGCCCATTTCCACTTTGCCTCCATTGAAGAAATTTGTGAGGTGGCTACATGGTCTTCTAGCCACACCTTCACTGCTCATTACTGTCTAGAGCAGCATTCTAGGCAGAATAGCTGGTTTGGACAAGCAGTTCTGCAAAATCTTTTTACTACTTAAAAATCAACTCCACTCTCCTGCCCTTTTTACCCCCAAACAGGCTATCTGCTTAATTGTCAAAATTCATTTATGTCATGAGCCTGGTAGTTAGTGAGTCCCACATGTGAGAATATTATGCCTGCAGGTCCTCAGAGAAAACTAAATTACTTAACTGTAAGCAGGTGTTCTCCAGGACAGCAGGCATATATTCTCACATCCCTCCTGCCTCACCTTAGCATTAGTACTGTACTACTGGTCTCAAGAGCGAGTGCTGAGCAGGAAGATACCAGCACATGCACGATGGGGGGCACTGCCTCAAAGATTTAAAGTGACAGTTCATTTTGGAGTGTCCGCACCGGACTCTGTGGATGATGTCACCCACATATGAGAATATTTGCCTGCTGTCCTCGAAGAACCCCTGCTACAGGTAAATAGCTTAGCTTTTTTGATGTTTTAAAGGGGGGTTTCTGGGTGCTTTTTCCACTTCTCCTTTGGTTTATTTTGGATTTGGATTTCCCCTGCCCCCTCACTAGAAAGGTATTCTGCTGCCCCGATTCTTAGTTTTGACCAAATGGCAGTATGGGACTCAGTGTACCTTTAATCTCAATTGCAAGCAGCCATACTGAGGCAAGCAGAGATTAGGAAGTATTTGTGGCAAAAACTGTTTAGCCAAGTCACTAAGAAAATACTGGCTCTGGAAGGCTTAAATTCATATCAGTTTTAAAGACTGTTGTAAAATAGGGCATCTTACTTCAGTGCATGTTAAACATCCTGTAACAGTACCACTCACTAAGATGGATACTAACTAAAAGCCAATTAAGGTATTGTTCAGGAAAAAAAAACACAAGCGTCTATCAAAAGAGTACAATATTTTCATTTTTATTTTTGAACAGATTTAAAGGGCAAAACAAATGTTAACACTGACCAATGGATAGACTGCTTAATTTAAGGCTCACCCAAAGAGCTGCCCTCTTGGATAAGTCAATGTTATTTCTTTACAAAATCATGTACCTTAAGAATCAACAAATCTCCATCTAACTCTCATTTTAAAGATGTCTTGCTCCAGAGAAAAAAATAAGGTACACTTGTGACTTAGATCAGCAACTGGAAGTGATGACAAATCTATCTTCTTTCCTGATCATGGTTAAAATCACCTGCAGATAAAGGAATTTCTAAAGCACATAGAAGACATAAGTGAGGTCACACCTCCAAGAAAACATTCAGTGCTCAAGTTCAAGATCACCATGTGATTCAATAAGCAAATCCAGCTAGAACTGTTTCCACTCCATGTCATCAGGCGGCTTTACTTCTACTTTCTTTTTGCCCACATCAGACCAGTTAGTGCTTAGAACAGTACCTCCAGATTCCATCTGCAAAAAGGTAAACACATTTTCAGAAGTTCACCAACAGATATTTAACACTTTCTATATTTAAAAAAGTCAAAGTTATTTTAAAATGATCCTCAATAGTAAAGCAGTAGTTCCCAATTGATAGTTTCTTCTTATATCAATACATCGACATGTAGAACTACAAAATATCACTGTATATAATGTTTCAAATGGTCCTTTTCCTCATGTTTACAAAGGCATTAAAAACAACCTCATTAAGAGGCAGAGGTGGGGAAAGGGGCAGCTCCTCTATGGACCACACAGGAGACAGAGCAGGTAACAAAGCTTGTGCTGTCCTCCCACCAAAGAGCTGTGATTACTACATCAGCAGAATATTCAATCCAAGGACAAGGCACAAGCAATGAAAAGTAAACTGTAGAAACGTTAACATTAAGCTATCAGTAATGACTCAAATGAAAGCAGAGGGAGAAAGAGTTCCAATGGTCCACAGAACTATTTAACAGATGATCCATAAGCTTTATGTTGAATATTACAATAACGTATATCCTCTTCTACAGAAACTTCAACAAAGTTGCAACAAAACACTGTAGGAATTTGTCTGCTGCTTAAAGGTAAAATTGGCATAAGGAGGAAAAGACCTCAAACCTGCCCAGTGCTACAGTGACATTATCACTGACAATTCTAAAGCACTTGCTAGGCAGTAATGTCATCACTGGCCAAAAACCTCTTTCAAATGAGTGCTTTTATTTCTTTTTTATTATCTTTTTTTTCTTTGCTCAAAAAACCACCCAACAATCAATAACGCCAAAAAATAGCCACTTAACTTCCTCAACAAATCCAGCCACTTCACTCCTAGTCTCATTACTGTAACAAGACTGGGAGTGAAGTGGCTGGATTTGTTGAGGAAGTTAAGTGGCTATTTTTTGGCGTTATTGATTGTTGGGCGGTTTTTTGAGCAAAGAAAAAAAAAGATAAAAAAGAAATAAGAAAATAAAAGCACTTTTGAATGAGGTTTTTGGCCAGTGATGACATTACTGCCTAGCAAGTGCTTTAGAGTTGTCAGTGATAATGTCACTGAAGCACTGGGGCAGGTTTATGGTCTTTTCCTCCTTATGCAAATTTTACCTTTAAGCAGCAGACAAGTAAATTCCTATAGTGTTTTGTTGCAAGAATATTACATTAAGGTCAGCATACAAAAATGAAAGAAAGTACAGAAGTATGAAAAATATGTGTGTGCACATTTTCCCTTAAATAAAATATCAGGATTTTTAAAAGTTACTAAATAGTAATTAAATGTCATCTGAAAAGTCTAAAGTCTTACAAATGACTTATTCATGGCACGTTTCACTTCATCTGTGCCATCTGAATAGATCTGTTGGAATAGCTGGTTTAATGCTGCATCTCCCTCTAGCTTTTCGGACTTCTCCTCCTCCTTGATCTCAACCACCAATCTATCCCAGTTCCTTGTATAGTGAGATGATGATGGATACATGTGCATGGAATCTGGGAAGAAAGCAATTACAATGAATAAAATTCTATAGTCAATGTTAACACTTGAGGCCTAAATTAGATATGCCATACTTAGAATAGAAAAATTATTGTTATGATCAAAGTAATTTATTTTTGACTTAAGTCTGGACTTCAAAATAAATTTGGATATAAATTACATGCTTAACACCATGATGCTCCAATAAGCAACATATTAATGATTTCTAGCCAAAATGCTATCTTTCTTTTTAAATAAGAAATTGTATAAACGTGTTGTATGTGGGTAAGTTTAACAATACACTTCCATGAAGAACTAATATCTAAGTTACTAAAAATGGCAAGAGATTTTAAGCTGCCTTTAATAGAAGCTTCATATTAAATGGCATACATATGGAAATAAGAGGGTTTGTTTTTGTTTTGTTTTAAAGACAGCACATCTGATTATGGGATAATACAACAAACCTGGTGTGAAATGCTTTAAGCTGAGGTCTCCATGCCCCTCCAGTTTTTCCCATCTTATGGCCTCCTGTTTTTTCAACTTTATCTCAACCTATGAAACAGATATTAAAATACACAAACGAATCACTCCAAAAGCTGGAACCCTGCAAAGGCAATAATTATAAGAGAAGTATTTCTCGGAGGAAAGAGCATTAAATCAGTTTTATTAAATATAGATTGAAGACATATTTGTTTTATACTAGGAATGCATTTAATATTTTGTGGCTACTATAGAAACACAATAGATTTCCAAATCAAGCAATAGGCTGAAGGGGTGTATCATTTCCAGACTGAACCACAGTACAAGTATGTGATCTACTCTAAGGTTATCTTTTGCTGAGAAGTCTCGATTTCAGTTTAAAGTAAAGAGCTGAGGGTCCCCGGAGGCTCGTGGCTCAAGATCACCATGTGACACAATGCAAGTTTCACAGCGCTGTTCCACTTCTGACAGACCTAAATTGGTTGCCTGTTAATAAACATATTAGTTTTAAGTTGGCTTATTTAGTTTTTAAATCAATTTATGGCCAAAAGTCAGGGGGAGTTACTGAATTGTTATTCCTTTCAACAGCAAAAACTGTTTTGAAGAAAAAGATCACAAATAGTAAAATCAAATATAGTGATCCAAAAACAGCCAGCTAGCTTATTCAGACAATAAATCTCTAAATCTTGAAAACGGAGGAAAAAGAGCCTCAGTTGATGCCGAAATCAGGACAATGATCAAAAGAACCTTGTATTGTAAACCTCCTTGAATCGGCTATATTCGATCATTGGCTCATAAAAACCTTCAAATCTAAATTCATTGAAATGTATAATTTTTTTTTTCATTTTTTATTTGTAATATCTTGTTCATTCATAAATTTATAATCTCATCAGTCTGAATACTGCTAGCTGGTGTGGTCAAACAACTAGTCAATGTTCATTGTTTCAATTGCATACAGCAAGCATTAGAGAGACAGAGAGACTTAACTTATTTCTGGACCATCCCAATGGGGAGCCGGTTTCACATCCACTTCTTCAGGGGAAGTCCTGGAACCATCTCAGACTCTGTAAAACTAACATGTAATCAAGCCCATGCATAGAAGTGATCCAGTATAGTTGAAAATGAAAAACATTTACCAGCGACAGTGCTCTCATTGCTTTGAGCTCAACGGGAAACTAAAAAGCAAAATGGTGCCCTATTTATCAGCAACGCCAGTGTTTGCGCAATGGACTGGTATCCACTTAAAGGAATACCACCCATTCCAAGACCGTGTTTAAGCCATAGGGATTCAGTGAATTCAATCTGAAAATCCAACGCTGCTCTAATTGTGTTAATCTTTTGTCAAGATCGTCCCCTTGTGGATTAGGAAATAGGCGATCCAAAACCAGGCAGCTAAGATCTTCAAAGTTATGTGCCACAGGCTTATAGTGGGAAACTAGAGGTGCTGTGTCTTTGTTATGGAGAATGTTAAATCTGTGCTCATTCAACATTATATGTAATGGACAAATAATTTTACCCACGTAAATTTTATTGCAAAGGCATTGTAGCACATAAATAATTAGATTTACAATTAGTTACATGCTTTAGTTTGTAAATATTTCTGTCCCCGGGATTGATGAACATATACTCTTTCATAATCGAGCAAGATTTACACTGGCCACATTTACCCTGTTTTCCCTCAGTGTTTAGTCTCTGTAAGTCAGGTAATGCTGCTGGACTCAAGATCTGCTTGAGACTGGAGCCACATGAGTAGGCAATTTGCAATGACCAGGACTCAAACACCGGGTGTGTGGTCATAACCTCCCAGTGTTTCTTAATGATATTAGAGACCCTTTCACTTCCGAATGCATACATCATGACAAAAATATCCACGTTGTCATCTGAACTGTCAAAATGTATTTCTTGTAAGAGCCAGATTCTATCATTAAATTATCATTATATCTAGTTAAGGCAGTACTAAGAACTTTTTTAGGATAATCCCTATTGATCAGGGATTTAGGCAATTGAAAAGATTGTTTCTTAAAATCAGATACCTCAGTACAAATTCTTCTATGTCTGAGGAATTGTGAATATGGCAGACTGTTTTAGGTGCCTAGGATGACAGCTCCCATATTGGAGAAGATGTTCTGGTCTGTACTCTTATATACCGTGGTTATGAAAGATGAATCATTCTGTTGAATTTGATCATCAAAAAAATTAATCATATCCATAGAAAATTCCTTAGTGAATGAGAGTGCTGGGTTCTGATCATTGAGCCAATCTACAAACTTAGACAGCTCTTCAATGGAACCTCCCCACCAAATATATATATATATATATATATATATATATATATATATATATATATATATATATATATATATATATATATATATATAATCACTGTAATGTTTCCAACATTTTATCTGGTTGGAAAAAGGGGAGTTCATAATCCATCAATCTTCAAAGGCCATCATGTACAAATTTGCTATGCTGGGAGCAAATGTAGCTCCCATTGGTACACCTGTTTTCTGCAAATAAAGTACATCTCCAAATCTCTACAATCCTTTCCTTTCCATCAGAGATCCTCTATGCTTATCCCATGCTCTTGAGTTCAGATACAGTTGGGATGGTCCAGAAATAAGTTAAGTCTCTCTCAGTCTCTCCAATGCTTGCTCTATGCAATTGAAACAATGAACATTGACTAGATGTTTGACCACACCGGCTAGCAGTATTCAGACTGATGGGATTATACATTTATGAATGAACAAGATATTATAAATAAAAAAAATAAATTTTTTTATACATTTCAATGAATTTAGATTTGGAGGTTTTTATGAGCCAGTGATCGAATATAGCCGATTCAAGGTGGTTTGCAATATAAGGTTCTTTTGAACATTGTCCTGATTTCAGCACCAACTGAGGCTCTTTTTCCTCCATTTTCAAGATTTAGAGATTTATTGTCTGAACAAGCTAGCTGACTGTTTTGGGATCACTATCTTTGATTTCTGAGTGGGAACTTACTATTCCTTTTAATAGACAATTCTTGTTTTCTGCAAACTTTACCCTTCATTTAGAAATGTTCATTTAAAGTCTGCTTATGATCGTTCTTTCCTGTTTCAAAGTTCAAGAATCTGGAATGCTTTGCCCTATAAGCTAAAACAAATTTCATCCTACCTGTTTTAGAAAGACCTTGAAAACATATTTGTTTGAAAACTAATGTGACTATGAATTTGTTTTTGATTATACATCCTTCAGTTGTTGAGGTCCTATTCTGAGTGTTAAGTGTTATGAATCCTATCTGGAATGTGGTCGGTATAGAAAACAAAGGCAGAATAGAATAAAGCAAATAGCAAACCCAACTAGAATTGTTGGATTTACAACTTAATTCACATATGTTCACAATTAATTTTGGAAGTATAGGTTTTAAGACACTGGCACAGAACACTATTTTTCATTGGCCTTATTTTATTGCTTAACAAATATTTCTGTTCAGTGTTTGCTGAAAAAGGGCTTAGAATAGGACCAAAGAAAACTACTAGTAAACTAATTTTCAGAAGACTGTTTGTGAGGAACTAGCTAAATTTAAAGTAAATAAAACAATGGGGATAGATGTGATACATCCAAGAATACTAAGGGGATTTAGGTAGTTTTTTTCAACTTTACTGCCTTACTTATCTAACAATTCTTCGGCGTCAAAAGTGGTTTCAAAGGGCTGTAGAAATGCAGATGTGGTTTCTCTTCAGAAAAGAGGAGGAGGAGACTGGGAACTACAGGCCAGTTACTCTAACCTTGATGTTAAGTATATTAATGGAACTACTGCAGCTTCTGGAATCCAGTGAATTATAGGATACAAGATTTTACCAGACATGGATCTTATCAGATGAATCTAATTTGTTTGGATGACCAGAGGGTTCAATCAGAAAACAGCAAGGGCTTTTAACACAGCTATGAAAAGGTGACAAACGAGCTCAGTAACCAAGGTATGCTTCCTCAAGTGACTGAGAGGAACAAATATCAGTGATAAATGGACTTCATTCTGAGGAAAGAGGATTACAATAGAAAAAAAATGATGGTATGGACCATACTGCCTTATCCAGTCTGCCCATCCACACCAGCTCCTAATCTCTACAGTCCTTTCCTTTCCATCAGAGATCCCCTATGCTTATCCCATGCTCCTGAGTTCAGATACAGTTCTCATCTCTAAAATCTCCAATGGGAGGCAGTATCTCATGTCCACTACCCCTTCTAAAAAGGCTCTCAATCCTGGAAGAAGTGCTGTGACAGAACCTGCTGCTGCAGGGAGCAAAGCTGCACTGATGAATACTACTTAGTGGGAATTGTGTTCAAACTTGAGATAAGGTACAATTGGCATAAAACAGATAAATTCAGTGTATTTTTTTATTATCTGCTTATCTAACAAAAGAAGTTTATAATTCAGTAGTTAAAGCATAGCAATTATAAAAGTCACTGTTCGAGACCCCCCACTCCCACCCACCCCAGGCTTAATATTTGTTTTATAACTGGTTTTTCACCTATTTACAAGTATGGAAGTTTTAATTAGGGCACCAATATCAACTGGTAATTAGCTCTTTAAAGTGTTGATTTTAGGTCTTTAAGTAAGTCTAAAATAGCATAATACAACTAACACCTTAAGGGACTTTAGTTTACTAAGGGAGTACAGTATGTAAACTGAACTCACTTAGTCAAGCAAACAACTGGTCAACATTCTATAATCACGATTATGGACTAAACACAACCAGGCTTATGTTGCTCCACAATGGAACAAGGCTTCATCGATCCACATGGCACTACAACATGTAACCGGTTTACTTTACGTTAACTGTAAGCCATACTCAACCAACCACTAGTTTGGAAAATGTGGGATACAAATGCAATAAATAAATAAACAGCCAGCTCATCACTATGAAAATTCAGCTTGCAGTCCACATTCAGGGAGCAAATCCAATCCCTGGAGGATAGAGCAGCAGATCTGGAGGAGCTGAGGCAGACAAAGATATATAGAGAAGATCTTTAAAGAGGTCCCACCACCAGTTTAGTAGCCTTTGTGCTGCCATGGAGGAGGATGGTCACCTGAAAGGAGAATACCACCTTGAAGTGGCAGAAAATGATCCTGTAGGCAGGACCTCCTCCAAGTGATGTAATATCCTCTCACATTGAGGATGAGTCTCCAAAGATATGTACCTAGGAAGGAAGGGTTAGGACAGCTTTCACAGATGGTGATTCAATTATTAGGCATGTAGATAACTAAATGCCTGGTGGATGCAACCAACACCTGATCACTTGTCTCCCTGATGCAAAGGTGGTGGAACTTCATGCATTACCTAGATAAGAGTTTAGACAGTGCTGGGGAGGGCGTTGGATGTCTTGGTACTGTGGGTACCAATGACATAGGAAAATGTGGGAAGGAGATTCTGGAAACCAAATGTAGGTTTTTAGGTAGAAAAAGTTGAAATCCAGAACCTCTAGAGTAGCTTTCTCAGAAATGCTGCCCATTTCGCATGCAGGACCCAAGAGACAGGTAGAGCTCCAGAGTCTGCATGCACAGATGAGACGATAGTACAGGAAGGAGGAATGTAATCTTGAATTAGTTGCCAGAGAATATGGTAATGTTAGTGTAGCAGGGTTTGAACAAGTTCCTAAAAGAAAAGTCTATTATTAATGTGGATTTGGGAAAATTCACTGATTGTTTCAGGGATAAACAGCATAAATTCTGTTTAACTCTTTTGGAATCTTGCCAGATACTGGTGACCTGGATTGGCTACTGTTGGAAACAGGATATTGGACTTAATGGATCTTCAGTTTGTCCCAGTATGGTGATGCGTATGTACTTTATTTCCTTGGATTAACTCTCGAGTCTGTCTTTTCACCATCTTATGAGCCCTCATTCCACAGCACTTTTTCAATTAAAAGACCCCTCTTCTTTACACTTTTCCATGGGCTAGAAACGGTCTGTGGGCTCTCTTTTGCCTATTCCTGCTTTTGAAAATCTGGCCAATAGAACTTTAAAACTTGTAGTTTCTCAGATTCAGAAGTAGGCTTCAAGACAATGTTACTTCACACTGGACATTTTTCAGAATGATGGAGTTTTTCTAACAAAACATTAACATTCTAGTTCATTTTATTCTCAGTAAATCAAACAATACTGTTCCACCTTTGCACAGCAGCTTTCTGTAATTACATTTTTTTTCATAATCTTAAAAGTTTTAAAATCACAGAATGCAGTGTTCTTGCTATGATTAATTTTATGGGCTACAATAAAAATAAATCAAACCTGGCAACAGGGACTAGTGAAACTATTTAGTTCCACATTTTTCAGACAATTGTTTAAACAGAATGGTATAGCTGGAATATACTTTAAGTAAAAATATTTATAGAAAAAACAAACTTGATACAGAAACTTCTTAATATTGGTAATATAGTGTGAGGCCATGAAGGTCTTCCTTGAGACTATTTTTTGTCAGCAACAGGTATCTAATAAAAGCATGTAGGGATCAGAAAATTAATATTACCTACTCTGCATTATGGATAACAGAGTGTAAAGTCTGATTCATAAGCTGGGGAAGGTTTCTTCTTGCCCGCCAACTAATCAACAGTTGTCTCTGCTATCATTAGCTAAGGTCCTATGTTGTGTGTGCATGACCAAACCATGAAGAGCAAGACTGTTACAGTCTGACAGCCATGTCGTCGTCATTCCATTACTCCAGTCTTTTGCTGCTGCCAAGCACAGCCAAGGCTACCACTGCTGGCATGTCAAAAACTAAGGGGCAGATGGACTTACAGTGTTCTCATTTCCCTGCTCTCTGCTTTTCCTAAAGAAAAAGTGTCAAACATGGCTATTTCACCAAAGATTATGATAGCTGATTTTTCTTTCCTTTTTTGCTGTCATTTTATTTTTAAAAATGACACAGATTTTATAGTTTGGGAGAGTCCAAAATGGTTGCCATGATGTGAAGATGTATGTGAGCTCTCTCTGCATTTTCCACTTATATCATGGCCTAAACACTGTGGGAGGCCCTCCGCCCAACCCGCTCGGTGGGTGGTCTTCCCTTCACTCTGTCAAGTGGAAATCTCTGCGTATACTAGTACACAACTGGGTGAGCCGGCTGCTCGAGTATAGGAGAAGGGCTCGAGCTTCAGGAGCAAGAAATTGTTTAGCCCAGCCGGTCCTGCTACTCTTTTGTATACCAAGATGGAAGTAGTGTTGGGTGCTTCTGGGTCAGTGATGGCGTTCCTGTCAGCATCAGGAGAAGCGAGTAAGTCGAAGGCAAAAAATTGCTCCTGTTGTGGGGTCAACTCAAGCTATGCCTTTGCACAAAAAGCAGGCGGAGGAGCGTCTGAAGAGACTAGAAGTGGAACCAGAGTTGGTTCTACCGACATTTGGTCAAACCAGAGGAGATAGCTCTGGAAGTCATTTGGCATGCCCTAGAGGCCCTATATTCTTTGCCTTCTAAGGTCCTACCTGCAGTGGTTCAATCTGATTTCTGACTTTAGTGTTTGGAAAGGAGCAATACAGATTTGAAAGTGAAAGTGAAGACTCAGGAGATCCAAGTTCAACAGGTGAAATCTATACAATCCAGCATTACAAGATAAAATGGTGCTATATCGAAGAGTTGAAAACTTTTGAAAGTTATATTAAAGGGTTGAACTTGAGACTTAACTTTTCCTAAGGTTTTAACATCTAGACCCAATGAGATGTTTTACAAATTCTTAAATACTTGGGAAGGGGAGTCCCGGACTTGGACTCTAGGAGGGGTGATATGTTCTGCAAGACATATGGTGGTCTCCTTTTTGGGACTCTCTCACTTCAGTTGCATGTAGTAGGATTTTGAATTTTTGAAGAGGGGGGAGGGGGAGGATGGGAGGGGTGGTGGGTTTGTGATTATTCATTGTTTAAATCTGGCACTATAATATAGCTCGATGACTTGAGCTAGTTTTTAGCAAATGTATTTTGTGAAATTTTGAAGTTTTGTTTTGCATCATTCTTGCTTAGTGTCAATAAATAAGAGCTAAAAAAAAAAAAAAAAAAAGTAAAGATATACTTGGGTATCAAGATAATGCTCTACCCCCTTTGAATAAAATCTACTCTGTTTCAGTCCCAGTTAACTGTTCTAGCTCTTTGGAGAAACCTGAAGTTGATACTTCTTCAGACAGTTTAAATTTAACAAACATTTTGGACACCTCTGCAAAGGAAGTGATTTCTCGAGTTACTCTTGGTTTCATTTGTATTTCTACAGGATAAGGAAGCACTATTACATTTTTTCTTTAGATTGAAGGAATGTAATTTTATGGGGGAGGAAATATCTATTTTTCTGGCTCTTTCCTGCTGAACTCACGTACACAGAAGTTCTTTTTAATACCAGTCTAAATTTTGCCACTGGGTGCAACAACTTTTCAATTAAGTTATCCCCATAAACGCATGATTTATTTGAATAATATAAAATATGTATTTTTTTTTAGCCCTCCCAGTTACAGTTTTTTCCTGGAAGGAAAACGGGCTGTTTCCACCTGACCTTGTAAGTAGTTTATGTCTTCGTTTTAAGGACTTTTTTCAGTGAGTGCGTTAGGCTCACACCTTTTCTTGCTTACTGATTTAAGAGGCAGATGCAGCAACCAAACGTAAAAAAATCTAAATCGTTAAAGTCCCTAACGATTTTAAAATAACGAAAAATGCACCAAAAAAAAAAGTCACACATGCTGAGATCGGTAATGAAACGTACAATGTATCAAAGAATCACAATACACATCGTTAATCGGCCCCCAAATCATGCGCAGAGCAGCCAAGCGTTATGTTAGCTGCTCTGCGCATGCCACAAACAGTCAAAACACAGTCAAATCGCAAGCACATGGCTCCCAAATAAAAACAAAAATAAAAAAAAAGGGTCGGGAGGGGGCAAGGGCGCTCATCAGGAGCGTCCTGTACAGACGGCCTTGCCCCCCCCCCCCCCCCCGCTGCTCCCCACTTTCCGCCGCTCCCCCCACCCCGAAAAAGCAAAATTCTAGCAGCCCCTGCCCCCTCCCCACTTTCCGCCGCTCCCCCCACCCCGAAAAAGCAAACTTCTAGAAGCCCCTGCCCCCCTCCCTTCCTCACTACTCTCTCACCTCAGCTCCGCCTCCCGACATCCTCCGTCCGTGCCCCGCCCCCTTTTGGGGTCGTCGCCGCCATTCCCCTCCTCCATCGGGCCCCCCTTCCTCTTACCGGGCCCGTGCAGCGCCTCTCTCCTCTGTCCGAAGGCGCTGCACGGGCAAGAAGAAAGCTGAATCAGCTGATGCCTGCCTTCGCCTAGCTTCGATAGAGCGTCTTTCTCCTCCTGGGCCCGCCCCTGTCTGATGTCAGTAACCTACGTAGGTTACTGACGTCAGACAGGGGCGGGCGCAGCAGAAGAAAGATGCGCCATCGCGAAGGCAGGCATCAGCTGATTCAGCTTTCTTCTTGCCCGTGCAGCGCCTTCGGACAGAGGAGAGAGGCGCTGCACGGGCCCGGTAAGAGGAAGGGGGGCCCGATGGAGGAGGGGAATGGCGGCGACGACCCCAAAAGGGGGCGGGGCACGGACGGAGGATGTCGGGAGGCGGAGCTGAGGTGAGAGTAGTGAGGAAGGGAGGGGGGCAGGGGCTGCTTGAATTTTGCTTTTTCGGGGTGGGGGGAGCGGCGGGGGGGGGGGGGGCAAGGCCGTCCGTACAGGACGCTCCTGATGAGCGCCCTTGCCCCCTCCCGATCCTTTTTTTATTTTTATTTTTTTATGTGTTTTCTGAGGTCCTTTGGACCAATCACAGCGCTTTTAGCTCTGCTAATGCGCTGGGATTGGCTCAAAGTTTGTTTATTTTTTCACTTAACACTTTTTCCTGCCACGGAGCTGTCCTAACGAGAGGTCCAGACCTCTCGTTAGTTTTCCTGCCTTTTTCCTGCGTAAAGGCAATCGGAAAAGGTTAGTGCATGTCGTTTCAATGGGGTTTTCACACTAATTGCTCATCTCCATTCCGTTTTCGTTAGCTGCTACTGTCGTCGGAAAATAGGCTTAAGTGCATGGAAAGGATAGGAAATTCTTCCCTGAGGGCTCATTTAACGATGAAAAACGTTTAGTGCATCTACCTCTAAGTGTTTAATTTCTACCTTCTCCTAAAATTTTCCTTTTCTTGGGTTCCCCTTATGCGAGCTTTAATTACAGAAAATGATTTCTTTGTATTAGACTGTTTAATCATCCTTAGAATTGTAAGACACATTTATAAAGTTTATTGGAAATTAATACAAAAAAAATTGTAAGACGACTTTATATATAGTTTGTATTCTGAATTTAATGTTTTGTGCATCACTGAGACATAGCAAAGATACTTACCTGTAGCAGGTATTCTCAGAGGACAGCAGGCTGATTGTTCACACATGTGGGTCGACATCCGCGTTGACCCAGGAAACAGAGCAAATTTTTGAACCAAAAATAAATTTTGCCCAGTCTTCTGGCGTGTGAATTACACTCACCGCGCATGACTTCCCGACCGTCGCGTGAGCATGCCCCTTAGTTAAATCAAAAAGCATACAACAAACTAGTAACAACTACAAAGGGAAGGTGGGCGGGTTTGTGAGAACAATCAGCCTGCTGTCCTCGGAGAATACCTGCTACAGGTAAGTATCTTTGCTTTTTCCGAGGACAAGCAGGCTGCTTGTTCTCACATGTGGGGTATCCATAGCAACCAGGCTCACTCAAAACAATGAACACTGGTCAATTGGGCCTCGCAACAGCGAGGACATAACATAGATTGACCTGAAACTATAAACAACTAACTGAGAGTGCAGCCTGGAAAAGAACAAAATGAGTCTGGGGGGGGGGGGGGGGGGGGGGGGGTGGAGTTGGATTCTAAACCCCAAACAGATTCTGTAGCACTGACTGCCCAAACTGACCGACACGTCGGCTATCCTGCTGAAGGCAGTAGTGAGATGTGAATGTGTGGACTGATGACCACGTTGCAGCCTTGCAAATCTCTTCAATGGAGGCTGACTTTAAGTGGGCCACTGACGCTGCCATGGCTCTAACATTATGAGCCGTGACATGGCCCTCTAGAGTCAGCCCAGCTTGGGCATAAGTGAAGGAAAAGCAATCTGCTAGCCAACTGGAGATTGTGCGTTTTCCGATGGCGACTCCCCTCCTGTTGGGGTTGAAAGAAACAAACAACTGGGCGGACTGTCTGAAGGGCTTTGTCCACTCCACGTAAAAGGCCAATGCTCTCTTGCAGTCCAAGGTATGCAAACTGCTTTTGCCAGGGCGGGTATGAGGACGGGGAAAAATGCTGGAAAGACAACTGACTGGTTCAGATGGAACTCCGACACCACCTTAGGCAGAAACTTAAGGTGCTTGCAGAGGACTACTCTGTTGTGATGAAACTTGATATAAGGTGCATGCACTACAAAGGCCTGAAGCTCACTGACCCTACGAGCTGAAGTAACAGCCACCAATAAAACGACCTTCCAGGTCAAGTACTTCAGATGGCAGGAATTCAGTGGCTCAAAAGGAGCTTTCATCAACTGGGCGAGAACGATGTTGAGATCCCATGACACTGGTGGAGTTTGACCAGGGGCTTTGACAAAAGCAAACCTCTCATGAAGCAAACAACTAAAGGCTGTCCAGAGATAGGTTTACCCTCTACACGGCGATGATAAGCACTAATCGCACTAAGGTAAACTCTTACGGAGACCAGACTCTGACAAATGTAGAAGGTATTCAAGCAGGGTCTGTGTAGGACAAGAAAGAGGATCTAGGGCCCTGATGTCAGCAAACTTCCTCCATTTGAAAGAGTAACACCTCTTCATGGAATCTTTTCTGGAAACAAGCAAAACTCGGGAGACACCCTCTGAAAGACCCAAGGAGGCAAATTCTAAGCTCTCAACATCCAGGCCGTGAGAGCCAGAGACTGGAGGTTGGGATGCAGACTCGTTCTGAGTGATGAGGGTTAGAAAACAGTCCAATCTCCACAGTTCTTCGAGGACAACTCCAGAAGAGGGAATCAAATCTGACGTGGCCAGAAGGGAGCAATCAGAATCATGGTTCTGCGGTCTTGCTTGAGTTTCAGCAAAGTCTTCCCCACCAGAGGTATGGGAGGATATGCATACAGAAGACCTGTCCCCCAATAAAGGAGAAAGGCATCCGATGCTAGTCTCTCGTGGGCCTGAAGCCTGGAACAGAACTGAGGGACCTTGTGATTGATCTGAGTGGCAAAAAGATCCAACGAGGGGGTGCCTCATGCTCGGAAGATCTTGCGGACTACGTCAGAGTTGAGCGACCACTCGTGAGGTTGCATAATCCTGCTCAATCTGTCGGCCAGACTGTTGTTTACGCCTGCCAGATACGTGGCTTGGAGAAACATGCCGTGACGGCGACCCCAAAGCCACATCTGGATGGCTTCCCGACACAGGGGGCAAGATCCGGTGCCCCCCTGCTTGTTGATGTAGTACATGGCAACCTGATTGTCTGTCTGAATTTGGATGATTTGATTGGACACCCGATCTCTGAAAGCCTTTAGAGCGTTCCAGACCGCTCGCAACTCCAGGAGATTGATCTGAAGACCTTTTTCCGGGAGGGCTCAAACTCCTTGAGTGTGAAGCCCATCGACATAAGCTCCCCACCCCAGGAGGGATGCATCCGTGGTCAGCACTTTTTGTGAATAAGGAATTTGAAAGGGACGTCCCAAGGTCAAACTGGATCAAACTGTCCACCACTGAAGGGAATTGTGAAAATCGGTGGACAGCTGGATTGCATCCTCTAGATCCCCTGCAGCTCGATACCACTGGGAAGCTAGGGTCCATTGAGCTGATCTCATGTGAAGACGGGCCATGGGTGTCACATGGACTGTGGAGGCCATATGGCCTAAAAGTCTCAACATCTGCTGAGCTGTGATCTGCTGAGATGCTCTGGCCCAGGAAACTAGAGACAGAAGATTGTCTGCTCTCACCTCGGGAAGATAGGCACAAGCCGTCTATAAGTTCTGCAGAGCTCCCATAAACTCCAGTTGCTGAACAGGGAAAAGATGGGACTTGGGGTAATTTATAACAAACCCCAGTAGCTCCAGCAGTTGAATAGTCATCTGCATGGACTGTAGAGCTCCTGCCTCTGAGGTGTTCTTCACCAGCCAATCGTCGAGATAAGGGAACACATGCACTCCCAGTCTGCGTATCGACACTGCAACTACTGCCAGGCATTTTGTAAAGACCCTGGCGCAGACGCCAGACCAAAGGGCAGCACACAATACTGGAAGTGCTGCGCTCCCAGACGGAATCAAAGATACCTCCTGTGAGCTGGAAGTACCAGGATGTGTGTATAAGCATCCTTTAAGTCCAGAGAGCATAGCCAATCGTTTTCCTGAATCACGGGAAGAAGGAGGCCCAGGGAAACCATCCTGAACTTTTCTCGAAGTAGGAATTTGTTCAGGGCCCTTAGGTCTAGGATGGGACGCATTCCCCCTGTTTTCTTTTGCAGAAGGAAGTACCTGGAATAGAATCCCAGCCCTTCTTGCCCTGGTGGAATGGGCTCGACCGCATTGACGCTGAGAAGGGCAGAGAGTCACTCTGCAAGTACCTGCCTGTGCTGGAAGCTGAAGGACTGAGCTCACAGTGGACAATTTGGAGGGCTGGAGATCAAATTGAGGGAGTATCCTAACCGGACTATTTGCAGAACCCACCGATCAGAGGTTATAAGAGGCCACCTTTGGTGAAAAAATTTTAACCTTCCCCCGACCGGCAAGTCGTCCGGCATGGACACCTTTATTGCGGCTATGTTCAGCTGGAGCCAGTCAAAAGCCCGTTCCTTGCTTTTGCTGGGAAGCTACAGGGGCCTGCATTGGCACACGCTGTTGACGAGAACGAGCGTGCTGGGGATGAGCCTGAGAAGGCTGTCGAGAAGGAGAATTGTACCTACGCTTGTTAGAAGCATAGAGAGCATTCCTCCATCCCCAGAAAAATCGTCCACCTGATGAGGTAGTAGCAGAAGGCACCAGGCGGGAGAGATTGTACATAGCGATTTCCCGCTGCGTGATTTGATCAACCACTTGCTCGACTTTCTCACCAAAAATATTATCCCCCTGGCAAGGGACATCCGCAATCCGCTGCTGGACTCAATAGTCCAGGTCACAGGCATGCAGCCATGAGAGCCTGTGCATCACTATACCTTGGGCAGCGGTTCTGGATGCAACATCAAAAGAATCGTAAGCACCCCTGGACAGGAATTTACGATACGCCTTCTGCTGCCTGACCACCTCCTGAAAAGGCTTGGCCTGCTCCGGAGGGAGCTTATCAACCAAGTCCGCCAGTTGCTTCACCGTGTTCCTCAAGTGAATGCTCGTGTAGAGCTGGTTGGACTGATTTTTGGCCACGAGCATAGAGGTCTGATACGCCTTTCTCCCAAAAGAGTCCAGGATTCTAGATTCTCTCCCCGGGGGCGCCGAGGCAAAGTCTCTAGAACTCCTGGCTCTCGAGAGCAGAATCCACAACCATAAGCTCAGGTTCTCCGTGAATCCGATATTGGGACTCAGCTTTCTTGGGAATGTGGTTTCATCCAGTTTCACATAAGTGTCTCCTTGAGCATCTCGGTCCTGGGCTCATCCTCAGATACCACAGGGAAGGGAATAGCCACAGACATTTCCCGGACAAATGAAGAGAAAGAAAGACTCTCCGGGGGGAGAAAGCTTTCTTTCTGGTGAAGGAGTAGGATCAGAGGGAAGACCACAAGACTCCTCAGAAGAGAAATACCTGGGATCCTCCCGTTCATCCCACAAGGCATCCTGATTGGTATCAGAAAAGAGTTCCTTAACTGCAGTCCAAAACTGGACCAATCGCGACACCGAGGAACCATGTCCTCGATGGCGATGTCGAGAAGTCGACAGGGAGCCGACCTGGGTGGCAGCTGACGCCGGTGCCGTCGAAGACCTCACCACAGGCATAGAGCCAGCTGCAGCTTCCAGCGACGATACGAAGGGCGCAAGCACCCCCGGTACTGGAGCAGACTGATGCAGCAACCCCTCCAGAACACCTGGAAGAATGGCTCAGATGCACTCGTCCAGAGTTGCTGTCGAGCAAGGCTGCGGGGTAGGTGCAGGAACCGGCGTCAGAATCTGCGGAGGTCGAGGAGGCGGTACCAGGCTGCCCGAAGACCGACACCTCTCGAATGGAGAGTGAGCGGTCCTCCCGGCGTCGGCGCTTCATGGGTGCCGAATCCTTCGATGCCCCGGAGCTCCCGGTACCGTGCTTGGAAGGAGACCAATGATGATGCTTCTTCGCCTTTGCTCGATGCTTGTCATCGATACTCCTCGGTACCGACGAGGAGGACATGGAATCCACACGCCTCCTCGGGGTCGGGTCCGAGAATGGTCGGTCCCGTGGGCCCTGTACAGCAGGAGACTTCGAGGCAGGTGGAGACCCACTCAACGGCTCACTGCTCCCAGCGTGTGGTGGTCCTCGGACAGCCATTACCTGCCCTCCTTAAGTTTATGCCATCTCCGGTGCTGATATCGACGACCTCGGTACCAATGTCAACGTTGAAGCCGAACAACCGGTCGAAGCTCCGAAAAGACGGTCCTGAAGAGCTTTTCTCGACGCTTGTGTCTGCTTTTTAAGGCTAAGACACAACTTACATGCGTCTGGGCAATGGTTGGGCCCAAGGCACTGAAGACACCATGCATGGGGATCGGTACCTGAGATCGATCGGTTGCACCGAGTACACTTCTTGAAGCCGCTGGGAGTCCTCGATGACATGGATGGAAAAATAGTGGCGGCGAAGTCAAAATTCGCAAATGTGCCTAATAAAGGGCACAAAAGTGAGAGGCCGCGACGAAAACAAAAAAAAAACTTGAAAGGGCCAAATTAGAAATAAAGGATTTTTTTTTTAAACTTTTGAAGGGAAACAAGGAGTAAAACAGCACAAAAAGAGGGAGAATAACTCTGAGAAGCGAAGACTCTTTTTCTGGGCCTGACGAGAGAGACCGACAAAACAACCACTCTCTACCACGGAAAAATAAAAACTGAGTGGGGACTCTCACGCAACGGGCGGGAAGACGGCCGCGCATGTGCGGTGCACGCACCCCGCGTGCCAGAAGACTCTAGCAAAGCTTTGTCTATTTTTGCTGTGAAAAATTGCCGTTCCTGGGCCGCCGACCCATCAGTGAGAACAAACAGCCTGCTTGTTCTCAGAGAAAAACATTTACGCACTGCCATCAAATGGATAAAGGCACACCAGGAGACAGTATTTTCTTTTGAAATTGATGGTAACAATATGGCTGATGATCTAACTAGAGAAGTAACTGATACAGCTGTTACCGATCCCTTAAAGCATGTTAGCGCTTCCCAGCCCCCAGTTATGGAAGGGAAGGAACTGTACGAGACCCTACAAGCTCCAGTGACCCAGACTGAGTTGCTCCTGGCAGCAAGTAGGATGTACCCAGACGTTACATGGTCTATGGGTATACCCTAGTGGCCAAATTTGTGTTGCCCAGCAGTATTTAGTACTTCTGCTTCATCCATTACACTTTCCACTGCATCTCACTGCTGACACCATGTATGATAATTTGTCCCCCAAGATTTGGGCTCCACACATGTTGTCAATATGTCAGAATGTTGTACGCGGGTGCTACAAATGGTTTCTGAACACCTCCAAAAGTGGCACCTCAGTACCCCCCGGACAGCTGCCCTCGGTACATGGCCCGGGACTGCACTAGTATTGTGATTTCATGACATGATAGCACCTGTCAAGGGCAAGAGATATTTCCTTGTATGTATTGATGCTTTCTCCAAGTGGGTCGAAGCAATTCCCTGTACCCGAGAAACAGGACAAGTAATGGCGCAGGCTCTCTGCTATGAAATTATCCCCCAATTTGGTATTCCCTGTAAAATCACCACTGATAATAGTACCCATTTTGTTAATGAGCTACTCAGACATTGACCTCTAAATTGTGCATCACACACTGGACGGTGTGGATTTATAGACCCACGAGCAATGGCTTAGTGGAAAGATACAATGGTCTCTTAAAAACAAAACTCCGACAGGTCATGGCAAATGGAATTAAAAATTGGCTAGACACCCTGCCATTAGCATTGCTCACCCTGCGTGTCACTCCCTCTAAGGCATTAAAATTGACAACCTTTCAACTGTGTAATGGGCGTACAATAGAATGCGCCTTAACCCCGGTAAACCAGATCATTGCTTGCCTGACACTCGGTGTACTGGGACCAGCTACAAACTATTATAACATCTCTGTCTTGCTTCCCTCAGAATTCGCAAGCCAGAAGGGGGGATAGAATTGAAGGGGTAACCAGAAACCCCAAAGCTCTGCAAGCAGGAGTCCTGGTTCACAGAAAATACTACACACACAAGACTTGGAAAGACCCAATTTACGTCGGTCCCTTCAGAGTTGAAGCAGTGACCACAACTGCAGTTAAGTTACAAGATCACACTGCCTGGGTACACATAAAAGACAGACTCTTTTCAGAAAGCCAGGACTTAAAAGACACTAGACTTTTTACAGAAAAGCAAGCCCCTGAAGCCGGAGCGCCAAAAACAGGAAGCGCTGCGATCACAGCTGAGCGATAAAGCTGAATCAGGAAGTGCCCAGGACTCCTCAGAAGTTAAATCCAGAAGCGGCCAGGACTCTTCAGAAACTAGTGACATGTAACAAGAGACAGGTTTATTAACACAGAGACGAATTGATCCATACAGTATATCGACTTTGCTGTTGTATAATCCCCTGTGTTAGAGGTCTAGTACAACACTTGATTGAAACTGCTTTAACTAAGAGAGAGCCACACATCTTGGGTTCATATGAAAGACATCAGAGTCTTCAGACAAGCTCAGGTCCAGGAACCAAAGATTAACCCTCACATAACAGAACTAGGTGACAGGCCAGAACCACAGCCATTCTAATTGCTTTTATTTTAGCTGTGACTAACTTTACGAGAGTACTTGGGTATTGCTTTAAGTCTACTTGACAGACTTAATGCACGTTGGCCAGAGGACGATTAATCTGTTACTTACATGCTACAGAATTAAATTCAGACACAGTTAAACAGACTTTTTATACTACTGAAGCTGGAGCATCAAAATCAGGAAGTGCAAGTGCCTCTAACACAGCTGGCCCTGGAGATACGCCTGAATCCGGAAGTGTCCCTGACAACACAGAGGCAGGAAACAGATAACTTCAGCATTAATTATACTTTCTACACGTATATACTAAGACTGTATGGACTTCTTTTTTGCCTCATTTTCATTACAGCATTAATTTTACTCTTTATTGACAAATTTTATTTCAGGACTGCTTAAAAGAATCATGGACTTATGATCACTACTGAAAGCATAATACCTTTTATCCTGTCTTGCAACATATTTGCATTTATGCTAGAAGCAAACAGTAGTTTGATGCTTCTTATCCTGTTTTACAAAATCATTGCATTTATTCTATTTTAGAAACATTTTAGGGTAAGTTAGTTTAGTATAAGTTTGTTCCACATACACACTGAGTATCACAACTTCTTCTTTTTCTAAGTACTTTACCTCTACAGCAAACAATTAAGCATTTAAACAACTCAACACACCAAATCTTCTCCTGGGAAATATAGAATTCTGATGGTTATACATGAGCTTTTAGTTTTGAGTTAATTTTGCATAAGTTGTTTTGCTTAAATATAGAATACTTTCTTAATATTTCAACCTTTTTCTATTTAACGTCCTTTTTTCTTCTTTCCACATAATCTCTATCTAAGCATTTAAACAAGTTCGACCCTTTTGAGCATTAATTCTACACCTACCCTTACAACTGCATACATTTTTGATAAGCATTTAAACTTAACCTTTTTATTTTAGAAGTAATATTGTGTCTTCCAAGCATCCCGATGCTCACACCAGCCACACCCGAAAGAGACTCAGACCAAGCACAGCAAACACAGGAAACTACCCCGTCACTTCCCAGCGAGTGGTTGACACCACAGAACTTAAAATTAACCCTTGTGGGACTTTTGTCTCCACTTTCATACTTGCTTTTATTTTGTTCCTTATAGGTCTGCTCAAGTTACCCATACCTAAGCCTTAAATTCAACATACTGTTGTTTAAGTTTTGATTTCCTTACATGACAAAGGAATCAATTATACGAACAAACGATTTTTGACTGGTCACTCATAGCTTTAGGACTTGTCTTCCTTCTTATTTTCCTTTTTGGTATTTTACTATTTGCTGTTTAGAATATTCTTCCTTTCCTACAGAGAGAGCCTACAGCGCAAGCATATGCGCTGTATGAAGAATTACAAGTAGATGAAAATGCTATGTATACTCAAATGCAGGCTGCTCCATTTACTGATGCTTCTGCCTCCTCTACAGGGACCATATATGTTAACACACATCCTAACTCATATGCTTATTATGCTGAGTCTTAGGCTACCCCCCCTGTCTAGACCCTCACCTTATCAAGTATCGTAATCACAGTCACCTTTCTGCGGAATAGCACAGAGGCTTTAACTGCTGTTCCATGCCGTGTCTACTCACTTGCTTCCTCGCTATTCCATGATCCATGGCCTGTTCCCCCTTTTGGGAACACACCACCACGACTTCCCTTTATTGCTGGAGTGATACTGCCTTCCCTTTATGGTGATCCCACTCTGCACTGTCCACCTCTTAGTGCTCATGAGGCCATACGGCCATGACGGGTAAGACAGGGACATGAGTCCCATCATGCTAAGGGACTCTATGGACCTGCAACCTAAGACAGCCTGCGGCCGGGGCACTAGTCATGATTACAATCATCAAAATCTGAGGTGTGAGCACAAGTCAGGGTGCAGGACCAGGCTTGCTGCCTAACAAGTGTGAAGCCCTCAAGGGGGGGGAGATGTATATTATGAACCACTCTCTACACTTTGATTCAGGGTATGAAAAAGACAGTAGAACTGACAGGCCCAAGTGACACTAAGTTGAACTCCAGCACTGGAAAGAGTTGAGACACCCTTGTGCTGATGAGAATGAGGAAGGGAGGTTGGAGGTGCAAGGCCTGCAAGTATGGATTAGCGTTGTGTAGCAACCTGGTGGTGCAGGTGTTCCGGAGAAATGCAAAACTGGAAAATTCCCCTGAAGGATGACTGTGCTTACTGTTCCAATTTAGACTTTCTCAAAAATAATAACCAACATATTAGCCTAGCCAATTAGTAATAACCACGATATTATACTATCCAATAAGTACTAACCACAGCATTACAATATGTATTAACTGTTACCTGTATAAAACTGCATGTACCAGATCTTATCGGGGGGAAATCTCAGACGCAAGCATCACGGCTGTGTTGTGGCTCTGAAGCCCCTATGAGAAATTAACCTTTTATAATTGTACTTTTCTCTTGGTAAGTAATAAAATCACTTTCTCATATGTGTGGCCTTGTATTTTATCTCTCTAATGCTGTTATATTATATGATAGTTTAGAGAGGTCATAAAAATAATAAACACCACTGGTCTTTCAGCACTCAACAATACTGAGTAGTGGATATTTGGGACACTGGAGTGAGAGTGGAAAGAGTGCTATTCCTAGAGTGGTAAGGGGAAGTACATTATTAACAAGTGGTATATTATAAAAATGCACTTGCCTTTTTTTAATATTACTATTTCACATAGAAGGTATTGATTAATGAGGGAAGGGTTTCCTTTGTGCAGAACTGTCCAGAGTCAGTCTACATGTGCCAACACTGTCCAGTTCAGCACACTAACAGCAGCCAAGTTCATACAAAGTTAATTATGTTCAGTGGAAAATAAATCTATTGACTTAGATTGCTTGCTGTGTGAATATTCGATCACTGTTTCATTATTGCTACCAAGTATTATATATTAAGGGGATTCATTTTAATTAATTTATCCAGTCCTTACATGCACATGGTTTTGCTTTTTAAACACAAAGGTTTCGTGAGAGAGAGAGAGAGAGAGAGAGAGAGAGAGAGAGAGAGAGAGAGAGAGAGAGAAGGTACTACTACCAGTTACTGAACAAAAGGCACATGCTTCCTCACACAAAGATGCATACTTTTTGTTGAATAATCAAAATCTATCCTTTTTGTCCAAGTTATTGGCTCAACGAAGTTCTCTCTTTTTTCAGGGTTCAGATTAAGACCTAATCATATTTTCAAATGTTAAGCAAAATTACAGGCCATCCTATAAGGTTTATAAACTCTCTCAGAACACGAGTGCTACTGCTTCTCTAATCCCCATTTACTGTACAGTTTAAGGCAATCATTAAAACACTTTGATCCCACTACCTCTACAATGCCACATTAACAGTATATAAGTAAATAATTTCAGCTTAAATCTGTTTCTTGCTCCTGCCTTTATCTATAGTCTATTTTCATTCTTTGCCATATGATTTATAGCAGATCAAATGCAAAATCTCGATAATCACACCATACTGTAAATTAGACAAGAACCAGAAATGTTCACATAATATGTAGTCAATGTGCCAAACTCGTATTTACAGATTCTGTACTGTTTGAATAACTGCACAAGAAAAGAATAACAGGGCCACCTAAAACCACTTTAACCTGGGGAATCATACAGACCATAGTACAAAAAGCTCTTTGTGAAGAGTTCAGCTCCCAGGATCAAACAGTTTAATTTTATTACATACAGTCCCCTTCATTCACCACAGCAGCTGCAGGTAACCTTCGGCAATATGAAAATGTTTCATTTTCTTTGAAACAGTTACAAATCTCCTATTGTATGAAGAATAAGTATAGGTTAAAACACCAAATTTATTTTTCAACTGTAAACTGAAATGCTATGGTCACTGCATTTGCCTGCCCCAAGTTTTTGTTCCAATTTGCTCCATTGAGAACTTACCTTTCCTTTTATTTGACATCAAGCAGTTATTCGTGCACGTGATTCTACAATTTAACGAACTAGCTATGGTTATTTTCTGTAAGCATATAGTATAGAACTGTAGCTTCTTTTTTTAAGCTAAATATGAACAGGAACTGTGTTCACTCTTGAAAAAAAATTAGTTTTTAATTTTCAGCTCAGTATTCATACTGAAATAAAAATATTTTCTAACTTTAGAGTAAAAGCTTTTAAAATAAATGACATGAGAACAGACCCACGATTTAGAACCTACAACCACATTGACAGGGGTTGAGTATATTAAAGTAATTCTGGCTGCAGGGGTTTAGATTTTGGATTTGCCCTGATCTCAGAGCAAGTAGCATTTCAGGCACAGTAGGTATTTCCATGTCCCAGGCAGCTACTGTATTAGCATATGTGAATGCCATTAATACATGTTATTAGTAAATAGGCCAGTATATAAAATGGAAAGTGTGGTAAATAATGAAGAGCGATACATTAGTTCCTTTTTAGTAAATCTTGCACTAAATTGTACCTTAGGCAATGGAAGATGTAGTGACCATAGGAGCCAACTTTTCAAAATTATTGGGGGTGCTAAGTCCAATGGAAATAACCCCTCCTTGGACACATACAAGGAATGTTCTCAATACTGGGGGTGCTCAAGCACCCACAGAGTCGGCTCCTATGGTAGTGACCAAAAAACAACAAATGGATGTAATAACTAACCCATTCAAGGAGTTTCACTGACAGAAGTAGGATATGTACCTGCTTTCCTGGACGTTGCTATAATCACCAGCCTTCACCTTTATGCCATATTTTGAGGCTACCTTTCTGATTTTAGCTTAAGACTGTTTATATTTTGTTCAGGTATGGCAAGATCCTTCCCCAAAGAGCTTACAATCTAAGTAGGTACTTGAGGCAACAGGAAATAAAAATCCAAGATCACAGAAAATATCTGTGGGAGAAATGAAATTTGAATCCTGGTTTCTCTGGTTCACATCCCACTGCTATAAACACAGGATTACTCCTTTCTGGGTAAGACATTCCAATACTGCAGAAGCAACCTCTGTCAGCAAAAAAAGGAAATGAAGTAGCCTTCCCTTGTAAGGGTTCAACCTACAGGGGATCCTGGCTCATCTAACCTGGCCAACCAGGAAATTGAAAGGAAGAGAAAAAAGTATTAAAATGGAAAGGGTAACATTTACCACTTTGCTTTTCAAATGTAAATGAAAAATTTCCTCCTTAGAATCAGTCTGAACCTTGCAAGGACAGTCTGCTACTCATTACACAATCATTATAATGCACTGTCCTGAGAAGCACCTATTTCTACACGTAACATAAATGATGCAGCCCCAAACCTAGTACACTCTGAAAAGTGAGAGAATGAGCTGTGGAAGTTTGCATTCTTTCTAAGCAAGGTTAAAATTCTATTTGTTTTCCTTATGATTCACCTTTGTTTGTCAGGAAAGAAATGCTAATAGCTGTTAAGCAATTAGGAGATGACAGGAATTGATGAATCCTAGCTCTTCCTAAACTTCCAGACCATAACTCTGTCATGGGTGTTGATATTTGTGTAATGCACCCTCAGATTCTCTGCATTTTGATGTCATTTTATACGGGACTCGAATACGTAAAACAGAATTTTACATGTTTGAGTAGGTGCTTATGAAATTAACTAGTGTATACATACAAAAAAAGTAGGTGCTCTAAATATAGCCTCTACTATGCAGGGTTGGAGAAAGGGTGGAGGCAAAATTAGCACATGTATTTTGTAACACATGCATGTGTCTCAACTTGTGCTGGCACAAAACTCACAGCTACTTCAAAAAAGATGTAACTGTGCAGGTGTACTTTCAGGCAGGTTCTTTTATAAAAGGCACATGGGGGCATATGAAGAAATTGTCTTAATTGATATTTTTCTTTTCTTTAGTCCTACCAGACCAGTGAATTATTCCCATCTACCAGTAGATGGCAACAGAAAAAAGCAGTTCCAAGCACTTTGCCCTTTAAGAGTATCATACAGTGCAGAACACTCAGTATGTTGAATAACCGAGCAATGGTGCCCATGGCTGTACCTCCGGTCAATATTGAAAACTCAAGACCATGTCTCTCATTCAGCCAACAACTTAACCACCAAAAGAAAGTATGCCCTTGACTGACGAACAGGCATTTTTCTGAGTCAGGAGATAGGTGAATTAGCCTGCAACACAAAGCTTGAACTTGGAGACCTGTGAATATAGAACAAACTAGAAGAAACCACTGTCACCTCAAGAAATTCAAACAGGGAGGGATTCTTGAATGGTCTGGTAGGATTAAAGGAAAGAAAGTTATCAGGTAAGAATTTCTCCTTCCTTTTCATCCATACCAGACCAGTGGGATGTACATAAGAACATAAGTGATGTCATACTGAGCCAGACCGAAGGTCCATCAAGTCCAGTATCCTGTTTCCAACAGTGACCAATCCAGATCACAAGTATTGTAAAGAATAAAATTATAGAAAATTGCCAGCCTTAATGGTACCCACAGGCCTTCGATCAGGTGGCTGAATCCAGTCAGATGAAGGCGCGCAGACACACCCCCTCCTCCAGAATGCCACATAAGCAGAAACCTGCTCTTTTCCACCATTATTATTTTTTTCCAATGTTCTGTGAGGAGAAGGAGCAGACAGGAAGTGGCAGGAAAGAGAAGAAAGGGAGGAAGAGACCTGCCACTACCAGTGTACCCCAAGTCAGGCACCTCTACCAGCCTAGACACCCCCAAGCTCAACTGAAACAGGGAACCCGAAACAGGAGCCACAGAAGTATGAGAAACCAAGAGACTGTCCACCGCCTGCTGGAGACAGAAAATACTGACTGACCAAGAAGCATACTGTCCTTTGAGGCAGAGTTTGGTTTGGTACACTCTCTCTCCACCCACTGATAGATAGTCATAACTCACAAGTCACTGGATCAGTCTGTTGCTGCTGACAAGGAAATATATAAGAAAAAACTAATACGATGGGAAGGCACTCCAAAAATTTTTTATAAAAGTTTGACACGCTGTATGCTCTGAAGATAAAAGAAGACTGCAGCCCCCGTGTGCTCACACTGGGCAGGAAGGTACTCGTACATGCATGGTGCAATGCTGCTAAAAGTAACAATGCTGGGTAGCATCTGCATTGGATGACATCCCCCATATCTGAGAAACAACATCCTACTTGTCCAGGCTCATTCTATATATTTCAATGCTTCATGTTAGTCACATATAGGTGGTCATTTTAGAAACTCTATTTGTGATTTGAACATGCATTAACTGGCATTCAGATGTGCATTTCATAAACACTGCTAAATCCCATTTGAAAACGCTATGTCTAAATCATGAATATGTGCCTATTTCAAAGAGGGCATGGTCTGGGTGTATTTTGGGCAGGACTAAGATGGGGCTAACACACACATGTGAATACCCCATTTCAGAAAGAGAATGCACAGTTAAGTCCTCCGAGATCAATACTAGGATTTATACCTGCTCCCAGATGTCTAGATTATATAAAGTGCTCATGCTGTGCAGCACTCTACTGGAGGGATTAGCAGAGGTTGACCCTTTAATTCACCCGGTGCGCTTTGAGGCACTCCTGTGATGGAGGGCCAGTGAGGGAGCTCCCCTCCTTGGCCAGTGACATTTCACTGAACCTGGTTTCCCCTAACCTCCTGACGGCTGTCCAGGCTATGGAATCAGCTCATTTGAAGGCTGAAGAAGCAATACATATGCTTTAGCTGGGAAATGAACCTTCCCACGTGAACTCTGTGGGGGAGGTAGTAATGCAAACAGAAATGTTAGAGCAGACAACCAAGATGTCAGAGGAACCATTGTATCTTAGTGATGGCATGGTGGAAGCCTCTGACCCTGTTAACTGTTCCTCCCCTAGAAAGACCTTTAGAGATAATCCTGGAAGAAATGTGGGCTGCAGTAGCACCCCCTCACAACAGCTATTTGCCCAATTTGCCTCACAAATGTTTGCTAAACCTCAGGGTGCTGAATCTAAACTATGGAAAATGCAGCTAATTAAATATTCAAATATTGAATTTTCTTCAAGTTTACTTATTATCTCCCAAAGATAGATGTTACAAAGATATTTGAAGGAGGTGCTGAAAATTTCCAGAAAATATTTTACCACCTTTAAATAATATATATTATGTACCAATAGGAAATCAAGAAAGGAGAGCAAAATCTTGCCTCTGAACCATCTATGGTTTGCTAGAGGCTTCAGGTGAATTCATCAGCAAAAGAACTACACTAGTGGCATCATTTGTGTTTGCTCAGAACAAAGCTTCTGCCCTGTGCTTTTATTTCTATTACCAAAATGTAGACTTCCTTGGTTCTAAGTTGCACATTTTTCCTTATGTATGTAAGAAAACCCAAGAGCAGAGAAAACAATTGATGTCTAGGAGGCAGGAAGTGCTCTCCCTGGAAATTTTTTCTTGCATTTTCCATGTAAATGCATGATATAACAGAGACGCACCTCTGGCACCATCAACTTCAAAATGATGTCCCCCTGTCCCGCTTGGCAAATCCTGAGATGTACCAGACAGGGTCAATCTTCCATATAAGGAAACTGGATGCTTGTGCAGTGCCACCCTATTGCTGAGCATTTTCAGATATGGCACATCAGTCACTAGGGCCTGGAGCTCACTAGCTTGTGTGCAAAAGTAACATCAAAAATAAGATTTTCCAGATCATGTAGTTCAGATTATTCTTGACTAGTGGTTCAACAAGAGCCTTTCGTCAATCAATAAGTTAGGCTTCCACAAAGGAGAGCCTGTGGTAAAGGAATTGTTAATTTGAGTTTAAAGAAATTAAAAGAAAAATAACCCTCATTTGATAGTAGAAAATGCTGAGACTGACTTTCTCTCAACAGACTTTTCCCTGACCCCAGAAAGCCCCAAGCTATGTAGGTTGAATTCTCTTGGGGGTTTGAAAGACTCCAGGCGCCACACACATTTCTAAATGTGTGATTAAACATGCCTAATGAACAATGTTTCTTTTTGACTTCTAAGTTTCAATTTGAATTGTTTACAGTTAAGAAAATACAATATTTCATAGTCCTGAAACAGACCATCTGTATCTCACCTTTTAATCTGTATTTTATTCCTACGTATTCTTGCTGATCTATTGATCCTTCTGTTTAAGACTGATTATTAGAAGACGCTATAATGCCTTTGTATCGCTCCATGGTGCGACCGCATCTCGAATATTGTGTCCAATTCTGGTCGCCGCATCTCAAAAAAGATATAGTGAAATTAGAAAAGGTGCAGAGAAGGGCAACAAAAATGATAAAGGGGATGGGACGACTTATTAGGAAAGGCTAAAGCGGTTAGGGCACATCAGCTTGGAGAAAAGGCGGCTGAGGGGAGATATGATAGAGGTCTATAAAATAACAAGTGGAGTTGAATGGGTAGACGTGAAGCGTCTGTTTACGCTTTCCAAAAATACTAGGACTAGAGGGTATGGGATGAAGCTACAAAGTAGTAAATTTAAAACGAATCGTAGAAAATGTTTCTTCACTCAACGTGTAATTAAACTCTGGAATTTGTTGCCAGAGAATGTGATAAAGGCGGTTAGCTTAGCAGAGTTTAAAAAAGGTTTGGATGGCTTCCTAAAGGAAAAGTCCATTGATCATTATTAAATTGGACTTGGGGAAAACTCACTATTTCTGGGATAAGCAGTATAAAATGTTTTGTACTTTTTTGGGATCTTGCCAGGTATTTATGACCTGGATTGGCCACTGTTGGAAACAGGATGCTGGGCTTGATGGACCTTTGGACTGTCCTAGTATGGCAATACTACTATTACTACTTATCATTTCTAAAGCGCTACTAGACGTATGCAGCGCTATACACTTGAACATGAAGAGACAGTCCCTGCTCGACATTATGTACTTATTCTGATCCAAGCTGTTTGTTCAAAGATTGCCTTTATAAACTGTATGTTCCCTCTGGAAGGCAAGGGATTCATGAAGGACGACCAACTAATTTGTCAGTGGTCTTTCCTTGGAACTTTCTTCATTGCTAGCAATAACTTTTATTCTGAAATAAAGGAACTTTAAACAATTATCCTGCTAGGAAGTGTTAAATTCAGTCAGAATCAACAAATTTGTGACCCCGATGTGATCCTTAAGTTTCTAGCTGGTAGAAGGCTTTGCACCGAGATTCACCCTGCATAAAGGTTAAGATAAAACAAGATTCTTACTTTATTTGCCCAGGGTTTCACTTAATGTAGTGCTAAGTTCTAGCTAAGCCTAGTCAGGATTGCTCGCTTAACTTCCTTTTTTTTCCCCAGAAATATATGTTGTGTTTTTGTGTATGTGTTTGTGTCAATTTGGGGTTTGTGTTTCTATCCATTTATACTGGTATTCTGCTTTTTAAAATTCAGGTGTTATCTAAACTTTAAAATAAAATTACTTCTCTGGTTCTTTTGTTTCGTTGAAAACTACATTTTGCTGTGAACTATTTGTATTGATCAACACTGCCCTCTTGCGGGTAAAGTGAATATTGCATATATTTCATGTTTTAGAAAACTAAAAACTTCTACATTTTTGTGAATTGTTCATTGATTGGGAATGTATGTGAAGATTGGATTCTCAATTTTCTGAAGCCACAAAGACCAAGAGAAGGGACTTTTTGAGGTTAGTGGGTCTTAGCCAATCTGGCTGGGGGCCACATTACAGACTCTAGGGATTAGGTTCTGACAGGCAAACAGAGGTTTGTCTGTTTTGAATCTTATAGGCAAAAGAAAGGAACTCCTGGGATAGGAGTTAGTGGCATAGGATTTTGAGATTCCTCTCAGCACATTAATTACGGTAAATCAAAAAAGCAAATTTGAGACTGTTTTCAGGGTCAGCAGCTTACATGAAAGTAAACTATGGAACTGAATCATGCAACTATTTGTACAAATGGACCTGTTTCACTAAAAATAATTCCGCTTTGTGTTTTCCATCAAACAGTTGAAGTATTGACTAATTTAAGAGAAATTTTGGAACAAAAGAAAATAGCCGTAGACCAGCAGAACCAGTATTTTAAATGGTATGAGGAATATTTGAAACGTGATAAAGCACATGCACTGTCAGGTTTGAACAAAATACCAAAAAGAGAAAAAGATTAATCAAATCAAAACGTGAAATTGAACAGAAATTAGATGAGATTAAAAATAAAGCTGATTATTTTGAAAAAAGATGCACTTCTTTGTATCCGGTACTTCAGCTCAATGCCCCACCTCCTGATTATCAAGCAGAGGATAACGCAGAGGAAGATACAGCAGATCTTTTTTCTGTCCTGCAGAAAAGGGATTAGTGGTAAAAATCCTGATGTATTTCCATCTAATTGAGGGGGAAAAACATTACCTGCTTTTCCAGATATGGAAGTAAATCTGACGATGTGGTATGAGAAAAAAATAATGTAAAATTTAATGCAGTGGGTTCAGCCTAAATCTGGAGAAGATTTAGAATGAATGTATAATGATTTGACTCTTAATGAGTTGCAAGAAATATATATAAAAAAAGCTAAAGAAATTCATGACACAGAAGCAAAGTGTTTACTTAAAGATTTGCTAACATGAGCAGACTGTAAAAGTGTTGACATCAGAAATTATAAAAAGATTATAAAAATGGTCTTATCCTGAATTATGTGCCTTGCATCAAAAGAAGTCCAGACTTAGGCACATAAGTGCTAGTAAGCAGGACTCAGAATCTGATACAGAGAGGGTTACAGCTTATCCATGATTGTTGCCTGGGGAACAAGATAAATTAGTGAGAGTTCCAGTCCCTTGGAATGTCTCTGAGCCAAGAGCCATAGTCAAAGATTTTCTGATATTGGGGAAGATCCAGTAAAGTGGCAGAAAGCACTGCGTAGTGTGTTTGATGGTTGCAATCCCACTTATACTGATATCGATCATCTCCAGAAAGCTTTTCTTCCTGATACTAAATTAAGCAAACTCCTCAAGGAAGCTAAATGGTACACAGAGGATCCAAATACTGATTAGTCAGAGGATGACAGCTTTGATGAGTTTAAAGCTAAATGTAATGAAATAGTGACTAAAGTTACAGAATTATACAAACCGAAGGCTGAGTGGAGTAGAATAAATGTATGTCATCAGAAACCTGGAGAAGATCCCTCTAAATACTGGGACTGACTAGCAAATGAATTTAAGAAATATTCTGGAATAGACAATGCCTTACAGAATGCTGTTACAGGTGTCACTACAGCATTTGTTAATGGGCTCCTGCCCTCTGTACAGTCATTGCTTAAAATAATTCATGTTGGATGGAATACAGAAAAACACCCGAGACTTGTTGAGGTAACTAAACATTGTCATTGCAAAATACTTGATAAGGAAGCAGAGAAAGGCTCCAAATTAGCCAAGAAACAAGAACAATTGTTGAATTTGCGTTTGTGATCTTTCCAGAGCTCAAATAACCCGGGAAGGAGAAGAGGCCAAGGGCCTGGAAATAAATGGCCCGATAGGCCCATGTGGCCAAATGGGACACTGGAAAGTTTCATGTCCTGAAAAGCCTCTACTAAGACCTCTTGATTCTGGAGCTGAACAATCCCTGAATATCCATGATGTCCAACCTTGTGACTGACTACATATGGGTAACTCCAGTGCTGAAGAACCCGATGAGACTTTTCATGGAGAACCATCACTTGAGACCCTCTATCCTCTCATACCCCTTGATGCTAATTGCTCATTTAATACTGACATCAACCCAGTTGCTGACTGACACTGGAGCCATATATACTCTGCTCTGAAATATTCAGAATTTCCCCACGGTTTCTCTGACAGGGGAAATGGTCCAAGCTGAAGAACTATTTGGGAACCCTACACCTTATGCATTATCTCAACCTTTACTCATTCAAGTGAGACCTTCATATCAAGAAAACACCTTCCTTACAAACCCTACCCTTCCAGTCAATCTGATGGGCAGAAAGCTCTTGTGCCATCTGGGTTGTACCATTACTGTACTCCAGATGGTACATTTCTTCAAGTTCCACAGCAACACTTACAGGATATTGAATCAATAAAGTTTATGTCTCTCGAGAAGACTGCCCATACTGGTGGTATGGATCCAGAACTGGAAACTCATCTTCTTGCGGTTCCACAGCCCTTGTGGGCTTCGAGCCCAAATGAAGTGGGGCGGTTGCAGACTGAACCGGTAAAAGTCATCCTGGACATTTCTACACTGATGCCCAAGATTTCTCAGTATACCCTTAACCCGGAAGCTGAGGAGGGTATAAAACAAGTAATCCAGGATCTACTGGACCAAGGAGTCATCTATCCTACCAATTCTCCTTATAACACCCTAATTTTGCCTATCCCTAAACCTGTGAAAAATACTTGGAGCTTTGTGTAGGATCCGAGAGCTGTTAATAGGGCTGTTGTTGCCTCCATCCTAGTTTGTTACTAATCCAGCTACAATCCTCTTAGATATTTCTCCTGTTACAGCATATTATATTGTCGTAGATCTCAGTAGTGCCTTTTTTAGTATACCTTTGGTCTCTGAGAGCCAAGTCCTTTTTCCTTTTACATATAGGGGCCAACAGTATACTTGGACTACTTTGCGTCAGGGATATACAGAGACCAAAGCATTAAGCATTAAGAAAACCCCTAGAACCTCTGCAATTTGAGGGAGGTTCCATCTTGGTATAGTACACTGACTACCTTCTGATCTGCTCACCCACTAAGGAAGCCTGTATAAAAGGCTCTGAGATGTTGCTTAACCATTTAACATAGGTCTAAAAGCCAACCAAATTCCAGTTCTGCCAACCTAAAGTTACATATTTGGGATTTCAACTTAGTCAAGGTAGCAGAGAGTTGTTACCCACCAGAAGTGCTGCAATTCGAACATTGTGTCACGATGGGTGACTATTTTCCTTGGCTGTGCTCACGTCGCCCTCTGGTGGCCAGAACCGGTGGCTGCCATAGACTGCCTTGCTGTCTCCCTACACATTCCAGACTTTCATTCCAGTTCGGTCCAGATATTCTAAGCCCACCAGACTTGGTTGGAAGTTTGGCAGCTAGCCTCACCCTTAGCTGCCTTGAGATTCCTGCAGCTGAACCTCAGCTGCTGATTGCCTTTATTAGGCACCTGGCCCTTTCAGCAGGGCCTTTGCTTTGCCAAGGGTCTTGAGGTACCGGTGTGCAGTTGCACTCTTGCCTTGTCCTGTTCTGTGTTTAGATCTTGGTGCCTGTGTGTACTTTAGCCTTTGTGTTCTCTGTTTGTCTGCTAGGTTCTGCTTTCAGTCTAGCTTTATTGCTTGTATGTATGTCTTTCTTAGTGGCTGCTTGGCAGCTTTCAGTCATTGCCCTACCCTGGTTAGTCAAGCTTGTCTTAAAGTCCTTTACCCTGTATCGTATCTGTTCTTCCTCTGTTTGTCGCTGGTTGTCTTCAGCTTCAGTTCCCCTCCTGCTTGTGTCTGCCCTGCTTGCTTTCAGTTTCCTTGCTGGTGTGCTAGCCCAGTGCTGGTTGGGGGGTTTTGCCTGCCACTGCCGCTCCTCGGTAGTGGTCCAAGGGCTCACGAATCCAGGTTTAGCCTTGAAAGTCCTAACACATTGCCATGGCCTACTACTAAAAGACAACTTACGAAGTTGCCTGGATTGGCCAATTACTGTGGACAATGGATCATGGACTATGTTGTCATTACTAAACCTCTTCAGGACCTGCTTTCTGGTGAAGTTCGAGAACACTTGCCCTGGGGACAGGACCAAGAGCAAGCTTTAACACAACTCAAGCAAGCCCTGTCTACTGCCCCAGCATTAGGCTTACCAAATTACACGACTCCGTTAACCCTGTTTTGCCATGACAGAATTTCATTGCCTCTGGAGTTCTTACTCAACCACATGGCGGAACGCCAAGGCTTATTGTTTATTACAGTGCTTCACTTGACTCTGTTGCTAAAGGATATCCGCCATGTTTAAGAGCTGTGGTCCCAGCTGCTCTTTTATTGACATTATCGGAGAATGTTGTACTACAGTCACCTCTCATTTTAAAGGTTCCACATGCTGTAGAGGCACTCCTTAATCATACCAAGACTCAGCATTTTTCTATGGCCAAACAGTATGAGCGACTTCTGTCTCAACATGTCATAGTTCAGAAGTGTACCATTCTTAATCCTGCAACCTTGCTTCCACTCCCAGATGAAGGGGAGCCTCATCACTGTATCAAACTTGTCAAACTAAATACTAAACCTGGCCCCGACTTGCAAGAGACTCCTTTGCACAATCCAGATTTTGAGATCTTTGTGGATGGCTCTTGCTTCAGAGACAACCAAGAGCAACTGAAGGCTGGATATGCTGTTTGTACCCTTTCAGATGTAGTAGAGAATGCTCCTTTACCTGATGTTCATAGTGCCCAAACTGCTGAACTTGTTGCTTTAACCCATGCCTGTGAAATTGCTACTGACAGTTCTGTTATCATATATACTGATAATCGTTATACATATGGAATTACTCAGGACTTTAGGAAAGCAGGGGTTTTCTTAACATCTTCAGGGAACCCAATTTATAATGCTCCCTCTGTTTCTGTCTGTCTTATTGAAGTCTATTATGTACCCAAAGGAAACTGCTATTGTTAAATGTGAGTGCCATTCTAATGCCCACACTGAAGTGTCTCGGGGGAATTCTTTTGCTGACCATACTGCTAAGAGATCACCATACTCTGCCTTCCTTGTACCTAGTGATGCCACCCCCTTTGCCTCCTTTACAGACTGTTATCCAAGCCTAAGCAGAGGTGTCACAATCAGAACTTGATTCTTGAAGACAGGCTGAATGCACTTTGCATTCTGATTGGCTTTGAAAAACCCACACTAGCCATGTGGTTCTTCCCGATGCCCTGCTCTCACATGATGCCTCCATCTACCACGGCCAGGTATACAACAGCAGAGGAGGGACGATTCATAATTTTTCCCAAGATTGGTACAATCCCAAATTTGCCAAAATTGCAGAGGATGTACAAGCTGCTTGCCTGGCCTGTAAACAGCATAAAAAAGGTAAACATGTTAAAACCAGCCAAGGAAATAAGCCCACTCCATTATGACCTTTTCTGAATTTGCAGATGGATTTTATCCAGCTGCCCAAATTCAGGGCTCTGAGTATTGTCTAGTAATTGTGTGTTTATTCTCAGAATGGGTTGAAGCATTTCCTTGCTACAAGGATGATGCACTTACAGTAGCCAAAAAGTTAATCAAGCATTTCATTCCCACCTGGGGAGTCCCAACTGGCTCTCCAGTGATAACAGTACTCCTTTTATTTCACAGGTAGTACAACAGGTAGTGAAACCCTTCGGTATAAAGTACCAGTTTCATCCCCCTTACCACCCCCAAAGTTCAGGAAAAGTGGAGAGAACAGAATGCTGAAAACAAAGATTGCTAAAATCCAGCAGGAAACAGGATTAAATTGGGTTCAAAGTCTCCCACTGGATCTCATGAGTTTACAAATACACCTAACAGGAAGACAGGATTGCCACCTCATGAGATAGTTACTGGAAGACCTATGAAAGCATTTCCATCTGTATTTTTGCCACTAGATTTGAATTTAATGAAAAGTGAGCTTATGACTTATTGCAAACATTTAACCCATACTATACAGTCTTATCATTCACAGGTTGTTGCTGCCCTTCCAGACAAGGCCGAGAAACAGCGTCACCAGTTTCAGCCCGGAGACTGGGTCTACGGAAAGGTATTCCGCAGAAAGAATTGTCTTGAGCCAAGGTGCAGAGGCCCGTGTCAAGTGCTTCTGACTACACATACAGCAGTAAAGTGTGAAGGCCTTTCTACGTGGATTTATGCTTTTCACTGTCAGAAAGCCAAAGTTCTGAATAAGAATCAGTGGGAAGTGACACCGACAGATGACATCAGATTAAAACTTCAGAAAAAGGTGGAGAGAACAAAATCCTGAAGAACTGCTGGAAGGCAGGACAAACTAAATCTGAAGATGAAAAGTAAGATCGTTGAGACTACTCAGGAATACTTTAAAGATTGTGAATCTAAAACATAATGAAGCAGACATGTATGTTACGGTTGAAGGAGGTAAAAATCCTCTATTGAGTGCACTGGAAAGGTTACCCAACTGAGGGAGACACGTGGCACCAAAATAACTGTAAGGAACTTTCCCCTGATGTTAGGAGGATGATTTCAACACATTAGATAGAATTTCTATAGTTAGTTCAAGTATCTTTTTCCTATTATTGACTTTGTTATGATTACTGAATTCTTTCTACTTCTTGCTCCTGTGCAAGCTATGGCTATTCCTTAACATAATACTGTTATTAAGCTCTTGAAAGAAGTTATTGATGTTACTAATGCTGCAGACTATTGGATGTGTCTTCATAAACCCCTGGCCTCTAGTACTGGTCTCTCCCTTTCTTGGCCCTCCCTTTAAGTGCTAAAGCCGTAACAGCACAGAAAACCCCACAATGGGAAGAATTGGACAGGTACAGGCCCTAACAATTTGACAGATTTAATGAGATTTGGACTGAGATAGTTCGCCAAATACATCAAGCTTACATGTTTTCAAGGGTCAGAAAAAAATTATCCAGGTGCTACTACAGGGTGTCAATGGCTTTTGTTAGCTAAAGGCTCCTGGACTGTTAGGAAGACAGCTCTCCAATGGGGGTTCTGTAAATTGCATCATCAACTTCCCATTAGCAATGACAGGGAAGCCTAGGAAGGGGACTGTCCCATCCAAACTGATACTGTAGATTATTCCAACAATAAGACAGTGAGTGATCCTTATGGTGCTAAGGCCAAATTTTCCCCACTATAATCCCTGGTGCACTGGATAGCCTGGGTTTTGTGTGCATGTCTCACATACACTTGATTATTTGATGGAAAAGGTATTCTGTCCTTAAGGTAAGGAAGCCTTAATGGGACATTATTTCTTGTGTGGTCACTTAGCTTATCAGCAGCTACATCCAGAATGGGGAGGAACCTGCATAATAGTGAAGTTATATCCACATTTGACCATACATAATAACTATTCAGAAATTATACCTTGACCACATATTTCCCAGATCAATACTAAGGCCAGGATCCTGCAGAAACGAGATTTGGAAGAATCTAAAACCATAGTGAATGATCTGAGTGTAAAACCCCTTTGGAGATGGTAGTATGGAATGAGGACTCTTACTCATGCAGTAAGACGATTTAAGGCTGTAACAAATAATGGCTCATGATCTAGCCCAAGATATACGACTTATTAATAAGATGACCCAAATGTTGTGTTTATGTTGATGACTAATCTCAGATATTGCTGAATTCAGCTATCTTCAGAATCTAACCTATAATCCAAAACGCTCAGATATGGGTTATAGTGCCTGGGACTGGTCACCTGATTTTGATTCATGTGGGGACAAAATTGTACAGATGATAGCTGTAGTGATTATAGCAGTATTAATAACTTGTATTAGACTGCAGTGTTGTGTTTTCAATGTTGCGATAAAAAATGGCCACAATGAAACCACCTATTATGACTACAACTATAATGTATGCCACAAATCACTTAACTAAGGAATGCAGATTTAACTTTAGATGGGGGAAATTGTAAAGAGATAATACTGGAGATAGAATCCCTAATGAACATTGATGAATGTTGTCTAAATGATCCCTAAAGGAGATCATATGACAAGAGGAGGGAAATGTGGAATGTGGTAGAGGAATGGTTAATTTGAGCTTAAAGAAATTAAAGGAAAAAATAACCCTCATTTGATAGTAGAAAATGCTGAGACTGACTTTCTCTTAACAGACTTTTACCTGACCCCAGAAAGCCCCAAGCTATGTAGATTGATTGCTCTTGGGGGTTTGAAAGACCCCAGGCGCCACACACATTTCTAAAGATTAAACATGCCTAATGAACAATGTTTCTTTTTTACTTCTAAGTTTCAATTTGAATGGCTTACAGTTAAGAAAATACAATATTTCATAGTCCTGAAACAGACCATCTGCATCTCGCCTTTTAATTTGTATTTTATTCCTACATATTCTTGCTACTCTATTGATCCCTGTGTTTAAGACTGATTATTAGCAGACCTTCTGATCCAAGTTGTTTGTACAAAGATTGCTTATATAAACTGTATGTTCACTCTGGAAGGCAAGAGGTTCATGAAAGACAACCGACTAATTTGTCAGCGATCTTTCCTTGGAACGCTCTTCATTGCTAGCAATACCTTTTGTTTAGAAATAAAGGAACTAGACGATCATCCTGCTGTGAAGGTTAAATTCAGTCAGAATCAACAGTAGCAAAAAGTGCCAGTTGCACAGCACTTACAAAACAAGCAATTTTAAAGAAAAACCATCTTAACGCAAGTCCCAGTAACAGGTGGTCAACTGGCTCCATGGAAAGATGAAGACTAAGAATGTCCCATGTGACAGCAGTAGGCAGAAAATGACACATGTGCAATAAAGTAGCTGAAAAGCTCTTCATGTTGCAAAACTGGAGTAGCTTCCTGCATGGGCTCTGTTTGTGATGTCTCCCACGGCGTAAGGACTTGCTAGTCTGTTTGTCATCTGAGAAAACCATCAAACATATAAACGGCGAGTGACCGAACTCACTCGCAAATGCGCAGTAGAGACCCTCTCTGTCCCGCCCCCGCGTCAATACGTGATGACGGGGGCGGGACAGAGAGGGTCTCTACTGCACAAGGGGAGGGACGAAACCGCCGTCACTACCGCTTCCCCCCCCCTCCAAGGTCGCCGCCACCACTCCCCCTACCCGGATTCGCCGCCGCCACCCACCCTCCACCCGGGCTGGGCTCTCACTCCGCTATAGAAACAGCGTCAACGCAGCATACAGCTCAGCTGAGCTGCCGTCGGCCTTCCTTCCCTGCCTGTGTCCCGCCCTCACCCACGAGAAGGACGGCAGCTCATCTGAGCTGTGTGCTGCGTTCCCACGGGGTTTCAACAGCGAAGCGAGGGCCCGGCCCGGGTGGAGGGGTGGCGGCAACTCCGGGGGGCTGTAGCGGTAACCTCGGAGGGGCAGCGGCGAGGAGAAGGGGCCTTTCAAATCTCATACCACCAAGTCTAATGCAGTACACATGCAAGTAAAATGCAAATCTAATTCTCCTGTGTGAATAAGTACTCAGAGCTACTGCACTGCCCTCTAAACCAAACACTAAAATCTCAAATAATGCTTACCTTTGTGGAAAGCACTTTAAAAGTACTCTGATCAGCTGCAATAGGATGAAGCAGCAACAGGTTTAATCTATAATCTTCACCAGATGGAAGTCTTATCAATGCACTCAGCTGTTAACAAAAACAAATCATTTTTATTACCCTCTGGTAATAAGTATACTGGCTAGAATTATTAACTGATACACCCCCATATAGAAAAAAAAATTTGGAGAACCAAAGTTCATTTTTCTCATCTTTGTTGTACGGAAATCTGCCATAAAAAGAATAAAAAAAGGACTGCATTTTTGTATTGTAATCTATCATTCTCTACTCTGAAGTCAAAGCCTTGCAAATTAATACTTTGTGCAAAACTATAACTTCCAAACTCCCAAATTACTGTCCAGAAAGGTTATCATCAAGTTCTTTGATTTGTATTATTTAGGAAAACCAGTTGCAGGATAATGTAAGGTTTCTGGAATACATTAACATTTAACACTGAAGCATTAGTTAATGGTGCTGCTACCCTTCTGCCTACACAATTCTCTACATTAAAAGTGGGGTTTTAATACATATTTTATAAACTATATGCACAGGGGCCATTTAAAAACAGTATGACTAATAAACTAATTAATAATAAGGTATTTACTAAATATTTAACACTTTTAGATTAAAGTGAAGATACTTACCTGTAGCAGGTATTCTCCGAGAAAAGCAGGCTGAATATTCTCACAAGTGGGTCGACGTCCACGTCGGCCCGGGAACCGGCATTTTGCCATAGCAAAAAAACAAAAAAAAGTTTGCTAGAGTCTCCTGGTGCATGTGCAGCGCACCGCGCATGCGCGGACTGACTTCCTGCCATCTGAAGTATCTCAGTTAAGTCTAAAGCATAAACAAATAACTCCAAGGGGAGATGGAAGGGATTGTGAGAATATTCAGCCTGCTGTCCTCAGAGAATACCTGCTACAGGTAAGTATCTTCGATTTCTCCGAGGACAAGCAGGCTGTAAAATACTCACAGGTTGGGTATCCCTAGCATCCAGGCTCACCCAAAACAAGGGACATTGGTCAATTGGGCCTCGCAATGGCGAGAACATAAAGACTGTCCTGAAACTATATACAGCTAGCTGAGAGTGTGGCCTGGAACAGAATAAAACGGGCCTAGGGGGGTGGAGTTGGATTCTAAACTCTAAACAGATTCTGCAACACTGACTGCCCTGTCCTGTTCAAGACAGTAATGAGATGTGAATGTATGGACTGAAGACCACGTCGCAGCTTTGCAAATCTCTTCAATGGAGGCTAAGTGAGCCATCGACGCAGCCATGGCTCTAACATTATGAGCCGTGACATGGCCCTCAAAAGCCACCCCAGCTTGGGAATAAGTGAAGGAAAAGCAATCTGCTAGCTAATTGGAGATTGTGCGTTTTCCAATGGCGACTCCCCTCCTGTTGGAATCAAAAGCAACAAACAACTGGGCGGACTGTCTGAAGGGCTTCGTCCGCTCCATGTAAAAGGCCAGCGCTCTCTTGCAGTCCAATATGTGCAAGCTGCTTTCGCCAGGGTGGGCATGAGGACGGGGAAAATTGTTGGCTAGACAATTGACTGGTTCAGATGGAACTCTGACACCACCTTAGGCAGGAACTTAGGGTGAGTGCGGAGGACTACTCTGTTGTGATGAAACTTAATATAAGGTGCATGCACTACTAAATGCCTGAAGCTCACTGACCCTATGAGCTGAAGCAACAGCCACCAAGAAAACGACCTTCCAGGTCAAGTACTTCAGATGGAAGGAATTCAGTGGCTCAAAAGGAGCTTTCATCAGCTGGGTGAGAGCGTTGAGATCCCATGACACTGGTGGAGGTTTAACCGGTGGGCTTTGACAAAAGCAAATCTCTCATGAAGCGAACTACTAAAGGCTGTCCAGAGATAGGCTTACCCTCTACACGGCGATGATAAGCACTAATCGCACTAAGGTGAATTCTTATGGAGTTGGTCTTGAGGCCAGACTCTAACAAGTGTAGAAGATATTCAAGCAAGGTCCATGTAGGACAAGAAAAAGAATCTAGGGCCTTGCTGTCACACCTGACGGCTAACCTCCTCCATTTGAAAGAATAACACTTTTTCGTGGAATCTTTCCTGGAAGCAAGCAAGACTCGGAAGACACCCTCTGAAAGACCTAAAGAGGCAATTTCTAAGCTCTCAACATCCAGGCAGTGAGAGCCAGAGATTGGAGGTTGGGGTGTAGAAGCGACCCCTCATTCTGGGTGATGAGGGTTCGAAAACAGTCCAATCTCCACAGTTTCTCGGAGGACAAATCCAGAGGAAGAGGGAACCAAATCTGACGGGGCCAAGAGGGCGCAATCAGAATCATGGTTCCGCATGATGCTTGAGTTTCATCAAGTCTTCCCTACTAGAGGTATGAGAGGATATGCATACAGAAGACCTGTTCCCCAATGTAGGAGAAAGGCATCTGACGCTAGTCTGTCGTGGGCCTGAAGCCTGGAACAGAACTGAGGGACCCTGTGATTGATCTGAGTGGCAAAAAGATCCACAGAGGGGGTGCCCCACGCTCAGAAGATCTTGTGGATTACTTCCATGTTCAGTGACCACTCATGAGGTTGCATTATCTTGCTCAGTCTGTCGGCCGTGACAGTGCGCCCAAAGCCACATCTGAATGGCTTCCTGACACAGAGGGTGAGATCCCGTGCCCCCCTGCTTGTTGGTGTAATACATAGCAACCTGATTGTCTGTCTGAATTTAAATGATTTGGTTTGACAACCGATCTCTGAAAGCCTTTAGAGCGTTTCAAATCGCTCGCAGTTCCAGAAGGTTGATCTGAGGATTCTTTTCCTTAAAAAGGACCAAGCTCCTTGAGTGTGAAGCTCATCTACATGAGCTCCCCACCCCAGGAAGGATGCATCCGTCGTCAGCACTTTTTGTGATTGAGGAATTTGGAATGGACGTCTCAAAGTCAAATTGGATCGAATCATCCACCACTGAAGGGAATTACGAAAGTCGGTGGGCAGTTAGATTACATCCTCTAGATCCCCCGCAGCTTGATACCACTGGGAAGCTAGGGTCCATTGAGCTGATCACATATGTATGATCACATATGTAGACGTGCCATGGGAGTTACATGAACTGTGGAGGCCATGTGCCCCAGAAGTCTCAACATCTGCTGAGCCGTGATCCGTTGAGACGCTCGAACCATGGACACCATGGACAGGAGGTTGTCTGCCCTTGCGTTGTGAAGATAAGCTCAAACTGTCTTTGTGTTCAACAGAGCCCCAATGAATTCCAACTTCTGTACTGGGGTGAGATGGGACTTGGAGTAATTGATCACGAAACCCAGTAGCTCTAGCACCTGAATAGTCATTCGCATGGACTGTAGAGTGCCTGCTTCTGACGTGCTCTTCACCAGCCAATCATCAAGATAAGGGAGCACATGCACTCCCAGCCTGCGTAGCGACGCTGCTACTACCGCCAGACACTTTGTAAACACTCTGGGCGCAGATGCCAGACCAAAAGGCAATACACGGAACTAAAAGTGCTGAGTTCCCAGACGAAACTGAAGATACTTCCTGTGAGCTGGAAGAATTGAGACATGTGTGCACGCATCCTTTAAGTCCAGAGAGCATAGTCAATTGTTCTCCTGAATCATGGGAAGAAGGGTGCCCAGGGAAACTATCATGAACTTTTCTCGAACCAGAAATTTGTTCAGGCCCCTTAGGTCTAGGATGGGACTCATCCCCTGTCTTTTTCTGCACAAGGAAGTACCTGGAATAAAATCCCAACCCTTCTTCCCTTGGTGGAACGGGTTCGACTGCTCGAGCCTTTAGAAGGGCAGAGAATCCCTCTGAAAGTACCTGTTTGTGCTGGGAGCTGTAAGAATGAGTTCCCGGTGGGCAATTTGGAAGTTTGAATTCCAGATTGAGGGTGTATCCTAACTGGACTACTTGTCATCCTCGGATTAGCAGAGGAGGGCTCAGCACTCGCAGGATCTTCAATAGAAAGGGACTGCAGTGCATTAGAAATTAGCGCTGGCAGCTCATTGCGGTGGAAAATTCTCACCGCCGAAGGATCATCCGGATCCAGTGGCAATCCTGCACTTCCTCTGGCTCTCCAGACCACGAGGGCCTGCCAGACCCCTCAGACTCCTCACATCCCGACCACGGGGGGGGGGGGGGGGGGGGGGGAAACGGGGGTGCGCCACTCTCTGAAAGGGAATCCACCCTTCTGAGCTTGTCCTGCGGCCATCGGTCAGGGAAAAATGCACCTGGCGGTAATTCAAGGCCAGGCTCTACTGGAGGGGACACAGGCAGCCGGGCCGATTGAGACCCCTGCGGGAGAGCTCTTTTTAACATAAATGCTTTATGCAGCAGCAAAACAAATTCAGGGGAGAATGGCTCACCCTGGCCTCCCGGTTCCAGTCCGGGGGAAATGGCTCTCATATTAGCCTCCATTCGAGGCTCCCATCCAGGCTCACACCCCTCCATCTCAGCGGGGGTCGCGCCATGCTGTTCCAAAATGGTGCCCGCTGCCAGCTCCACAGAGCGGGAAGAAACCTCGCTCGCCATGCTCGGGCCGTCTCTGACGTCAGAAGAGCACAATTTACAGAGTCCTGGTGCTGATCTGCGCTTGCCACAACGGGAACAGCGCTTTACAACCTCCACAGCCATCGCCGAAAACGACGGAAAATTCAAAATGGCAGATTCGCACCAAAATCGCCCCGAACGCGGGCCCACCCCAGAGGAGCTTCAAAATGCTCTTACCTCTCCGAATCGACAGAGCTCCGATCCGCTGCACAAACTGAAGAAAAGCCTCTTCTTGGATCGCAGCGCTACAGCACGGAGCAACTTTTTTTTTTTTTTTTTTTTTTGACGCTGTGAGAAAAGTTAGAGGCAACAGCACAAGAGGCAACTTTTTCCACTCTGGAGGATCAGTAGCGTGGGAAAGGCAGTGAAAGGGCGAACCTATGTGCCTGCATCCACAGCGTGGGAGCCGGGTAAGGCAGGGAAAGTGTGTACCTATGTGCCTTTAAAATGGGCACCATCAGCCACAACACCCCTGCTACAACTGGCAACAGCACAGGAGCCACCCCAGGCAGATTTCTGGAGGAGCTTGAACAAGCTGCATCCACCCTGCTGGGGAGATAGACAATACTGAAGAGGCAGATGGAGCTAGCTGGCATGAGGCACTATGGTTTTTCAGTGCTCTCTATCTCCCCCTGCTGGTTGATGGACACAACCCAATCGTAATGGATTCATCTGCTTGATGACAAAGAATATGTCCTGTTTGTCCTTGGAGAAATAATTGGTCCTGGAGACACCCCAGCCAGTCAGGTTTTCAGTACAACCACAATGAATATTCATTTTGCATGAAGTGGAGGCAGTGCATGCAAATCTCTCACATGAATATTCATTGTGGGTATGCTGAATCCTGACTGGCTGGGGTGTCTCCAGGACCAGGTTTGAGAACCACTATCCTAGACAACTAATCTTTAACAGCTCATATAAATACAAGAAGCTAATAAAACTCAAAAGCTACATTTAAGAAGTTTAATAATCATTTTTACCATCTGCCATCATTGCTAATATATACAAGTTAGTAATCTATGAACAAGTAAAATGCGCACTGGACTATCAGAGTAAAAAGCTAAGGAATGCATGTTAAGTGCTATCAGAAGTTCAAGGTTTTTTCTATTTTTATAAGGAAAGATAAAAAAAAAACACACACAGTTTTTTAACTGAACAAAAACTTTAAAAGGCTGGGGTGACTTGATTCATTATTATAAGATACTATTAAGAAGCCTGGCAAGACGTCAGTTCCAAGGGAGATTCCAGCAACTGCACAGTGACATTAAAAGGACATTTTCTGGGTGTACACATAACCAGTTTCTGGTAGGAGCCACAGTCTGTAGCACCTGGATAAGAATTATCATGGTGGTGACTGTGCCAGATGGGGAATAATCTGGGCAGCTGCAAATCATTAATATGATTTTCAATGTAAGATTTTCAGTATGTAGATATACTGTTGTACATTGAATTTAAATCACCAACACAAGCTCTACGAAGAAAGCTTCTTTTCATGCTCCTTCTACTCCACTTACCTCTTTTTCATAAAAATTTATGTCAACATCATTCTTCTGTAAATTCTTTATCATAACTGTAATTATAACTTGAGACTCTGTTTGGTACCAGTCATATCTGACAAGAAAGGAAATAAAACAGTAAACACAAAACTAGAATTTTTTGGCATTTTATATTTGTTCAATGCTTTTTCATCTTCATTATTTGAACTGTTCAAAACAGTGAAAACATACAGATTTCACTTTCTACAACATTGTTATTTATATCTAAACTTCCGGAAATCACTAAAAACCAACTTGTTCAAAAAGGCATACCCCACCAATCCTACCTAAGTGCCTAAACCTTGCTACACAACGTAACCAAAGCTTGTAATGAACATTGCATAACTCTTCCTATCCATGATTCTCCCAATGTGTCTATTAACACATGAAACCTATTCGACCACAACATCACTATGTATTTGTTTCTTTACCGGAGATGGCGAACGCCACTACGGTACTATGTAAGCCACATTGAGCCTGCAAACAGGTGGGAAAATGAAGGATACAAATGTAATTAATAAATAAATAAATATCTGCCCAAAACAAAGAAAAACATACTTATAGTATTTCACTTCTTCTGTGGATTGTTCGTAAGTTCAATTACTCTTGAAGATAAAAATTTTTATACTTAAATACTTGATCCCCAATAAAATCTTTGAAATTTCTGCAAAAAATATACTGCCAAACAGGGCCATGCTGATACAGTAAGCACCGCAGGAGGGCACCGCCGCGGTGCTTACCCTCGCCGCTTACCTGAGCTCCGCGCAGCCGAGGCCTTTAAATCTTTTACCTCCGGTCACAGCAGCGTCAGTGAAAGCGCTGCCGACGTCTCCCTTCCCTTCGCGCTGGTTGGTTCCCACAGTGTCCCGCCTTCTTTTTTTTTTTTATTTAATTTTTTATTTATAGATTTTAAATTTACATTTATGCAAAATACATAAATCATGGAATTTACAGAAAAAATATAATATAATAACAATATAACAATCCAGGCAATTTGTATAATTTCAGTTAGTCCACATTAAAGAAGATCCAAGAACTAGGAACTTAAAATATTTATAACAAAATTACATTTGTGTAGAAAAACATTTGCTAAGGGATGGAAGGAATTAGGGTTAACGCAGCTGATATAGCATATAAACCAGGGTTAATGCCAAGTTACTCTTTACTACCGTGTTTCCCCGAAAATAAGACAGTGTCTTATATTAATTTTTGCTCCCAAAGATGCGCTAGGTCTTATTTTAAGGGGATGTCTTATTCGGGAGTAGTAGAGGGACTGTGGCGGTTGGGAACAGTATTGAAGTGGGGGGCGGTATCCTGCAGGAGTAGACCGTGGCTCGCCTATCTGCCCACAGTGACCTTAGGACTCGAGCGGAGCAGAGCCGCCCTGGCCGGGCTGGGAATGGAGGAGGGCTATGAACTAGGGAAGGTAATGGAATGTGGGGCCGGGCTGCTCTGGCTGGGGGTCTCAGGAGGTTGTGAGAGGGCTTAGGGCACAGGATCATCCCTACCGTATTACAAACGTTAAAAAAAATACAGTAGCTCCGTTTCCCGTTGGTGGCGCTTTATGCGCTCCTCCTGTACATTCGCAGCACTTTCCATCCTTCTAGTCTGACTTAGCCCTTGGGCGATGGAGCAGCGCCGAAAGGGCTCGGTTACTCATTTTCTCTTCTTTTATTATTTCTGCAAGGGGGATGTTTCTTTTCTTTCCGGGCTCACTTACCGGTAGTTGATCTTCACAAAAGCGTGAAGGAGGATGGTAGGAGTCCACTAGACGATAGATTTTCCACCTCAGTCTTGTTTCTTGCATTTCTTTTATGTTATTTCGTCTTTGGGTTGCAGCGAAAAAAATTAAGGTTTCTGTGTCCATGTCCCATCGGTGCCAAACAAAAACTTTGCTAGGTCTTACTTTCGGGGGAGGCCTTATATTTAGCAATTCAGCAAAACCTCTACTAGGTCTTATTTTCAGGGAATGTCTTATTTTCGGGGAAACAGGGTAACAATAAATTCAAGCAACTTTCCTGGACCAAAAAATAAATAATTATTAATGTCCCGCCTTCTTCTGACATCAGGGGGGGACACTGAGGGAACCAACCAGCGCGAAGGGTAAGGGAGACGCCGGCAGTGCTTTCACTCACTGACGCTGCTGCGACCGGAGGTAAAAGATTTAAAGGCCCAGGGCTCGGAGCTGAGATAAGGGAAGGGCAGAGAGGCATGGATGGGAGGGCAGGGCAAAGAGGGACAAGGATGGACATGGATGGGAGGGCAGGGCCCAGGGAGAGGACAAATTGCTGGAAATGGAGGGGAGGGGAGAGAGGAGGATTGCTGGCTATGGATGGAGGAGGGAAGGTCAAAGAGAGACAAGGATGGGAGGGCAGGGCCCAGGGAGAGGACAAATTGCTGGAAATGGAGGGGAGGGGAGAGAGGAGGATTGCTGGCTATGGATGGAGGAGGGAAGGGCACAGAGGGACAAGGATGGACATGGATGGGAGGACAGGGCCCAGGGAGAGGACAAATTGCTGGAAAGGAGGGGAGGGGAGCGAGGAGGATTGCTGGCTATGGATGAAGGAGGGAAGGGCACAGAGGGACAAGGATGGACATGGATGGGAGGACAGGGCCCAGGGAGAGGACAAATTGCTGGAAATGGAGGGGAGGGGAGCGAGGAGGATTGCTGGCTATGGATGGAGGAGGGAAGGGCACAGAGGGACAAGGATGGACATGGATGGGAGGACAGGGCCCAGGGAGAGGACAAATTGCTGGAAATGGAGGGGAGGGGAGAGAGGAGGATTGCTGGCTACGGATGAAGGAGGGAAGGGCAGAGAGGGACAAGGATGGACATGGATGGGAGGACAGGGCCCAGGGAGAGGACAAATTGCTGGAAAGGAGGGGAGGGGAGCGAGGAGGATTGCTGGCTATGGATGGAGGAGGGAAGGGCACAGAGGGACAAGGATGGACATGGATGGGAGGGCAGGACCCAGGGAGAGAGGAGAAATTGCTGGAAATGGATATAGAGCAAGAAATGAAGAAGAAAGGAGGAAAGTAAAGAAATAAATGGAAAGGAAGCCCTGGAAACGGAGTTAAGAGGACAGATAGCAGCAGAATCAGAATGATCGGAAAAAGAAAGTCACCAGACAACAAAGGTAGAAAAAAAATCATTTTATTTTAATTTTAACGTTTGGAATATGTCCACTTTGAGAATTTACATCTGCTATCTTATTTTTCAATGTATAGCAATTTGTTTCTAAGAATATTGCTGACAATTCCTTTCAGTGTGGCAAGTGGTGAGCGATCATTTTCACCGGGGGGGGGGGGGGGGGGGCCCAACTAATAGTCTGCAGGGGGCGCCAGAGACCCTAGGCACGGCCCTGCTGCCAAAAGGAAAAATTAGTCCTTACCTGGATAATTTTGTTAGTGGCTCCTGCTAATATCTATCTGGCTCCATTAGAAAAGGTGTTTGAATCATTGAATGTGCCATATTGTATGTTTGCAAATGATGTCCAGTTTCTTTTTCCCTGACTGATGCTTTGGGGGTGGGGGAGATTGTGTTGGGGGATCGGTTGAAATTGTGTATGAAGAGTATGCAAGAATGGATGCTGGCACATGGTCTGATGTTGACAAATAGAATTATGATTGTAGATAGATCTGGGGTAGATCTCTGGCCTGAGTATCTGCACGTGAATGGGGTCAGGTTGAGGGTTTAGAAAGAAATGAAGTTGCTGGGATTAGCCTATTTTTCTGAAAATGTGTCTTCTATTCTAACTCTAAGACCGCTGAGTAAGAAAACCTTTGAACCAATTGTAGACATTACCTATTATTCCAATATTCTGTACTATGTTTAACAAAATCTCATGGTCTACTAAATCAAATGCACAATGAACTAAAAGAGCTGGAGATAGAGGACATTCATGCTAAGCTCCAGCAGCTTCAACAAAATCACTCAATCAGGAAGCAGGGCAGGGAAACCCTTGGCTCACAAACTCAAAAAGAAGAAGATAAGGAATAGGATAGTATCTACTAAAGACCCCCCTCAAGGGGGGGGGCATGCCAAATATGTAGCCCAATAGTGAGGCTATAAGGCAGGAGTTGCTCCAATTCTATACAAATCTATATCAGAGCACTCAGTCCCTTCAGAAGAGGTAGATACTTATTTAAATAATATAAACCTCCCTTACTTAGCGGAGGAGAACAATGGAACAACTCTCCTGACCTATAGCATTAGAAGAAATTATATGAGCTATCAAGGATCTACTGTATGGTAAGGAACCTGGTCTAGACGGCTTACAAAGTTTTATAAATGCTTTTAACACACACCTGGCACCAGCTTTAGCCAGTGTTCCCTTTAAGGTGAGCGCATGAGCGATCGCTCATACAAGCTGAGAGCATCACTCACTGAGTCAATGTTCGCTCACTGTCTTGTTCGTCTCCATTTTCCCCTCCACCGATGCCCCGACGCACCTAAAGCCATGACATTCCTCGGGGCAGCAGTGCATCCTGCGCTCCTGCAGCTCTGTATTCCAGGTCCCACATACACAACCCCACTGTGTTCACTTAAAAATACTTTTTAAAAATTGTCGCTAGCCTGTGGTCTGCACTCATGTCCAGCCAGCCCATCATCCCTGCTATCTCTGGCAGCTTCTCTGTGCCTCTCACATCAGCGCTTTCTTTCAGTTGCCCATATGCACTTGCTGCTACATTTGGCTCCACCACAGTACTGCCACATGCCGCCTGCAGTGGCTTTATCATCCTGCCCAGGTCTCCTCAAGCCCAAAATTACCTTGCTGGGGCCCCCATCAACTTGTACCTCTGGTGGCTCTCCTTCACCCTTGTGCTCCAAGGACCCCGCCAATAGTGAAAGCACATTCTGCGTGTGCTCCTGCTGTACTCAAGCTGCTTCTATCTCCCAATGCACATGGACAACTTCCTGCACAGGCCCCAAAATGTTCCCGGTATGGATGAGTGCCACAGTTGGACATCAGGCCACTCACACTGCACTCCTCTTCAGTGGGCCCCACCAGTCCTGAAGTGCTTCCGCTTCAAGCGCCTCTGGGTTCATGGCCTGTGTCCCTGCTCTGCTAACACAACAACCTCCCGGCAGCCATCCAGCCACCTGCAGCTAGCACCTCATCACAGCAGCCCCGGAGTAAGTTTACAGCTATTTTTTTTTTTTTTATCCTGCTTACCTCTCTACAATCTTAAACCCAAATCAAAAGACCCACAGTCTGAATATATTGTGAAATGTATGGCCTCTGATTTAGGCCCTGTCATTTTACCTCTTCTTTCCACTAGTCCCACACTAGGCCATATCCCTCCTATCTGGAAACACTCCACGGTTACAACATTCTTCAAGAAACCTAACCTTTGTATTTCTGACCCCACTAGTTTTCATCTAGTTTCAAACATCTCTTTCTTCTCTAAACTCCTTGCGAAAATTCTTCTTACCCAGCTCTCCTCCTTTTTAAAGAAATCTCTTGTCTTACACTCATGAGAGGCTCAGTTTCCCACTGGTCAGAGAGATAACCGAGGTCAGATGGCTATCCAGATATTTTGCGGTAAATGCTGTGATTAGGAACTCTGCTGTATTAGTGGATAATCCTATTCACAAATTCTGTTAGGATAAATTACAAAATTTGCTCCTTAGATAGCTCAGAGGGACCCACTCCACAGACAGTTTGGGTGGACCCCCCTTCCCACGCTGTTTTTTGGCTGTTGGACTATTATCGGCTCTCACTCAAAAGAAAAATCTGCATGCAGCAGGTTGCTCCTATGGTCTTGACTAGTGTTTTCAATACCTTACGTAAAACAGAAGAAATGTCTTATTCCTGAATAGCAGGTGTTACCGTTATTCAAAACCATGGGAAAGACCCGCCCATGGCAGCTCATATCAGCCCACTTTCCTGCTTGAGACTGGCTAAGATGTTTACCAAAATATTGGCTAAATGCTTATGCCCAACTAGTTTGTGATGACCACGCAAGTTTTATAGAGGGTTGTCAGACTTGATAACATACTTCGGGTGCTACACCTGATTCGGTGTGCCCAAACTAAAAGGCTGGCACTTATATTATCCAGCAATGCCAAAAAGGCTTTTTGATAAGGTAGCCTGATCCTCAATGTGGCAGACCTTGGAGCATGTGAGGATTCAAGGCAGATTTCTGTCATGGGTAGAAACATCATACAGGAAACCACTGGAAAGCCTGAAAATTAATACAGCATATACTTCAGGCTTTGAGCTGGGGGAAGAATACCTTGTCACCCCTATTCTTTGCTCTCATGATGGAACCTCTTGTGCAATTTCTCAGGTACCTCCCAACAATTAAAGTCATAACCTATGAAGGACAGCAACATAAAATTCCACTATTTGCTGATGACATTTTATTTGCAACTGAACACTCTAGTCACTCATTGTCAAAGATCCTAACTGGACTTGGGTTTGCCACTGTGCCCTGGTCTTCAGTATGCTACACTGAAACCCTTCTCTTTCTTTCCCTTTTTAACTAGCTTTATTCCCCTGACAAGAACAGCTGCAAGGGAGCCAAGGAGAATAGAGATGCCCTCCTCCCCCCACTCAGGCAAGGGCCCATCAGAAATCAAGCTAGAAGCCATACCGAAGCTAAAGTCCATAGGATAAAGCTTGGGGCAGCAGAGGAGACTTGTACTTCCAAGCTCCATTGGAATAAGAGTCAAGGAGCTGCGGTGGCCCAAGGACTCATCCTCTAGGGAAGAGCCCTTGGCCTGTGTCCCAGAGAGTCAGGCTTACCAGAACCTGCCTCCAACCACACCAGCCCAGATCTACACCATCTGTTAGAGGTATAGAAATACTGGAGAATTCCAGCATGCACTATCCCTTATACCAGCGATGTTACTGGAAAAATTCAGTATCCCTACCTCCATCTGCTGGTCAAAAGAAACACAACCCATTAGTATGGAATGACCTAAAATGGACAAAAAGGAAACAGATGGGAAAGCTATATCTTAAGGCCTGCAAGCCTAGTCCTGGACTTTCTACCCAGGTGCCATCCAGACCTGCAGAACGAAATGGAATGCAAACTGTAATATATGGACTAAAATTAATCTGTTATAAGACAGGAAAGGTCAACAATTCTACATCCTACAAACTCATTCAGGGGACAGAGAAATTCAGAAGCGTGCCACAAGTCAATCAGGTTTTCAGGGTATATACAATGAATACACGTAAGACACATACAACAGAGGAAGAGTATACAAACAGTTTGCTTGCTTACCCACTGTGGATATTCTTCTGACATTTGCTTACCCATACTCTGTCACTTTTCTTTACTACAATGTATTGTATATTAAATCATATAAACCTCTGTCAATAATTTAAGATTAGGTGATCTTTACTGGCATAATGTTAAATGTTGGACCAAGAAAACAGCTTTAAAAAGGTGGTGCACACAGTAGTACTGTGGCTTGCCTGACTAGATATTATTTAATTATATTTAAGAAGCTTTTTTTTTTTCTTTTAAACACAACTTACTTCACCTTTGATGTCATGGTCTGCTGTTGAGTAGCCTGGATGCCACAAACACAGAAATAGAGAAAGAAAAACATTAACAAGTTAAATGGTTGTTAGTATTTGAATTATGTTTATCATTAGCTATTTTGATCACATTATGAACTAAAAAGTCACAAATGTATAGGTAAAAAGTTCACAGAAATTTTCAACATAGTTGCTGAGGTGAAAAATGTACCAACAATGTGACAGGTATTTAAAACCTTTTACATAAAATATATATAACTAGTAAAAAAGGCCAGTTTCTGGAACGAATGAAACGGGCGCTAGCAAGGTTTTCCTGGGAGTGTGTATGTTTGAGAGAGAGAGCCAGAGTGAATGTGCGGGTGTGTGACAGAGTGAGACTGTCTGTGTGACAGTGTGTGTGTGAGAATGAGAGTGTGTGACAGGGCCCCCTCCCCTGTTCCCTCCCCTCCTTTTCCTCCTCCTTCCCACACTTTGGGTTCCTTAAGGCTTTCAAAAGTCTATGTATCCCCGTGGCCCTAATGCCCAGTATCCGGATACCCCACCGCTTTCCTCATCACCCCTCCCCCAAGATGTAATACTTTCACATCCTTAATTTTTTTTTAAAAAGTGTCCTATCTACTCTGTGTACAAATGCCCGGCATTCAGATTGTGTTCCTGTCGTAAATTTCATTTCTTTCATTCATTCAGAACTTGCCCCCCCCCCCCCCCCCCCCCCCCCCCCCCGAACACTTTTGGTTCCTTCAGTCTTTTAAAACTCTCCTATGTACCGTGTGCTAATGGCCAGCAGTGAGATTGTTTTCCTGTCCCAAATTTGCAGGTCTTTCAGTCATTCACAACTCCCCCCCCCCCCACTTCTCCAGTTTAACACTTTAGTTTCCTTCAGTCTTTTAAAACTCTCCTATCTACCCTGTGTCCTAATGGCCAGCATTCAGATTGTTTTCCTTTCCTAAATGTTCATGTCTTTCAGTCGTTCAGAACTCCCCCCTCCCCCCCTTTTATCACTTTCGGTTCCTTCAGTCTTTTAAAACTCTCCTATCAACCCTGTGTCCTAATGGCCAGCACTCAGATTGTTTTGCTTTGCCAAATTGTCTGTCACTGATGACACTGAGGTCAGTGCATGCCTGCCTAGCAGACCACTTCCAGCAGGCACAGTCCCAGGCACATCCTGTTGGAGGTGAGAATTATTATATAGGATTACTTAAGCAAGGAAATGTGAAATAAGACAAGTGAAGTTTCTCAGATTCAAAATGGTTTAGAATTTATTAAAACTTTATATACTGCCATTCTTTTTGCTACAAACAAGGTGGTTTACAAACATATTAAAATAAAAGTTCAACAGAAAAGAATACCATAATTCAATAGGACAGAAAAAGTGAATTAATAATAGAGAACAAAGAATAAAAAAAAGGTATTGGAAATATTGCTTCACATCAGGAAAGTATTTCATTTTAAGCTGTAACCAAATACAACCTATCAACCAACCCCAAAGATGACTAACACTCCACATTTTCATCTTCCCCCTCTATTTCTCTCCTTCCTTTCTTTCTCCTCTTGACAATTCCCTTACTGTTTCTGCTTTAACTGTAAACCTTTCTGCAGCACCTCAGTGCAATTGACAGTATATCAAGTTTATATTTAGGATAGAGACAACAAAAAAAAACAGAAATGAATAAAACCTCCAGATTTTTCAATTTTGCTATTATGTACAGAAAATAAACAACCACCACCTTGTTTTCCCAAAACTGAACTACTGTGGTACTAAATGTCTGAGTTGCTTTTAATTCATAGACACTTAAATACAAAAGCAGATTTGCCAAAAGACCAGTGTACTAGGCTTTCCTCCTCTGCCTAGGCCAGGGTTTCTCAGCCCAATCCTCATGAACCCTGACACACCCTGCCAGCCTGGTTTTCATGATATTGAGATGAATATGCATGAAAAATTTACATGACGACGCGGCAGGGTTGGCTGGGTTTTTCCAAAGTACTGGAATCAGTAATAGTCATCCATCTCCAGTATTCTCAAACTAAGGGCTCTGTTTACTAAGGAGCATTAGCGTTTTTAATGTGCCTACAATTAACACGCACGATAACCGTGTAGGCACCTATAGTGATATCGTAGGCACGTACATGGTTAATGCATGTTAAAAATGTTAGCGTGCCTTAGTAAACAGGGCCCTAAGCCATTAATAAATTAGCCACCGATGATCCTATCATGGCTTCCACAGCTACTTGTTAGAATAAATGCTCTCCATACAACCCCCCCCCCCCCCCCCCCCCCCCCCAGCTTATTCAGAGCAAGAAAAGAAACAAAATCAGTAGGGCCTTCTGATGCATCTGTTCTTTGGTCCCAAAAAAAAAAAAAAAAACAGCCTCTAAAGCTTCATACTGAGGAATTATTGTACATAACATTGTAAGCAGTATACTATGCCATACTTTGCATTGTTAGTCGAATATTTTTACTGCTGTAGTTGTCTATTGGTCATGTTTGATTTATTTTTTTACTGTACACCGCCTTGAGTGAATTCCTTCAAAAAGGCAGTAAATAAATCTTAACAAGTAAATAAGGATCAAATATCAAATGTTAACAATGCAGATCTCGACCCCCTTCCTGTACATCTTCCAATTCTTTTTCATAAAATCAGTCAAATCAAGACTAATGAAAAAAAAAAAAAAGGGTTGCAAGTTCTACGCTCTCAAGATCCAAGACATGAAGGGCCATGGAGGTTGGGATGCAGAAGAAACCCCTCATTCTAGGTGATGAGGGTCAAACAAATATGGACCTAGAGGCTAACTCCAGAAGTAGAGAGAACTATATTATCTGCTGAGGCCAATATGGTGTGATGATCATGGTTCCCTGGTCCTGCTGGAGTTTCAGCAAGGTCCTCTCCGCAAGACATAGGGGAGGATACGCATACTGAAGACCCTTCTCCAATCGAGGAGAAAAACATTCACCTCTAGTCTGCCATGTAATCTGGAGCAGAATTGAGGCACCTTTTTGTAGAGGTAAGTGGCAAAGATATCCAGCAAGGGGGCTGCCCAACTCTCAGACGATCTGTTGGGCTATGCTCATGTTGAGAGACCATTTTTGCGGTTGCATTACTCTGCACAGTCTGTCACTCTTTCTTGCAAGGTATGGAAGCCCAGCGCCACCACAATTTGGACATTTCCTAACATAAAAAGTAAGATCCCATGCCATCCTATTTGTTAGCATAGTACATTACAACCTGATTATTTGGATGAGGATAATTTTGGTGCATTAGCTGATCTCACAGCCATCAGAGCATTCCAAATGGCCTGTAGCTCGAGGAGACCGACGTGAAGCTCTCTCTCCTGAGCAGACCACTGATCTTGAGTTTGAAAAATTACAAGAGGACCTTACGAGACTGGGCATCCAAATGGCAGATGACATTAATGTGAGCAAATGAAAAGTGATTTATGTGGGAAAGAGTAAACCTAACTATAGTTACATGATGCAAGGTTCCACATTAGGAGTCACCGACCAGAAAAGGGATCTAGGTGTCATGGTTGATGATACGTTGAAACCCTTTGTTCAGTGTGTGGTGATGGCTGAGAAAGCAAACAGAATGTTAGGTACTATTAGGAAAGGAATGGATAACAAAAATGAGGACGTTATAATGCCTTTGTATCACTCCATGGTGCAACCGCACCTCAAATACTGTGTGCAGTTCTGGTCACCACATCTCAAAAAAGATACAGTGGAATTAGAAACGTTACAGAGAAGGGTGACAAAAATGATAAAAGGGATGGGACGACTTCCCTATGAGGAAAGGCTAAAGCAGCAAGGGCTCTTCAGTTTGGAGAAAAGACTGCTGAGAGGAGATTTGAGAGAGGTCTATAAAATAATGAATGGAGTGGAATGGGTAGACATGAAACGCTGGTTTACTCTTTCCAAAAGTATTAGGACTAGGGGGCACACAATGAAGCAACAAAGTAGTATATTTAAAACAAATTGGAGAAAATATTTCTTCACTCAATGTGTAATTAAACTATGGAATTTGTTGCCAGAAAATGTAGTAAAAGCTGTTAGCTTAGCAGGGTTTAAAAAAGGTTTGAATACCTTCCTAAAGGAAAAAATCCATTATTTTTTTTATTTAATCTTTATTAATATTTTCAATAACTCACAAACCAATGTGACTTAGCAATCCACCATCAATTCAAAAGAAAAACTTATTAACGCAAAGAGCGTAAGGAAACAATACTAACAATATTTTCCATCCACAATTAAAGAAAAGATGATTCCAAGAAAAGGAAAGAAATTTTTTAACAAAGTTACAAATTAATACACAATTGCCGCCTCTGTGCTCAAACTCCAGCCTGCTATGTGGGAGGACATACAACTGTCACTTTAACTCTAGCTTCCAAGAAATCTTTAAGCTGTTTAGGGTCCACAAATTGAAATTGTTTACCCTCAAGCATTACTTGACATATACAAGGAAAACGTAATACAAAGTTTGCTCTCAAGGCCTCGACTCTGGGGCGCAGTTCCAAAAAGGCCTTGCACCTCATTTGTGTGGGCCTAGAGAGGTCAGGATAAATTCTAACCTTGGAACCCATAAAAAGCCTAAGTGTCGCAGGGAAAGTCTTAATACAGCGTTCCAATCTGGCTCAAGCACAAAAGTGACCAGCATAGTCGTCCTACGAGTAATAACTTCCAACGAACTTTCCAGGAAGGAGTAAGATTCATTTCTTCACCCATCTCTCGCTTTGAGGGGGGGGTCTCCCAAAGTCACCACAGTGTTCCAGATGTAATATGCCCGAGTTATGGGGGGGCAATGAGTCTTTATCCATTCCTAGAATGTCTATCAAATATTTTTTTACCATCTCAATCGGAGGAATTAACGGAGATTTGGGGAAATTAAGGAATCGAAGATTAAATCTTCGAGCCTGGTTCTCCAGGTATTCCAGACGTTTATGCAAAAAGTTATTATCTTTAATCAAAGCAGATTCCAAAGTCCCCATTTCTTGAATTTTGGTATCCACTTTTTCAATCTTAGAGGACTGCTGTGCAGTAACTTGTGCCTGTATCAGAACAGCTTCTGAGAGAGTTTTAATGTCATTTGAATTATCTTTTAACATTCTTTGCATAGAGGAGTGAGTGTTGTATACCATATCCCACAGTGAAAGCGCCACAATGGTGGGTTTACTTATTCCACCTGATGGTAAAGGGGAATGAGGTGGGGCCCCAGAACGAGAAAGTTTAGAAACAATGTCCTGTGGCAATACCTTTAAAGCCAATTCGGCCGAAAGTACTTGATCCTGGGTCCCACTCCGATTCGCTGCAGTCCTCCCCTCTTTAACATTTGCAAATCCACCCCTTCGGTGTCCGTTTCTGGTAGGGCTGCTGCGAAAATCTCACTCCCCGGCTGTGGTGGTGCCCTGCGTTCCCCGGGGCTCAGGGAAGCCCCATCTCAGCTTCCTACTGACGTCAACGCGCCAGTAGCTGCAGGAGGAGTCGATGTACACAGAGGTCCCAGTTGCAACGTAGGAAATTGCAGGGTCGACTGCTTCAGCGTCGAAGAGGGTCCAGGAGCCAAGGGAAGCTCCTTTACCTTCCCTCTCCGCTTTCCCATCGTGAACGAGGAGCCGAAGGTCCACTAGTAGCGTCTCTCTGCAGCGTCTCCACGGAGCAAACACAGGTGCGTGCATTCAATGCGCCATCTTGGAATCAACTCCCATAAGTCATTATTAAGATAAACTTGGGGAAATTCACTGCTTATTTCTACCCTCCCTGTTGAAGGAAAAGGCTAAATGAGAGAAGCTTGCATCCTGGAGCTAACTGTGTGGCTGCATGGATGGTGCTGCCGTGAGAGCTTTGGTTTCCTAGACCATGAGATGGCCTTCCAAGAGCTACTGAGCGGTGATGGTGTCCATCTATCAAGGAAAAGACAGAATGTCTTCAGACTGGTTAAAGTACTAAGGGGGGCTTTAAACCAAACTTGCTCGGCAAGGGTTATAAAGGGCCTAAAGCCATAAATAACTATCAGGAAGGTAGGACATCAAATGCCCCTATAGATGGAGGAAAAAAAAAAAAAAAAAGAGTTAACACCTGGAGAGCCTTGTATACCAACACCCACAGTATGGGAAACAAACTTCTAAATCTAGAAGCTACGACTGAAAATTTGGATTTAGTGGCGGTCATGGAAACGTTCATGGAAAACCATGACTGGGACATAGCTATACTAGACTATAATCTACTCGGGAAGGACAGCGTAGGAAAAAAGGGTGGAGGAGTGGCATTATACGTTAAGAATAATATTAAAGTGACAGAACTGCAGGACACATGGGGTATGGAAGAAGCAATGTGGGTCAAACTGGAAAGAGGGAAAGGAAAATGTATTTACATTGGAGTAATATATAGGTCAACTTCACAGTCAGAAGAAATGGACAGAGACTTAATTGGAGACATCCACAAGATTGCTAGGAAAGGGGCAGTAGTACTGATAGGCAATTTTAATGCAGGATGTCAGTTGGGGTGTCCCTGCTGCGGGGACATCCAGAAGCAAAGGGATCTTGGATTCCCTACAGGAAGAATTGTTTCAGCAGTGGGTACCGGAATGGATACAGGATGGAGCTATTCTGAACTTGGTGCTTACAAACAGAGAATGTTTTTTTTTGTTTTTTTTTTTCATATTTTTATTAAGGTTTTACAAGTATAACACAAAACAACCAAAAAGAAACAGTAACAATAATCCATGGCAAAGTTAATAACAAAAATAAAAAGGCAGAACAACATACCATGACAATACCCATAGCAAATCAGCAATTATACAATTATCAGGTAGTGCTATTAGGAGTCTGACAAAATGAATCTAAACGAGCCCAGGTCTTCAAGACAGATTGAACACAACGGTGCTTATGGGCTAGTATAGTTTCATATTTCCTAATCACATACACGTTACTCCACCATTCATTATAATTGAGATGTACATTATTTTTCCAGTTTAAAACAATTAAATGTAAAGCAACCGTTAACAAAATATTAAACAATTTCTTATCGGATTCTAAAAGAGAGAGGTTAGGAGAAGAGGCCCTTAAAAGCACAATATCATAAGAGATCACGGTTAATGCAGGCAACTGAAAAATAAGGCGCAACTTAGCCCAAATGAGTCGCCAGAGAGAATGTTTCTGATGTCACGGTGGGAGCCCATTTGGAATCTAGTGATCAAAGAACAGTGTGGTTCAATATTAAGACAGAAGAGAGAGCTTATCTGAGATTGAAGGTCCTGGATTTCAAAAGAACTAACTTTGCCAAGATGGGCAGTACAATATAGGGAGTGAAGTGCTTCTGTGTACAAAGGAAGAGCGGGACTTGGGGGTGACTGTCTCTGATAACTTTAAAGTGACCAAACAGGTAGAAAAAGTGACAAAGCCAGAAGGGTGCAAAAATCATCAACTTTACACTCAATTTGTGAACTAATGGAAAATATTAGAATTAAATTTTATATTCGAAACCTTGTGTTGATACGTTGTTGTGTGCAGTTTCACGTTTATCACACCTTTAATTCCAGAGATATAAAAAGCCAAACTTTACAATTTTTTCGTGCCGCAAATTTTTCGGACCAAGTTTGCTCCAAGTATTCTTCATGGAAATCGCTCATGAAGATTTTTTTATTATTTTGTTTAATAGAGTGCAAAAAGTTGTACAAGATGGCCAAGTTTTGTTTCTCTCAACAAAATATTGCCAGAGATACAGTGTCTCAAAGTTGCCGAAATCTCGGAGTCATACCATAGAAGGCTGCAATATGGGGTCAAACAGATTACTATATCTCAGCAAGTATTGCATCAGCAAACGTAAAACTTTATCAATGTTCTTTGGAGACATGTATGAATGTTCACAGAAAATTTCATCGAAATCCGTGATGGTCGCGCAGGGACCACCAGACCACTTGACATGGAATGACCCGAAAGGCAGTATATTATTAAGTCTCAATAAACTAAATTAAACTACGAGAGTGAGCCAAAGCCTCACACAGTGGCACTAAGAAGTGTGATTGGGGACTGCTTACGGTCCTGAGACTGTGAATCTGGGAACAGCAGTAAGAATCAACCATGCTATGCGCCCACAGCCAGCATAGTGAGCAGCTAGGCCAGGGACAGGAGCACCGACAGTATGACCTACCACCTACTACAATTAGAGAAAAATACTGGTTTGTTCAAGGGAGCACCTCAGCTTATATTGGTGATGTCACTAGTAGAATTCAGTTCTCTCTATTTCCACCTGCTGGTAGTAAAGGCTAACAACCCAGTAACAAAGAACTGTGAAGCTGATGCTAAAGACATTTTGTTTCTTGGTAATCACTTCTGATAAAAGGCAATCAAGGCTAATGACCCCTCTGTGCTTCATAATACTCAAAGAAGAGGTGTAACCACAAGTGGGCAAGAGGCCCACTCACTTGGGCTCAGGCTCACCCAGCAGCAGTGCACCCTTGTCAGGGCCAACACTGGAGGAGATGGTTAAACAGCGCAGCTGCCCTGGGATCCACAGCTACATTGAGCCCCCACAGTCCAGTGTCTCCCTCCCTCTACCCCCACAGTTCAGCAGGGCCGGTCTGACATGGTAAGCAAGGTAAGCATGGCAAGCATGGCAGGGGAGCGCCAACCTCTGGAGGGCACCGCCGCACCATGCTTACCGTCACTTATCTGCCCACCCTGTCCGCACTGAGAATGAACGAATCAGGAAGCTTCTACTAGAGACGTCGGGACTCGAGAGGGGAGCGCTTTCAGTGACGCTGCTGCCCATGCGGTCGGACTCGGAGGTCAGGTAAATTTAAAATAAAATAAAAAGGATCCTTGGGGGGGAGAAGAGGGCGCCAGGGCGAGCAGGCAGGCAGTTGGACATGGGAGCAGGAGGGCAAGGGAGAGAGGACCATCTGGACATGGATGGCAGGGCTCAGGGAGAGAGGGGAATTGCTGGATAGGGATGAATGGAGGGGGCAGGGGACAGAGGAGCATGGGAGGGCAGGGCTCAGGGAGAGTGGGGAATTGCTGGACATAGAGGGGAGGAAAGAGAGATGGAGATGAAATGAGGGAAAAGGAAGAGAGGAGAAAAACTGCACATGGATGGAGAAAATAGGCAGAAGCTGGATCCACTGGACAGTCAAGTCTGCGGAGGACCCAGCTTTTACTTATGGGTATAGGGCAAGAAATGAAGAAGAAAGGAGGAAAGTAAAGAAATAAATGGAAAGGAAGCCCTGGAAACGGAGTTAAGAGGACAGATAGCAGTAGCAGAACCAGATAAAGTTAGAAAAAATCATTTTATTTTCATTTTTTTTTTTTTTATATTTTTATTGAAGGAAATGTTACATCACATGCCAACACAGTGAGCCAACTGACTCGTACCTTTCCAACAACTACAAGATCACCGCTCTACTGTCGATTCACACAAGGAATGAGTAACAAAATTCAGTCCACTTTGAAAATGTACATCTGCTACATCTACTATCTTATTTTGCAATGTATAGCAATGTGTTTCTTTCTGTTTTTCTGGTATTGTGCTGCACGCAGAGTCTAACTTCTTAGGATTTCAGGTTAATTTTTGAAGGATTTAAAGAGGGGCTATCTCTGTTCTGCATGTGTGACTGCAAGGCCAAATGTCTGAATAGGGATCTGTTTGGTAGATTCTGAGATTTTGATAACACATTGTTTTTCAGAGTTGGCAAGACTGTCTGTTCTCCTAATTCCTGGTCTGTGTGCTACGTTATTTTTCTTCTATACTGGTGTATATTTTCAATGATGCCATGGCTGGTAAAAGGGGTGTGTCTACTGTAGGGACAGAGCCATAGTGATCCCACCCCTGGGTGGGTAGGGGCGCCGACTAATAGGCTGCAGGAGGGCGGCAGAAACCCTAGGGCTGGCCCTGCAGTTCAGCATCTCCCTCCCTCCCTCCGCCCCAATCTACCTTAACACATTTTGTTTAGCTGGTAATTCACTCACACTGCCTGCGGCTGACCCCAAAGCCTCCTCTCTGTCACATCCTGTCATATGTCTGCTGCAGCAGAGGGAAGGCTTCAAGGTTGGCTGCAGACAGTATGAGTGAATCACTGCCACTGCCAGCAACCCCTCTAAACAGATATATGTTAAGGTAGATGGAGGGCGGAGGGATGCAAGAAGATGGCTAGGAGGGGAGCACTGTTCCCTCTAAGCCAGTGGTTCTCAACCCTTCTTCTGCTGTGACACACCTAACAGGTAATGTTCACGAGTATGACACACTGAACACTACAATTCACAGCATTCACAGTTGAACAAAGAAAAAACCCTATATATCATTTCACTGCTGCTGACAATGATGCAAGAGAAATACAGATGTAATGTGGTACTGCTGGGGTGGAGGAGAGAAGTGTGCCATAGCCCTGCAACATTTCCAGTTGGGGCTGATGACAGAAGTAGGGTCTAAGTTAAGAACCAGAAAGTAAAATACTTCATCTCCATAACTCTCCCCAACCTGCCAAACACGTTTAGTAAAACACAAGGGTGCTGTCAACTTTTTGGTGACAAACCAGTGTGTCCCGACACACTGGTTGAGAACCACTGCTCTAAGCTGAGCGGGAGTCTTCTACCTACAGCCCTACCAATGGAGGGAGCTGTTTCAATAGTGAGAGACAGGCAAACTCTGTAGTATTTCAGGGAACCTGCATGTCCCTAGCGATTGAAAACACCTTAGGCGGTCAGTGGCCCAGCTGTTTGGGGAGGCTAAACGGAGCGGGGTAGGGGCAGGCCCAACCCCAACCCCATAATAATTGTCTTATAGTACCCAGAAAAAAAAGTAAAAGGGGAGGGAAGGAAGATGCTGGACCAAACTGCTGAGATGCTAAGGGTAGTCTTTCCCAAACATTGAAGAGTACTACCCTAATTAGTGAGATTGAAGGCTAGCGAGTGAGGGTTTTCTTCCAGTGCATTCAGTGTATACAATTTGTCAAGGTGGAGAAGAGACAGACAGTCTTAAAAAAAGGTATTGACAAGTAATAAATGTCTTCATGTGCATATAAAAATTTATATATCATAAATGACATATCATAAGGATTACAGTAGGCAGTAGAATATTAATACACCTAATGGAAAACTAAACAAGCTGGATTACTACACATCAATCCTACACAGAATCAGTACTAACAACATACCCAGCCCTTTTCAAACACAGGTAGACCCTCAAGTATAGAACAAGAAACCACAAACTAAAAGTAGAAATATGTAGACAAAAATTAAACTGAAACCCCAAGAAGCTACATTCTGCATACAGTGAAACACCAGAAAAATAGGTACAGTGACACATGTCCCTCTGTACTATGCAAATATAAAAAGAGCAGATGTCAATTTCAAAAACTGACATAGTCCAATTGCTGCATTATAAATTACAAAACGAAAACAGAAAATAAGATACCTTTTTTTTTTTTTTTTTTTTTTTTTTTTTACTTATTACAGTTTTTAACTGTTTTCAGAAGCAAAACATCCTTCCTTAATTTAGGACAAGCAAGCTTAACAGCAGTATAGTGTCCAGACCTGAAAGAGGAGGTTTTGGCATCCAAAAGTTAGTAAAAAAATGTATTTAATCTAATAAAACGGTATCACCTTTATTTTCCTTTTTGTCTTTTAATTACGTTTATTAACTTTTTAAGTGGACTAACACAGCCACCACATTATTTCATTCTAACTTAAAAGTAAAATTCTTTTTTTTTTTAACCTTTGCTGTCCGGCCATTTATCTTTTTATTGTGTTGGCCCCAGTCTCTGGTTACTGCTTTCCTGTCTGTTTTTTTAACTCTTTCCAAGGGTTTCCTTTTTTCTCTTCTGTCTTCTTCACCTCCTCCACTACATCCAACTCCAGCACTGATCTGTTACTTACAGCTTTCTTCCACTTTTTTTCTGCCTGTCCATTCTGATTTCATTCATGTTATCCAGACTTTAATATCCCTCTTTTTACTGTGTCTACCTACAGCTTTCCATTTCTTTCCCCTAGTCTGGCCTTCCCATTCTCCTTCCTCTCACTCCCCAGTCTTTCACTAACTCTTTCCTCCCTCCCTCCCTCTCTCTCCCTTCCATCCAGCATCTACTTCTAAAATCCAGAATTTTCTCCATCTCTCCCTCTCCCTAGAACCATCCAGCATCTCCTCTCTTATCTCTCCCCCCTGCCAACCAGCAAATCCTCTCCTTTCTCTCTCTCCCCCCCTGCTATCCAGCATCCTCTTTTACTTTTTCTCCCTCTCTCTCCTCCGCCCACCCCTGCTAGCCAGCATTTCGTCTCTTGTCCCCCTCTCCCCCATCCAGTATCTCCACTGAACCTCACCGGGCCGTGTCTGTGCTAATAAACATCCCTCCCATTGCACCTCACTGGGTTCACACTAATAAACAAGAAAGGCAGAAGCATGGGACCGCAGCTCTCTGCCTGCTGCTACTGCTTCCTGTGCCAGCCTAGACGTTTACCTCAGAGGAGGCAAGAACAGCATAGGAAGCAGTAGCAGCAGGCAGAGAGCTGCAGTCCCGCATCTCTGCCTTGCTTATTAGCGCAGACCCGGTGAAGTGCAGTGGGAGGGATACTGTGCTGCATGGTGGGTGGATGAAAGGGGAGAGAGAGAGAAACGGGATAACACAGGATGGGAGAGGCAGTGGGACCAGGAAAGGTTGTGGTTGGGAGGCTTAGCCTCCCTAAGTCTCTTATATGGGGCGCCTACAGAAAACACAATATTGAAACACCACCCCTCACTGGTAGCAATGCAGTTGGAGGTCTCCCGCAGAGGGAAAAGTGGAGGGGGGGGGGAGGGCAGAAAACAGATGCTGTACAACAAGAGGAAGGGATCAATGGAGCAGAAGTAATGCTGGACAATTAGAAGGGAAAGAGGGAAGAGAAGAAGAGATGTTGGACCCAAAGGAGGTGGTAAGAGAGACATGTTGGATGGAAGGGCATAAGGGAATAGAGAAAGATATGCTAGACCCAGGGGCAGAAGGAAATGAAAGAAAGATGCTGCTGCTATTAAGCATGGTAAAAGGGAGTTCTGGACATCTTTGGAGGCAGTCCTCAGCAGGCAGGGGCTTGGGTATCCCTACCAGCTAAGGTATTTATTATAAATTGAGTTGGGGAGGTGTAGGGTGAAGTGAAACTTTCATGCGCACCCAAAATTGGCTGTCTGGCTAGCCACTGCCTCAAATAACCAAGACAACAGCATTATTAAAACTAAATTAACTAGAAGATATGTTTTAGATGCCAAGAAACATTTTTTTTTAGGAAAGTAGGCAACCCCCTTTATAACAATAAAAAAAAAAAAAAGTTTGACTTTTTTTTCTTCTGACCGTTCCATTTTCTCCCCTACACTTCACATTCATAATGTAAATTAAAAAAAAATATTATCCTATATAATAAAACTCACCTCCAACGTTCTGTGCTTGGGACTGTGGCTCCCTCAGCACTGAGGTGGTCTGCTAGGCAGCATCGAACCCAATGACGTCACCAAACCCAGCTGACCGCAGGAACTGGCTGCTGGCACGCGCAAAAAAAAAAAAAAAAAGGAGAAAAAAAGGCTCGAGAAGCACTCCTCAACCTGCCGTGCTATAACGAGATCAACAACCGCCATCAGAACGCTCGCACAGCACGAGACTGCCGCCTAGCTGAGGAGAATACCGCCGCCACGACACTGCTAGCCTCCCAAACCTGCTGCTGCCTCGAACCGCCCTACGGACCTGCACCCAAAAAAAAGGTCAAGAAACAGCCTCCAGCCGCCCTCCGGACCCGCACTAACAAAAAACACAAGGTGAACAGACCGCCTCCAGCCGCCTCAACAGAGGATGTCAAACAAAGCAAAAAGAGAACTGCAGCCTTCTCTGGACGAGGTTCACACCGTACTGAACCGCCCTCCCAATACTGCAGCACTAACAACAGGGCAAGCAGGACGAGGTTCATAGACACTGATCCTGCAGACAGCAGTGCAACGTCTAAGCGAGCAGGTACAATTAAGGGGGCAGAAACTTGAAGGGGAGACACACAAACACATGGAGAGGGGGTGAGAGAACAGAACGGAAGGGAAGGGGAGAGGACAAATGTTGCAGATGGATGGATGGAGGGCATGGGAAAGAGCACAATCGCTGGATAAAAGAAGGAAAAGGAATTCAAAAACACGGGAGGGGGGCACCCTTACATTGCCACTCACAGGAGGAGGGGGGCCAAACTTCAAAAAGAAAGGGGGGGACTGCACTTCACACAGAAGGAGGGGGACATGCGCGCACACACACACAGTCTTGCAGTCTCTGTGTGTCACTGTGACACACACTCTTTCAAACACACACACACACACTCTGTCTCACTGTCACACCCACACTCTCACACAGGCATACACTCTGTTTCAATGCCCACCCCTGTGGTCCTGCAACAGCTTAACGGAAGGATATGGAGACATACACACACACACGCACGCTCTCTCTCACACAGAACCAGTCAACAAATCTCTGTTTCTCACTGTCACACACACAACACTGTTTCTCTGACACACTGTAGCACTGTCTCACACACACACTCTTTCACTCTCTGTGTCTGACTGACACACACTCTTTCAAACACACACTGTCACACACACATACACGCTCTCTCTCACACGTAGGGAGGGAGGGAGGGGGAAGGAACTTGAGGGGGGGAGAAAGGGGCATGGAACTTCAAGAAGAACAGAACGGAAGGGGAGAGGACAAATATTGCACATGGATGGATGGAAGGCATGGGGAAGAGCACAATCGCTGGATAAAAGAAGGAAAAGGAATTCAAAAACAGGGGGGGCACCCTTACATTGCCACTCACAGGAGGAGGGGGGCCAAACTTCAAAAAGAAAGGGGGGGACTGCACTTCACACAGAAGGAGGGGGACATGCACACACACACAGTCTTTCACTCTCTGTGTGTCACTGTGACACACACTCTTTCAAACACACACACACACTCTGTCTCACTGTCACACCCACACTCTCGAACAGGCATACACTCTGTTTCAATGCCCACCCCTGTGGTCCTGCAACAGCTAAACGGAAGGATATGGAGACACACACACACGCTCTCTCTCACATAGAGCCAGTCAACAAATCTCTGTTTCTCACTGTCACACACACTCTGTCTCACACACACACAACACTGTTTCTCTGACACACTGTAGCACTGTGTCACACACACACACACTTTTCTACTCTCTGTGTCTCACTGTGACACACACAAACACACACACAAGCAGTCTCTATGTCACACCCACACTCTCACACACATATACACTTTGATTCACTGCCCATCCCCGTACTCCTGCAAGGGCTTGCTGGAAGGAGAAGAATATGGAGACACACACACATATACTCTGTCACACACTATCTCTGTGTCTCACACACACACATGCTCTCTCTCACACACACAACCAGTCTTCCAATCTCTGAGTCTCACTGTCACACACACACTGTTTCTCTGTCACACCGACGCTCACACATACACATACACTGTCTCACTGCCCGCCCCTGTGGTCCTGCAAGGGCAATGAATGTGGATATTCACTGTAACACACACACACTCTCACATTCACTCTCAATCTCTCTCACACAGACACTCACAAACACTCTCTCAAACATATAGTGCACCTGGGAAGACAGTTGCTTCACATGACGCTACAACACAGCAACAGATGATTTACAAATTTAACAATTATTCCTTCTCATAATACTTTTCTAACAACTCTATAGTTACCCAAAACAAATACAAAAAAAAAACCATTGCTAGCGCCCGTTTCCTTTCAAACAGAAACGGGCCTTTTTTTACTAATATATACATATATAATGGGAAGATGCCAGTTTTCAACATGGTTCCGTACATCCTGTTTCTCCACACAGAGTTCCACGTTTCCACAAGCAGTAGTGCTAACAAACGACGATAAATTAGCTACTAATGCGGGCATTTTATAGCCCGAACACCAGATGTCACAAAAACACCATACATAGGACCATCGAACGTCACACACGTCAAACAGCCCACAACCCCAACTGAAAGACTAGCACAACCGTTGCCCCCGCTTATTTGTGTAGGTCAATAACAAAAGCAACCCTTATAGGTTATGATAGTAACTGTTAAGATAGTAACTGCGAAGAAGGGGAGCTTCCTCTCTTTGACAACAGAAAGCCTCATCCCTCTTGGCAACCGCAGGACTATCAACATTCAGAAAAGGACCAGGCGGGCAAGAGTGGCGACCTAAAAACTGACCCACGCCAAACTCGCAGTACTTTGATATCAGGGCGCGCTTATCTGTCACAATCTCTAGCTCTTTCTCCGTTAACTCGGAACTTTATGAAGGCAGTCGAGCCACTTTTGCCGGCAAGTCGGACGGGGAAGGGAGTGGGTGCGAGTGCCAGCGTAAGCTCTTATCACACTTCTGTACCCCCGGCCAGGGCGGGCAGGGACTCACCTCCGGAGCGCTCTGCGGATTCTCAGCGACGCAACTGTCCAAAAACCTGCCAGAAAAGAGAAGCAAAGAAAGCGCGTCAGCGGAGAAGGTGCATTACAGCACCAAGGCCGCGGGAAAAGCAGAAAGACTCACTGCGAAGTATCAGCCATCCTTTCTCGCGCTCTCCGAAACTTGTTCTGGATGCGGCGCCGGCGCCCACTCGGCTACCTTAACCACCTCACTAGCAAACACTTGGGCAAAGAAGAAGCGCGACTGCGCGAGCACTGCAGGCCGCTACCGCCAGCGAGATGCGATGCAAGAGAAGCGACCTTAACAGTGGCGGGAGCAGGTTAAGACCACAGCGACACCCAGCGCACGGGCCAAGAGCACTGCGTTGCCAAGGAGAGGTGGGACGGCGTCCCATGTCAATTAATTTTCTTATGGATATTTTTTTTGTATTTTTATTTTTGTTACATTTGTACCCCGCGCTTTCCCACTCATGGCAGGCTTACATGGGGCAATGGAGGGTTAAGTGACTTGCCCAGAGTCACAAGGAGCTGCCTGTGCCTGTGAAGTGGGATTTAACTCAGTTCCTCAGTTCCCCAGGACCAGAGTCCACCACCCTAACCACTAGGCCACTCCTCCACTCCTAGGGAAATGGGACTTGATATACTGCCTCTATATGGTTTTTGCAACTGCATTCAAAGCGATTTACATACTACATGCAGGTACTTATTTGTACCTGGGGCAACAACGAGTTAAGCAGGGGCGTAGCCAGACTTGAGCGGGAGGGGGGTCCAGAGCCCGAGGTGAGGGGGCACATTTTAGCCCCCCCCCCTGCCACCAACTTTTACCCCCCTGCCATTGCCAACCCCCCCCCCCCCCCCCCCGCCAACGACCCTCTCGACCCCCCCCTCCCGTCGCCAACCCACCGTCACCTACCTTTGCTGGCGGGGGACCTCAACCCCCGCCAGCCGAGCCAAGGTCCTCTTCTTCCCAATCCCATGCAAGGGAAGAAGAGGACCTTGGTTCGGCTGGCGGGGGTTGGGGGTCCCCCGCCAGCAAAGGTAGGCGACGGCGGGTTGGCGACGGGAGGGGGGGTCGAGAGGGTCGTCGGCACAGGGGCCCAGGCCCCTGTGGCCGCCACTGGAGTTAAGTGACTTACCCAGAAGAGTCACAAGGAGCGGCAGTGGGAAGCGAGCCCAGTTCCCCAGGAACAAAGTCCAATGCCTTTCTGTGGTACAACCAAAGCCAGTTTATATATACAGGTACTTTCTCTGTCTCTAGTGGGCTTACAATCTAAGTTTTTTTACATGGGTCTCGAAACACTGGTGTCTCTATCATACAGCAGGAATGAATCTTAGTACTCTGGGGTGCTGTGTTAGTCCACTTTAATAATTACAAATAAATTATAGAATATAAGGTGACACCTTTTTGTTGGACCAACAATACATTTTTAACTAACTTTCACAGGTTAAAACCTTCCCTCAGGTCAAGACAATATGACAGAATATTAAGAAAAAACTTTAAAACAGTCTTTTGATTTTAAAATGACAAGACAACCAGAAGGTAAACTGGCACTGGCCACTATTCAGATCGGTGCCTGGTCACCTTTACTGCATAAAGTTAAGACAGCCTTTTTTTCTGTCTTAACTTTACGCACGTTCCTAGCTGGTTAGATGACTGAATATTGCCAGTAACTGGCTAGGTGGCTGCACCGACCCAACTCTGCCCTCAGCATCCCCTAACCTCACCAGTTAGGGATTGGCCGTTAAGAGGCAATATTCAGTGGCACTGTCTGGTTAAATATTCCTGAATATTGCTGCTTAACCCTAGACAAGCGATTTAGGGGCCGATGCCCAACGGCACCCATTAAATGCAGGTGCCACAAGAAAAATTACCAGGTTGCAAACCAACCAATGCACAAAGGGGAGCAGATGAGATGCACAGATCCCCTTTTGAGCACTGGTCACTGTTTGTGACTTGGAGCAGTCAAATGCGTTTGACAGCTTGCCACCAGTGAGGTTTTTTTTAGTTACACAGGAGGAGCTTGAGAGGAGGTTCACCCGAGTCCAGTGGACCTCCCTCTCGAGTCCTTCTCTGTGCAACTCAAAAACTCCCTGGTGGTCTAGTAACCTCCCTCCATCTCCCCAAAATCCCTGGTGGTCCAGTGGACCCCCTATCTGAAACCAACAAAATACCTGGGGGTCCTCCTGACTACCCCCCCTACCCCACCAACCTGGACCCAGTTTGGGTCAGGCCAGACCCCCTATTGGTCTGGTAGTTTAGTGAGAGTCCTTCCCTCCCTCCACATGCCATTTAACGTTGGAGGCAAGAGGACCACCTCCTCCATCCTGCCTCTTGCCCACCCTGAACAAAATGGTGTCACCCAGCCCCTTCCTGGTGCATCCTGGGAGTGGCCTAAGCACTATTTTAATATGAATGAGCTCCTTGTAATGCATTTGAATAGGGTTTTTGGTAGCTGCTAACAGCACATGTTAGAGCCATGGAAACCCCTTTGTGCATTACTCATTAAATAAAATTTGCTTTAGACTGGCTACAACCAGTCTAAAGTAGTGGCATAGCCACAGGAGCTTTGGGGGCCTGGGCCCCCCAATTGGGTTTGGGGCTTTTGAAGGTCTGCTGGTTTGGCTGACGGGGATCCCCAAACCCCACCAACAGAAGCTTTCCTGCGATATTTGCCATCATGCTGTCTGCCCTGCTTTCTCCCTTCACTGTGCACATGCTCATTTTTAGTGAACTTGAGCATAAGCGAGCTTCGCACATGCTCAAATTCACTAAAAATGAGCATGTGCGCCTGAGTGAGTCAAACAGCCACCTACAGGTCCATAAACGGCATCAAATTTGAGTGAGCTTCATACAACAAAATATCAGGGCAGAGGAAGTGCGAGAGAAGCGGCATCAGGGATTCCCCTGCAGCTTGTGCAGCGGATCAGGAAGCCAGTGGCTGACAGAACGCCCCCCCCCCCCCCCCCCCCCCCGTGCTCTGTGAGCCCATTCATCTGTTGCTCGGCTCTGCCTTATAAAAAGTTTCCTTACTTCTGCAATTAGGAAAGCCCTCACTCCTCTTCAGCCCATCTTCTAGCTTTCTCAACAATTTTAACCATTCATCTTTTATCGTTTGCTTATAAGAACAGGTGATGGAGTGAACTTTTGGCAAATGCATTTATTTTACAGATTTTTGGCTCTGGCAGTGAACTGTTTCCTTTGGAACTCGATGCATGTGCTTGCAAAAACAAAACAAAACAAAAAAAAGGCTACCTCTACTGCTTTCATACACGCAGCTTGTCTGCATGTATGAAAGACATCTGTGGCACAGAGCAGCCATGCTTAGCGAATGCCTGCTCTGTGCATGCTCATCTGACTGACTGGCTTCCTCCTTACTGCATGCAAAACCAGCGAACAGCTCATTTGCATGCAATTCACTTTGCGAATCCCTCTGTATTTCCAAATCAGTTATTTTTACTGAGGTGGAAATACAAATAGATTCTTTACGGGGACCTTTTTACACCTGGCCTCAGCACAGCTTACTTCACTACAACTGCCCTCATGCTCTCTTTTTTTTTTTAATCAGTTATGTTTTACTTGAGTGGAAACACTTTATTCTATCCTTTTCTCATATAGAAATCTTTTATGTATATCTCATGCCTTTTTGAATTCTGTCACAGTTTTCATCCTCAAAAGGAGAAACTGAAAAGCAACATCAGGAAATACTTTTTCACGGTAAGGATGCTTGGAATACTCTTCCTCGAGAGGTAGTAGGCAGTGTTGAAAGTACTAGGGCAAAGTACTTAAGTCAAAATAAATGTATATTTTAATACTTAAGCAAAAGTACAAGTATGGTGAAGAACACATTAAAAATGTACTTAAGTAAAAAAGTGATGCTTAATATAATACTTTTTGAGCAAAAAAATAAAATTACCACAACCATAATGAATGCAACTATTGTTAACATTCGTATCCCAACAGCTTTATTGCTCTATAGTTCAGTCCATTTTGCTTTTAGTAAAACTACATTTTTAAAAATGACTGTCACTTATGCGAGAGATGTGAGTCATTAATCCAGCACAGCTAAAAAGCTGTTTAACAACTGAACTAGCAGAAAGTGGAGTGTTCAATCTGATAAAAAGTTCCTTCAAACAGGCCAGATTGGAATATTACTGATGTCTTCTGACTGGGTCCGCCACCGGGTTGGGCCCCCTCCATTCAAATCACAGCGTCTCACCACCTCACTCCATGTGAAAGCACAGTCTGCAGATCGCCTCCCTTCGGGCCTTCCCTCCCTGTGTCCTGCCCTCATCTGATGTAACTTCCGCAAGGGCGGGACACAGAGAGGGAAGGCCCAGAGGGAGGCGATCTGCAGACTGCCGCTGCTGCGCTTATTTCACATGGAGCGAGGTCGAGGTGAGGCGCTATGATTTGAATTCTGGGAGCCCGGCACGGTGGTGGGTGGAGGGGGGGCTGCGGCGGCGACAATGACCTCGGGGGGGGGGGGGATGGTGGGGGTGGCCTTGCCTCAGGCCCGGTCCAGTCTCTCGGTGGCCCTGGTCAACGCATAATCTTTTCTTGGAAGGGAGTTATTTTGGCTAAGTGGGAAGCTTATGGACTGCCTGATAAAACTTCTTGCTTATTTCTTAGCAAAGCCTATGCATTGAGGCAGAAGTATATCCTTAATCGTTTGTTTTAGGAAGTACCTCCCTGTTTTTGGTATCGGAGAAATAGACTAAATGCCTTAATGTTATGGGAGGCTCAGGCAGCCTATGCTACCCAAAGAAGACAAAAGGCTTTTTTGTCTGTTTGGAAGTGAAGTACTGAGTGTCTTATGATTCGGTTATTGACTAACATAGGCTGTCTCTAGGCTTTCTGCTTAGGTGGAGGGGGTGGGGGAGGATGAGGTAGCGGGGGAGGTTAGGGAATCTAGGGCACACTCCTCTCAATAAGATGACCCGGAGTCATAGGAATCCAGACATTGGACTTTCATAATGGTATTTTCAAATGTTAGGGTTTATGGGGATGAGTGGTAGTAGGTTATTTACATAAATTGGGATCATAAGTTTATTTTGTGATGCTTTATAGTGTTTTGTTCAATATTATATCATTGTTTTTTGATTATCCTGTAAAAGTTGTCTTTGGCTTGTATTATTATTCATCAGTTTGCTGTATGGTTCTTTTGATCCTGAATAAAAAACAGTAAAACTTAATACCAGATACTGTCTGTTCTTTAAAAAGGACTCAAACCAGTTAACTATAGAGTCCTCAAAGCCAAATTCAGATAGTAAATTAAACAAAAGATCATGATTGACAGTATCAAAGGCAGCAGAGATGTCAGGCTGCAACACCATCTCTCCACCACTGCACAAAACTCACTTTACTTCAAAAGTTAGTTAGAAACAACAATAAAGTCTCAGCATTGTGGAAAAGACAAAACCCATTCCATAGTGGGACAGAGAATTGCTGATAGAAGCGAGAAAAATATTGGGAAAACAAATATATCATTTGGATCCTATTAGACTCAAATTTACCCTGATGATGTATACCTTTACAAAACCTGGGATCCTCCCAGGGGTGGACTGAGGTAGCAACCTCCCAGCCTGATACCCATGTTGATATAGGTTGTGCTTATAATACATAAGACTTTTAACAGTCTGGTCATGAACTAGAGAACTGAGGGCCACCCTAGATACTTGTAAATTGTCTTTGGCCGTTGTAGAAGGACACGTGGAGGGGCATAGCAAAGGTATGGATGTCCTCATGGAAACATCCACATTTTGGACGTCCTCAACTGCCGTCGCAGGGACGGAGGCATAGCGAAGGACGTCCTTCACCCATACTCTAAAAAAAAAAAAAAAGACAGAAGTTTTTAAAGTTGTTTTTTTTCAGGGTGGGAGGTGATTAGTGACCACTGGGGGAGTCAGGGGTGGTCATCCCCAATTCCCTCCGGTGGTCATCTGGTCATTTAGGGCACATTTTTGTGGCTTGGTCGTAAAAATAAAAAGGACCAAGTAAAGTCGGCTAAGTGTTCGTCAGGGATGCCCTTCTTTTTTCCATTATCGCTTGAGAATGCCCATCTGTTAGGCACATCCCAGTCCCGCCTTCGCTATGCCTCCGACACGTCCTTGGGAACTTTGGTCGTCCTCGCGACGGGAAGCAGTTGGGGTCGCCCAAAATCGGCTTTCAATTATGCTGATTTGGGTGACCCTGAGAGAAGGAAGCTCATCTCCCAATTTGTGTCGAAAGATGGGCGCCCTTCTCTTTCGAAAATAAGCCTGCTAATCCACTCCCTCTTACATTGGTCACTCTGACATTCCAAATAGAACAGTTATTTGGCCTGTTTCCGTCTCCTAGCAGCCAAATAGGCAGAGCTGCCAAGGGGTCCTGATTTTTGAGAGGGAGATTTTAGTACACGTCCCAGCCACACCCACTTTGCCTTTGCTCCACCTACTCTGGCTTGGTTCCGCCCAGTCTACCTCATGTCATCTTTTTATTTTGATGTAGGCGTAGGAAAAAAAAAGATTTTAAATGCTCCCAGGTTTCAACCCAATTCATGTTTAATGTGGGATGTAAATAAATAAATAAATAGAAACTCTGAATGTTGAACACCTGATTCTCATAGCATGATGTCTGTTTTAGAGGCCATTTACCTTGAGAAAAAAAATCTCTGCACAAATATGACAGTGCTAGGGTGTCCCTATAACCAGCCTCTCCAAATGACACACTGATTACACTTTCTAACAAATTACTACTCTACCTATGAAAAGTTATTCCCTTATTATACTTCCTCTGTGTACATCTGTATACTGCACAAGCCAGCAATGTTTGAAAATATAAGTGAGATAAATAAAAAAAAATGCTACCAACATTATAAGAATTACAACATGGATGCAGCAGCTCATAGGTTACCATTTGCTTACTTTGTTGAAGGAGAAACAGAGACTAATCTATTGGCTTCAACTTTTCATCCCGTCTCCCTCCATGATGTAGCCTCTGCAGCAGCTGTGAAAAAAAAAAAAAAAAACGCGGGGCCGCAGCAGCTTTCAGGCAAGTGCTGTCTGCTCTCCTGGTCCTGTGCCCCCGCTGACATCAACTTCGAGTTCCGGGGGCAGAGGACCGGCAGAACTGACCTGCGGCTCCGTGTTTGCTTTGTTGTTGTTTTCCCGCCGCTGCTGCATTGGGAAAAGCAGCAGCAGTGGCGGCGGCAGTAAGAAAAAACAATTCCTCATCTCAGCGGGAGACTTTCCCACTTTGGCAGGAGTGCGGAAGATGGCCCACTGAATGCGGCAGACTTGACAGGTCTGCATAGGCATAGTTAATATGGGGTCCGAAGCATGGTGCTCATTATCATAATGTTGCCACTTCTGGACAAGACATTATTTTTTACTTTTAACTGCAACTTTCGGATGTACCTGAGTAAAAGTGGTAAAAATTGGGGAAATTATTACTTCAGTAAAAGTAGCAAATGTTATCCTGTACTTGTTTACAAATAAAGGTGACAAAATGTTTACTTAAGTACAGTAACTAGTTACATTTACTTAAATACTATACAACACTGTCGATGGTGATGGGAATGATGACAGAATTCAAAAAGGCATGGGATATGCACAGAAGATCCCTCTATGAGAAAAAAAAAAAAAAGAGAAAGAGCATGGGAGGAGGAGTAACCACTGAATGCCAGGTACAACCCTAACAACAAATGAAGCTGGGTTACTTGCACAGAGAAGACCCACCCTTTTTCTGCTATAATTTATTGTGTTACTATCTTCGTTACCTTCTAATCATCCATCCATCTTGCCCTCGGATTTTCTCTCCGGCTCCTACATTTTGCCCTTGAGACTGTCATTGGAATTCTTTTATGATTGTGAGGCAGTGAGGGACAGTACAGATGTCCCTAGATATACTACTTCATGGGGAGCTGCAGTTCAGCTACCTTGCAGCAGTTGGCGCTAGACCTGCTGTTAGAGGCTGAATTTTAGAGCTACTGTAGCAGTGCATTATGGGAAAGTTAGACTGGCCAGGAGGGAGTAGCTTCACCGTGGCAGGAAGCTAAAAGCCCTTGGACAGAGCCAGTGTTGCCAGGTGGGCGGTTTCACCGCCCAATTGGGCGGTTTTCCGCGACCCGCCGCAGGAAATTTTTGCCCGTGGCGGGTTGCGGTTTTTGGGCTTCTTTTTTGTATTTTGGGCGGTTTTTAGGCGGGTTTTTCGGCCGCGGGGGCGGGGTTAGTGACATTTTGGGCAGGGTTAGTGATGTTCTGGGCGGGGCTGATGAGGGGGGAGGGGCCGATGACAGCAGGGGCGGGGTTGATGACACGAGGGTGGGGGTGTCAGGGGCAGGGTTTGAGTTTGGGCGGGTTTTGGGCTGGATTTAGGCTGGTTTGGGTGGGAAAAAAATTTTCCACCTGGCAACCCTGGACAGAGCAGAACAGGAGGACGCCCTAGAGCTCCATTGTGTGACCTGAATTAGTGCATTTAATTGTGATCTGGCTGAGGTAAGCCATGAGGACGTGTAATTGCTGTGTGTCTGTGGTAAGCCACTGTACTTGTTGAACTGAACTGAGAGACAAAAAAAAAAAAAAAAAAAGAGGACACAAAAAATAAATCTGGTTGCTACCTTTGCTAAAGAAATATTTAATTTCAGCAAATATGTAAATGGCATTTATTTAATGAAAACACAAACAGTGACTGACAGTACAGCAGTAGATAATTTATTTTTCAAAATCTTACAAAATTGAGTTTGGCCAAGTCTGCGCCCAAGCGTACTTATCAGAAGAGCAGATATCTATCCCTCAACAACTCTGTCTGGCTTCTGAGATACCTGTGAAAGTTTTTGCATGACATATGCTTAAAGGTGTGCTGCATGAACAAAACCCCTTTGACACAGATTCAACCAGCAGGGAAACAGAGAGGAGATCAGCAATGCCTTGCTCTCTCTTTGGTACCCCCATGTGTGTCCAGACTGACTAATAGGCTGGAGATGTTTTTTCTAATTATGTAGGTAGATGTATTGGTCCGAGGCACATAAAAGAGAGAGAGGACATTTTCCTAAAAATTAAAAAACCTGGAGGACATATCTGAAGAAGTCCACAAGGAGGATGTATGGTAACCCTAGCATTGTTATTACTGAACTAAACTGTGCAAGTGTGTTGGAGGTCAGGTGGGAGTCAGACTCGACCAGCGAAGTAGAATTGAACAGTAGTTGGGGCAGAAACCCCACCACAACGGACTATTTGGCCTGCTAGTCAGAGGCCTACCCAATTGATGTTAAGGGTCTTGTTTGTCTGCTTTTTGGGCGAAGGAAGCTGCTTAATTTCACAAATATTTTTAAATTTCCTTTCTGTCCTAAGATTGGTGACTCTCTGGCCCTTTGTTCCACAGGCTCAAGGAACTGAGCTTGATTGCATGGTGTTTTTGGTTCTGGCAATATGTTAGCTTTAAGATCACTTTTTCACGAAAACATATATTTGAATTTGATATCATGTCCTGCTTATTCATGCAGGGCTCTTTTTTTTTTTTTATTGTGGTGGTGGGGTATGCTTTGAACTTAATTTTAATAGTGAACAATAACTGTGGAGATAGTGTAGACATTTTAGAAAAGTAGAAGCTGGTGCAGTTTAACCTGTCATCACAAACAGTGGCGTAGCTAGGGGGGTGCAAGGGGAGCAGACACTTCCCCAAACACATTTTTAGAAAAAATGGTGCCTATACGCCACATGCCAATATCTTTCTCTGCCTCCTCCCCCGTCCCGCGCAAGTCTTGCATCTTCTCCTGTCTCTTCTACCCACTCTCTCCCATCTGTGTGGTAATTTTTACAGCCCTCAAGTCTTCTCTCTCTGGGACCAGCGATTGACACAGCCTTCTGCCAGCGTCAGGGCCTCTCAGGCGTGTCCCACCTCTGTGGAAAATGGGAAGCTGCATTACAGTAGGCGGGATGTGCCTGAGGAGAGGCTCCGACGCTGGCAGAAGGCTATGTGAGTTGCCGGTGCTGGAGGGAGAATGCTTCAGGGCAGTGAAAGTGACCACGTGGACAGTAGAGAGAGGGCGAAACACAAAAGATGTAAGGCCGAGGGGGGGGGGGGGGCGGTGGAGAAGGGAGAAAGAGCTGCCCAAGGAAGTTTAATACCCAGGAGTGGAAGTCAGCCTATCTAGTCCATTGTAAGCAAGGAAGCCAGTTTGGTTAATCTGTTTCCACTCCCCCGCGCAGCCTTCATTACCGTTCACTCGAAACAAAGCAAGCAAACGTATGAGCTGCTGCATCCACCTTGTAATTTTTTTTATTGTTGGTCCATCTGTAACAAGTCTAAAGCTATTTCAGTTGGATAGGCAGTTCCTTAAAAGCCGGAGGAAAAAAGAAATAATCGAATATCCTAGTGGTTAGAGCACCGGTCTTGAAATCCAGAGGTGGCCGGATCAAATCCCACTGCTGCTCCCTGTGATTTTGGGCAAGTCACTTAACCCTCCATTGCCTCAGGTACAAAACTTAGATTGTGAGCCCTCCTGGGACAGAAAAATATCCAATGTAACTCACCTTGAGCTACTCCTGAAAAAGGTGTGAGCAAAATCCAAATCCAAAAACAGCTTCAAAAATTATTGTAGGCAGTAGAAACTGCAATTATAAACTCTATAGGGTGAGCTAATTTTTCTTCACTGTTCTATACAATACATATTGTATAGATTTCAGTGAGAATATCCTGTTTCCTGATGAGTTCATCTTTTGTTGTAATCTGCCTTGGGAAGCCTGTTATAAAGGTGATAGAATATTTTGAAATTAAATGGAAGTAGAATTAAACTCTCCTTTCATTGGGGCACACGTAATCACATCTTCATCTATTTTCTTTTAGATTCTAAGTTTTTAAATTTTACTTTTTTTTAGATACACAAATGGATTATTCTGTTTTTGAACATGTTTCAGGGGCAAGTGGTTTTAAAAAGTCAAAATAAAAATACACATTTTGTTTAAACTTAAATGGGCTATAAGCCCCTAATGCAGTCCATTGGTTTTCTTATATTTTGTGCTTGTGATGACTTAACTGTGCCAAAACTGAAAACTCTTATCTCTATCTGGTCGATAATAAAAGGAACACTATCCACCCTAAAAGGTTGTTTTGTGGCTGTGCATGGGGAATTGTGATATTGAATAAATAAATGTATGTCTGTGTCCTTAGTCATGCATCCTACGTTTATATAATCCTTTCAAGAAATCCAGTTAATCATTTAACATTAGTGGAACATAGCCACAGAGGCATGTTATGGCCGTGTTTTTAATATGGTAATACTAGGGCCCATCTAACGAACAGGTTATTTTGAGTTAGTCTTCACTGGACCAAACTTGCTTTCCTTGTGCCATCACTATCCAGCAGGATAGGCAGTGTCTTAAAAGGTGGAGGCTAAAGAATTTTTTTTTTTTTTTTTTTTTTGTTACCTTTATATCACACATTATCCCAAGCAAAGTCAGATTCAGTGTGGCTTACATTTGAAAATACGGTGGGATAGAAAAATAGAATTCAGTTATATCATAGGAACAAATAGATGGATATGTCTGAAAAATTTAACAAAGTTGAGATTAGCATATATACCCAACTGGGCATTTAAAAGTTTGTCCTTTAATGATATCACGTTCAGAAATCATAGCCACAAGTAAAGACAGTTATTCAAAGATTATCACATGCACACACCAGAACAGGTATCCATCACATTACAAAAGTAAACAACTTCTACAGAGTACATCCAAATTTTAATTTCCTTATTTCCGTGTTCCAAAATTCCAGACAGCAGATGTGCAGATCAGCAGGACCCAAAGCAGTCCAAAACAAGTAAAGTCAGAAACAACACAGTTTACACCTAATTGTTCAACCACCCTTAGGATTCACCTTTGGATTTAAAAAGCAAACCATGTGTATGTAAGATCTGGATAAACAATCAATGTTTAAAGCAAATGCCCATATGTAATAAGTGGTAGCAATAATAAAATAATGATGGAATATTCACATAGCAGGCAGACTGAGCCTACAGATTTATTTTTCCACTGAACATAATTAACTTTGTATGAACGTGGTGGCTAATAGTGTGCTGAACTGCACAATGTTGGCATATTTAGACAGACTCTGGACCTCTGCATGAAGGTAGCTCTGCCCTCATTATTCAATATCTGTCTTTTAAATAATAGTAATAAAAATATCAAGTGCATTTTGCACTTTTATAATGTACATCTGCAATCCACAAAACAAAACAAAAAGACAGCCATCTTTTTCTTTTGATGTAAGCAAATGAAAAAATAAATAAAATGCTCCAAGGTTTCAACCTAATTCATGTTTAATGTGGGATATAAATGTAATAAATAAATAAATAGATAGAAACTCTCAATGTTGAGCACCTGATTCTCATAACATGTCGTCTGTTTTAGTGGCTTTTACCAGGACTGTCCCTATAACCAGCCCCTCCAAATGACATGCTGATTACGATTTATAACAAATTACTACTCTACCTGTGAAACGTTATTCCGTTATTATACTTCTTCTGTGTACATTTGTTACTGCACAAATCAGCATGTTTGAAAATATAAGTGAGATTAAATACAAATGCTACCAACAATAAAGAGTGACAACGTGGATGCAACAGCTCATAGGTTTGCTTAGTTTTGAGAGTAGGGCGATGACAGCTGGGTGGGAAAGGGGAAACAGAGACTTGCCTAACTGGTTTCAACATTTTGACATCACTTGGTCTCCTATTAAACCTCCTTGGAGTTGCCACAGGATGGACCGTGGGAGTAGGCCAGGGAGATATGTGGCCCCAAGGTCAAGGAAGAAGGTTAACTTGGGGAGAGAGAAGGATATAGTAAATGCTTGGCAGGGAACGAGAAGGACACAGAGTCAATACTGGACAGGGAGAGGGTAGGGTCATTGGAATGCAAAGAGGCAGTGCTGGAAAAGGAAGAAATTGAGACACGGGTACTACTGAAAAGGGGGAGAGATGGGGGCTTGTTCTGAAAAGGGGATAGGGACACAGGGGCACTACTGGAAAGGGGGAGAGATAGGGGCTTGTTCTGAAAAGGAGGGAGATAGGGACATAGGGGCAAAACTGGAAAGGGGGGGTAAGGAGATAGGGACACAGAGGGGAGGAGGAGATACGGGCACCACTGGCATGAGGAATGGTAATATGGGGAGAATGGTGAAAAAGGGGGAAGATGGGGAGAAAGAGGTAATGCTGGAAAAAGGGGGAAGATGGGGGACACAGGGCAATGTTAGAAAAAGGGAGAGATGGGAACACCAGGAGGGCAAATACTAGAAAAGGGGGAGATGAGGAGACCAGGTAGGCTTGTGCTGAAAAAGGGGGGAGATGGGGACACAGAAAGGGCAGATGCTGAACTTGGGGGTAGGATAGGGACAAGGGACACAGAAGGGAGATACTGGACAGGACAAATAGTGGTGCAGAGGAAAGAAGGATGGTGCACTTGGAGACATATGTCAGGTGGGCAAGAGACTCTGTAAAGGCAGAAGAAACAGAAAAATGGAAAAGAGACAGTGGGACCAAAGCAAATGAGAAAATAAATTGTTCAAACAACAGTAGAAAAAAGGTATTTTATTTTTAATTTGATATTAGGAATATGACAGTATTTAAAAATGCACATCTCCAATATCTTCAAATTAGCAACCCTGCAGGGGTCCGAGTGCATTTTCTTAAGTCATTTTGGATGTACTGCAGCACAGATTTTGATGGGTAGAATCAGGGACTGCAAATCCCACATGAATTTGGGATGCGAGTTCATACTAGGACTGGTTGAAAAATCTCCCTTCTGGAACTGGATCACTTGGCAGCTCTATACACAGCTATTTGATAGTGGGGACATAAAACGAAAGATCAGTGCCAAACAGATGTAGAGAAGGAAAAGAAAAAGAGAAGAAATGGAAAGGCCAACCTGAAAAAGAATTTGTAAGGATGACTCATGGAACGTGGAAAAAAAGACTGGGACCAGACAAATTCTCAGACAACAAAGGTAGAAAAATTATTTTTATTTAATACTTTGTAAGGACTGAGATGTACCTGCTTTGTAAAATGTACATTTTTGTCTATTTTTATTTTGCAAAGTACAGGAGAAAATAAATTTGTTTCTTTTTTTACCAGTATTGCACTGTTTTATAGAGTCTGGCTTCCTTGGGCAGAGAGGAGGAGGTTTCTATTTCAATTTTTGTTGTTAGGTTTTTTTTTTTCATGGCTCCCTATTCTGTATTAGACTGGTAGAATGGAATGTTGTCACAATTTGGGTTTCTGCCAGGTGCTTGTGACCTGGGTTGGCCACTGTTGGAAACAGGATAATGGGCTAGATGGACCATTGGCCTGACCCAGTATGGCTACTCTTATATAGATGAGGGTCTGTTCATGTTCTGCATGTGTGACTGAGGTGAAGGATTCTGCTAGCATGTAGTGTCTGTGTAGGAATGTGTAACAGTGCAGCTTGTTCCAGTTTCCCAATAGTAGGTATATTAGTGCTCCAGAGCCCAGTAATATATATATATATATATATATATATATATATATATATATAATATCACTGTCTTTTCATAGGTGAGTTAGGGCTGTTATGGTGTGGTAAGTTTTGTGTTCTAGGGCAGTGTTTCCCAAGTTGGTCCTGGATGGAGAACCCCCTTGCCAGGAACGGTCTTTCTGTGTGATACGTCTACCCACAGATGAGCTTCTGATTTCACTATGAGGCCCCACTTTTTATTAGGTTTAGAACTCATTTTTAGAGCTAAGGAAAATTACAGACTGTGCATGAGAATTGTGGTCACACGTTTCTCGGTCCAGGTGACCAGCCTGAACTCAAAATATGCTCCACCACCCCCTGCACATACCAAATTAATTGGAGCCATGCCTTATCTTCCACATTCCAACTTGTTTTTTTGCATGAAAAGGAAAAAACAAGAAAAAAGGTTACTTTTGGTCAAATAGAGTGTACTGTCAGCCAAAGCAGAGTTGAAAAACAATCTCTAAAATCTTTTCATTATAGAGGGGTAGGACTGCTCAGCAAAGAAGTCAGCCGAGAGGGTATTCTAAAAGGACAGGGCAACACAGGAAAAGGCGGAATAATGGGTTGACTCTAGGCAAGAACAGTGTAGGGGAGGCAGAGTCAACCGGGAGGAGAGACTGGAGTAGAACACCCTAGAGGGGGGTGTAAGGGGAAATGAGAGCAGAAAGGTACAAGGGAAGCCCAGCACAATTATTTATGCATTCTTGTATCTCACTATTATCCAAAACCAAATTTTGGTTCAAAGTGGCTTACAATTTATATTTTGGTGGAGTTACAATAGTGTTGTGCAATGTGGAGAGGGCTTCTATAGTTCGTGTGGTTATTCATAGAGTTTTTGAGGAAATAGATATGAACTGGAAAAGGTAGTGGTAGCTTTTGTGTTCAGTTGTAGAGTTTTGGTGATATTTATTCATCCAGGTTTTGAAGAGGTAGATAAAAAAAATAAAAATGCTAACTGCCGCCGGCTGGTTATTAACAGTTTAAGATTTTTAAAAGAATAGATCCAAGAGTCATCCTTGAGACATTCCATTTATCAACCCATTTGGAATGGGAATCCATTTACAAAGCTTATTATGTAGAACAATGTGAAAGCCTTACTGAAATCAAAGTATACCACATTTAGCACTTACCACTGATCTGTTAACTCGGTCAAATAATTGATCAGATTTGTTTGACAATCGTCCTGTGGGAAACCTTGTCATCTGCTAGATTTTGAATATTTTACTACCCTTCCTTCAATAGTGACTCCATCAATTTGTCCAACAACCGCAGAAACAAAAGGGGTTCGTAGTTTCCACAAAAATTCAACAAAGGTAGGAAGTGGAAAACACAACTTCAAGAGATCAATCCGAGACACAAGGGTGAGATGCTCCAGGAAAACTTTATTAGGACCCTACACGGTCCGTGTTTCGGCTTTTAAAAAAGCCTTCATCAGGGGTCGATCAGTGGATGCACAAAGTATATTCTGATTGACAGTGGAGCACTTGAAATATCATCTCTGGATAAAATTAAGTGTACTGCCTCGCACCGACAGATTACTATTTACTACTATTTAGCATTTCTATAGCGCTACAAGGTGTACGCAGCGCTACGATTTGAAATAGTTTGAAAATGTTGGCGCCAAAACCCACCCAACTTTGCGCCAACCTTTTCAAACTATTTCAAATCGTATCTGTCGGTGCGAGGCAGTACACTTCATTTTATCCAGAGACGATATTTCAAGTGCTCCACTGTCAATCAGTATATACTTTGTGCATCCACTGATCGACCCCTGATGAAGGCTTTTTTAAAAGCTGAAACACGGACCGTGTAGGGTCCTAATAAAGTTTTCCTGGAGCATCTCACCCTTGTGTCTCGGATTGATCTCTTGAAGTTGTGTTTTCCACTTCCTTCCTTTGTCCATCAATTTGTCCACCACTGAAGTCAGACTGATTCCCTGTACTTACCAGTCTCCCCCGTATTGCTAGGTAAATGATGAATGATTCTTAGAAATTTCAGGGAGCATGGACAACTCCAAGAATGGTTTTTGTGTTAGGAACTGAAAAATGATTTACCATATACAATGAAGTCTGCACACTTTTCTTCAGAGACTGCCTGAACGAGGAGGCTTGGATGTGCCTCTTGTGCAGATTAGCAGCAAGGTAACAGAATTTGGAATGAACAAAGTAGTTTTATTATAAAAAAATATCAGTCCCTCGGGATTGAGTCATAAACCACACTCTCATGTGTTTCATAGTAAAGACAATTAAGAAGGGTTAGGTGTCGGAATAAGTAATAAATGAAGTAAACAAGCAGGATTTGATTCAATATTTTTTAATCAGTACATATGAACATTGGGAAAACCGATTTTGCTTTTCCGCTCACATGATTTTGTTTTCTATAATAAACCAATTAAAAATACAAAAAGGTTGAAAGAGGTTTTAACAGTTTAAAAATTTATCTTAAATACAAATTCACTCTGTAATAGTATGAATACATACAGTATATCTTTGGACTTCCAAACAAACTGATTCATTTTGCCTCTATAAAAACTTTTTTTCATCTATTAAATGATATAGAAATTATTTTGATATCTGTATTTACCTTTTCAAGTAAAGTTCAATATACAATATTTACACATGACCATTCTAATGAAAAGCTATTAGACTAAACTCCAAAAAACAGCTTCATTATAGCACACATTTATTTCTGAAATCGAAGGCACACTAGGCATAGTCAAACCAACACTGCAAAGGTGACAAAAAAAAAATCACAAGATGACGTTCTGTAAGTTCAACTGTTTACTGTCATCCAAGACTTCACATGGGCCATGTTTCGGCTGCTAGCCCTGCATCAGGAGTCTCTATAGGATGTGTATAATGACCAGCTGTGGTGTTGTGTAAGTTGAAAGGTGCGTCACAAGTCTCGCGATATACACAACCGTGCTTACCATTCATAGCAAGCTGGCATCTGCCGGATTTTCTTTTCTGTTTACTGCACATCACGACATGGTCATTATAAACATCCTATTAAGACTCCTGATGCAGGCCTAGCAGCCGAAACACGGCCCCTTTCAAGTCTTGGATGACAGTAAGTATTTGAACTTACAGAACGTAGTCTTGTGATTTTGTCAACTTCAATGTGTTGGCTTGTCTGCTTGGATTGCGAGGGGCTGTTGTTCTGTGTGTTCATTTACAGTAGGTACATTTACGTATCCATTTATTAATAAAAAAGAATTACACCTGTATATATATATATATATATATATATATATATATATATATATATATATATATATAATCTGCTATAAACAAGTCCGTTAGTTGTGTTCATAAACACAACCTCTAATTTACCTTTAGGAACATGTACTGCTTGCACACAGGAGTGCTTTTCTTTATAATCTTTACTTTGGATACCCATGAATTTCTTTTAACCCAGCTAGGGCAACGATGACCGTTGCTGACACCTGTACAACAATATCAGTCAACAGTCATGACAGATCAGAACTCAAAAGACGCAAAACACATATGTATGTACAGTTCAGCAAACAAAAAAAAGTGTTTAGAAAGGAAGTGGTTTTTGTTCTCTATTTACTAGAAAGGCTGGCAAATACACAGTAAAGAAAACAGAATGTGATGCAAGATGACATCAGAGGTCTAACAGCTTCCTCACAGCACATTATGCATGCTCCTTCAGGCCTGCTGATTGCAATTCAACTCCGGGATGATTTTTCCTCTAAAACAATCAAAACCTATTCTAAAATTACATTTACAAAAAAACCCAAAACAAAACATGATACAGGTAGGTCATAATCCCCAAAGCTGTATCCTATCAACAGAACTGACGAAGGCCTTATCATATTTGTAAAAAATAATTATATATATATATATATATATATATATATATATATATATATATATACACACACACACACAGTTTTTGGTTAATGTCAGCAGTTCTCACAGGTGACTTTCTTGCTTAATTTCCACTGGTGATGGGAATCAGTTTGGGCTGGATACCACCAACACACATGGCTGCTGGAACTTGAGCTCTGCATTGTCATCTGCACCCTCTGGTTGCTCCGGCATCCCAGCCTCATGTATGACAGAGTGTTTGGACTCTGGCGCTTTTATTACCGATGTGATCACTGTGCCAGATGGATGGGCAACCAGCTGTGTAGTGCTGGGCGAAAAGGTGACCACAGGTGTGGTGGCACTAAATGTTGGGGAAGAAGGCACACTGACTGTTCCGTTGCATATGGTTTGCACATTACTTGTGAAAACCTGCTGGACTTGAGTAGGACTCAGGACCAAGGATGATGTTGGTGAGATGGGTTTTGAAGACTGCAGCATCATATTCTCTTTCAGCACCGTCATGGGCTGGGATGGAATGGTTTGTAGAATAAACTTCTGAGGTGGTAGTGCTGCTGACGAGGCTGGGTCTGTGCTTGCTATGACTGTTCTAAGAGGCACTGTCTGGAGTGTTACAGTATGCAGCTGCTGGCTCCCGGGAGAAACCACCACTGGAACTTGCCCTGAGGTTTGTATAGTCCTGTGAAAAGGAGAACACGTATACAAATAATTAAAACAGTTCTACTGCAAGCATGTCATAACCCTTTAAATACATTGTGACGTCTTTGGCTTTTCAGCTCGAGTCAGGGTTTTTGATAGCTGTTTATGTCTACAGCAATATTCTTTTGTCAGGAAAAGTAGTTGCATGTGGTCAGTTACACAACTCAAACAAAACAAAAGAAGAACTTACCTTTACCTACACACAAACCAAAAACACAAACAGCAAAAGTTACAAAGTCCCAAAGTGTATTTATGTATTTACTGGGATTTATTAACCGCCTTTACGAAGAGATTCACCCATGGTGGTGAAATGCAACAATTTATTGTAGATTTCATTAACTCATCATGACTCAACATGAGCCGTGTTTCGGCCATAAGGCCTGCCTCAGGAGTCAGCACAAAATGTCTCATTAGTTCTAAATAGTCTTGCAAAAAATATAAATACTGCACTGAAGTAGCACACTAAATGCAATCTGCTGCCCGCTGACAACCAGCTCTGTATTTTTTTTTTCCCCTGCTGAATACAGAGCTGGTTGTCAGCGCTACAAGGCAGCAGATTGCATTTAGTGTGCTACTTCAGTGCAGTATTTATATTTTTTGCAAGAATATTTAGAACAAGTAAGACACATTTGGTGCTGACTCCTGAGGCAGACCTTATGGCCAAAACATGGCTCGTGTTGAGTCATGATGAGTTAATGAAATCTACAATAAATTGTTGCATTTTACCACCTTGGGTCAATCTCTTCATAAAGGCGGTCAATAATTCCCAGTAAATACATAAATATGCTTTGGGACATTTTCACTTTTGCTTTTTGTGTTTTCAGTTATACAACTATCCACCACTCGTGAAACTGACTTCAGCTACTTTGGCCCTAAGGTTTGGAACAAATTTCCCAATCACGTTAGAAACCAACCCTCTCCTTCCTCTGTTTAAGCAAGCCTTGAAAACCCATCTTTTCTCTAGCTCTTTCCCTACAACTACATAACATTTTTCCTCCAGGAACAAAAAAATACCCCTTAGACTTGCTTCCTGCTTTGCTAAGAAAGCCCATAATACCTGAAGCTGTCATACTGGTATCCCTTTGTTCTGGTTTCACTTTCAGAGGAGGACAGCAACCACTGGGGGTTAAGGAAGTGTCATGTCTTAATCCCTCCCATGGTAAGATGCTGCATCAAAGCACCTTTTTGTACCCTGGACATGATAATCGTCTAACTTAGGACGTCTTTTTAGGCTTGGACATTTCTTCCCATTCAGAAATTGATGTTGGATGTACATCGGTGTTGGTTGTCCCTTTTCTTCCTTTGCAAAATCAGGATTTGTTTCAAGCACATGGACGTCCATTTGGGCATTTTGAGACGTCCATATGCTTCGAAAATAAGCAGCCTAGTTTGCCTAGTGGTAGTGCTGACCCTGACTAGTGCTTATTTCAAAACGACTAGGCAGCATGGCAGAGATTAGAAATAAAATCTATAGCAGTGATTCCCAAAACCAGTCCTAGAGGCACCACAGCCAGTCAGGTTTACAGATTATTCACAATGAATATTAATGAGAGATTTGCATGCAGTGGAGGCACAGCATGCAAATATCTCTCATGAAAATTCATTGTGGATATCCCTAATCTTTCAAGCTGCTAAACAGCGGCTGCCACTATCTGCCCCATTTACTAGAATGTATTGCGACTTCAAGTAGAGAAGCACACATTTTACATCCACATCCACTGAGACCATCTTGAAAGCTTTTCTTAGCGAAGGTCATTCTGCCTTTGATACAGAAAACAGTTTTAGCAGTTTCAGTTGACTTGGCCGCTGCTTTTGATTTAGTTTATTTATTTATAGCATTTCTATCCCACATTTTCCCACCCACGGGCAGGCAGTTGACAGTGCATTGTTATTATCCAGACTTAGATCCATTGGTGTGACTGGTAAAGTCTTTCAATGGTTTTCATCTTTCTTGACTGGAAGAACATTCACAGTCTCAGAATTCTCCTCTTTGTCCTTTCAGCAGTCTGTCCAATGTGGGGTTCCCCAGAGCTCTGTCCTCACTCTCCTGCTACTCAACATCTTTCTGAGTCATCTTACTGCTCTTATTCAAGATCACGTCAGCATTTTTCAATTATGCAGATGACACTCTGTTGTATACTTGTTTGGAACCTTTTCAGATTGATGTTAAAGATTTGAAAACTGTCTCAATGCAATGCCATCACTATCTGGGTCATGGAAAATCACCTAGGGCCAGATGCACTAAACTTAACGAGCCATTAATGAGCAAGTAGTAAACCCTGGCATGCACTAAAGACTTCTCCGAGCCATTTTCCGATGACGGTAGCAGCTAACGAAAATGGAATGCAGATGAGCAAATTGTGTAGAAACCCTATTGTAATGAGATGCACTAACCTTTTCCGATTGCCTTAACGCTGGAAAATCTAAGAGGTCTGTACCTGTCGTTGGGGCTGCGCGGGATTGAAAAACGTCTATAAATGTTACAAAAAAAAAAAAAAAAAAATCGGTGAAAAAGTGCTCGTCAGGGATGTCCTTTACGGACGTCCTTCACTATATATTTTAAAAAAAGACAAGCTGTGCCTATGGACATCCTTTATGCAAGTCCTTCACTATGTATATATATATTAAAAAAAAGACGAGCTGTGCCTATGGACATCCTTTATAGATGTCCTTCCCCCCCTGAGATCGCTGCCACTCCCCCCTACATTGAAATGACAGCTTCCCGCAGCCCCAGCCTCCCCGCCATCCTCCGCACACCCGTGACCCTGCCCCCACCGCCCCCCCCTGAGGTCACCGACGCTGCATCCCCCTCTACCCGCTCCCCTCCGTCTGCCACCGCACCGGGCCCTCACAGCGCCTCTCACTTTCGTGTGAAGGCGCTGCAGCAGGCAACAGCTGATTGCCTCTCTTTGGACTTCCCTCCTTTCCTCTTTGGCCCGCCCTCGTCTGACGTCATCACACGGAGGTGAGAGGCGCTGTGAGGGCCCGGCCCGGTGGCAGATGGAGGGGGGCGGGTGGAAGGGGGGAGTGGTGGCGACCTTAGGGGGGCGGCGGTGGGGGCGGGGCCACAGAGGATGTGGGGAGGCCGGGGCTGCGGGAAGCTGTCATTTCAATGCAGGGGGGAGCGGCAGCAATCTCAGGGGGGGGGGGGGAGGAGGATGTCCATAAAGGACGTCCATAGGCAAAGCTAGTCTTTTTTTTAAATATATAGTGAAGGGCGTCCATAAAGGATGTCCCTGGTACGCGCAGAGCAGCCAGCATAATGCTTGGCTGCTCTGCACATGCTCGACCAGCCGACTGGCCAACTGTTTAACGATGGAATAGAGAATGCAAGTGAGCTACAACGAGCAGCTCATTTGCATTCCTATTCCTTGCTGCATGCCCGTTCCTTACCGATTCGCTAAGGGAATCGGTAAGGAAAGGACTTTAACGAGTCTTTAGTGCATCTTGGCCCTAGTGTTAAACTCTTTTGCTTACAGACAGACCAGTTTGACTTACGGAAGTTCCAACACTAGATGGCACTCCAATAACATTAGTTACTCAACTCAAATATCTCGGTATTCTAATTGATCAGTGACTGACATGGCCTAGATTTCAGTGCTAGTTAAAAAGTGCTTCTGTGCACTTTGGCAATTCTGTGTGGTTCACTATCTTGATATGCTCTTGCAACTGACCCTATTATCTGGGCCGGTGGTAGGGTCTCTGACGTCTCCCTGCAAACTATCAGTCTGCACCCCTCCCCCCACATCTAGCATCTCCTTTTTCTCTTCTCCCCCCCCCCCCTTTTTTCAGCTCAGTGCCTTAAAAGGTGAAGAAAAGGGGTTTTTTTCCTACTCGACAGCTTTTTAATTTATTTGAAAGCTTCCCATATGTAGATATTTATATCATGAAATAAAATTAAATATCATTAAAACTGCTTAAAAATTATTGTAGCTGTGGACACAGCACTATTAAAGGCTGTATTTTATGCTCCTTTTTCTACACTGTTCTATACAATATAGTAATATATGGCCAAATTTCAGTGAGGATATCCTGTTTACTGATGGGTTAATTTTAACTTTTGTTGTAATTTGCCTTAGGAAGCCTGGTGTTACAAAGATTGGAAGTAAAATTAAACTCTTCTTTAATTGGGGCACATGGAATCACATCAAAATGGCTGCTGAATGCCACCAGAAGCCTCGCCGGCCATTTTTAAAATACGGCCAGGACCACCGAGGGGAGGGGGGGGGGGCAAAATTCCCCAGGCCCGGGACTCCAAGGAGGGCCCGGCACCGGGGTCTCTTGCCCTCTCCTGCTCCCAGGCCACCGGCGCCGCAGTCCCCAATCTCCATCTACCTTCCCTTAGCTCTCTTCAGTCTGCCATTCGACTTCCTTCATTTAAAAAAAAAAAACTCGAAATCGGCATCGCAGTGCCTTCTGTTTGAAAGCGGCAGATCGCCTTGGGCGGGCCTTCCCTCACTGTGTCCCGCCCTCCTCTGATGTAACTTCCTATTTCCACGAGGGCGGGACACAGTGAGGGAAGGCCCACCCAAGGCGATCTGCCGCTTTCACACAGAAGGCACTGCGCTGTCGATTTTGAGATTTTTTTTTTAAGTGAAGGGGGTCGAATGGCAGACAGCTGAGGGAAGGTAGGTGGAGACTGGGGACTGTGGTGCTGGCGGCCTGGGAGCAGAAGAGGGAGGCGACAGCAGTAGCGATTGGGGGGAAGCAGAGGCAGCCTTGCCCCGGGCCCAGCTCAGTCTCTCGGCGGCCCTGAATACGGCAGCGCCCATTGCACAGAAGAGCAAAGGGAGATGGAGGAGTGGCAGAGGGCAGGAAAGAGTGGGATTCTTTCCTGCCCCCGAAGCTGCCACTACACCACCAGGGCAACCTTCAAGAATCAAGATAGGTCTTCTTGGGAGAGCTATAGTGTAGTGCAGAGTAAACATAGCAGTTTCTGGCACCTCTCAAATGTTGGTGCCCCCTTCCCATGCATACCCTGTTTACCTCATTCTGCCGGCCCTGCCTATTATATGCTTTGATGGCACTCCTGCTTAGACTATTGCAATATTGTCTATGTGAGTTTATCTCTTTACTTACTTAGACATCTGCAGGCAGTGCAAAACAGGGCAATACAAATCTTATCCCATGCTAAGAGATATGCTCATGTTACCCCTCTCCTGATACACCACCATTGGCTATTGGTCCAATATAGAATCTACTACAAAATCCTTACACCAACCCATAAAGTTTTACATGATGGCGTTCCCTCATACCTTTTCCCTAATCATTGCACGCACTCCACAGAGAGTATTACGCTCCCTACATGATGGCTATCTTTATAGACCTCTGCACTCCAATCATAGTGCTTTTTTCTTTGCTGTATCCCTCAGAATAGAGGAATAATTTTCTAAATTTAAAGTGGCCTTGAAGACCTATCTTTTTATGCAGGCCACTATCTAGAAGAGAAGACTGTTTAAGTGTTGACTATTCTGTATACCATGGCAGTCCAAAGGCAGTGAACCACTGCCTTTATAAATATGCCTATTTCATCGAGACTGCGAAGTACGCTATTAAATGTTTTGAAAATATAAGGTATACTAAGGATGCTGGTATATAAAAACAGCAGAACCTGATTGAGATGGCAGATAATGACCTTCAATGTCATAGCTATAACAGAAGGGAGTAAATTAAAGGGATGAAAATGTGGAGGGGAGGACGAGGAGGGAAGGGAAAGGAGGAGGAGCATAGGGAAGGGGAATATTGTTGGAGAGAGGCAATATGTATGAGGAATATGTTTAAAATTAACATTGTAGTTATGTACATTTATGGAAATGCAAAATTCAATAAAGATTTTTCCTGAAATCAACCTACTTATTTGATTTTAACCTCTTATCTTTATCTGTTCTTTGTCTTTCTCTATCCTATTATATTAACTGGTGTTCCTTTCCAATTTTAATAATAATATATATTGGATGTAAACCACCTTGTCATGTTGTCAGGAAGAGCAGTATATTAAGTAAATAAACTATAAACTATAAGTACAATTCTACGATCTAGGTGCTCATATTTATGCACGCATTATGCATGTACATATTTAGAATACTAGCATGTATTTGTATGTGTGTGCACTTTGGCATGTAAATGCTAGAATGATGCTTAAGCCCTTTTCTACAAATACTCACTTAAATAGCACATATTTGCAAGGTGGGGGGGGGGGGGGGGGGCAGATAAGCAGGGCTCCCATTTATGTTTTAAATGCGCGTCTTTTACCACCACCCCAAAATCATTATGTACCAGCCACTCTAAATTTGGAGTGATAAAAGACCAAGAAGGCCACGTATGAGAAAAGCAATTTTTATTACTTACGAAAATAAAATTAATAGTTTCTCATGGGAGATCAGCGCTGCTACACATAAGTGTTCTCTGCTACTGTCTCTCCAAAGTAGTGTTCTGATCCAACTGCTTATATACTTTTATTTTAAACAACGCTTCACATAGGTTTAGCAATTTATCTTCCTCAGAGATCATTCTATTTTCTTTCAACACCATCTGTTTCCCTTTAAGTTGCTAAACCACATTTTCTTGTTTATTGTAATTGCTCTTTTCCCATGCCTGCTTGCACGCAGGAATGTCTTATCAGATCATGAGTCTCCGGTTCACATGCTTATCAGCTTTTGCCCTTTGGCCCTGTTCCATGGTGCATGACTTGTGCTCATTATTTACATTTATACATGTAACATACAGAATACTATGAGTGATGTGCATCCCCTGCTGCACAACTTACACTAGCTCTATGGCTGGCATAAATGTGAGTACCTAAATGTTAGGCACATTGCTTCTCTTATAGAACAGGCTCCCACCGCATACTCTCAGGGAACCTAATTGGAAGAATCCAGTAATAGAATCAAACTCTGTGAGGGTAATTTTATAACAAGGTGCCTAGTTTAAGGGAGCAAGTAAGCATCTAATTAAGTACTATTTTATAAAGACACATGGAGGGGCATATTCGATATGACGTCTAAATCTGACTCTGGACGTTTTGCAGAAATTTTTTTTTTGAAAATGGCTATTTCCTAGATGTTATTTTTTGACCATTTTAGAAGAAAAAAGTCCAAGTAAAAAACACATAAAACCAAGCCATTGGGTTGTAGGAGGAGCCAGCATTCTTCGTAGACTGGCCACACAGACATTCCAGCAGAGCAATGGGGCACCCTAGAAGGCACATATCTCACTATTACCCCCGTCCATTGTATGATGAGCCCTCCAAAAACCTATACTGTACCCAACTCTACACCACTGCTATAGCCCTTCTGCCTGCAATGTCACCTATATGTGGGTACAGTAGGTTTTTAGTGGTTTTTGGAGGGCTCACACTTTTCACCACAACAATATCAGTTAGAATGGGATATGGGCCTGGGTCCCCTTCTCTACAGTTCACTGCACTGACCATTAGACAACTCCAGGGACCTGCTTGCAGCTCTAATAGGACTGACCATAACATCTGAGCCTGTCATTGAGGCTGGTATGTACCATTTCTTTTACATCTTTGGGGGTGGGGGGTGGGAGGGGGTCAGTGACCACTGAAGGAGTAAGAGGGGAGGGGGAACGCCTTAATCCCTTCAGTGTTCATTGTGATTTAGTCATTATTAAAACAGGTCTAATCCAAAATATCTAAGGTTTTAGCCCTGGACATTTCTGCATTATTCCATTATGACAGAAAAATGGTCAAGTCCCACCCCAACACACCCCCTTATGATATGGACACACTTCAGACAAACTGCATAGAAAAAACATCTTAAAATGGGGTTCAGGGGAGGGGGGGGGGGGGAATATCTAAATGCTGCTTTGTGCCACTTTTTGGACATTTTCTCTTTTGAAAATGAGCCCCATAGGCACCTATAATTCCAATATTCAAATGCTTTGTGCTTATAACTTTGCCTCTTTGAAAATTTACTAGGGCCTAATGGTTAGCGCAGTGGGCTGAGAACCCGGGGAACCGGGTTCAACTCCCACTGCTGCTCCTTGTGACTCTGGGTAAGTCACTTAACCCTCCATTGGCCCAGGTACAAAACTTTGACTGTGAGCCCACTAGGGACTGAGACAGCACCTGCATTTATGTAAACCACTTTAGTTGTACCACAGGAAGGTGGTATATCAAATCCATGACCCTTTACGCAAAATTTCTCTAAACTCCCACATTTAGGAGAATATAGTGTAGTGGTAACAGGGGCAGATTTAGGAGGGGGGAAACCTGATTTTCAGCACCAGGCTCATAAATCTAGGCAAAAGCGGGCCTACATTTATAACCATAACTTTTAAACTCCCAAATTAAGATGAATTAGTAGCAGAAAAAAAAGTGCACAAATTTAGGAGCTCAGTTTTTTTTTTGATAACTGCCCAAAATATCTTTGAAAAATTAAAGTGGCAGAAATATTGCCTACGCTACATTTAAATACACATGTAAATTGCTATGTCTTATGAGCCATGATGGAGTCCTGGATTATCTGTCCAATTTTACATACCTTCTGTCCTGGCATGCTTATTGTTCTCTTTCAATGATCATCGATTGGTCCTCCTTTCCCTGATAACAGCCCATTGGGAATCTACTTAAGTTGCTGCTTTTTCCTTTTTGGCCACTCCTTTATAAAATAAACTACCTAAGGAACTATGTTACGAACTTAAGATGATCTTAAGACCTATTTATTCTCGGTAGCATTCGATGCCTTTTAACAGGTGCTGGAAGATAATGGGCAGGAGTGGTCACTGCTTTCCCCTTTTCTTTCCCTCTCCTCTTTCTCCTACTATTGGTATGATTGAATATATTAACTGTTTTTAATGGAGTTTCTTTCCGTTGCTCTTTGTGAACTTTTGAATTGTATATCACCTAGCCTTGGTGATATACAATTCACCAACTGGGAATAAACAAACAGCACTAGTGTACTCCATGCCTGTACATGACTACTGGCAAAGCGCATACTATCAAGTCAACCCGCTCATTTTCACCCCAGTCGGAATTTTATAACAGGCTACACATATACAAACATGACTTTACCCACACAGGACTGGCATCACATTATTTGAGAGAGAATTATGGTGAAATGAAGCGCCCCTGACACTTGGAATAAAGGTGTCAGAGAATCGGAGATATAACACCTGCATACCTGATACTCTGAACAGAGGAAGGCACTGCTTCATCTTGACTGGTGCTGGCTATGTTCGTGTGTCCGTCAGGGACTGCTGGTCCCTGCTGCACTATATGTACTGTCCGATAAAGATGGGTAGGGTGAGGCTGCAGAGGTGTCTGCATAGTCTTTATTGTCCTTAATACCTCTGGGGTCACCATAGGCAGCTGGTGCTCAACAGGATCTTTTGATTTTGAAGATCTGGCGTTTCCTGTTGTTTTCAGGACCATGGTGGGTGTCCCTTTCATTCCTAAATTAGAAGTCCCCCTGGCTTTGCCACCTTGGTTTCTACTAGTCGAAGATGTAGAGGAGAGCAAAGCCGAATCTGAAGACAGACTCCCTGAAGATTCAGCACTGGAGCCAGCATCTTCATCCTCGATGTAGACAAGGTCTTTTGGCATTTCCTTGAACTGGTAGACTAAGCGCTGACCTTCTACTTTAGCCAAAATACCCCTCTGGTAGTAGTATCTGTGGAATAACGGAGATCAATAGAGCATTCTGCAGGTATTAAATGTCAAACAAGATAAAACACAGCTTTCTTCTGAGAAATGAATCCCATCACAAGCAGACTTCCAAATTTAAAGAGCTAAAGAAATGCAAGTTTTTATTTGGGCTTCAAGGACCAAGCAAAAGGGCTGGTAGTAATACCAAAATACAGTTTCATCATCTCAATCATGGAGATTTAAAAATGGGATTTCAAGGCACTCTTTTTTTTTTAATTGGAGCAATAAAGAAAGATAGAGTTATTACATACATATGGTGCACCTATTTTCCCAAAAGGTTTGGCTTTGGCCACAGAATGGGAAAAGAGTTTTTGAAAATGGGTCTGACAGCATAAGCAGAGAACTATCATGGAGAAAGCACATGCAGGAAAAGTAGTTAAACTTCAGCAAAGCAGGGAATTGTACTTGGAAGTTCACAATGTGCCACTAAAGTTACATCTAGTTAACACACATTTTCACATGCCTATTTTCCAATGTCAAGTACACTGTAGGTGGTTATATAGATTTTGTAAGAGGCCAATTCCTACATACGTACTCGCTTATGTCTAGGGGGTGTGGCCTCCGCCCGACAATCGCTACATGGAAAATAACGGACAGACCAATGGAATATATTAGTTTATTTATACAGGGTTATATACAAAAATATAGAAAAATCCTTATCAGCTTATAGCATCAGCAATTCCTGATTGCATGCACAATGATACCAAAAATATAGAGACTAACTATGATTATCCTATTGGCTAATCTGTAATGACAGATAAACACAATACCGAGATCCTAATGATTACCACACAAATCTTATACTAGGCTAACAGCGAGTAGAGATCATAAATCCTGACGTCACGCATCTGAGGGGTCCGAGCACAGACCAATTATCTAACCCAGCTTGAAGGAAGTAAGCTATGATCTCACCGTTCCGGTCACCAGATCAGGTTCCTTCCGATACCTCAGCTGAATGTCTCAGCAAGGTCCCACGAGCTTAGGTGATGCACTTGTCTTGCTCAGCAACAGATGATACAGACTCAGTATAGATCCTGTAGACAGCTGTAACCTGGGGAAAAGCTTTGCCAGGTATTATCAGTAAGTCTCTCCGGTAAATCAGGTGCTTGCAGAAATGCAAGTCCTCTCCTCTTCTTTTCTTCTGTTCTTTCTCCGTTCTTCCTTCTTCCCGCCAACTCTTTCTTCCCCTTCTGTTCCCGCTTCTCCGACCCATCCGTTTTCTGGGAGCCAATCAGAAATAATCCCACCATGTACTCCCAGCATCTGTATGAAGCTTCCATTGTCCGTCTTATCTCGTAAGCTCTCTCTCTCTCAGGGACATGCATTCTCCCCCGATACAGAGTGACCTTGGAGGTGGTGCAGGCTTCAGTAAATCTATTACAAGCTGAAATGCTGACTTCTGCACAGTTGGTAGTCAGACATATAGGTGAAAGGTTGCAGCGTCCATGTTGGCTGTAAAGGTGCTCTCATGTGCACACCGGGTGGGTGAGATCACAGCAAATACTCCTACAGATTCCCCCCCTTGAAGATGGAAATTACTACAAAGGAGTAATGGCCTTCTCCAACCTAACTACAAAAATAAGCCAGACAGTTCAGTCAGGATTCAGGTACAACTTCATGGTCAACTACAAAAAGTTTCAAAGTAAATCTCAACTAATGCAAACTAACACACTTCCAACAGTTCTATTAAGCAAAATAATGTTCACAAGGAAATCAAAAATGCTAATACAGCAAAATACTGAATAATAGAACCTGCATGTGCAGTTAGTTAAAAGTCTTAACACATGAAAATTAATCAAACAAATCATGAACCATAATCACATCATGCAAAGCAAAGCATATTAGTACAGAAAAGTGAAAACAGAATAAATTGTTGGCAAAACGCTGGTCAGATGTAACTACATAAAGTCTTGCAATCTCATCGCCGTAGGTGACAAAGTGTTTACGCGATAGCGTAAATGACGAAGGTCTCTCCAAAACACTACAGCACACAGGAACATGATGAACCACGAGATGGTCAAAAGTGGGATGACAACGTGAGTGGACATGTGGAACTGGGTGACATCAGATGAACGACGTTTGTAATCTGCAACCTCGAGAGTCTCATGGTCAACAGATAATTCAACAGTGTGAGAGTCTTTGGACTGTAAAAAGGGTATAAGGTCCATAGCAAAGTCAATAGGATGTCCACGAAATACATCAAGCACTTCCAACTCAGAAACAACCGGGTCTGTGTCAAGATAAAACATGGAAACTCCTCCTACATGGGCAACAGCATACTTGGGTACAGCGATCACACAAACATTGCAAGGAAGAGTGTAACGGTTGATTACATCATGCTTCTGGAAGGTGACAGTAAGTTCCGTACTAGGTGTGCTAACTAACCATACCGTATCCAGTACAGCTACAGTGGTATCAGAAAAATCGTCATATTTTGACACGGTAACCTTACACTTCTCTTGGACATTCTCTGTGGACAAGCCACAAAGAGCTTCTGTTGTGTCTTTCAGGAAAGGTTTACCAGGGCATAGCCAATTAACATCTTTAGTTTTGTGGCAAAGGTCTAAGTTAGGGACCAAATAATGTTGCGGAGCATCCTGTTGGTAAGCAACATACTTAGGTGTATCAACATTAAGGTACAAATTCTCATGCCACGTACCTACATTTACAACTTGTTTAAGCTGGTATACATTCTCAGGCATAATAAATGGCAAATTAAGGATGAAGGCAATTTCCATACGCTCCATATCCAAATAAAGGGGAAGGGCAGTACCTAAATGAAATGCGATTTGAATTTGAAAAGGTTCAATAGACAAACGGGTAACTTTGGCAAAGGCATCTTTAACAACATCAGATGGTATCAGGTACGTTGGTATCTGTCCCTGCATTAGCTTACTAACACTAGTATCTACTTCCCTAAATAAATCCTGGATAAGGTCCTTAACAGGTTGTATAAACACACGGTCTTCATTCATGGTACCTTTAATTGTCAACAAATCAGCTGTGTTAGCACTAATTTTATGTGTATGTAAATTCACAAGAGTGACCGTATCAGCAATAGTTTTACCCTGGGCCACAAGTTGGCTCTGTTGGACTACCAATTTGGTCTCGATGGCTTTCAAGTCTGCTTGGATGGCTTGTATATTGGCCTGCAGCTTTTGGACAGAAACTACGTTGGCAACAGACATGGAAATACCAAAAAGTGAACCAATGGCCGAAAAAAATCAAACCACCGGCCAGACCAAGAAAACACTTAGATCTGGACCTGGAATTATAAGGTTGCATAGGTTGTACCATGACTTTGTCCAGTTGATGCAAAATGTTCTTCACTTGTGCACGGGCATTTTGCATATAATTGAGAAACCAGGAATGGGTAACAGCAGACAGAGATAAGTTACTCATATTGAAATGTTTCAGAAACTCGAGGCATCTCTAGGGGGGGGGTCAGGATGTGCTGCGTGTCACCCCGTGCGACTTGTCACTGGTGGCCTATGGCAATCAAAGTATTGGAACTGTGGGACAGGTTTGGCTATCTTTACAGCTTGGACAGATGACCGTCAGGCACCCTGCCATCATCACTACCAGTGAGGGTGAAGAATTTCTGATTGGAAATGACCTTTTGAAGAGATTTCGGCCTGTTTTGGATTATGACGAGGAAACGATCTGGTCTAAAGTCACTCGACCCCTTAAATATGTGCGAGGGAGATACTGGCGTACAGTCGGTGATGCCAACTCTGTGGAGCTACAGGACACTCCCCTGCGGACTGATCTCCGGTGTTCCGCGGATCCGCCCATGCGGGGGCCTCCGTTGACAGAGGCACCAAAAGGGGGTCAGAAGCATGAAGAGCTGGTGCAACAAGCGGACCATCTAGAGATTGTTTCACAGGACTCAGCATCACTTGAAATCTCATCTCCTATCTCTGGTCCTGATTTTGCTCATCCTTGCCAGGTGACTGTCATCACCCAGAAAGGTGATGAATTCACCATACCAGTTCAGGTGGCTAACACCCAATGGCTTCAAGCTACTTTACTGTTCACTAGTGATCTCTCCTACATCAGTGACTCGTTGTACAGCCAAATTCGTAAGTCTGTACAACTTCCCTTCAGCAGATGTTCCTCTACTTCGGTACAGGTACCGGGACAAGGCTCCAAGCCGCTTGACGGAATATGTGGCCTTCCCTTGACTGTGGGAAAGAAGACATTCACTCACCACTTCTCTATTGTCCGGGGCTTGAGGGAACCCTTATGTTTGGGGTCAGATTGCCTTGCACGACTGGGAGTTTATGTGGACCTGGTGAATCTAGTCCTGTGGAGTAGAATGCAGAACAACCCAGTGGAACTTGAACCTACGGCTGTTTGTTTGAAGTCTGGACAGACCATTCCCCAGGTCTGTGAGGTAGTCTGTGACAAGGATGTAACCATTCCAGGTAGGGTACGGGATTTTTCCCTCAAGCTTCGCCTCGCTCAAGGACAACGTCTGCTGGATGAGGTAGTGTTCTTTAACCCACATGCCCACTTTCGAGACCTTGGATTGGCAAGTGGTGTTCTGCCATGTTTGGAGGTCACCGGTACCACCTTATACCTGTTGGTCACCAATCCACAGTCTGCTGAAGTTGAGCTATCTGCTGGAGATTCTTTTGGCTTTCTAGTTGGCCAGTCTTTCCATGATGTCGAGGTAAGTTTGCCTATCCTTGGCAGGCTGCCTTCTTCTTGGGACACCTGCCAGGGGGGGGAGACGACTGACAGTTGGTTTACCTCTCCCAGGGGCCTCATATCTCTCGAGTTTGTTTGGCCCTATGATGCGACGTGTGCTCAGGTACAGGTGGAAGATGACTTCTTGTTTCTGTCCAGGGAAATGTCTGTACCTCAGAAGCCTCGAAGGGTGAATTCTGTGGAAACCTCAACCTTGCAGGAGGACATTAAAGAACAGGTGGAAATTTCATCCAACCAACCTTTCTCAGAGTTTGATGCTATGGTGAAAGAGCAAGTGGAACAGGCTGATGCTTGTGCTACTCACACAGAGAAGAGGAAGTTGACTCAGTTGTTGTACAATTACAAGGACCTTTTTGCTGTAGATTCGTATGACTGTGGACTTACGAACCTACATGTCACCAGAGTGCCTACGGAACCTGGTAGCAAGCCTGTCTTTGTGCGTCAGTATAAGATTCCATTGGCGTCCTATGAGTCTGTACAAGAGATTCTCAACACCTTGGAGACCAGGGGTATCATCAGACAATGCAACAGCACGTACAACTCCCCTCTGTGGCCCATCTTGAAAAAGAATAACAGCTGGAGAATCGCTCTGGATTACCGTCAGTTGAATAAGCGAGTACCCTTGTCCCGGTGGCCTATGGCTCCACTGGATCAGAACCTTGCAACCATCAGGGGGGCTAAGTATTTCACCAGCCTGGATTTGGCATCAGGGTTTTGGACAGTACCAGTCCATCCCCACGATCAGCATAAACTGGCTTTTACGTTTGGGAAGAAGCAGTATACGTGGAACAGGACACCCTTTGGGTTTCTCAATTCACCTGCTGAATTCAACATTTTCCTACACAAAGCCCTACCAGATGCTGAAGCTCGAGGAACAGTGGTCTATGTGGATGACATTCTGATCAAGAGTCCTACCTTTCAGGAACACCTGGAGGAGATGGAGCATGTCTTCACACAGTTGGCAGATGCTGGAGCTAAACTGACTCTTGCCAAAGGACAATGGTGCAGGAAATCACTGAATTACTTAGGGTATGAAATTTCTGCTGAGGGTCTGCGACCCCAGAAGAAGCGAGTGCAGTCTTTACAACAGTTGAAACAGCCCACCAATATCACTGAACTTCGTTCCTTTCTAGGAATTTGCAACTACTCCAGACAGTTCATAGATGAGTATGCGGAGATCACCCGACCGTTGGTCAAGTTGTTGAAGAAAGATACACCTTGGGTCTGGGGGCCAGAACAGAAATCTGCTATGCAGGAGCTGAAAGACAAGCTTAGCTGCTTCCCATGCCTCGCATACCCCGAGGGAGGTCGTGAGTTCTACGTGGACTTGGGATATTCCCAACACTCTATGAGTGCTGTCCTATATCAGAAGTACGACACGGATAAGAGGGTAGTGGCGTATGCCAGTAAAGGACTAACGGATGTGGAGAGGAAGTATTCCGACTGTGAGAAAGCACTCCTGTCTACCGTTTGGGCTTTGCAACACTTCAGAAGTTACATCCAAGGTGAGAAGCTAATTGTGGAGACTTGCCACCAGCCCATCAGTTTCTTGGGTAGTGACCGAATTAAGACCGGTCGAGTGTCAAACAGCAAAATAGTCTCCTGGACATTGGCTCTTCAAGGCTGGCCTCTGGAGGTAAGGTATGCTCAGAAACATCGTAACGCAGTAGCCCAAGGTATGGCTGACCTACATGATTGTGCAGAACAGGATTCCATTGCAGGTATTCCCGAAGCAGATGTTCCCCCGCTAGAGAAAGAACCTCATCGACACCATCTGTATGATGAACAGACTTGTGCTACCATGCCTAAGGTCTATGTAGATGGTTGTGCTTACCGTCGTGATACAGTCAAGGAATTGGTTGCAGGAGTAGGAGTGGTATGGGATCCAACCAATCTTGAAGAGACCCTGAAGCACAGCTTGGGCTCGCGAACTAATCAGTACGCTGAGATTGTGGCAGCTCTGGTGGCGGTACAGTCTGCAATTCAGAAAGGAGTCCGACAGTTGGTCATATGTACGGATTCGGACTATGTGAGACAGAATTTTGTGTCCCATTTGCCCATCTGGAAGCAGAAAAATATGTTAAATTCCAAAGGAAAACCAGTACATCATGGAAACTTGATCCAGATTTTAGATCAACTGGTAAGGGACCATGACATGACCATCTATTGGAAGAAGGTCAAGGGTCATGCAAAAGTTGACAGTCCCGACAAGCTGGGAAACGACTTGGCCGATCACCTGGCTTACAGGAGAATTATGGCGACCCCCAGATGTGGAGACTGCGGCTGTCCATGCGGTCACCCGACGACAGGCGAAGCAGTCCAACGACACGCCGGTGGTCCAGTGGTGCAGGGAAGTCCCATCCTTTGATCTTGTCATGGCACAGAAATCCGACCCGGTGATCGGTAGATTTTATGAGTACATATGGAATCCGCAAGACTGTTCCCTGACGGAAGAACACAAGCAAGATGAGGAAATGAGGATACTCTACGCCTCCCGAGAGAAGTTCAAACTTCACAAGGACCTGCTTATTCGGACGAGTAAGCATGGCATTGAGCAATGGGTGGTGCCTAAAGAATATCGAGGCATTATGTTGCAGCATGCCCATGACGAACCATGTGCGGGACATCGAGGGGAGAATATCACCTATGAGACCCTAAAGCAAGTAGCTTATTGGCCTCACATGCGACAGGATGTACAGTTGTACACGCGAGGGTGTTTGACCTGTTGTCGTTTCCAGCCATCTTCACCATCTCACCGAGCACCACTTAGGAAGAAGGGTATCGCCATGCCCTGGTCGGATATCCAGATTGATTGGGTTGGTCCTGTAGTTCGATCCACTCGTGGTAACAAGTACTTGCTCACAGTCACCTGCTTGTTCACCAAGTGGTTGGAGTGTCTGCCTGCACCCAACTGCACGGCAGAAACCACGGCTACCTTACTACTGAATCATGTGTTCAGCCGGTGGGGTTTGCCTATGCGAGTGGATTCAGACCAAGGTTCTCAGTTCACGGCAGAGGTGATTCAACATATGTGGAAGATGCTTGGAGTAAAGAGTAAGTTGCACATAGCTTACCGACCTCAATCTTCGGGACAGGTGGAAAGAGCTAATCGCACCATCGTGACCATTCTGAAGAAGTATGTGTCATCCTCAGGTAAGAATTGGGACCTTGTCTTACCATTGGTCCTTATGGCGATTCGTTCCACACCCCACCGTTCCACCGGAGTGTCTCCTTTTGAGATGATGACAGGTAGGGAAATGACATTACCAATTCATTTGTTGTACAGGACTAATGATGTGAACTTGTCCAGTGCTACCTCCACTCATGAATATGTCACCCATTTGCGTAAGCATTTGCAAAGTGCCTTTGCCTTTGCTCAGAAAAATTTGGAAAGTAGCGCTAGAGGTAGAAAAGCCTATTATGATCAAGGGACTACCTCTAAAGAATACCAAATTGGCGACAAGGTATTCTACTTCAATTTTGCCAGAAACAAGGTTAAAGAAAGGAAGTTTCTGCCTAGTTGGCGTGGTCCATTCCCAATAGTGGAAAAAGCTTCACCTGTGGCTTACCAAATTTGCCTCAAGAAAAATACTAAGGGTGAAGACACCCTTAAATGGGTCCACATCAATCAGTTGAGACCACGTCATCCCAGTCATTTGATTCCAGACGTAGGTGTTGATGACACGAACTGTACTAACACCCCAACAGCATAGTCTGTTTTCTTTGTACCTTGCAGATGCAGAAAAGAACCCTGATGATCGTGTTCTTGATCTCCGTGCTGCTGGGATCGTGGTCCAAGATGATCGAACCTGGTCCCATGTCTGGAGTTGTTCTGCAAGATACCCCTGGCTTCCTGATTACCCAGGCCCAGATTGTTCCACAGAAAGTAGTTGTGTCCCTTGACCCAATGCATGTGCTACTGAAACATTTCAATATGAGTAACTTATCTCTGTCTGCTGTTACCCATTCCTGGTTTCTCAATTATATGCAAAATGCCCGTGCACAAGTGAAGAACATTTTGCATCAACTGGACAAAGTCATGGTACAACCTATGCAACCTTATAATTCCAGGTCCAGATCTAAGCGTTTTCTTGGTCTGGCCGGTGGTTTGATTTTTTCGGCCATTGGTTCACTTTTTGGTATTTCCATGTCTGTTGCCAACGTAGTGTTCTTTAACCCACATGCCCACTTTCGAGACCTTGGATTGGCAAGTGGTGTTCTGCCATGTTTGGAGGTCACCGGTACCACCTTATACCTGTTGGTCACCAATCCACAGTCTGCTGAAGTTGAGCTATCTGCTGGAGATTCTTTTGGCTTTCTAGTTGGCCAGTCTTTCCATGATGTCGAGGTAAGTTTGCCTATCCTTGGCAGGCTGCCTTCTTCTTGGGACACCTGCCAGGGGGGGGGAGACGACTGACAGTTGGTTTACCTCTCCCAGGGGCCTCATATCTCTCGAGTTTGTTTGGCCCTATGATGCGACGTGTGCTCAGGTACAGGTGGAAGATGACCGGACGAGCCCCCAATTTGTAGGTGGTTATCGGACATGATCAAATCTAGAACTTCATGGCACTCGGTACTAAAGGTCCATTTGAGGAGGGCTCTGATGTCATCCTCAGAAGAGACGTGCATGGTCTGCAGGAGTTCATGCACTGCCTTAAGATGGGTTTCTATGGATACCGAGGCAGACTCTTTAAAAGGCGCTATTACGGTGCATAGCATCTTTATAATATATGCTTGCCTCTCCATAGACATTCCTTTCTTGGGTTCCGGCCTGACATGCCGCTGATCACTAGCAGGTGTAGAGAACCTCGGGGCAGGTGTATTGCTAAAACTGGGTGGATCTGCCGAAGGCTGAAACCCTGAGCTAGGCACCTGACCAAGTGAGCTGATGATTTCCGCAGGCCGTCCCTGGTCCCGTGCCCCCAATGGGTGTGTCACTGTCTCGGGTCTGCTGCTTCGGTCACCAGCCCCTATGGGGCTGGATTGTACAGAGGGGCGGGAAAGAGCCGAAGCCGTGCCCCCAATGGGTGTGTTTAACTCGGGTCCCTCCCGGCTCACGTAACGGTTCATTTCGGGAGCTGGGCTTGGGTGACCCGCAGCAAAACTGTCGGGGAACTCTAAGGTATACGGTACTTCTTCCTGCGCCATGTGCGTAAGCTCTTGCTGCATTGTGGAAATCTTTACAGTGCACTCATCTAATGCTTTAGACAATGAATCTCTGTCCTTCACTGTACATTGTAATTGCAGTGAGACTGTCTCCTGCTTCTCTTTTAACTCCGCCAACTCTAGCTTGGCCGCGTGCCAATCTTGAAACACAGACACAGATTCTTCTTGAGTGGTCACTAGCTCCCTGCGCAACTCACTCTGAACCCCTTCTGAGACCTGTTTTAGCTCCCGATATAATGTCTGCAACTTATCTGTTTCCCTAGTCTGGTTGTGTAAAGCACCAGTCAAACGAGAAAATTTCTCTTGCAACGAATCAAAAGACACGAGGTACTGGGCAATTTCTTGCTTTAATGTGTAATTACGTGCTTCACAATCAGATAGGTCACACTGCAAAGTTTTACACTTATCATACAGTGTCTGGCACTCCGTACACATCTCTTCCGAGGAGTGAGGTGGGGCGGGGCTTACATTGGTTCCTGCTAAAGCAGATTTGGCAGTCTCTAAATCAACTCGTAATGCAGCTAACTCGCTGTCTCGCTCCTGGACAGTTTCCCTAGTCTGGGACAAATCTAACTGCAAATCCGCTATGCAATCTGTTAGAGGTACAGATACCTCTCTTATCTCATTCATCAAAGAGTCTTTAACTGCCAAAAGAGACACGCCCAGTTCACAAAGCATCCATTGTGACAAATGCTGTTTCTCTTTTATAATTGTATTTAAAACCGTAGCATATACTTCTGAGCTATTCGGTGAACTGCTACTAAATAAAGCACGTACAGACTCTACTGTAGGAGGTGCTGGTTTCGTCTTACTATGAGAGAGTGGCAGTAATATTTTCAGCACGCCCTTCTCCTGTTCACTTAGGAGCATTTCAGGCAATGTGCCAACCGTGCCGGTCGCCATGTTAAAGACTAAACACACCCTGTGTTCCTTCCTTACAGAGTTAGAGAAACCGTTTTTTTCTCTTTTGGAGCTCAGAGTAATAAATCTGTCAACCAATTACAGCAATAAAACACCGCTGTATAAACAAAGGTCTGCCGTCAGCTAGGGTGGAACTGCAGTTCGTGCAAAGAGAAACAGAAGGTCAAACCAGCTTTCTGAAAAGACCCAGAAAAGTTTTAACTTCTGCTATTCTTGCACCAACCATCCCGGACGAGCCCCCAATTTGTAGGTGGTTATATAGATTTTGTAAGAGGCCAATTCCTACATACGTACTCGCTTATGTCTAGGGGGTGTGGCCTCCGCCCGACAATCGCTACATGGAAAATAACGGACAGACCAATGGAATATATTAGTTTATTTATACAGGGTTATATACAAAAATATAGAAAAATCCTTATCAGCTTATAGCATCAGCAATTCCTGATTGCATGCACAATGATACCAAAAATATAGAGACTAACTATGATTATCCTATTGGCTAATCTGTAATGACAGATAAACACAATACCGAGATCCTAATGATTACCACACAAATCTTATACTAGGCTAACAGCGAGTAGAGATCATAAATCCTGACGTCACGCATCTGAGGGGTCCGAGCACAGACCAATTATCTAACCCAGCTTGAAGGAAGTAAGCTATGATCTCACCGTTCCGGTCACCAGATCAGGTTCCTTCCGATACCTCAGCTGAATGTCTCAGCAAGGTCCCACGAGCTTAGGTGATGCACTTGTCTTGCTCAGCAACAGATGATACAGACTCAGTATAGATCCTGTAGACAGCTGTAACCTAGGGAAAAGCTTTGCCAGGTATTATCAGTAAGTCTCTCCGGTAAATCAGGTGCTTGCAGAAATGCAAGTCCTCTCCTCTTCTTTTCTTCTGTTCTTTCTCCGTTCTTCCTTCTTCCCGCCAACTCTTTCTTCCCCTTCTGTTCCCGCTTCTCCGACCCATCCGTTTTCTGGGAGCCAATCAGAAATAATCCCACCATGTACTCCCAGCATCTGTATGAAGCTTCCATTGTCCGTCTTATCTCGTAAGCTCTCTCTCTCTCAGGGACATGCATTCTCCCCCGATACAGAGTGACCTTGGAGGTGGTGCAGGCTTCAGTAAATCTATTACAAGCTGAAATGCTGACTTCTGCACAGTTGGTAGTCAGACATATAGGTGAAAGGTTGTAGCGTCCATGTTGGCTGTAAAGGTGCTCTCATGTGCACACCGGGTGGGTGAGATCACAGCAAATACTCCTACAACACTCCTACTTGACTTTATAAAATACTAGTGTAGGTGCAAATGAATGCACCTATATAAAGGCCCTAGCACTTATACCAGCTTGCTAAGGATGTAAAAAGACTAGAAGCATTCTAGAGGAAGGTGACAAAAATGGTATTGGGTTTGCGCCAAAGGACATATGAGAACAGACTGGAAGATCTGAATATGTATACCCTAGAGGAAAGAAAGGTCAGGGGAGATATGATACAGATGTTTAAATACGTGAAAGGTATTAATATAAAAACAAATCTTTTCCAGAGAAGGGGAAACGGTAAAACTAGAGGACATGAATTGAGGTTGTGGGGTGGTAGACAGGAGTAATGTCAGGAAATTCTTTTTTTCACAGAGGTGGTGGTAGAAGCCTGCCTCCCAAGGCAGGAAGTTAACAAAAACGGTGACAGAATTCAAAATGGCGTGGGATAAAGTATCTCTAACTAGAAAATGAATGGTATAAAAAAAACCTATCCTTAAATAGATGCATGTATGTGGATGTGTCGAGTAAAGCTTAGATGGCAACTCTGGCTGTGATGAATTAGGGCTGATCCCGTAATATGGCAAACTTGTACGATGTGTCCCATATATGGCAGATTTGTACGGTCTGTGTCCTGTATATGACAATCTGGTTTAGGATGGGCTGGAAAGGGCTTAGACAGCAACTTCAGAGAATGAAACCGGAGGACAATGCTGGGCAGACTTTTAAGGTCTGTATACCACAAATGACAAGATAGGCTGGAGTGGGCTTCAAAAGCAACTACAGTAGTTGGAACATAAGGACAGGGCCAGGTGTATTTCTATGGTCTATGTCCCAAAAATGCCAAAGAAAGGCCATGATCAAGTATTACATCACATTCATTGTTGAGTTAATTATAAATTGATAATGAGTGCGACAGTTGGGCAGACTGGATAGGTCGTTCAGGTCTTTATCGGCCTTCACTTACTATGAAGGCTAGGGTAAATATTAGCACATACTTTCTGCATGTGTAAACTAAGAAATGTTATACTCTATGCATGTAAGTGCAGGCTCTCCCCATGCTCCACCTCTGTGCATGTCCACAGTGAAGGTATGTGCCATGAAACTTGCTCACATACCTGCATGCTCGCTGGCATTTGATAACAAGCCACTTACGTGCATAAATGATAGATATCAGCATTTAAATGCATTCTTAGTGCCTAAAACAAAGCAGCTTCTTACAAAATCATCCTCCAAATAGCCAGCTGTCAGTCCTAGTTTATTTATCTTTGAAATCAACTATAGAAAACAAACCTTTTTTTTTTTGGGGGGGGGGGGGGGGGGGGAATATGACATAATTACTTGAATATGGCAGCTTAGACCGGGAGCTCCAGAAGGGAAAATTAGGTTCTTACCTTGGTAATTTTCTTTCCTTTAGTCATAGCAGATGAATCCATTACAAGTGGGTTGTGTCTATCAACTAGCAGGGGGAGATAGAGAGCACTGAAAAACCATAGTGCCTCATGGCCAGCTAGCTCCATCTGCCTCCTCAGTATTTGAAGCTTCCAAAGCAGTGTTACACCGCAAAGTAGCATAACATGAACTTTCCTCACAGCAGATGAATGCCCCAGAACAGGAGCAATAACACAAAGGAGGGACGAACTCAACCTCCTATAACAGAACAGAAATCTTGAAGACTGTTTTCCAATGTGCACCCCAGCCCTTCAGGCTGGCATCTGTTACCACCAGGCACCAATCGGGGAGCGCTAGCGGCATTCCTCGCCACAGCATGCTGTCTGAGAGCCCCCACTCCATACTGAGCCAGGCCGCAGGGAGCCACGTGAGTCTGCACTGATAATCCTGAGAAATTGGAGGCCATCGTTGAAGCAGGGAGCACTGCAGAGGTCTCAGATGCGCTCTCGCCCAGGGCACCACTTCCAAGGTGGCCATCATTGACCCTAACAGCTGGACAATGTCCCAAGCGCGGGGGCGAGGCATCCTCAGGAGCAGACGGACCTGGTTCTGAAGCTTGCACCACCTTTGCTCGGGAAGAAAAACAAACCCCGAAGCTGTGTCGAACCGGACCCCCAAATATTCTAGAGATTGAGAGGGGGTCAGGTGACTTTTGGCCATATTGATGACCCAGCCCAGAGATTGAAGTACAGAGGCCACTCTGGCTGTTACCTGACGACTCTCCTCTGTCGAGTCCACTCTGATGAGCCAGTCGTCTAGGTACGGGTGAACCTGAATACCCTCTCGCCTGAGAAAAGAAGTACTACCACCATTACCTTGGAAAAGGTTCGGGGAGCTGTGGCGAGGCCAAAAGGCAAGGGCCGAAACTGGAAATGTTTTCCCATCACTGCAAACTGAAGAAACCTTTGGTGCGGGGGCCAAATAGGAATATGCAAGTAAGCTTCTTTCAGGTCCAGAGACGTGAGAAACTCTCCTGGCTGTACCGCCGCAATGATGGAGCGCAGGGTTTCCATGTGAAAATGCCGCACTCTTAGAGACTTATTGACTTCTTTTAAGTCGAGGATGGGCCAAAAAGACCCACTTTTTCACGGCACCACAAACTAAATGGAGTAACGGCCAGAGCCGTGTTCAGTGGGAGGCACCAGGGACATCGCCCCTAGGTGAATCAAGCCTTGCAAGGACTCCTCTACCGCTGCCCGTTTTACGGCAGAACCGCATCGGGACGCCACAAACACGTCTCTCACCGGGGCATTGAATTCTATTCTGTAGCCATCTCTGATCAGGTCCAAAACCCACTGATCTGAGGAAATCTTGACCCACTCCTCGAGAAAGAGGGAAAGCCGTCCTCCTATTGCAGGAATTGAGGAGAGGGCCGGCGCACCATCATTGAGAAGGTCGCCCTTGAACTCCAGGCCTTGAGCCGGTCGCTGCGGACCGCTTGTCCGAACAAAAGGAGTTCCTCTGCTGAAAACGGGCACGAGAAGTGAATCCAGCAAAACGCCCCGGGTGGTACCTTCTAGCTTCACGGAAGCGAGGTCTGTAAGAGGAGGGAACCGCCTGACCCTTGGAGAAAGGCCTCGGCCTATCCTCGGGTAAGCGCTGGGGTTTAACATCCCCCAGGCCTTTAACAATTTTCTCCAACTCCTCACCAAATAGGAGAAGGCCTTGAAAGGGCAACTTCACCAACCTTTGCTTACAGGCCATGTCAGTCGCCCAATGCCGTAGCCATAGAAGGCGGCGAGCCGCCACAGCCATCTGTTTAGCTGAAGCTTTGACCAGATCATAAAGGGTGTCAGCCAAGAAAGACATGGCTGACTCCATCCGCGGTGCCACCTCAGTAAGGGAGTCCCGCTCCATCCCCGGGCTGTTCCACTGCCTTCTGCAACCAAGTGAGGCAGGCTCGGGCAGCATAGCAGCTGCATGCAGACGCCTGTAAGGATAGACCTGAAATTTCAAAGGACCGTTTCAGAGCTGATTCCAGGCGTCGGTCTTGCATTTCCTTCAGGGTGACTCCTCCTTCAACTGGGAGGGTAGTCCTCTTTGTTACAGCCGAGACTAGGGTATCCACTTTAGGCACTGCTAGGCGCGCGAAATGCCCCTCACTTAGAGGCCCTGGCGACTTTCAAAGGCCCCTCGGGGTCAGCTCATTGAGCCGAAATAAGCTCTTGGATGGAGTTATGCAAAGGAAAGGCTCAAGTAGGCTTCTTAGTACTGGCCATCCTCAGATTACCGGAGGAGGCTTCGCCACTCCCAGGATCTTCAATCGAGAGGACCTGCAAGGCATCAGAAATAAGCCCTGGCAGCTCGTTGCAGTGGAAAATCCTCACCGCGGAAGGATTATCTAGATCTGGTGGCAATCCTGCACCTTCCTCTGGCTCTTCAGACCACGAGGGCCTGCCAGACCCCTCAGAATCCTCACATCCCGACCGGGGGGGGGGCACTCTCTGAAGGGGAATTAACCCTTCTGCGCTTGTCTTGTGGCCAGCTGTCAGGGGAAAACACGCCTGACGGCAATCCAAGGCCAGACTCCACTGGGGGGGGGGGGAACAGTTAGCAGGGCAAAATGAGACCCCTGCGGGAGAGCTCTTTTTAACAGGAACAGCGCTTAACAATCTCTGCAGCCATCGCCAAAAACGGCGGAAAATTCAAAATGGGGATTCGCGCCAAAAACGTCCTGATTGCGGGCCCTCCCCGGAGGAGCTACAGAACGCTCTTACCTCACCAGACCGAGTCCACAGAGCTCCGGTCACGCTGCACAATCAGAAGAAAGCCTCTTTTCTGGAATCACAGCGCCAAAGCGCGACGTGACTTTTTTTTTTTTTTTTTTAACGCTGTGAGGAAAGTTAGAGGCAACAGCAATAGAGGCAAATTTCCAACTCCGGAGGATCAGTAGAGTGGGAAAGGCAGGGAAAGGACTAACCAATGTGCCTGCATCCACAAAGGAGAGTGTGGGAAAAGACAGGGACAGGGCAAACCTATGTGTCTACATCCACATCGGGGGGGCGGGTAAGGCAGGGAAAGGGCGAACCTATGTGCCTTCAAAGTGGAGCTGCAATAGCCCCCAACACCCCTGCTACCACTGGCAAAAGCACAGGAGCCACCCCAGGCAGATTTTTTGAAGGAGCTGAATAAGCTGCGTCCACCCTGCTGGGGAGATAGAGAATACTAAAGAGGCAGATGGAGCTAGCTGGCCATGAGGCACTATGGTTTTTCAATGCTCTCTATCTCCCCCTGCTGGTTGATGGACACAACCCATTCGTAATGGATTCATCTGCTTGATGACAAGGAATGGAGAGATGAGCTCCACAACCAAATGATAACTGAATAGCGGGAAGTCAAAAGGCCCCCAAAGTGCAAACAGGTATTCTTGGCTGTATGGGAGGACCACATTCGATCATATATGTCAAGGGCAAAAGTGCAGTACTTAATATGTTGTTGGGGTTAATAAGAGTTGCAGGGGGAGAGACTAAGGGATGACAGGTGTGAATATGAACTTGGAAGATAGAGAATCCCAGATCCTTGGCTCAAGGGACGTTATATGGTGTTGCATATTCTGCCTTGGGGGGGGGGGGGGGGGGGGGGGGGGGGGGAAAGGGGCCTTGAGACACTGAGGACATTTGCAGGAAATTAAGGAATGGAGGGTTGGGGAAGGAGTAATACATATTGATGATTGTACTAGGTGGTGTAGCATTCAATTTTGTGCTTTATGTTAATAATTATAATAGTTGTATTATAATGTTGTGGCCACATTTGTTTACCAATACAAGAGATTTAAATAGTGAGCCAAAGTAGGTATCTCAAATTACAGAAATATGAGCCAAGGTGCATCTATGCTCGCAAGATGACAGGCTTTCAGTGCTTCCATTTGTAAAATATTTGAGATTATTTAGAGTATGGGCAAGCACTTCTTCTAGCATAGTCCCAGGGCTATAGAAAAAACTGCCATCTCCTCTGTGGCTAGAAAATGATCTAAACAAGTTTTGACAAAATCTAAAAACATATTGATTTTTGACACTGTACCAATATTTAAGAATAAGATAGGTGACTGGTTGAGCTACTGTAGGAATATTAATGCCATTGCTGCTAATGCTATTTTTCTATAAAATATTGATTTGTCTTGCATCCATAGCCTGCCTAGGATCAAAGCTTGTAGAAAGGGGAGGTGCTGAGAGGAAGATAAATGTGCATCATGTTCTCTGTCTCTACAGATGCTTTAGTATGGAAAGAAACGTAAATAAAATGAAAACCACAAATCTGAATGCACTTCAATTGATAATTGTTTCTGGAAGAACTGGTTCAAACACCCACTAATAACCAGTTCTTTGTTGCCAATTACAAAATGCTTTTCTAAATAAAAGAAAGATGTAAAGACAGATAATTTAACCAGCACAACCCCTAAATAATACAAAAGGTATAAAAATAATAATAAAAGTAAACAAGATAATGTATGGGAGGGAAGCATTTCACAATGAAATCTCGATTGATTCAGCTTTTAGCTTTATTAATGTGCTATGATCAGACAAACAGACAAATGCAGAGGAACAAAGATGGAAGGACAAAAAGAAGCTTCACGATGAGAAACCTAGTTGCTGTTAGATGCCAGCCTACCTGAGCGCTCTGCCCATAGTTTCGTAATTCATGTCTGGCTTGTTTTTGTGTTTCCCCCATAACCTGGACACAGCTTTGGAATCTACCAGTTTAAAGATGCCTTTCTCTTTTTGGGTCCACTTGATATACTTTGGACATGTAGCCTTGTCCTGCAGCAAAGCTAATAAGAACTCCCATAGATAAATTGTGTTTCCTGTAACAAACAAATAATTTGCAACAACATCAAAAATGTACTGAAACACCAAATACACACAAAGCTACATTCAATTATTTGTCAGAAGACATAAAAATATTTTTCAGATACACAATGCTCACAACGAAGCTAAATTCTAAGCTGGAGGAAGATACTCAAATTGCCATTATTTCGGGATACATGTCATAAAATGTAGTGATTTACACCAGTGTGGTTGTCAGTAAAACACCACCAAGCTGTGAAGGACACTTTTAGTAGAAAATTAAGGAGTACGTTTGCTTCACCGAAATTATATCTAAAAATAAAATCTAAAGTATTAGGAAGGTGCTGTCAAACTGATTATGCAGGCTACAAACATAAAAAATGGGTTTATGTTCAATTCCTATCTAAGGTTTATAGGACCTCAGCAGTGGAACTGAATGTAGATACAAACTTTCCTCCGTTACAATTCTGCACTCAAATCGTCACTGGTCCAAAATTGTTATTTTATTTTTCTAATAAAGTGTTTACATGTTGAACTGCAACGTCATATTGATTATAGTGAGATATCTTCAAAATATATTAAAGTTCAAAGACTTATCTTAAAAAATGTCAGCTCTGGGGTTTTTTTTTTTTTTTTTGGTCTGACATGAATCATGTTTCCCCCACTGGCTGTTATCAAGTATCAACCCCCTAAGTCTGCCTCAGACATTTCATGCTGACCACAGGCAGTAACAGGGCCGCAGAGAGAGGGGGGGGGGCAAAATTCCCCAGGCCCGGGTCTCCAAGGGGGGGCCCAGCGCCAGGGTCTCTCTCTCTCCTGATGGGAGCTGGATGATTGCGTCCCAACAGGAGAGAAAAAACTCCAGCGCCGGGTCCCCCTTTGGAGGCTAAGGAGGACCCGGAGGAGCAGACACTGCAGGTCTATCTCCAGCGCTGCTCTTCACTCTGCCCATTGCTTGCTAAGTGGCTGTTTTTTCTCTCAGGCAACGCATTCTTGGTTTTGAAACAGAGCATGTGCTGAGAGAAAAAGCAGCCACAGGGGCAGGCAATGGGCAGAGTGAAGAGCAGTGCTGGAGGAAGACCTCTTCTGCTGGTAGGGCCTCGGGATCCACCAGCCAAGCTATTTGCATTGCAGTTGTGGTGATCCGGGGGGGGGGGGGGGGGGGTGGCAGCGGTGGCGATCGTGAGGGGGGGGGGCAGCCCTGTCCCTGTGGCCCTGCCCTGGGCCTGGCTCAGTCTCTCAGCGACTCTGGCTGTATCAGGATCAACCCCCTAAGTCTGCCTCAGACTCTTCATGCTGACCAAACACTAATGAGTCTTAGTAAACAGGGCCCTTAGAGTCTTTATATGACTTGATCGTGTAACACGCTGCTTACGAGAAATGTCAAAAACCTACTTATTCTATAAAAGCAGCAAAAGGTGTTTATATGCCTTTATAGAAAAGGCATCCAGATCCAGCGCTAACAGTGCACAAACGCTCACACGCAAATTTACAACTACTCCAAAGTCAATGAGTTGGGCAAGCCAAATTCAAAATGTGATTACTGCTTTATAAGTATATAAATTAGTAAAGCATTTCCAGTCAGAGGGATGCCTGTCTAATTTTTAGAAGCACAGACGAGCTCAGTTTTGCATCATTATCCTAATCATTCCAAAGCCTCATAAGACACCACTCTTGGAAGAGAAATGCCTTCTACTGGCTGTATAAATACCATATATACTAAACTAAGTTGAGAAATTTTGGCTAAAAAAAAATCCCTTTATAAAAAACAGGGTAATCTTATCTCTGAGTCTGACAAAATTTAGCACCTCTCCCTCCCTCCCCCCCCCCCCCCCTCCCCGATCCTGTCAACAGCACGATCCTGGGCCAGAACCTCTCTCTCCCTCCTTTTCCACCTATGGGGTCCAAAATTGTTCCCTCTATCCCTCTACCAGCTCGCGGGTTCAGTGTATCAATCCCACTGCCCTTCCTGCGTACCTTCAAAAGTAGCTTCTATAGAGTCGCGGCAGTGCAGCAATCCTGCAAGGCTGCTTGTGGCCTGTCCCAGAGCACTCTCTCTGACTCATCCCGCTCCCTCTGACTCAAATTCCTCTTGGGTGGGACAATGAACCCGTGGGATGGCAGAGGGAAAAGAGGGAGATGGGGAGCAATTTTGGACCCTGAAGATGAAAGGGAGGGAGAGAGAGTTACTGGCCCTGGTGACAGCTGGAGGGGTGCATCAATTTATGCATGGGTGACAGGATTTTTGACCATTTATAGGTCTAAAATTGCCCTCAGCTGATGCATGTGATTGACTTGTAGTCGAGTATATATGGTAAATCAGGAAAGTTGACTTACTGACGTCTATTAAATTTTATACATTACCTTTTCCATCTTTGTTCCTCTTTTTCATTGAGATGTTTGGCGTTGATGTAGGTGATTCAGGGCGAGTATTTCTTGGTTTTCTCCCTAAAACAAATCAAAACATCACTTAAATTTATCAATGAAAGATTATGAAATGGCAATAGTAGCCTCTAACATCTTAGAATAAACATTTATTTTTATTTAGATTTTGCCGACACCTTTTTCCATAGGCGCCCCATAAAAGAGGCTTGGGAAAGCTAAGTCTCCCTAATCCCAACTGCAACTTTTCCTGCCCACCTCACCGCTGCTTTAATGATATTGCATTGTGCCTCCCCTCCCCCTACACTATCCTGCTGCTGCTGTGCAGCACCTTTTGGCTCTCTTCCTTCCGTTTCCACCTCTGCCAGGTCTGCGCTAGCAAACAAGGAGCTAAAATGCTCTCCATGTGCCAACCACTGCTTGCTTTGCTGGTCCCCAAAGTTTACATCAGAGGAGGTGGGACCAGCAGAGGAAGCAGCAGCGCATGCAGAGTTGCGGTCCTGCATTTCAGCTTCTTGTTTGCTAGCTCAGGCCCGGAAGAGGTGAAAATGAGAGGAAGAGAGCTAAAAGGTGCTGCACAGCTGAAGGTGTAAGGAAATTGTGTGTGAGAGAGGGGGGATAATGCTAGATCATGGATGGAGAGAGGAAGAGAAAAATGGAGCAAGACGATTACAGAGAAAATAGGGGCAGTGCTAGATGGGGTGACAGAGATAGAGCAATACATAGAAAAAAATAAACATAGAAAAATGAAGGCAGATAAACACCATCTGACCTAGTCAGTCTGCCCATCCATGCTATCTACTCTCCCCATCACTCCCTTAGAGATCCTATGTACTTGTCCCAAGCTCTCTTGAATTCAGATACTGTTTTTGTCTCTACCACTTCCACTGGAAGGTCATTCCACAAATTCACCACCCTTTCCGTGAAGAAGTATTTCTTTCTGAGTCTATCCCCTTTCAACTTCATCCTATGCCCCCCTTGTTCTAGAGCTTCCTTTCAATTGAAAGAGACTCACCTCCTATGCATTTATGCCATGGATGTATTTAAACATCTCTATCATATCTCCCCTCTTTCTTCCAAAGTATACATATTGAGATTTTAAGTCTGTCCCCATATGCTTTATGATGAAGACCACTGACCATTTTAGTAGCCGTCCTCTGGGCCGACTTTATTCCATGAATATCTTTTTGAAGGTGCAATCTCCAGAACTGTATAAACTAATCTAAATGAGGTCTCACCAGAGTCTTAAACAGAGACATCACCTCCTTGATATGCAACCAAGCATCCTTTTAGCTTTCGCCATTGCCTTTTCCACCTGTTTGGCCACTTTAAGATCATCACATATCAGTAGTGTACCTAGGTTGCCTGCCACCCAGGGCGGGTCGCCGATATGCCCCTTCCCGATGCTATGCCTGATGCTATTTCCCCCCCCTCCTGAAGTGCATCACCCACCTCCCCCTCGAAGCGCATCATCCTCACCACCTGGGGGTGCATGGAGCAGTTGCATGGCTGTCGGCGCCACTGGTCCCCTGCCCCGGAACAGGAAGTAACGTCAGAGGGGGCAGGGAATCTGCGGCGCAGACAGCCGCACAACTGCTCTGTGCACCTCCTTGCTGCCTGCTCCCGGGGCGCATTGCACTCACCACTCCGCCATTGGTATGCTATAAGCACATACAATCATGTCTAAGTCCCGCTCTTCTTTCGTGCACAAAAGTTCTTCATCCCCTAAACTGTGCAGCCCAAATGTATGACCCTACATTGTTTAGCATTAAATCTTAACTGCCTAATTCTGAACTGTTCTTCAAACTTTGCTAGGTCCTCCCTCATGTTGTCCACACCATTCAAGGTGTCTACCCTATTGTAGATTTTGGTATAATCCGCAGAGGCAAACCTTACCAGACAGCCCTTCAGGAATTTCACTTACAAAAATGTTAAAAAACTGGACTAATAACCAAACCTTGCAGCACACCACTGCTAACATTCCCTTCCTCAGAATGACCTCAATTTACCACTACACTCTGTTGCCTTCCACTGAACCAGTTCCTACCCCAGTCAAGTTTAGGGCTCAAGAGCACTCAGTTTATTTATTAGTCATCTATCTGCAATCATTTAAAACAAATTAATCAGATTTATCTAACCTCTAGTGAAACCATGTTGCCTTGACCATTAAGTGTTAAATGGGCCTGTTTGATGAATTAAGTATTTATAAGGAGGACCTAAAAGTCTCCCTCATCTGTAATGGGTTTTCATGCATATACTGCCCAATATTCAGAACGATTTAAGCGGGCAGGAGAGGCTTTTACCTGCACGTTGCTCATGGCTGCCCAACTGTTTCATATCATAGCCTTGCAGATCTCCTCCATGGAGGCCAACTTCATGTGAGCCATCAACACCAACTTAACATGCCCCTCCAGGGTCAAGCCCGCCTAGGTCTAAGTGAAGGAGATGCAATCTGCTAGCTAACGAAACAGTGTGCACTTAACCTCAGTCATTCCCATTTGTAGGGTCAAATGCAGCAAAGCTGGTTGAACTTTCTACAAATTTTATCCCATTTCAGATAGAAGGTTAAGGTTCTTTTACAATCCAATATATAATTAAATACTACTCAGCTCCAAACTGCTAGTAAGAAAACTGTAACAAGCAAGCAGACCAATTCCCTATATAAATAATCTATAGTACTAATGAAGGAAAAGACTTCAGATGCTCAGCTCTCAATGGTATTATTTCCAATATAGACGCTGAGCGAGCTTCCTCATTAGTCTTAAAAACCTCCCTTTATTGTGTAAGATATAGCAATTGTTTTATATTTCATTCTTTTTTTCTCTCTTCTTTCTTTCTATATTATCATGAACATGACAAATTGAGGACACTTATCTTGGTAAGGTATGGTTTGTTGCGGTTTGCTCTGCAGAGTGCCTCTGTTTCACTTATTGCTTGAGAGTCAAACCACCATTCCTCTTTATAACTTGTGCTCTTACTTTTCTTTGAATCTTTTCTGCAAACGTTTGCTTGAGATGTTCCTTTTAATAATAACCCTCTTCCCCTCCTTCCTTTTTATCAGTGTGTGTTAAGTGCCCTGCAGCCCATAGAGCTGCGCGGCATTTAGCGTGTGTTAAATCCGTTACCGCAATGACATTCCAAGGGACATCTGCATCTTCTCTCTCTGGTGTGAAGCTGTAGAAATGCGATTTACACCGACATTGGTAGCTCTGATAAGGAGGACTATCATCAAGGCCGGGGCCTCATTATATCACCTGCATAGGCATTCATGTACCAGGCTAATAACAAATACCATCTGATTAGCTCAATGATACTAGTGGACCAAAGCTTTACCATCCACTGTCCATGGGCACACTTCATGACAGTAGTTTTTGTCTACCCAGCACTTCCAATCAGAGAACTGTTCCACGTGTGATACGATGTGCACTATATGAGGGACACTGACTGACGGCGGGGGGGGGGGGGGGGGGGGGGGGGGAGGCTACTCAAGGAGTTAAGACACAAAAACTACATAAGCAGTTAACCTGTTAGCCTAGGATACAGACACTTTTCTCTAATGGGTGTTATTTCACTAGACAACATGTAGCCCCTTCTGAGTACTACAGAGGGGCTAAAGCCCTCAGTGCTCATAAAGGAACTGAACTAAGAATGTGTGCCATACTGAGTAAGAACCAGTACTGGGTAGCATCTTAGCTTTAACTAAGATAGTTCCAGAGAAGAGCTGTGAGCATTCCAGCTTTATTGATGATAGCTTCAGCTTGGAGTCTGAAAGGGAAAGGAGAGACCTGCCACACAGAAGAAACCAAATGACTTTTCCCAGGCAGCCTACAGGGTTAGGTCAGTTATCCTTCCTACAGTCGGGATGAGATACACAGCATTTCCAAGTTTCAATTGAGGCAGGAAATTTTGGAATATGGTCTTAGGGTATCACCGGTAGTTATGTCTCAGGAATAATTATTAGTTGCACTGATATTATTACCTTACTGTTCTGCCCTGTACTGGTAAGTCTTGCTGCTACATTTTCCTTATTGCTTTGCTATACTAATATATCTATCTTTCTATAACCCAGACCAGGTGCCATTTGTTTTATTTTTCCAGATGGAGTGTAGTAATTAGATATAGTGTACACTGATGCATGAATGATGTTATTAATTTCATTATTCATAAGTTATTTTACATTTTCATGTATTCCTTATTCTTTACGATTAGTTTTCAGTACAATAATAATTTAGTTTTTTCTTTTAAAGATATATTTTATGTGTTTGTATTGTAGACCCCTGACGCAGGCATTTTGCTGGAACACGGCCTGTGTCGGGTCTTTTAATAAAATTGTTCCACCCTTGAGGCCCACTGCTGTTTTTTTTCTTTTTTTGTTATGATACACAAAACTATTAAAAAAGGAGAATAAATATTCTTTAAGATTAATATAAAAACTGATAAAATATGGACCTATGGAGATGAAACGGCACAACTGTTGAAGAACTTTTTCCTTTTAAGTGTTACCTGGCTCTGATGGTTTGTAAGCAGAAGCTGTCTCAGCTTAAAGGTCTTTAACAAAATCATTAAAGGGATACAAATAGACACACTGTAGTGAATTCCCATTTAATCTAACACGAGTTTATACTGAATGCACACGTTCCCCCGATCGAGGTGTATGCTGAAACACTGCTGTGTTGGACCCCAATGCACACATATAATAGTAAATAAAAAATCTCCAGGATCACCTTTATCACTTAATTTGTGTCTTGACTTTTGGCATGATACACTGCTTTTGACATACCCAACACTTAAGTACATAAGTATGCAAATATCATCATAGCTGGACAGACTGAAAGACCATCAGGCTAAGTATCCTGTTCCCAACAGTGTCTAATCTAGGTGTGAATGCATCTAACAGAAGTCGCTACACATGCAGCCGTGAGAGAATGGCTGCTACCCAAGTGTCTTACGGCTTTAACCAGAGTCCCTGAAGAAAGATTCTTAAAACCCGCGGAGTCGGGCGTTTTCAGGGAAAGCCTTTTATTCAGTCTGGAAGAGTGACTGATTGGACTCAAAAAATTCTAAAAAAAACCAAAAAACGTTTTAAGATAAGTACATGTTTTTTTGATCTAGCACAATGTTTTGTTATAGCACTATCAACTGAGGAAATAGCACATATATATATTTATGCACAAGAGTGGCCCAATGAAAGAGGTGCTATGCCACCTTGGCAAAAGAAATTATATTGCCTTTAAATAAGTGGTTGTTTCTGAGGGCACTCTTTCACCATTGAGTAATAATAAGTACATAAGTACATAAGTACATAAGTAGTGCCATACTGGGAAAGACCAAAGGTCCATCTAGCCCAGCATCCTGTCACCGACAGTGGCCAATCCAGGTCAAGGGCACCTGGCACGCTCCCCAAACGTAAAAACATTCCAGACAAGTTATACCTAAAAATGAGGAATTTTTCCAGTCCATTTAATAGCGGTCTATGGACTTGTCCTTTAGGAATCTATCTAACCCCTTTTTAAACTCCGTCAAGCTAACCGCCCGTACCACGTTCTCCGGCAATGAATTCCAGAGTCTAATTACACGTTGGGTGAAGAAAAATTTTCTCCGATTCGTTTTAAATTTACCACACTGTAGCTTCAACTCATGCCCTCTAGTCCTAGTATTTTTGGATAGCGTGAACAGTCGCTTCACATCCACCCGATCCATTCCACTCATTATTTTATACACTTCTATCATATCTCCCCTCAGCCGTCTCTTCTCCAAGCTGAAAAGCCCTAGCCTTCTCAGCCTCTCTTCATAGGAAAGTCGTCCCATCCCCACTATCATTTTCGTCGCCCTTCGCTGTACCTTTTCCAATTCTACTATATCTTTTTTGAGATACGGAGACCAGTACTGAACACAATACTCCAGGTGCGGTCGCACCATGGAGCGATACAACGGCATTATAACATCCGCACACCTGGACTCCATACCCTTCTTAATAACACCCAACATTCTATTCGCTTTCCTAGCCGCAGCAGCACACTGAGCAGAAGGTTTCAGCGTATCATCGACGACGACACCCAGATCCCTTTCTTGATCCGTAACTCCTAACGCGGAACCTTGCAAGACGTAGCTATAATTCGGGTTCCTCTTACCCACATGCATCACTTTGCACTTGTCAACATTGAACTTCATCTGCCACTTGCACGCCCATTCTCCCAGTCTCGCAAGGTCCTCCTGTAATCGTTCACATTCCTCCTGCGACTTGACGACCCTGAATAATTTTGTGTCATCGGCGAATTTAATTACCTCACTAGTTATTCCCATCTCTAGGTCATTTATAAATACATTAAAAAGCAACGGACCCAGCACAGACCCCTGCGGGACCCCACTAACTACCCTCCTCCACTGAGAATACTGGCCACGCAATCCTACTCTCTGCTTCCTATCTTTCAACCAGTTCTTAATCCATAATAATACCCTACCTCCGATTCCATGACTCTGCAATTTCTTCAGGAGTCTTTCGTGCGGCACTTTGTCAAACGCCTTCTGAAAATCCAGATATACAATATCAACCGGCTCCCCATTGTCCACATGTTTGCTTACCCCCTCAAAAAAATGCATTAGATTGGTGAGGCAAGACTTCCCTTCACTAAATCCGTGCTGACTTTGTCTCATCAGTCCATGTTTTTGTATATGCTCTGCAATTTTATTCTTAATAATAGCCTCCACCATCTTGCCCGGCACCGACGTCAGACTCACCGGTCTATAATTTCCCGGATCTCCTCTGGAACCTTTCTTAAAAATCGGAGTAACATTGGCTACCCTCCAGTCTTCCGGTATTACACTCGATTTTAGGGACAGATTGCATATTTCTAACAGTAGCTCCGCAAGTTCATTTTTTAGTTCTATTAATACTCTGGGATGAATACCATCAGGTCCCGGTGATTTACTACTCTTCAGCTTGCTGAACTGACCCATTACATCCTCCAAGGTTACAGAGAATTTGTTTAGTTTCTCCGACTCCCCCGCTTCAAATATTCTTTCCGGCACCGGTGTCCCCCCCAAATCCTCCTCGGTGAAGACCGAAGCAAAGAATTCATTTAATTTCTCCGCTATGGCTTTGTCCTCCTTGATCGCCCCTTTAACACCATTTTCGTCCAGCGGCCCAACCGACTCTTTGGCCGGTTTCCTGCTTTTAATGTATCTAAAAAAGTTTTTACTATGTATTTTTGCTTCCAACGCTAATTTCTTCTCAAAGTCCTTTTTTGCCCTCCTTATCTCCGCTTTGCATTTGGCTTGGCATTCCTTATGATCTATCCTGTTACTTTCAGTTGGTTCTCTTCTCCACTTTCTGAAGGATTGTTTTTTGGCTCTAATGATTTCCTTTATCTTACTGTTTAGCCACGCCGGCTGACGTTTAGTCTTTTTTCCCTTTTTTCTAATACGTGGAATATATTTGTCCTGAACCTCCAGGATGGTGTTTTTAAACAGCATCCACGCCTGATGCAAGTTTTTTACTCTGCGAGCTGCTCCTTTCAGTCTTTTTTTCACCATTTTTCTCATTTTGTCGTAATCACCCTTTCTATAGTTAAACGCTAGCGTACTTGATTTCCTAGTTTCACTTCCTTCAATGCCAATATCAAAACCGATCATATTATGATCACTGTTATCAAGCGGCCCTCGTATCGTTACCCCCTGCACTAGATCATGAGCACCACTAAGGACTAAGTCTAGTATTTTTCCTTCTCTTGTCGGCTCCTGAACTAGCTGTTCCATGAAGCTGTCCTTGATTTCATCAAGAAATCTTATGTCCCTTGCGTGTACAGATGTTACATTACCCCAGTCTATATGCGGGTAATTGAAATCCCCCATTATTATTGTGTTGCCCAGTTTGTTTGCGTCCCTGATTTCCTTTAACATTTCCGCATCCGTCTGTTCGTCCTGGCCAGGCGGACGGTAGTACACTCCTATCACTATCCTTTTCCCCTTTGCACATGGAATTTCAATCCACAGTGATTCCAAGGAGTGTTTTGCTTCCTGCAGAATTTTCAATCTATTTGATTCAAGGCTCTCGTTAATATACAATGCTACCCCTCCACCAATCCGATTCACCCTATCACTACGATATAATTTGTACCCCGGTATGACAGTGTCCCACTGGTTATCCTCCTTCCACCAGGTCTCAGAGATGCCTATTATATCTAATTTTTCATTTAGTGCAATATATTCTAACTCCCCCATCTTATTTCTTAGGCTCCTGGCATTCGCATATAGACATTTCAAACTATGTTTGTTGTTCCTAAGTACATCATGCTTAGTACTTGACAGTATTAATTGGCAATCTTTGTCTGATTTTTATTGTTATTTAAAGATACCCGATCTACTACAATCTCTTTTGCAACCTCACTATCAGGATACTCTATCTTCCCTGTTATGGTGATATCTTTGAAAGATACCTTATCCCGAACCATGCTCTTTTGAGCGACTGTCGGCCTTCCCCCCATTTCTAGTTTAAAAGCTGCTCTATCTCCTTCTTAAACGCCGATGCCAGCAGCCTGGTCCCACTCTGGTTAAGATGGAGCCCATCCTTTCGGAATAGGCTCCCCCTTCCCCAGAATGTTGCCCAGTTCCTAACAAATCTAAAGCCCTCCTCCCTGCACCATCGTCTCATCCACGCATTGAGACTCTGGAGCTCTGCCTGTCTCTTGGGCCCTGCGCTTGGCACAGGTAGCATTTCAGAAAATGCTACCCTGGAGGATCTGGATTTCAGCTTTCTACCTAAGAGCCTAAATTTTGCTTCCAGAACCTCTCTCCCACATTTTCCTATGTCATTGGTACCCACATGTACCAAGACAGCGGACTCCTCCCCAGCACTATCTAGAATCCTATCTAGGTGACACGTGAGGTCCGCCACCTTCGCACCAGGCAGGCAAGTCACCAGGCGATCCTCACGTCCACCAGCCACCCAGCTCTCTATATGCCTAATGATCGAATCACCAAGTACAACAGCTGTCCTAACCTTTCCCTCCCGGGCAACATTTGGAGATATATCCTCGGTGCGAAAGGATAATACATCCCCTGGTGGGCAGGTCCTGGCTACAGGAGTACTTCCTACTTCACCAGGGTGATGCTCTCCTTCTAGGAGACCTCCCTCCTCCAAGGTAGCACAGGGGCTACCTGACTGGAGGTGGGACTTCTCTACAACATCCCTGTAGGTCTCCTCTATGTACCTCTCTGTCTCCCTCAGCTCCATCAAGTCTGCTACTCTAGCCTCAAGGGAACGGACACGTTCTCTGAGAGCTAGGAGCTCTTTGCATCGGGCACACACATATGACACCTCACCAATTGGGAGATAATCATACATGTGACACTCAATGCAAAAGACTGGATAGCACCCCTCTCGCTGCTGGACTGCTGACTCCATCTTAGTGTTTTTTGAGTTTTTCCGTAATTTAAAACTTGCTAAAGTATTAAGGATATCAGCCTATCACTAACTTACAGTTCCTCCTTTAAACCCCAATCTTCAAGTTCCGAAAGCACAAGCAAAATTTGTTCACTTACCAGAGAAATATCCTCTTCTCCCAGAACTTATTAGAAGGAAAGCTTTCGCGCGCCTAACGGCGCGCGGCACCTTGAGCAGAGGCCCCGAGTGGATCGGAACGGACCTGGGAGTCACTCTGGCGAAGGCTCCGAGGATATGCAGATGAGCTGCAAGTCCTCCACGGCACCTGAGAAGGCAACCGGTGGGAGAGCTGGGCACCTCTCAACCAAGAAAAGGCTTACCAGGGGTTAGGCCGAAGCCAGCATTCCTCCCCCTGAGGGTCACCTGATCCTGGCTAAGAAGTACCTGGTAGCAGCACCATAAGTAGGCCTATGAGGAAAGACCAAAGGTCCATCTAGCCCAGCATCCTGTCACCGACAGTGGCCAATCCAGGTCAAGGGCACCTGGCACGCTCCCCAAACGTAAAAACATTCCAGACAAGTTATACCTAAAAATGAGGAATTTTTCCAGTCCATTTAATAGCGGTCTATGGACTTGTCCTTTAGGAATCTATCTAACCCCTTTTTAAACTCCGTCAAGCTAACCGCCCGTACCACGTTCTCCGGCAATGAATTCCAGAGTCTAATTACACGTTGGGTGAAGAAAAATTTTCTCCGATTCGTTTTAAATTTACCACACTGTAGCTTCAACTCATGCCCTCTAGTCCTAGTATTTTTGGATAGCGTGAACAGTCGCTTCACATCCACCCGATCCATTCCACTCATTATTTTATACACTTCTATCATATCTCCCCTCAGCCGTCTCTTCTCCAAGCTGAAAAGCCCTAGCCTTCTCAGCCTCTCTTCATAGGAAAGTCGTCCCATCCCCACTATCATTTTCGTCGCCCTTCGCTGTACCTTTTCCAATTCTACTATATCTTTTTTGAGATACGGAGACCAGTACTGAACACAATACTCCAGGTGCGGTCGCACCATGGAGCGATACAACGGCATTATAACATCCGCACACCTGGACTCCATACCCTTCTTAATAACACCCAACATTCTATTCGCTTTCCTAGCCGCAGCAGCACACTGAGCAGAAGGTTTCAGCGTATCATCGACGACGACACCCAGATCCCTTTCTTGATCCGTAACTCCTAACGCGGAACCTTGCAAGACGTAGCTATAATTCGGGTTCCTCTTACCCACATGCATCACTTTGCACTTGTCAACATTGAACTTCATCTGCCACTTGCACGCCCATTCTCCCAGTCTCGCAAGGTCCTCCTGTAATCGTTCACATTCCTCCTGCGACTTGACGACCCTGAATAATTTTGTGTCATCGGCGAATTTAATTACCTCACTAGTTATTCCCATCTCTAGGTCATTTATAAATACATTAAAAAGCAACGGACCCAGCACAGACCCCTGCGGGACCCCACTAACTACCCTCCTCCACTGAGAATACTGGCCACGCAATCCTACTCTCTGCTTCCTATCTTTCAACCAGTTCTTAATCCATAATAATACCCTACCTCCGATTCCATGACTCTGCAATTTCTTCAGGAGTCTTTCGTGCGGCACTTTGTCAAACGCCTTCTGAAAATCCAGATATACAATATCAACCGGCTCCCCATTGTCCACATGTTTGCTTACCCCCTCAAAAAAATGCATTAGATTGGTGAGGCAAGACTTCCCTTCACTAAATCCGTGCTGACTTTGTCTCATCAGTCCATGTTTTTGTATATGCTCTGCAATTTTATTCTTAATAATAGCCTCCACCATCTTGCCCGGCACCGACGTCAGACTCACCGGTCTATAATTTCCCGGATCTCCTCTGGAACCTTTCTTAAAAATCGGAGTAACATTGGCTACCCTCCAGTCTTCCGGTATTACACTCGATTTTAGGGACAGATTGCATATTTCTAACAGTAGCTCCGCAAGTTCATTTTTTAGTTCTATTAATACTCTGGGATGAATACCATCAGGTCCCGGTGATTTACTACTCTTCAGCTTGCTGAACTGACCCATTACATCCTCCAAGGTTACAGAGAATTTGTTTAGTTTCTCCGACTCCCCCGCTTCAATATTCTTTCCGGCACCGGTGTCCCCCCCAAATCCTCCTCGGTGAAGACCGAAGCAAAGAATTCATTTAATTTCTCCGCTATGGCTTTGTCCTCCTTGATCGCCCCTTTAACACCATTTTCGTCCAGCGGCCCAACCGACTCTTTGGCCGGTTTCCTGCTTTTAATGTATCTAAAAAAGTTTTTACTATGTATTTTTGCTTCCAACGCTAATTTCTTCTCAAAGTCCTTTTTTGCCCTCCTTATCTCCGCTTTGCATTTGGCTTGGCATTCCTTATGATCTATCCTGTTACTTTCAGTTGGTTCTCTTCTCCACTTTCTGAAGGATTGTTTTTTGGCTCTAATGATTTCCTTTATCTTACTGTTTAGCCACGCCGGCTGACGTTTAGTCTTTTTTCCCTTTTTTCTAATACGTGGAATATATTTGTCCTGAACCTCCAGGATGGTGTTTTTAAACAGCATCCACGCCTGATGCAAGTTTTTTACTCTGCGAGCTGCTCCTTTCAGTCTTTTTTTCACCATTTTTCTCATTTTGTCGTAATCACCCTTCTATAGTTAAACGCTAGCGTACTTGATTTCCTAGTTTCACTTCCTTCAATGCCAATATCAAAACCGATCATATTATGATCACTGTTATCAAGCGGCCCTCGTATCGTTACCCCCTGCACTAGATCATGAGCACCACTAAGGACTAAGTCTAGTATTTTTCCTTCTCTTGTCGGCTCCTGAACTAGCTGTTCCATGAAGCTGTCCTTGATTTCATCAAGAAATCTTATGTCCCTTGCGTGTACAGATGTTACATTACCCCAGTCTATATGCGGGTAATTGAAATCCCCCATTATTATTGTGTTGCCCAGTTTGTTTGCGTCCCTGATTTCCTTTAACATTTCCGCATCCGTCTGTTCGTCCTGGCCAGGCGGACGGTAGTACACTCCTATCACTATCCTTTTCCCCTTTGCACATGGAATTTCAATCCACAGTGATTCCAAGGAGTGTTTTGCTTCCTGCAGAATTTTCAATCTATTTGATTCAAGGCTCTCGTTAATATACAATGCTACCCCTCCACCAATCCGATTCACCCTATCACTACGATATAATTTGTACCCCGGTATGACAGTGTCCCACTGGTTATCCTCCTTCCACCAGGTCTCAGAGATGCCTATTATATCTAATTTTTCATTTAGTGCAATATATTCTAACTCCCCCATCTTATTTCTTAGGCTCCTGGCATTCGCATATAGACATTTCAAACTATGTTTGTTGTTCCTAAGTACATCATGCTTAGTACTTGACAGTATTAATTGGCAATCTTTGTCTGATTTTTATTGTTATTTAAAGATACCCGATCTACTACAATCTCTTTTGCAACCTCACTATCAGGATACTCTATCTTCCCTGTTATGGTGATATCTTTGAAAGATACCTTATCCCGAACCATGCTCTTTTGAGCGACTGTCGGCCTTCCCCCCATTTCTAGTTTAAAAGCTGCTCTATCTCCTTCTTAAACGCCGATGCCAGCAGCCTGGTCCCACTCTGGTTAAGATGGAGCCCATCCTTTCGGAATAGGCTCCCCCTTCCCCAGAATGTTGCCCAGTTCCTAACAAATCTAAAGCCCTCCTCCCTGCACCATCGTCTCATCCACGCATTGAGACTCTGGAGCTCTGCCTGTCTCTTGGGCCCTGCGCGTGGCACAGGTAGCATTTCAGAAAATGCTACCCTGGAGGATCTGGATTTCAGCTTTCTACCTAAGAGCCTAAATTTTGCTTCCAGAACCTCTCTCCCACATTTTCCTATGTCATTGGTACCCACATGTACCAAGACAGCGGACTCCTCCCCAGCACTATCTAGAATCCTATCTAGGTGACACGTGAGGTCCGCCACCTTCGCACCAGGCAGGCAAGTCACCAGGCGATCCTCACGTCCACCAGCCACCCAGCTATCTATATGCCTAATGATCGAATCACCAAGTACAACAGCTGTCCTAACCTTTCCCTCCCGGGCAACATTTGGAGATATATCCTCGGTGCGAAAGGATAATACATCCCCTGGTGGGCAGGTCCTGGCTACAGGAGTACTTCCTACTTCACCAGGGTGATGCTCTCCTTCTAGGAGACCTCCCTCCTCCAAGGTAGCACAGGGGCTACCTGACTGGAGGTGGGACTTCTCTACAACATCCCTGTAGGTCTCCTCTATGTACCTCTCTGTCTCCCTCAGCTCCATCAAGTCTGCTACTCTAGCCTCAAGGGAACGGACACGTTCTCTGAGAGCTAGGAGCTCTTTGCATCGGGCACACACATATGACACCTCACCAATTGGGAGATAATCATACATGTGACACTCAATGCAAAAGACTGGATAGCACCCCTCTCGCTGCTGGACTGCTGACTCCATCTTAGTGTTTTTTGAGTTTTTCCGTAATTTAAAACTTGCTAAAGTATTAAGGATATCAGCCTATCACTAACTTACAGTTCCTCCTTTAAACCCCAATCTTCAAGTTCCGAAAGCACAAGCAAAATTTGTTCACTTACCAGAGAAATATCCTCTTCTCCCAGAACTTATTAGAAGGAAAGCTTTCGCGCGCCTAACGGCGCGCGGCACCTTGAGCAGAGGCCCCGAGTGGATCGGAACGGACCTGGGAGTCACTCTGGCGAAGGCTCCGAGGATATGCAGATGAGCTGCAAGTCCTCCACGGCACCTGAGAAGGCAACCGGTGGGAGAGCTGGGCACCTCTCAACCAAGAAAAGGCTTACCAGGGGTTAGGCCGAAGCCAGCATTCCTCCCCCTGAGGGTCACCTGATCCTGGCTAAGAAGTACCTGGTAGCAGCAATAAATGTGTATACTAAAAAGTATTTTGTTTGGAGTATCAGCTATTATCCTCGGTTTATGTTCACAAAGAGAGTCCTAGTTCTATATAGGATATTCTGTCATTTTTATTTAGGACTGTGGGATTTGCTTTTGCATATAATCCAGGTCACAAGCACCTGGCAAGATCCCCCCAAAATAAAACAGATTTTATGCAGCTTATCCCAGGAATAAGCAGTGGATTTTCCCATGTTCATCTTTTTGGGAGGCAGTTACTGCTGCCTCTCCTCCAAAGGTTGGCATGCTAGGTGACCATCCAGTTCACTTAATTGTAACATCAGCTCGTGCCATTTTTTAAAAGGCTAGCTGCACGTGGAGCACTTTATAATATATATACTCAAAGACACGGAGCAGAAGCAGACATTTTATGAAAACATATGAAATAGAGCGGCATTACTTGGAGCTCTCCACATGCAAGTAGGGACGAGAAATAACAGTTACATATCCCCACAAACAGCATGAACAATGACTGGAAGGAGATACTTACATCAAAGGCAATACACACTTCCCGCATCATTCAAGAAAATACTCCACCTTAAAAAGGAATTCCTTAATCATCCAACCCACACCCACAGCTGCTATACCATAGAGCAGAAATCAGAAAATGGAAAAAGCAGCTTAAGAAGAAATTTTAAAAAAGGGGGAAAATTAGAGAAAAGATCCAACCAGATACCCCAAAGTCACAAATCAGTTTTTTGTGTGTAAATGGTACCTAACCCTTCAAAAATCACTTCCATATTCTTCTAACAGCAATAACATTATTTTTGTTGTAATCCAATTTTAGTTGTATAAAGTAAAGCACAGGGCAGGTTTACAGTCATGCAATCAGCAGGACAGTGACATCTGAATTCCTGTCCAAACCGCCAAAATGTGCAATTAGAGAGTTGGTAAAGCATATTTTTCCTAGTATCTTCTCACCTTTCTTTCTCTTGGATCGCTCTGGCATCAGAATTCCTGGCAATTCCTCACAAGTGTCTTGAAGATGCTGAATTTCCATCACCTCAGGGATCCCATCCACTGTGACTGATACATGTGTGATAGGAGCCATCATCAAGTCATCTTCAGAAGCACCAAACATGGTGGCTAAGAAAGAAAAACAGAATATACAACAATCGCCTTTAGACTGCTGTCATAATGAGCCTTTCATATATTCCTCTTAGACAGAAAAACTTGTCAGGATAAACATAATTAATGCTTCACTTTCACTGTTGATGTTACAAATATACAAACCAATTTAACATTGTGTGCGCTCTTCTGAAAAGATAAAGCAGGACAGCCAGTTGGCTCAGTGGCCAGGCTACACACTGCCCATATGGGAGCGAAGGGTTGATTTCTGATCCTGTTCTTTGACTTGGCTAGGGCTGGGGACGCTGCTTGGCAACTAGCCAAGACGACAGCATTCTGGGCTACCACTGGATGCTCACTATGGTAGAGGAAAACAGCCCCGAGTTTTCTAAAAGGAGAAGTAATATTTCTTCTCATCTAAACTTTTGTGGGTTTTTTTTTTTAAATATTACAGTGAATCAACAAATGGGAAAGAAAAAGGGATTGTATGATAAACACTACCTGTGTCAGGTTTGGAGAAAAAGGGTGTGCCTGAGTACTGAGGAGAGGATAACTGGTAAAGGGACCCAGGGTTCTTCATCTGGACCAACCGCTGTTCCCTAAGAGTTGAGCCCTTGGGTTCGGGTGGCCAGAAGGACTTGGGTCCACAGAAGGCCCTCGCATGGAGGGAGACAGATCAAAAGGCAGAAAATTCCAGATACAGTCAGTGATAGGTCGGAAGAAAGGCCGGGCAAATCCCGGTCAAGGCAACGGTCAGATCAGGTGGTAGGCAAGGCAGTGTCCACGTCCAGGCGATGGTTAGGACAGGCGGCAGGCAAGGCAGTATCCGGGTCCAGGCAATAGTCAGGCAAGACAATATCCGGGTTCAGGCAATGGTCAGGTCAGGTGACAGGCAAGATAGTCAGGAAACAAAGCACCAGCTAGGAGAAACAAGTCCAAGAACCTGTTGCTGAGGCAATGAGCATGAGAGCAAGCTGACAATAAATGCTGCCTGGAGGGCAGAGGATTCCCCTGATTTCCCTCAGAAGTGCCAAGTGCTGCCCCTTGGAGGGGAAGTGTGGATGGCGAAGCATGCTTCCCCCAACACCGCCACCAATGGTGCTAAAACAAATGCCACCACATCCCAAGGCGGGCAGAAACACTGCAGCTGCCCCGAACTACCTGCAGTGCACCGGTGGATGTGCTGGTGCCCCGCGCCATCCCAACTGCACTGGTGCAAGTCGAGACCCAGAGGTGAAGGGGAAGGCGAGGGAGGTAAGGCGCAGCGGGAACCGTGACAACCTGCTTAAGATTTACTTTAACTAGTCACTGCCTGGGGAAGCTTTAGAGAGGGGGGGGGGGGGGATATCCACAGGACACTTCTAGAAAACTCAGGGCTATTCTCCTCTACAGCTGATAGTAAACATCCAGTGCCAGCCCAGCGTGCTGGCTTCTTGGCCAGCTGCAATGAAGCATTCCCAGCATTGGTTCACTATAATATTTTCCCTAAAACAAACTATTTACTTTGTTAGAAAAGGCCTCATGGTACAATTGGTAGGTTGTTTGCCTACTGAACTCATCATATTAAGTTCAGATCCCACACTGGGATTTCTGTCAGGTAGCTGTCCTCTGGCCAACTCACCATCCATCCACTTTTGCTCAGCAAATGAGTACCTGGCCTTAGCCAGGGGACTAAAGATGACCAGGGAAAATAATGGCAAAGCACCTCGTTAATAGTCTGCCAAGAAGCCGTCATGCAAGTGGCAGCCCCCATAAGTTATTCACTACTTGCATACAGGGGACTACCTTTAACTTTATCACTCAATTTGTTAGCCCTGTGTCTCTGCCAAATCAGCGAACCCAGCATTTTTGCAATATCTGGACTGTAGGTTTATTTATTTGCAGTTTTTCTTTCCTGCCAAATCACAAACGTTCTAGGTGGGTTCCTATAAACATATACCAATAAAGAACATGTAACACGTTGAGGCATATTTTCAAAGCACTTTGACTTATAAAGTTGCATAGTAATCTATGGAACTTTGTAAGTCTAAGTGCTTTGAAAAGTAAGCAACAAAGATAATCACATTAAAAAAAAAAGTTTTATTAATCTTTTATATTTCCTCAGCAATTCCAAATGTCGAGGATATTCAAAACAAGGTCACAGACTCTTTCAGCATAATAGGCAGTCCATTTCAACCATCAAAAACAGTGGTACACTACAAAGACTCATAAACCATTGAAAACTGCTTATACAATCAATTCACCATAGCTGCTACTGCTCCAACCGTTCACCCTTCATCAAGGAGCTTTAAAAGTGTCACAAAGCAGCACCGCTCACTCCAAAGGGAACATAGCAGAGAACAATCACTCTGCACCCTAAATCAGCCCCTCTTCTCTTCTTATTCGTGCCCCTGGCTGCCCCCTATCCCAGCTCCATGGTTCCAATTCCTTTTTATCTATAAATTATAAATTAAGCACTGCCCCAGAGGGCCCCCCACCATCTTAGTGGACCTTGTCATCGAGGAGGAGAGATCTCCAGTTGCTCCTGCCCTGCTGGCACTGTCTTGAAAATGGCACCCCTAGTGGTAGTCTCACACTATTACTGCAAGGGGTTATGTTTCCATATAAGGCTGTCCATAATATAAAATACCTTGGCCATCAATAGTGGAGATAGCTGAAGGCCCAGTAGTAGGCATGTGCTGAGCAATAATGACTTTATTGATAAGGCTTGGGCTTTTTCCCCTACCAGAAGTACTGATAGAACTGAAAAATGAACTTGCGGAGCTACTGTTAGTGACATGCAATTTATCCTTAAAATCGAGCATGGTACCAGAAGATTGGAGGGTGGCCAATGTAACGCCGATTTTTAAAAAAGGTTCCAGGGGAGATCCGGGAAATTATAGACCGGTGAGTCTGACGTCGGTGCCGGGAAAATGGTAGAGGCTATTATTAAAAACAAAATTACAGAGCACATCCGAGGACATGGATTACTGAGACCAAGTCAGCACGGCTTTAGTGTGGGGAAATCTTGCCTGACCAATTTACTTCAATTCTTTGAAGGAGTAAACAAACATGTGGACAAAGGGGAGCCGGTTGATATTGTGTATCTGGTTTTTCAAAAGGCGTTTGACAAGGTGCCTCATGAAAGGCTACAGAGGAAATTGGAGGGTCGTGGGATAGGAGGTAATGTCCTATTGTGGATTAAAAACTGGTTGAAGGATAGAAAACAGAGAGTGGGGTTAAATGGGCAGTATTCACAATGGAGAAGGGTAGTTAGTGGGGTTCCTCAGGCGTCAGTGCTAGGACCGCTGCTTTTTAATATATTTATAAATGATTTAGAGATGGGAGTAACTAGCAAGGTAATTAAATTTGCTGATGACACAAAGTTATTCAAAGTCGTTAATTCGCAAGAGCATTGTGAAAAATTACAGAAGGACCTTACGAGACTGGGAGACTGGGCGGCTAAATGGCAGATGACGTTTAATGTGAGCAAGTGTAAGGTGATGCATGTGGGGAAAAAAGAACCCAAATTATAGCTACATCATGCAAGGTTCCACGTTAAGAGTTAAGGACCAAGAAAAGGATCTGGGTGTCGTCGTTGATAATACACTGAAACCTTCTGCTCAGTGTGCTGCTGCGGCTAGGAAAGCAAATAGAATGTTAGGTATTATTAGGAAAGGTATAAAAAAATAGGTGTGAGGATGTTATAATGCCGTTGTATCATTCCATGGTGCGACCGCACCTTGAGTATTGTGTCCAATTCTGGTCGCCGCATCTCAAGAAAGATATAGTGGAATTGGAAAAGGTGCAGCGAAGGGCGATGAAAATGATAGCGGGGATGGGATGACTTCCCTATGAAGAAAGACTAAGGAGGCTAGGGCTTTTCAGCTTGGAGAAGAGACGGCTGAGGGGAGGCATGATAGACGTATATAAAATAATGAGTGGAGTGGAATAGGTGGATGTGAAGCGTCTGTTCACGCTTTCCAAAAATAGTAGGACTAGGGGGCATGCGATGAAACTACAGTGTAGTATATTTAAGACAAATAGGAGAAAATGTTTCTTCACCCAACGCGTAATTAAACTCTGGAGTTCGTTGCCGGAGAACGTGGTGAAGGCTTGGCAGAGTTTAAAAAGGGTTTGGACGGTTTCCTAAAGGACAAGTCCATAGACTGCTACTAAATGGACTTGGGAAAAATCCACAATTTCGGGAATAACATGTATAGAATGTTTGTACATTTGGGAAGCTGCCAGGTGCCCTTGACCTGGATTGGCCACTGTCGAGGACAGGATGCTGGGCTTGATGGGCCTTTGGTCTTTTCCCAGTATGGCATTACTTATGTACTTATGCCAGGGAAAGTGGATGCTTGGAATGGCCTTAAAGTTCATTCTCTCCTTTTGGCACAGTCAGAACTAAGCAAGAGAAGAGAATCAGCACAGTTTGGTTTTACTGTACATCTCTACTTACTTATCCCATATTTGCAAAACGATCTCTGTTTTGAAAATATGATAAGATTGCACCAGAATGGACTCAGTCCCCAAATAGGATTGTTACTGCCATTTTAATTAAAATGTTGCTTTGGCTTTCATGATTCTTCTTGGTATTTGAGTCAAAGCTGAGAGCACTTTGTCATCAAAAGATATTTCCAGCAGTCACTGTGTAAAAAAAATACTCCAGACCATATTATAACAAAATGACTCCCTTTTATCTCCTTGGCAATTTCCAACACTGGACAATAAAATCAGAGCATGGTTTCAGCTCATCATCTGTGAGATCCGAGAATGCCCCAGTTAAAATGAACAGGCATTTTAAATGTACATGCATTTGTTTAGAAACTAAAGCAGAGTGGTAAACAAAGATGTAGCAAGCTGTACCACATTTGGTGCAATTTTCTTATTTTCAAGCAGGAAAATGAATTTACAACTATAGGGGACCTAGATAAACAAGAAGATTAATTCTAGGAGAAAAATATCTGATAACTGAATGTCAAGGCAGCTGAATTACTACAATTACAGGCATGGTGGCCTCTGCTCTCCTCTAACTCAGTGCTTTGGTTTTTATGTTTTGAAGACTTTGAGGTGAATTCTTTTCCTGCCAGAAGAGGGTGACAAAAGGAAGAAAAGAGAGCATGCAAGCCTCTAGAAGTGCCCCTCCTCCTTTCGCCTGCCCTGCACATGGCAGCTGCTGAACATGCTATGATAGATATGTTACTGTATAACCCAGTACAGTGTAGTTGTTAGGGTCAAAGGGATCTGTGTGTCATATGTCAGGGTGGTGTGAGAGGCAAGGCAGCAATTTGACATTTATATGCCACATTATCCCGAACATACAATGTGGCTTACGATAAATAAAACAGGCAAGGTTTACAATACCATAAACAGCACTACGTACATCTAGTAGTGCTATAGAAATGATAAGTCGTTGTAGTAGTAATATCAAGTAAGAGCAGAGTAGAACAAATAAGATACATATAAGAACTAAACAACCCGTGCTTTTTTTGTGCCGGTACGGCGTACTGGCACCTTTTTCGTGAGGACCCGCTCCCGTCCGTTCCTGCCCCGCGCGTCGTTAAAAACATTACCCGTCACAATTCTCCGTCCCCTCCCCTGCCCTCCCCTACCCTCCATCAGCACGTCGCCTCTCTCCACTGCCCTCCCCTCTGCAAGTCGCGCGAACTGGTCCGGAAGTGAAGGCAGCAAGGCAGGCACGCAGCAGACAAGTTCCTCTCATCTTGCGTCGCTTCCCTTTAGCGCGCCCCGCCTTCATGGGCGGGACGCGCTGAGAGGGAAGCAACGCAAGAAGAGAGGAAGCTGTCTGCTGCGTGCCTGCCTTGCTGCCTTCACTTCTGGACCAGTTCGCGCGACTTGCAGAGGGCAGGGCAGTGGAGAGAGGTGACGTGCTGGACATGGAAGGTAGGTGAGGGGAGACAGAATCGCCGGACTTGCAGGGGAGAGAGGAGAAGTGCTGGGCATGGCTGAGGGGAGGGCAGGGGATGGAGGAGAAGTGCTGGGCATGGCTGAAGGGAGGGAGGCGACATGCTGGGCATGGATGAGGGGAGGGAGGCGACATGCTGGGCATGGAGGGGAGGGGAGAGAGAATCGTTGGACAAGGAGGAGAGGGCAGAGGAGAGATGAGAAGTGCTGGGCATGGATGAGGGGAGGGCAGGGGAGGGAGGCGACATGCTGGGCATGGAGGAGAGGGCAGGGGGAGAGGAGACATGCTGGACATGGGCAGGGGAGGGTAGGGGAAAGAGGAGAAGTGCTGGCCATAGATGAGGGGAGGGCAGGGGAGGGAGGCGACATGCTGGGCATGGAGGGGAGGGGAGAGAGAATCGCTGGACATGGAGGGGAGGGCAGGGGAGAGAGGAGAATCACTGGGCATGGGTGGCTGGAGGGGGGCAGGGGGAGAGGAGGGTTGCTGGACATGGGTGGATGGAGGGGAGAGGAGGGTTGCTGGACATGGATGGAGGGGAGGGAAGAGTGAGGAAGGAGATGAGATCAGGGAAAAGGAAGAGAGGAGAAAAACTGCACATGGATGAAGAAAATAGGCAGAAGCTGGATCCACTGGACAGTCAAGTCTGCAGAGTAGGACCCAGCTTTTACTTATGGATGTAGGGCAAGAAATGAAGAAGAAAAGTGGAAAGTAAAGAAATAAATGGAAAGGAAGCCCTGGAAACGGAGTTAAGAGGACAGATAGCAGCAGAATCAGATACTGGGCTAGCATGATCAGAAAAACAGTCACCAGACAACAAAGGTAGAAAAAATCATTTTATTTTCATTTTAGTGTCTGGAATATGTCCAATTTGAGAATTTACATCTGCTGTTACAGGTCTAGTATCCCACTGGGGATACTGGACCTGTAACAGCTTACAGAAATTATTTATAATAAAAATCACATTATTTTTTTCTCCTATACTACTATAATATTTTCAATGTCTGTTTATATGTGCCATGGCTGGTATAAGGGGTGTGGCTAATGTGGGTGTGGCTATAACAGGGGTGGAGCCATGTGGTGACCCCGCCCACAATGAGTACCGGCACCTTTTTTTCTACAAAAAAAGCACTATAAATAACAAACCATTGATGGCCAGTTACAATCTAACACACTCCATCAACGGGTAGAAACCTCTCAAAGATTAAAGTTTTCAGTCTTTTGCAAAATACCAAATAATCAGGCTGATCATTGATTGCCATTGAAAGTAAGTTGCACCACTTAGCACCTTGGTATCTAAAGTCTGCGGAGTGAACTGACTTATAGCGCACTCTCTTGCAATCTAAAAGATGAAGTCTAAGTCTATATAACACTGACAGAAGAGACAACAGCAACAGTGTGACAGAAAATAATTAATCAATTATAAGCTTCAAACAATTTAAGTTAGTGCAAGCATTGTAGTTATAAGTACTATACATTGAGTGAATAAAGAATTGACCTAATGTAAACTAAAATGACATTATGTATACATTTCACATAATTTGATATTATAAAGAAATTAGACAGGGGTTAATTGTTCTCTATTAATGTTGCCATTAGCATGTGGCCATTACAAAAAAATTAGGCATGAGCACTCACCGACCCCTATTTTGTAGGCAGTAAGGGCTCGTGCTAATCAGTCAGTGTGTGGTAATGTACCTGTGCTGATTATTTATTTGGATTTTGCTCACACCTTTTTCAGTAGTAGCTCAATGTGAGTTACATTCAGGTACACTGGGCATTTATCTGTCCTTGGAGGTCTCACAATCTAAGGGGTATATTTACTAAGGTGCGCTAGCATTTTTAATGTGCGCTTAAAACCAGCACGCGCTAACTGTATAGGTGCCCACAGGAATAGTATGGACGCCTACACGGTTAGCAAGTGCCAAAATATCCAGAAATATCCAGAGTACCTGAATGTAACTCACCTTGAGCTACTACTGAAAAAGGGGTGAGCAAAATCTAAATAAATGGTTAGAGTGCACCATGTAAACCACTTTGTGTCTCCTTGAAGTCTTAGGAACCAGTTCTGCAGGTGCTAGTGAGTGCTGAGCACCCCCAGAATTGAGCAAGTTCCTTCACTGTGTCACAGAGAGATAGTAGCGAAATAAAGTGTATCTAAGCCTATGGAGAAAATAAGAAGAGAGATAATTGGAGATAAGGGACAGCAAAAGCCAGGAGAAGGCAGAGAATCGGAGATCCAGAGGGTAGAGAGCCCACACTGCCCAAGGGACTGATGTAGTAAGTTTGTTTTAGAGCTGAGTACCCACAGTGTAATGCCAAATTTTTGCTCACCAATACGGTAACCAAATTACCCGCAAACAGACCCTGGACAAAACTCATGCGCTAGCCTGGGAAAGCACATAGGACATATGCACACACTCATGTGCTATGGAAGCTAGGAGAGGGAAGGGCAATCCACCCAGGTGAATGAACAACAAAATCCCACAAAACCAACAGTAAACAGGAGGCAGGCCTGTGGCCGAAACACAGATATATGTCGAGTCTGTAATAAAGTCTCTTTGTTTCGACCCTACTGTTCCAGACTCTGGGGCCTATGGAAGCTAGGGCCACACACAGAGGTTTGAGCAGAAAAGCAGTATCAACACACATCTGTGCATGTTCTGGAATGCTATTCTGTGTATTTTTATGCACAGCATAACATTCCAGATAATCTCTACCACACAAAAATCTGTACTGAGAGGATTTAATCAATTCTAAATAATATATTGGGTTCATCCCTCCCAATCTCAGACCACTTGAAAATCTTAGGCATGACAATTGACCGCAACCTAACACTAGAAAGCCAAGCTAAGAACACGACCAAGAAAATGTTCCATACTATATGGAAGCTCAAACATATAAAACCTTACTTTCCCTGGGATTCATTCTGCAACATGATCCAAATCATGGTGCTAACCCATGTAGACTACTGCAATAGTATTTACGTAGGCTGCAAAGATCAAATCATAAGAAAACTACAGATAGCACAAAACATGGCTGCCAGACTCATCTTCGGAAAAACACACCTGGAAAGTGCGAAACCCCTCCTAAGAAGCTTACATTGGCTTCCTATTAATGCTCGCATAACTTTCAAAATATGCACAATAGTCCACAAATCATCTACAGACTCGCACCAGATTACATGACAGAACTTATCGATCTACCAATAAGAAACGTGACGAGAACAGCAAGAACCTACCTAACCCTTCACTACCCCAATTGCAAAGGTATAAAATACAAATCTTCACATGCCACCAGACTCTCGTTTGTAGGCACACAACTGTGGAATTCACTACCCAAAGACCTGAAACTCATAGAAAACTACCTACAATTCAGAAAAATACCCCCTGAAAACACATATTTTCAAGATGTCTTTCCCACCTGGATCTGCCTAATCCCACACCACCATACATCACGAAAAGTTCAGAAATGGAAAACAATAATATTAACCTCTCTCACAATATGCTAATATATCAACCTAAGCATTTATTGTACTTCTGTATTACGTACAAGACTTCTACACATTTTGTAACCACATTTTTAGCAATATGTAAGCCACATTGAACCCAGCCATATGGTGGGAAAATGTGGGATACAAATGCAATAAATAAATAAATAAAATATAACTCTTTGAAAGTATCGGAGAACCACTTCAATCCTGCTGTATATATTGCCCAAGAATGTTTGGGGGAAAAAATAATTTTTTTTATAAGTGAATAGAACCTGTCAGCGTATCACCATACTGTGTAAGACACTCATCAGTGCCAATCTTTTAGAAACAACAGATCAAAAGAGGCCATTATTGCTTATTATGGTGATGTTTTCCACACATCCCTGAGGCTCTATATTGTGGAAAAAATTCAAAACTTAGTTCATCATAGCCTACTCACATATGCTCCAGATGGAATTTCAACTGGGACAGAAGAAAGCAATCTGCAAGGACAGCTCCTGAAGAAGAGTCCGAAACGGGGCAGTGAAATCAGTCTTCCAAGTTTTTCATCAAGTTAGGGAGAAGGGGGGGGGAGGGGAGGGAAGGGAAATGGGACTTGATATACCGCCTTTCTGTGGTATTTTGCAACTACATTCAAAGCAGTTTACATATATACAGGTACTTATTTTGTACCTGGGGCAATGGAGGATTAAGTGACTTGCCCACAGTCACAAGGAGCTGCAGTGGGAATTGAACCCATTTCCCCAGGATCAATAACCACTAGGCTACTCCTGAATTTGTTATGAATTAAGTTTTGAATTTTTGCGGGCATATTTGAAGGTGAATTGAGCACAACTGAACATAAATTCTTATTTATGAACATAAATTTGTGATTAATGATATATTCCACAATGTAGAGGTTGGAAAACGTCACCATAATAAGGTAAAATTATGTATAATCATACCTGATAATTTTCTTTCCATTAATCATAGCTGATCAATCCATAGACTGGTGGGTTGTGTCCATCTACCAGCAGGTGGAGATAGAGAGCAAACTTTTGCCTCCCTATATGTGGTCATGTGCTGCCGGAAACTCCTCAGTATGTCGATATCAAAGCTCCATCCACAGGACTCAGCACTTAGAGAATTACACCCACGAAGGGACACTCTGCCCAGCTCACCACCGCCGAAACGGGGGAGGGGAATTAACCCAGCTCATCCCCACACAAGTGGGGGAGGGGAATCCGTCCAGCTCATCCCCGCGGAGCGGGGGAGGGACACCACACCCGCCGATGCGGGGGGATCTGGCTTATCCTGCAACCGCAACCGCGGGAGGAGCTGACTGACCCTAACACCGCCGAAGCGGGAGGGGTACAAAACTGCCCTACAGCCGCACGAAGCGGGAGGGAGTGCCGGCAGAATTTTAAGTCTCAATCCAGCCCCGTAAAACGGAGGGGAGAGGAATGCAGCAGCTCACTGTAACACAAACTCGTCTTAACTCTTGAAGAATCCAAGTGAAAAAACTTGAACACGAAGTCTTTCTGAAGTAACTGAAGACTAAACTCGAACCTGAAATGCAACCAGAATAAAACAATACAGATATCTGGGAGGGGCTATGGATTGATCAGCTATGATTAATGGAAAGAAAATTATCAGGTATGATTATACATAATTTTACCTTCCATATCATCAAGCTGATCAATCCATAGACTGGTGGGATGTACCGAAGCAGTACTCACCCAGGGCGGGACCTAGAAATCCCTGACCGCAACACTGAAGCTCCAAACCGGGCCTCCGCCCGAGCAGCCACAGTCAAGCGGTAATGCTTGGAGAATGTATGGGCCGAAGCCCAAGTTGCCGCCTTGCATATCTCTTCCAAGGAGACGGAACCGGCCTCTGCCATCGAGGCCGCCTGAGCTCTTGTGGAGTGAGCCTTCAGCTGGATAGGCGGCACCTTCCCCGCGGCCACATAAGCCGCTGCAATGGCTTCCTGGACCCATCTTGCCACTGTAGGCTTAGCAGCCTGCAGACCCTTACGAGGACCTGCAAACAGGACAAACAGATGATCCGATTTCCGGAAATCATTGGTCACTTCCAAGTATCTGATGATGACTCGTCTCACATCCAGATATTCAAGAGCGGAGTACTCCTCTGGGTAGTCCTCCCTACGAAAGGAAGGGAGACAGAGCTGCTGATTCACATGGAAGCGAGAACCAATCTTGGGCAGGAAGGAAGGCACTGTGCGAATAGTCACTCCTGCCTCAGTGAACTGCAGAAAAGGCTCTCGACATGAGAGCGCCTGGAGCTCGGAAACTCTTCTGTCTGAAGTGATAGCCACCAAAAAGACTGCTTTCAACGTCAGGTCTTTCAGAGATGCCCTCGACAAGGGTTCCAAAGGCGGCTTCTGCAATGCTCTTAGCACCAGGTTGAGATTCCACGCAGGCACCACTGAGTGCAGAGGAGGGCGCAGGTGATTAACTCCCTTGAGAAAGCGCACCACATCTGGCTGCGAAGCCAGGGAAGCACCCTTCAGGCGGCCCCTGAAGCAAGCCAGAGCCGCTACCTGGACTTCAAGGGAACTGAGCGACAGGCCTTTCTCCAGACCTTCTTGCAGGAACGCAAACACTGAAGAAATTGGAGCAGTGAAGGGAGAAAGTGAGCCTGCTTCACACCATGCTGCAAAGATACGCCAAACCCTGGCGTAAGCAGTAGAAGTAGAGCGCTTCCTCGCTCTCAGCATAGTGGCGATGACCTTGTCTGAGAAGCCCTTCTTCCTCAGACGCTGCCGCTCAATAGCCAGGCCGTAAGACCAAAGGGAGAGGGATCCTCCATCACCACGGGACCCTGATGTAACAGGCCCTGCTCCACTGACAGCCGCAGAGGATCGTCGACTGAGAGCCTGAACAAGTCCGCATACCAGGGACGTCTGGGCCAATTCCGGACCCACCAGGATTACCCTGCCGGGATGCTTTGCCACCCGGTCTAGCACCCTGCCCAACATGGGCCAGGGCGGGAACACATAGAGGAGCTCTTGTGTCGGCCACTGTTGGAGAAGAGCATCTACTCCCAGGGATCGAGGGTCCCGTCCTCTGCTGAAAAAGCGCGGCACTTGGCCATTGGCCGATGACGCCATCAGATCTAGGCTCGGCTGGCCCCAGCGCTTCGTGATGTCCAAGAACGCCTGAGCAGATAGTTGCCACTCTCCGGGCTCCAAGGTATGGCGACTGAGAAAGTCCGCCTTGACATTCATGACTCCGGCAATGTGGGCCGCTGAAAGCTGCTCCAGGTTCGCTTCCGCCCACTGGCAAAGACTCATAGCCTCCTTGGCTAGAGGGGCGCTCTGGTACCTCCCTGGCGGTTGATATAGGCCACAGCCATGGCATTGTCCGACAGGACCCGTACAGGCTTCAACACCAGTACCGGGATGAACTCCAATAACACCAACCGAATGGCTCTGAGTTCCAGGAGGTTGATAGACCACTTGCCTCTGCAGGAGACTAGAGCCCCTGCGCTGTCCTTCCCAAGCAGTGGGCTCCCCAGCCTATCAAAGAGGCGTCTGTCGTGACGACAATCCACTCCGGGGTCACCAGAGGCAATCCTGCAGACAACTTGTCTGTCTGCGTCCACCAGCTCAGCGCCTTGCGCACTGCTGGGTCCACGGGAAGGCGCACAGCATAATCCTCCGACATCGGAGTCCAGCGCAGCAGCAGAGAAAGCTGTAGTGGTCTCATATGAGCCCTGGCCCAGGGCACTACTTCCATCGTGGCCGTCATAGAGCCCAACAGCTGCACGTAGTCCCAAGCCCGAATAGGAGAGGCTACTAGGAACTAGTCCACCTGAGCCTGAAGCTTGACAATCCGATTGTCTGGCAGGAACACTCTGCCCACTTGGGTGTCGAATCGAACTCCCAGATACACCAGGGACTGAGTCGGGCGCAGCTGGCTCTTCTTCCAGTTGATGATCCATCCCAGGGAGCTCAAAAGAGCAACTACCCGGTCCATAGCTTTGCCGCACTCTGCATAAGAGGGGGCTCGGATCAACCAGTCGTCCAGATAAGGATGGACTTGTACTCCTTCCTTTAGCAGGAAGGCCGCTATGACCCCCATTACTTTGGAAAAGGTCCGCGGAGCAGTAGCCAACCCGAAAGGGAGGGCTCTGAACTGGAAGTGTCGTCTCAGGACTGTAAAACGCAGAAAGCGTTGGAGAGGAGGCCAGATGGGAATATGCAGGTACGCTTCCTTGATGTCCAAGGAAGCCAAGAACTCTCCTGCCTTCACTGCCGCTATAACAGAGCGGAGAGTCTCCATGCGAAAGTGCCTCACTTTCCAGGCCCGATTGACCCCTTTGAGGTCGAGGATAGGCCGGACAGAACCTCCTTTCTTTGGAACCACAAAGGAAATGGAGTAACGTCCCTTGCCAATCTGATTTTTTGGCACCGGAACGACCGCACCCAGGCGGATCAGGTTGTCCAAGGTCTGCTGCACTACCACAGCTTGACCGGAGACTTGCAGGGAGAGAGTACAAACCCGTCTCTTAAGGGTTGGCAGAACTCTAGCTTGTAGCCGTCTCTGATGACTTCCAGCACCCACGCGTCTGAAGTTATAGTGGTCCACTCGCCCAGAAACGAGGACAGCCGTCCTCCAATCTGCACTGGGGCGTGGACCAAGGCCCCGTCATTGGGTACGAGACCCTGGGGGAGGACCGGAGGGAGCACCTCCGGGACGGCGGTCTCTGCGAAAGGAATGCTGCTTGGGGGAGAAATTCCTCTTGAAGGAAGAGGGGGCAGAGGAACCCGACTTGCCCGGGCGGTATGGAGGTATCGGGACGAGTACTAACCCGAGCCCTGACCTCTGGTAATTTCTTGCCCTTAGACGTGCCGAGATCGGTCACGATTTTGTCCAGCTCGACCCCAAAGAGCAGCTTGCCTTTAAAAGGCAATCTAGCCAGGCGGGATTTAGAGGCGTGGTCAGCAGACCAATGTTTCAGCCAAAGCCACCGCCGCGCAGAGACTGTCTGAGCCATGCCTTTAGCTGAGGCTCTCCAGACATCATACAGCAAGTCTGCCAAATAGGCTAAGCCCGATTCCAGGGCCGGCCAATCAGCCCTCAAGGAATGATCCGAGGGGGAAGCCCGCTGCACCATAGTCCGGCACGCCCTGGCCACATAGGAGCCGCAAACTGAGGCCTGCAAACTTAAAGCAGCTGCCTCCAAGGACGACCTTAAGGCCGCCTCCAATCTTCTGTCTTGGGCGTCCTTTAGGGCCGTGCCACCTTCCACCGGCAACGCCGTTTTCTTAGTCACCGCAGTGATTAAAGAATCCACGGTAGGCCACAGATAGGCCTCACGTTCACTCACAGCCAAAGGATAGAGGCGGGACATAGCCCTAGCCACTTTAAGGCTCGTTTCCGGGACATCCCATTGAGCCGCAATTAAGGTGTGCATGGCATCATGCACGTGGAAGGTTCTAGGCGGGCGCTTCGTCCCCAGCATAATGGCAGAGCCAACAGGGGCTGAGGGAGAGACGTCCTCCGGAGAGGAAATCTTCAAAGTGTCCATGGCCTGTAACAACAGGTTGGGCAAATCCTCTGGGCTAAAAAGCCGCGCTGCAGAGGGGTCATCCGCTCCATCCGAGCGGGGATCTATCTCCTCCAAGGAATCCGCAAAGGATCGTTGGGAGACCTCAGACACGCTGCCCTCATCTACATCGGAGGAGACAAAAGTCCTCCAAGGCCTGGAAATCAACCCGAGGGCGTTTACCTCTGGGAACCTCAACCTCTTTATCAGAAGAGGGAGCAGGGGCAGCGTTTTGCATGAGGAAAGCCTGATGCAGCAGCAAAACAAACTCGGGGGAGAAACCCCCCAGACTGTGCACTTCCGCAGCCTGGGCAACAGCCCTAGACGCACTCTCAACCGGCGCTCGCAATAGCGGGGGAGAGACATGCTGCGCATCCAAAATGGCGTCCGGCGCGAAACTCCGTGAAGGAGCCGCGCGGGAAGAACGGCGCTTAACTTTAGCCGCTTTTGTGCCGTCGCCCAAATTAAGGGCGTTCATGGCATTAATGTCTCCAACCTCAAGGGCGGCCCCGAAGAAGCCGTCCGAGCCGCGTGGCCGGCCAAGATGGCGGAGGCGAGGAGCGGGGGTTGGGCGTTTATGGCGGGAAAAAACCGCCACGCCGGAGGAACGACCGGGACATTCATCGGTCACTAAACTATCACCCATCAAGGGCGAATCAGGTTGTAAAACCCCCGCATCCCCTCTAGAAGCGCTCCAGCGATCCGGGGAGCGACCCTTTGCGCCCTCGCCCTCCGACGCCATTGCCACGAGGAGAAGAATCGGGGAACCCCCTGCCCGCTATAAAAAGGTAAAATTACCTGCTTGCCGCTCCGAGCTATAACGAACTGGTGTCCCAGTGAGTAGCTGCAATGAACGTTTAAAGAAACGTCGAATTAAACGCCTTTAAAGACGTTTAAAAATATATATTTTTTTTTTTTTTAAACGGAGCCAGCGGGAGGGGGGAGAAAAGGAGGGACCTGGCACCACCAGGTTTGCACTTGCTCAAAAGAGCCCTCAACCCCAAGCCTCAACAAAACCTAAGGATTAGGCTTGGAGGCCTAGCCAGAGCTGCTGCTGTGTGTGACCACCACCTGCTGAGATAGAGAACATACTGGGGAGTTTCCGGCAGCACATGACCACATATAGGGAGGCAAAAGTTTGCTCTCTATCTCCACCTGCTGGTAGATGGACACAACCCACCAGTCTATGGATTGATCAGCTTGATGATATGGAAGCAATAGTGGCTTCTTGTAGGATTTTGATTTGCTGTTTCTATAACACTGGCACTGGTGAGTGTCTTAAATAGTATGGTGAAATGCTGAGAGGTTCTCATCACATATAAAAGAAATTTGGGGGAATATACAGCAATTGTTAGGGTTGAAATGGTTCTCAGATACTTTCAGAGTTATACTATTCAGTACAGCATTCCAGCATGTGCACAGATGTGTGCTGGTATAATTTTCTTCTGCTCAGATCCATATGCAGCTCTTATTGCCCTTAACACAAAACCGTGTGCTCTCACCAGTTCCGATCTTTCTGTACACCTCCCCCTCAGTTCTATCTTTTACTCATGCTGTTCATGGAGGCCAGAAAAAGGTTGCAAGCCCTGTACATTGGCAGCAAAAAGAAGAAATGGGCATTAGGATCCCACAAATAGTACTAGGGAAAAAGAAGCTAATCCTTCCTCATGCTTGACACTGTCCTCTGCATCTGCACAGAAGAGCTCATAGCCTCATTACCAAGATTCTAAATATGATGCACACTACTGTCTAATGCAAGGCTTTGCACAGTTTTAGCTTCCGGGCAAAACCCTTGTTTGCACCTATGTGCCCACAAAATTGTGCAACGAAGCCATGCTAACTGCTAACTTTACTGTTATCAGCCCCCAAGTTTCTAAATGTGACTTCAGTAAGCAAACTACATCCCTGCCTCTTGTCTGTATCTAAAAAAAAAAAAAGCACCGACATGGATAGAACAGAATTGTGTTAAATAAATAAAAGCAATTTACTTTGATTTAGCGTATATATTTTCATTGGTAGTTCAAGATGAGAGGGGCATAGTCTCTCCCCAGGGGGCTTACAGCCTAACGGATAGATATAGATATACTTAACCTGTGTTAATGCATTAACATGAATCATTAGTAAAATATGTCACCCTGGCAGTTATATTCCACTTCCAAGGACACTTCCTTTTCAAACGTGAAATACAATAAAAACACACACAATTTTAATAAAACCACTAAGCAAGCATTTACTGTAGTCACAGGCTCAGTCATCCAGGGCCTGCTTTAAATAACATGTGTTAATACATTAACACTAGTTAATCTAGCCTTAAATTTGTATGTGAGCCAAGGGAGGGTACAGTGCCTTATCCAAGGTCCCAAGGAGTATCAGCAGGATGTGAACCGTAAGTTCCCTTTTCTCAGACTACAGCTCTAGCCACTCCGTTACTCCCCCACTCCTCTTCAGACATACAAGCTGCCATGTCTTGCCAATATCTAATCAAGGGACTCTCACCACCTCTCTATTGAACTCGAGATACAATGCTTTTCACATAAAATTATTTAACTCTCCTGCAGTTCACTGTGCATAACAAACTGTATACAGAACATGTACGTTAAGACTCAAGCCACATTTCATTCACAGGATTCTTGTCAGGGCCTGATATTTTTTCCTGGCATAACAGAGGAATTATCCAAAAATATTGCATATGAGCTTTCAGAACTATACAAGTCCCTTGGTTCAGATCTGACATACAGGGCAATTCTCTCACATAGCACCTAGAAAGAAAAGACACGTGGAGGCGTATTTTCAAAGCAATTAGATTTACAAAGTTCCATAGGTTCCTATGCAACTTTGTAAATCTAAGTGCTTTGAAAATGAGCCCCATAGGCACTTATTTTATTTTTTTTAAAGGCAATATATATGTAGCTATATGCCCTAAGTACATATGATACACCTTTGAGGGAGGTAATTATGTGCATGTATAAGCCAATAAGAATACACACAGAAGTGCTAATCTCACCCTCGCTGTGCCTGTTCTCTGCGCTTGGGTATGTCTGCATATATGCCCTGGTATTCTATATAATCGCTCCAAGATTTCTGCAGGGAAATCAAAGCATATTCCATAACAATGCACATAACTTAATTAGTTAACAAGCCAATTAGTGCTGATAATTAGATGTTAACCAATTATCAGCACTAATTGGCATTAATTAGAATTTACACACACTACTTGCTAAGCGTATTCTGTAGCATGGTATGCGTAAATATAAGTCACATAGTTGAAAAGTAGGCATAATTATGGGTGTGGAATGGGCAGGTCATGGGCATTTCTAAAATCTAGGCGCATTGTTATAGAATACACCGCCTAATTTATAGAATACGTGCCTAATTTAGACAATGGAACTTACACCAGGTTTTACTTGGCCTAATTGACCGTGACTAAATTTAGTTGTGTGGACCAGCACTTGGTGTATTCTATAAACTGCGCAGAAATTTAGGCTTATTCTATAAAGTATGTCTAAAGTAAAACCTACTTTATAGAATACTAGTAAAAAAGCCCTGTTTCTGATGCAAATGAAACGGGGGCTAGCAATGTTTTCTTCTGTGTGCATGTGGGAGTGTGTGTGTCCCTGCCCTCTGGCCTCTCTCCCCTCTGAGTCCTTCACTGTTACAGAGCCAGCGATTTGATTTCGTGCTCTGCTGTTTTCCTTCACTGACTATGTTACAGAGAGGGCGGGGCAGACACTCATACGAAAACCGGATATCTCGCCCCCTTCACACTTCCGGCTGGAGGCTTCATAGAACGTTGGTGTTGCCTTTTATATAGAGAGATGCCTAAGCGAATTTCATTTCATCACCAAATTTTTACATGTGATATATAGAATTTAGCCCATATTGTGTAAAAATAAGTGCTGTTTCTGGGTTCAGTGCTTGTGTTACAGCTGTGCACTGACAGCTTAGAACACAGCTTTCTAATGCAAGCCTAATGTGAAATTTTTGCTTGCTGATGCAGTAACCAAACTATATGCAAATAGGACCTGACCAAAACCTGTACGTCATCCTGGAAGAGCACACCGGATGCATGCATAAAAGGTTCTGTGTGAAGGTAGCTGGAGTTGCACACAAATCTGAGCAGAAAATATGCATCGACACGCATCTGTGCATGTTCTGGAATGCTGTTCTGTGCATATTTTTGCAGTACCAATATTTATATGAAGTATAGCCTTCCAGAATCCAAAATATAGAACAGAAAAAGTTCTCTACGATGACGAATCACAGAAGGCAAAAGTAGAGACTAATAGACGATTCACCACTGGAGACGTGAGTCCAACAGTCTTTATTATATCAGAGATAACGACCCGACACAGGCCGTGTTTCGACGCTAAAAAGCGTCTGCATCAGGGGTCAATAAATACACCAAGTAATGAATGCAAAACGAAGAGTCCTACTTGTATATGTGTTGTCAACTCACTGATCACGTAGCACCAAACAGAATGTGCTGGATACAAACTATCAGAGCAAAATGTGCTAATACAGTTTTCTTGTTCACAGCTCTAGCCACCCTTAGCACAGAACCGTGTGCTCTCATGGTCCAGTTCTTCTAGCACATCTCCCCTTAGCTCTGCCTTTTACCCATGCTCTTTATGGAGGTCAGAAAATAGTTGTGGGTCCTGTACTCGTGCTCTCTCAGCCCTCTAGCCAAATTAGTTCAAGACCCTGGCTTTAGAGCTTGCTAAGCTGATGACATTTTAGTAGCATACCTAGATCCAAAACAACCTGATCTCAACAGTTGCATCACTGACTCAACCATACTGCTGGCTGGTCATCCGACAACTGACTAGTTTTAAACCCCGTCAAGACATCCCCTCTGTCCACCTTCTCCTAGGTCACCCTGTTAAATTGGTGAATTCCTTTAAATATTTAGGCACGGTCCTCGATTTTCAGCTTCCCTTTGAACCTCAGGTTCCTGCTACAGCTGGCAGCTTCTTGTTTGCCTCATGACAATTTCGGTCCATCCAGCATTACACTTAGATAATTCTGCCCAACATTCTATTTGTACTATTGACATCCCAGCTTGATTATGGCACTTTCCCTGATAATAAAGGTTCAATTATCCTAACACCAATACCAAAAAACAATTCAATCACCAAAACTGATGTAACAAACTACAGACCAGTAGCCTCCATTCCTTTGATGATAAAGGTGATGGAAGGAATAGTAGTAGCGCAAACTATGGACTACCTTTCACATTTCTCCTTACTACATAAATCGAAATCAGGTTTCAGACCATGCAGTAGAACCGAGACTGTCCTTACTACCCTAGTATCAAATCTCAGAAAAGAAATTATCATAGGGTCTAAGATCTTAATAATGCAGTTCGATATGTCTAGCGCATTCGATGTAGTAGATCATAATATCCTACTAAACATACTAGACAACCTTGGTATACGTGGCAAAGTCCACAGATGGTTTCAATGATTCCTGAAATCAAGATCTTACAAAGTGAAAATGAAAAGGACCTTATCCTTTCCTTGGTCACTGGACTGTGGCGTCCCTCAGGACACTCCATTATCACCCATTCTGTTTAACATAATGATGTCACCACTAGGCAACAGATTAGAAACAGCAGTTTGACTTATGTTTAACTTTTTTGCCCTATATATCACCTTGAGTGAATTCTTTTAAAATGGCGGTAAATAAATCCTAATAAACAAGTACATTGTGAAGAAACGGTGTGTTTTAAGCCTGTAAAATATATTGGATATTTTCCTGTCTTAAATATGTCTGAAGTGTATTTCTCCTGTTTGGCCAGCAGATGGTGCATGTATATGCTTAAAGCTGTTACAGAGGACTGACTTCTCTTTCTTTTAGTTGGCACACAAATAATAGGAAGTGCCTATAGTGATGTAACCAGTTTTTATTTGAGAGAGAGAGAGAGAGAGAGAGAGATATCTTTCCTTCCTCCTCCCCCCCCCCCCCCCCAATTGGAGGGTTGGCCCCTGCAGTGAAGTTACAGCCGGTATTCACTACACACATCGATGGTTCTAAATAATGCAAACAGAGGTCAGGCTGGGTTCCCTGCCTGTCCACTTTAATAGAAGAGAGAACCATCAAAGAACTAGGAAGATGGAGGAGTTCAAGATATGTAACGGGTGAATAGGAGAGGGAGAGGGTTGTGGAGAGGCATAAGGAAAACTGGGAGGAAAAGGAAAAATAAATAGGTATGACAGATGCAGGATGAAAGGAGATCAAAGATTCTACTTATCAAAATGACTCATAAATGTTACACTGTCAATGTAAAGAGGTATATACCCCATCAACCTGTGTACCTTAAGAGTCCATATTACACTAATTAACCTCAGCAGAATTTCCTAAGAGGCTGGTTTACTAGGAAGGGTCTGAGGGCAGAATAAAAGCACAGAGCAGGGTAAAGGAATACATTGCATCCCTGAAAAAGTCCTACAAGTCTGAGAATGAAGAACCATAATTGCTGCTCTGAAGCAACCGTGGCTTCCTTGTCATCAAGCAGATGAATCCATTATGAGTGGGTTGTGTCCATCAACCAGCAGGGGGAGATAGAGAGCACTGAAAAACCACAGTGCCTCATGGCCATCTAGCTCCATCTGCCTCTTCCGTATTCTCCATCTCCCCAGCAGGGTGGTTGCAGCTTGTTCAAGCTCCTTCAGAAAATCTGCCTGGGGTGGCTCCTGTGCTTTTGCCAGTTGTAGCAGGGGTGTGGTGGCTGATGGTGCCCACTTTAAAGGCAAATAGGTTAGCCCTTTCCTTGCCTTACCCCCGATGTGGAAGTAGACAAATAGGCAAGCCCTGTCCCTGCCTTTGCCCAAGCTGTGGATGCAGGCACATAGGTTCGCTCTTTCCCACGCTACTGATCCTCCGGAGTTGGAAATTTGCCTCTTTCGCTGTTGCCTCAAACGTTCCTCACAGCGTTTAAAAAAAAAAGGTTGCATCGCGCTTTGGCGCTGCGATCCCAGAAAAGAGGTTTTCTTCCGATTGTGCAGCGTGACCGGAGCTCGGAGACATGGTCTGGTGAGGTAAGAGCTTTTTCTAGCTCCACCAGGGAGGGCCCGCGTTCGGGACGATTTTGGCACGAGTCCGCCATTTTGAAATTCCACCGTTTTCGGCGATGGCTGCTGAGAAAGTAAAGCGCTGTTCCGTTTCTGGCAAGCGCAAATCTGCAGCGGGGCTCTGTAAGGCATGCTTTTCAGATGGTAGAGCCGGCCTGAGCATGGCGAGCGATGTTCCTTCCCGCTCCGTGGAGCTGGCAGCGGGCGCCATTTTGGAACAGCATGGCGAGACCCCCTGCTGAGGCAGAGGGGTTTGAGCCTGGAGGGGCACCTCGTGTAGAGGCTAATAAAAGAGCTGTTTCCCCCAGACTGGAACCGGGAGGCCAGGGTGAGCCATTTTCCCCTGAATTTGTTTTATTGCTGCATAATGCATATATATTAAAAAGAGCTCTTCCGCAGGGATCCTCTGCGGCCCTGCTTTCTGTATCCCCTCCAGTGGAGTCTGGCCTTGGATTACCGTCAGGCGCGTTTTCCCCTGACAGATGGCCACAAGACAAGCGCAGAAGGGTGGATTCCCCTTCAGAGAGTGGCGCACACCCCCTCCCCCCCCCCCCCCCCCCCCCCCCCCCCTGTAGTCAGGATGTGAGGACTCTGAGGAGTCTGGCAGGCCTTTGTGGTCTGGAGAGCCAGAAGGTGGTGCAGGATTGCCACCGGATCCAGATGATCCTTCCGCAGTGAGGATTTTCCACCGCAATGAGCTGCCAGCGCTTATTACTGATGTCTTGCAGGTCCTCTCTATAGAAGACCCTAGGAGTATGGAGACCTCCTGTGGTAATCCGAGGATGGCAAGTACTAAGAAGCCTGCTCAAGCCTTTCCTTTGCATGACTCCATCCAAGAGCTTATCACGGCTCAATGGGCTGACCCCGAGGGGCCTTTGAAAGTCGCCAGGGCTATGGGGCAATTATACCCTCTAAGTGAGGAGCATTTGGCGCGCCTAGCAGTGCCTAAAGTGGATGCCCTAGTCACGGCTGTGACAAAGAAAATTACCCTCCCAGTGGAAGGAGGAGTTGCCCTTAAGGACATGCAGGACTGATGCCTGGAGGCAGCTATGAAATGGTCCTTTGAAATTTCAGGCCTATCCTTACGGGGGTCTGCATGCAGCTGCTACGCTGCCCGAGCCTGCCTCGCTTGGTTACAACAGGCAATGGAACAGCCCGGAGATGGAGCGGAGCCCCTTACGGAGGTGGCACTGCGGATGGAGTCGGTCTTGTCATTTTTGGCTGACGCCCTTTATGATCTGGTCAGAGCTTCGGCTAAACAGATGGCTGTAGCGGTGGCGGCTTGCCATCTTCTGTGGCTACGGCATTGGGCAGCTGACATGGCCTCTAAGCAAAGGTTGGTGAAGTTGCCCTTTCAAGGCCTTCTCCTGTTTGTTGAGGAGTTGGAGAAAATTGTGAAAGGCCTGGGGGATGCCAAACCCCAGCGCTTACCCGAGGATAGGCCACGGCCTTCTTCCAAGTGTCAGGCGGTTCCCTCCTCTTACAGACCTCGTTTCCATGAAGCTAGAAGGTACCGCCCAGGGCGTTCTACTGGGTTCACTTCACGTGCCCGTTTTCAGCAGAGGAACTCCTTTCGTTCGGACAAACGTTCCGCAGCAGCAGGCTCAAGACCTGGAGTTCAAGGGTGACCCTCTCTATGATGGTGCGCTGGCCCCCTCCTCTATTCCTGTGATAGGAGGACAACTTTCCCTCTTTCTCAAGGAGTGGGCCAAGATTTTCTCAGATCAGTGGGTCTTGGACCTGATCAGAGAAGGCTACAGAATAGAATTCAATGCCCCGATAAGAGACATGTTTGTGGAGTCCCGATGCGGTTCTGCCGCCAAACGGGCGGCGGTAGAGGTGACTTTGCAAGGCTTGCTTCACATTGGGGTGGTTTCCCCCGTGCCTCCTGCCGAATGCGGCTCTGGCCGTTACTCCATTTTCGGCCTATCCTGGACTTAAAACAAGTCAACAAGTCTCTGAACGTGCTGCATTTCCACGTGGAAACCCTGCGCTCCGTCATAGCGGCGGTACAGCCTGGAGAGTTTCTCACGTCTCTGGACCTGAAAGAAGCTTACTTGCACATACCAATTTGCCCCCGCACCAGAGGTTTCTGCGTTTTGCGGTGATGGGAAAACATTTCCAGTTTCGGGCCTTGCCTTTTGGCCTCGCCACAGCTCCCCAAAACTTTTCCAAGGTAATGGTGGTAGTAGCTGCTTTTCTCAGATGAGAGGGTATCCGGGTTCACCCGTACCTAGACGACTGGCTCATCAGAGCAGACTCTGCAGAAGAGAGTCATTAGGTTACAGCCAGAGCGGTCTCAGTACTGCAATCTCTGGGCTGGGTTGTCAATATAGCCAAAAGTCACCTGACCCCCTCTCAACCTCTAGAATATTTGGGGGTCTGGTTCGACACAGCCTCGGGGTATGTATACCTACCTGAGCAAAGGCGGTGCAAGCTTCAGAACCAGGTCCATCTGCTCCTGAGGATGCCTCGCCCGCGAGCTTGGGACATAGTCCAGCTGTTGGGGTCGATGACGGCCACTTTGGAAGTGACGCCTTGGGCGAGAGCGCACCTGAGACCTCTGCAGTGTTCCCTGCTTCAACGGTGGTCTCCACTATCTCAGGATTATCAATGCAGACTCATGTGGCTCCCTGCGGCCCGGCTCAGTATGGAGTGGTGGCTCTCAGACAGCATGCTGCGGCGAGGAATGCCGATAGCACTCCCCGATTGGTGCCTGGTGGTAACAGATGCCAGCCTGAAAGGCTGGGGTGCACATTGCCGGGGAAGGCATGCCCAGGGTCTTTGGACACCCGAGGAGTTGGAGTGGTCCATCAATCGCTTGGAGTTGAAAGCGATTTTCCAGGCGCTTCTGGCCTTTCAATTGACCCTGGAAGGATTGGCTGTCAGAGTTCTGTTGGACAACACGACAGCAGTGGCCTACATAAATCGCCAAGGAGGCACTCAGTGCATAGCACTAGCAGCGCAGGCCGCGCAGATTTGCCACTGGGCTGAGCTTCATCTGCAGTTTCTGTCAGCAGCTCATATTGCAGGTCAGAGCAATGTGCATGCTGATTATCTGAGCAGGAATCAAATCGACCCAGCGGAATGGGAACTTGCAGACGAAGTATTCCTGCAGATATGTGCCAAATGGGGAAAGCCCGTAATGGATCTTATGGTGTCAAGCACAAATGCCAAAGTCCCATGCTTCTACAGCAGACAGAGAGATCCTCGCTCGTCAGGGTTGGATGCCTTGGCTCAACCCTGGCCTCAGGGCCTCCTGTATGTGTTCCCTCCATGGCCCTTGATAGGGTGAGTACTCCTGCGGATTCGGCTCCACCAAGGAGAGGTGGTTCTCATTGCCCCGGATTGGCCCAGGAGGCCGTGGTATGCGGACCTCCGGCGGATGCTGGTAGAGGATCCCCTGCCGTTACCTCTGGTACCGAATCTGTTGTCATAGGGTCCGGTCACCATGGAGGACGCCTGCCGCTTTGGTCTTAAGGCATGGCTATTGAGAGGGCGCAATTGAGAGACAAGGGATATTCCAGTAAAGTAATTTCCACTTTCCTACAGTCCCACAAGCGTTCCACTTCCGTGGCTTATGCCAGGATTTGGCGCCAATTTGAGGCTTGGTGTGCTTCTAAAGCGATTACACCCATGCGGGCTTCTGTCTCGCCGATACTTGACTTTTTGCAGGATGGTTTACAAAAAGGCTTGGCCTATAATTCCATGCGTGTTCAAGTGGCAGCCTTAGCATGTTTTCGAGGGAAGGTCGCTGGCCTCTCTCTGGCTGCTTGCCTGGATGTGACACGGTTTCTTAGAGGGGTGCTTCGGCTCCATCCTCCCATGCGGGCTCCGTGTCCGGCCTGGAACCTGGGGTTAGTTTTAAAGGCCCTTCAGTGTTCGCCCTTTGAGCCGCTTAGGCGAGCTTCGGAGAAGGATGTGACCTTAAAGACGGTCTTTTTGGTGGCCGTGACATCGGCGAGATGGGTATCTGAGCTCCAGGTGCTGTCCTGTCGAGACCCATTTCTGCAATTCTCAGAGTCCGGAGTAATGGTGCATAAGGTGCCTTCCTTCATGCCTAAGGTGGTTTCAGCGTTTCACCTAAACCAGCCTATTTTCCTGCCCTCCTTTTCTAAAAAGGAGTTTCCAGAAGCCTATGGGCAATTGCACTTTCTGGATGTGCGAATGCCTCTGTTGCAATATCTGCGCATGTCAAATGCCTTCAGGACCTCTGACCATCTTTTTGTTCTTTTGTCAGGTCTGCGCAGAGGGTCTCCAGCGTCTAAGACCACTATAGCCCGTTGACTCAAAGAAGCTTTGAGCATATCTGCTATCTGGCCGGCCTCCGCCTGAAGCCTTTAAGGCACATTCCACAAGAGCGATTTCCTCTTCTTGGGCTGAAACTGGAGCACTCTCTCTTCAGAGATATGTAGTGCAGCTACTTGGGCTTTGAAGCTCTCTTTTGCCCAACATTACAGGCTGGATGTGGCTGCCAGGAGAGACGCGCATTTTGGAGCACAAGTGCTGGCACGTGGTATGGCTTTTTCCCACCCTATCTAGGGATTGCTTTGATACATCCCACTCGTAATGAATTCATCTGCTTGATGACAAGGAAGGGAAAATTAGGTTCCTACCTTGGTAATTTTCTTTCCTTTAGTCATAGCAGATGAATCCATGAGCCCTCCCTCAGTGGTTCATTATGCAATTCATGTTACTTTTATGTTCAGTTTTTCCTGTAGATATGTTCCCTCATTGGGAGAAGTTGGAAAACAGTCTTCAGGATTTCTGTTTAGTTACAGGAGGATGAGTTCATTCCCTCCAGGAGGATGAGTTCATTCCCTCCTTTGAATTATAGCTCCAGTTTTGGGGCGTTCAACTGCTGTGAGGAGTTCATGTTATTATGCTTTGCGGTGTAACACTGCTTTGGAAGCTTCAAATACTGAAGAGGCAGATGGAGCTAGCTGGCCATGAGGCACTATGGTTTTTCAGTGCTCTCTATCTCCCCCTGCTGGTTGATGGACACAACCCACTCATAATGGATTCATCTGCTATGACTAAAGGAAAGAAAATTACCAAGGTAAGAACCTAATTTTCCCATCTGCTGAACAGATTTCAGACTAGTGACTGATGAAGCTCCAACAGCCCAACACAGACAATGACTGGACTGCTCACATGGAGACCCTTCTGTGACACTTGCTACTTTTTAGGTGCATTTCTCACGAGTACCTATTGTGGAGGGTCAGTACATTTTTCTGATCATCCATTCATACACATCTGTGTGCCTGTGAATGCACACAGAGTAACGAGAACCATGGCAAGGACTAGTGAGCTGCAGGATGGCAGAAGCAATGGAATGCAGGGAGCCCTGGACTCATCACCAGGAAGATCTGGAGGAAAAAAGACGGCAGCTCAGGATGCAGAAAATGGAATAGTGGTAGGGAGTGAAGGCTATGCCACTAGAAGATCTGAAGGAGTCATCCAACAGACAAAAAGATTGTGGAAGTTGGGAATTTAGGGGTGGGGGAAGACGAGACAGCAAAACAGAGAGAACATGGGGACACAGAATGAGTGCAAGGGGGAAAGAAAGTGGGAGAGTGCAAGGAGAAGGAGTACAAGATGTACATATCTCCCCCTATCTTCCCACATGGACAACCTCCTAAACAACCATATACCCCCTACATATTCCCCAGACATCTACTCCCTCCCCCAGACCAAAATATACATACCATACCACTGGCACCCCTCTCTTCTCAACTGCACAGCTGCTTTAATCCTACAAAGATGCATGGTACCATGTGTCTCCCCACCAAGCCCCCCAATACAAACACACCTGAGTCTGTGAATGGAGCAAGGAGAAATGCCACAGTTCCACACCATAAGTGTGCATTTTCAAATTTGCTACTTTTATTTATTTTGCCTGTTCCGCTCAAAACTGGGGTTTCCGGTTTTGGCTAAAACCGAATCTGTGGCCAAAATCTGACATACGGTTTTGGCCGAAGCCAAAACTGGGGTGGCACAGCCTCCCTGTTCGCGACCAAAAGTGGGCTGCACAGTCCTTCTGCCTCCCCCCCAACCATTATTTGAAGTGAAAATTCCTATACCTTCCCATTTCTGAGAGGGCAGCAAACCGAACTTACCACGGTCCCAGTTCAACATATTTCTGAAATGAACACTAGAATTATGTTTATAAACAGAATAAGTAGGCTGTTAGGAATACACAGGCACTGTCGGTTTACACTTTTCAAGGAACTGGAGTTTGATGGTCTTATATAAGCTCCTAGGCAAATTCTGCTTGTGTCAAAAAGCAACACATTTTCTGGAAAGGCTCTAGTTTCTCCATATACATTACTGTGTATCCAACCCCAAAGAGCTGTTGAGCATTTTTCACCAAAAAGAAAAGAGTCTTAAGCTAGCAGCATACAGTCAACTGGAGTGAAAAATACACAAGAGATTTGTAGACGACTTAAGAATCAGTGGATAATACTCATACAGCTACAGCAGTAGAGTAATCGGAATTCCAAAAAGACGTGGGACAAGGATTACTAAGCAGTAGAGAACAGAGGAAAAAGCAGAAAATCAAGTCAGGTCTGTGGTATTGCAGCAAGAAGAGAAACCAGGTGAACCAATGCACTTGACAGTCTTGATCTGCTTTTGATTTGTGTGGTAAGTACTTACACAGCTTCTTTTCATCCAGCATAGGGCCAGGAGAGTCCATATTAAGGAGTGCCTCTGCAGCTTCAATAGTCTCCATTGTTTCATCTCCATTCTGACATGAAGCCTCCACTGCAGAGCATGAAAACAAGGTCACATGAAATCCAGCTTTGCATCCTCTTCACTTTTATGTCATTATAAACACTCCTACACAGAGGGGAAGTAGTAACAGAATAATTCCAACCTTAAGGTTCTTAAGGTTCTCTCTTTTTCTTCGCGTTAAATGGCAAAAAATTACATTAAAGATTTACAAAGATCATCTAAACAGAGTTTACCATTGGCACAGAACTTTTGGATTCAGTATATCCTGAGGACACTAGGGTATCCCAAAACTATACTATCAACTAGCAGGAATTATTTTACAGACATACAAAAGGAGCCCTGGTGCATGGCCCTCAGCTGAGGGGAATTACAGCAATTACCTGATTGTTTGTGTAATTATGTATTTGGATTTAACTCACACATTCTTCAATATTAGTTAAAGGTGAGTTACATTCAGGTACACTAGATATTTCCCTGTCCCCCGAGGGCTTACACTCTACGGGGCCCTTTTACTAAGCTGCGGTAGGGCTACTGCGTGGATAGCACGCGCCAAATCGACCCTACTGCTGGGGTAGCACGGGCGCCCAGTGGTAGTTCTGAAGTTGACGTGCACAGTTTCCCATGGTAGAAAATAATTTTCTACCAAAGGAGGCGTTTCCAGCGGTAATCCGCAGTGTGGCCACGTTACCGTGTGCTGCCTGATTACTGCACAAGTAGTGCATGAGCCCTAACTGCCTTCTAAATAGGTGGCAGTAAAGACTCAGAATAGCCACACGCTAATTTTAATATTAGCGCGCGGCCATTTACTACCCCGTTTTAAAAAAAGACCCGTCTCCTGCCACTGTAAAAAAAAAAAAAATGGCCCAGCGCGCACTAATTTCACACACCAAAACTAGTGCAGGCCACTTCTTACCGCAGCTTAGTAAAAGGGCCCCTAGGTTTGTACCCAAGGCAATGGAGGGTAAGTGACTTGCCCAAGATCACAAGGAGCAGTGATAGAATTTGAACTGGGCTCAGTGTTCTAACCACTAGGCGACTCTTGCACTCTCTTATATCTCCTCTCAATTTACATTAGCTGAAATGTGGAAACTCCACAAAGAGTTGTGATTAGAGCCAATTTCAAGCAACATTATCGGGCTCTTGTGCTGATTAGCGTTATGGATGAACAGACTGGCAAGGATAAATGTGCTGTTGAACTGGCTCGTAATCTGTCACTGTTGGATTCCCTACATATGCAGAAAGAAGCCTGGAATCATGTTACACAGGCAACCATTGTGAACTGCGGGCAAGCTTTGTTAAGGATGTGGAGAGGGACGAAACAGATGCAGCTGTTGCAAACGCGTCAGATGAACAGGTTATTGACATTCCAGCCGGTGTTACTGAAGAGGAGTTTCATCGCTACGTAGCTGTTGATTACGATCTACAAACAGCTGATGACAGCACTGATGTCGAGATATGCGACTACACGCAGGCAACAACGGCTGATGATGAAATGAGCAGCGAGGCACATGCTGACGAAATTCAACAACCTCCTCCTGTCACTTTTGCAAGAGTGCTGGAGAGTCTCTACACCGTGCGGGCCTATCTGGAGGCTACTGGATGTCAGTGCTCTGACAGTTTTTACCGTATGGCAGACATAGTCTATGGAACTCACAGACGCAATAGTGTACAGAGGACTATAACGGATTACTTCAAGTAAGCCTAACGTCAGTTAACGGAGACTGTATACTGCATGTATAATAATAAACAGTACTGTACATATGTTTATCAGACATCAAGCTTCTTTGGGTCACAACGGTTAAGTGCACGCTCCGGTTAACTGCATGCATTTCTTTGGTCCCAGACCCTTGCACTTAAGCAGATTGCACTGTACATACATAAGTACATACATACATCCTAAACACTTTGTCCAAATTAAAAAATACATAAATAAAAAAAATCATCTATATTTAATAAGACAAAAGTGAGAATCTTGCTCAACAAATGTTTTGCTACCCAGAATCTCTTCTTTCTCCTTCATAACAGCATGGGGCAGATGGCAGAGCATGCCAAAAGGAACAACAGTTGTGCAAAGTCAGACATACATTTACAGCAGTAACTAATAGCTCTGACACTGGATTTCAGACCCTCTCCTGGACAAAAATTATAGCCTGGGACCACATGCAGAGCAAAGGTAGCCAGTGTCTGCCCTGCAGGACACAAACCACAGGAACCTTACAGCAGCACCTATGCCTATTCATGCTGGTCCTACCTCACTGTTGGGGAAGTGGTTGTCAGTGGGCATCCAGTTCTTAATTTCATTGCATACAAAGAAAAAAAAACCCAACACCTTAGTTTTTTTTTATCCAATAACACAGATTAGGTGTTTTTGCATCCATTACTTCATTAAACTGAGTGAATATGGACTAGAAATATACTACAGCTCTCCATATTGTAACAAGTGTTCTCCACAAACAGGAGAAATCATATACAGTGGTGGAAATAAGTATTTGATCCCTTGCTGATTTTGTAAGTTTGCCCACTGACAAAGACATGAGCAGCCCATAATTGAAGGGTAGGTTATTGGTAACAGTGAGAGATAGCACATCACAAATTAAATCCGGAAAATCACATTGTGGAAAGTATATGAATTTATTTGCATTCTGCAGAGGGAAATAAGTATTTGATCCCCCACCAACCAGTAAGAGATCTGGCCCCTACAGACCAGGTAGATGCTCCAAATCAACTCGTTACCTGCATGACAGACAGCTGTCGGCAATGGTCACCTGTATGAAAGACACCTGTCCACAGACTCAGTGAATCAGTCAGACTCTAACCTCTACAAAATGGCCAAGAGCAAGGAGCTGTCTAAGGATGTCAGGGACAAGATCATACACCTGCACAAGGCTGGAATGGGCTACAAAACCATCAGTAAGACGCTGGGCGAGAAGGAGACAACTGTTGGTGCCATAGTAAGAAAATGGAAGAAGTACAAAATGACTGTCAATCGACAAAGATCTGGGGCTCCACGCAAAATCTCACCTCGTGGGGTATCCTTGATCATGAGGAAGGTTAGAAATCAGCCTACAACTACAAGGGGGGAACTTGTCAATGATCTCAAGGCAGCTGGGACCACTGTCACCACGAAAACCATTGGTAACACATTACGACATAACGGATTGCAATCCTGCAGTGCCCGCAAGGTCCCCCTGCTCCGGAAGGCACATGTGACGGCCCGTCTGAAGTTTGCCAGTGAACACCTGGATGATGCCGAGAGTGATTGGGAGAAGGTGCTGTGGTCAGATGAGACAAAAATTGAGCTCTTTGGCATGAACTCAACTCGCCGTGTTTGGAGGAAGAGAAATGCTGCCTATGACCCAAAGAACACCGTCCCCACTGTCAAGCATGGAGGTGGAAATGTTATGTTTTGGGGGTGTTTCTCTGCTAAGGGCACAGGACTACTTCACCGCATCAATGGGAGAATGGATGGGGCCATGTACCGTACAATTCTGAGTGACAACCTCCTTCCCTCCGCCAGGGCCTTAAAAATGGGTCGTGGCTGGGTCTTCCAGCACGACAATGACCCAAAACATACAGCCAAGGCAACAAAGGAGTGGCTCAGGAAGAAGCACATTAGGGTCATGGAGTGGCCTAGCCAGTCACCAGACCTTAATCCCATTGAAAACTTATGGAGGGAGCTGAAGCTGCGAGTTGCCAAGCGACAGCCCAGAACTCTTAATGATTTAGAGATGATCTGCAAAGAGGAGTGGACCAAAATTCCTCCTGACATGTGTGCAAACCTCATCATCAACTACAGAAGACGTCTGACCGCTGTGCTTGCCAACAAGGGTTTTGCCACCAAGTATTAGGTCTTGTTTGCCAGAGGGATTAAATACTTATTTCCCTCTGCAGAATGCAAATAAATTCATATACTTTCCACAATGTGATTTTCCGGATTTAATTTGTGATGTGCTATCTCTCACTGTTACCAATAACCTACCCTTCAATTATGGGCTGCTCATGTCTTTGTCAGTGGGCAAACTTACAAAATCAGCAAGGGATCAAATACTTATTTCCACCACTGTACACAAATAGGGTACCATAAACCAACAGCATAGTCATGGGAGTAGCTCCTTCAGTGCTCAAAAAATACCCGACGTTTGTAAGCATTTACAGCCCCGTTGAGATATCTCAGTTAGTGTATATAGCTTAACATCAACTCTCAGGGTGGTGGAAAGGGCTGTCTAAAGTAGGTGCGCTCTTTCCGTCCACCTACAATTTAACGTGGGTATATTCATGCACAAAGAACCCTTTTCATATATATTCAATACAAATTACCCTTCCCTGGATATAATGGAGTTTGGTTGACACAAAGCCAGTTCTGTGGGTGTAGGAGGCACTTGAGCCTCCTGCCCCCCCCCCCCCCCCAATATTGGTCAAACTCCTTGACTGTGTCCAGGGCGGGGTAATTTCTATTCAGCTTTGCAACCCCAATCAATTTGAAAAGTTGGCTCCTATACACATAAGGGTTTTGCCAAAATTAAACCTTGCAGAAGTGTATGTCCACTACTGAAAAGAAGTAAATTTTAGAAGCCCTAGACACCATTTTACATGGGTGTCGTCATCGATAATACACTGAAACATTCTGCTCAGTGTGCTGCTGCAGCTAGGAAAGCAAATAGAATGTTTGGTATTATTAGGAAAGGTATGGAAAACAGGTGTAAGGATGTTATAATGCCGTTGTATCGCTCCATGGTGCGACCGCACCTCAAGAAAGATATAGAAGAATTGGAAAAGATGAAGCGAAGGGCGACTAAAATGATAGCGGGGATGGGGCAACTTCCCTATGAAGAAAGAATAAGGAGGCTAGGGCTTTTCAGCTTGGAGAAGAGACGGCTGAGGGGAGACATGATAGAGGTATATAAAAAAATGAGTGGAGTGGAACAGGTGGATGTGAAGCGTCTGTTCACGTTTTCCAAAAATACTAGGACTAGGGGGCATGCGATGAAAACTACAAGTATAGTAAATTTAAAACAAATCGGAGAAAATATTTCTTCACCCAACGCATAATTAAACTCTGGAATTCATTGCCGGAGAACATGGTGAAGGCGGTTAGCTTAGCAGAGTTTAAAAAGGGGTTAGACGGTTTCCTAAAGGACAAGTCCATAAACCACTACTAAAAGGACTTGGGAAAAATCCACAATTCCAGGAATAACATGTATAGAATGTTTGTACGTTTGGGAAGCTTGCCAGGTGCCCTTGGCCTGGATTGGCCGCTGTCGTGGACAGGATGCTGGGCTCAATGGACCCTTGGTCTTTTCCCAGTGTGGCATTACTTATGTACTTCTGTAAATCAACATATACATATAAGCAGCAATTTTAGCAATGGCACTATTGTACATGTGAGGACTAAATTTATAATAGGGCACCTGTGTAAGAAGTCCAAAAAGCCACCTACATTAAGCCTATTTTAGATAAGGTAACATAGGTGACTATAAGCACTCATAAAATAGGCACTTGGAATTATCCCCAGTACTGCACAAATGCAGAAATTTACACATGCTCTGAAACTGGTATAAATGTGTACATGCACTCCCCATACAATATCCCCAGGAATGCTTATGCACAGATCACATAAAAGGAGGTACACTCTGTGTATCTATTTTATATGTGTATGTATACACATGTGCAATCTGATATGAGCCCTTTTAGACATGAACATAAAATTACGCCCATGGATGAGATCATGCAAAGATTTCAAAGGGTCCTTCAAAAATATACATGTATTCCATATTTCACAACAGTTTACATATACAGCAGAACTTTTACCCATCAGCATTTAAACCTGGCTCAAGTCATGCATTGCGCCCCCCCCCCCCCCCCAAAATCTCTAATTTGAACCTAAGGGTTTGGAGGAGTGTTTGGGAGACTAAGGGGCTCATTTTCAAGAGAGAAAAATGTCTAAAGTGGCATTTTTCTGAAAAATGTCCACATCGTGATTTTCAAAACTCAGATTTGAAACATCTCTCTCGTCAGTGCATGCAAATCACAAGGGGTCAGGATTTGGGTGTTCCCAAAATTTGGACGTTTTTCTGCCATAATGGCACAAAGCTAAAATGTCCAGGGTTAAAAGTTAGACGTTTTGGTTTAGACCTGTTTCAATCACGCCTAAGTCACAAAAAGGTGCTCTAAATGACCAGATGGCCAGTGGAGGGATTAAGGCATGAACCCCACCTTACTCCCCAAGTAGTCACTGACCCCTCTCATTCTCCAACGATGCGAAAGAAATAGTACATAGCAGCCTGTATGACAGCTTCAGATGGTATGGACAGAGCAGCAAGCAGGTCCCTGGCGTAGCCTAGTGATCAGTGCAATGGATTGTAGAGAAGCAGACTCAGATCCACATCCCACCCTAACTGGTACATTTGTGGTGAAATCTGTGAGCCCTCCAAAACCCATCAAAAACCTACTGTACCTACATATGAATGAATCAGGATTAAAGGTTCTTGGTGTGTTACTTGATCCACTGTTATCATTTGATAATCAATAACAAAAACTTTTGGGGGAAGCTGAGACAATTAAGAAGAATGCAGAAATACTTTTCTTTTAATCAGTTTTAGTTGTTCAGGCTCATAATAAGTCAACTGGACTATTGTAATCTGCTTTATGTAGGGTGTTCCAAATTATTATATCGACAGTTACAGACACTTCAAAATACATCAACAAGGTTGATTTGTCGGGTCACAAAATAGGACAGTACAACTCCTCCTCTTAGACAGTTGAACTGGCTCCCTATAGAAGCGCAGACATTGTTTAAATTATTTGTGCTAATATTTAATGTCATTCATGATCTAGCACCAGTATCATTCAAGTCTATATTGTTATTCCCTTCATCAAGGCAAGGTCTCTGAACAGAAAAGTCAGTTAATAATTAATTTTCTCTCAGTGTCTCAGGTGAAATATAAACGTGTACATACTTTGTTACTCTCCTACAAGTCAGCTATAATTTGGTATTCCTTGCCAAATGTGATTAGATTAGAATTGAATTATATAAGATTCGGAAGAAATTGAAAACCTATTCATGCATTACTTAAACAACAAACAGCGGTGTACAGCAAGAACAAAACATAAGAAAGACAATTACAGCACTAAAAATATTCAAATTACAATACAAAGTATGGCATACCCTCCTCCCTTTTTACAAAGCTGCACGGATTTGTAAAAGGAGGGATAGTATGCTACATTACAATTAGAGATGCATTTGATCAAAATTTTAATTGCAATTGACTGTGCAATTAAAGGTATGTTATTTATTTATTTCCCCCCACTGCAGTTCCTTGTGACTCTAGGCAAGTGACTTAACCCTCCATTGCCTAGAGTCACAAGGAGCTGCAATGGGAACAAAAATAAACATACCTTGAATTGCGCAATTAATCACATGATTCATCTCGATTACAAATTTTAATAATTGATGCAGCCCTAAATAAAGATTAAAAGGTAATGAAATGATAAGAAATACAAAATACAAATTGACAAATTGAATTATTAAAGAATCTAAAACTGCATGAAGAATAGCTATAAACAGCATTACAGTTTTCACAGTCTACTTCAGAAATGCGGCCCCAATTATGTCAACACAATACGCGATAAAACATTTTAATAGACAGTACAGAGTGTAAGCAAAGATGAAACACAGAGATAGATAAGATATAGTAACAGGAGTAAGAAACTAAGGAGACTAATTTAAAGAAAGTTGTACATTAGGTCAAAATGGTCCTTGAAAATGATCTTAGCTGGAGTAGGATTGGATAAATATGTCCTGCCATATAGTATGCAGACCTGCCAAGTCTCCCGCATTTGGCAGGAGACTCCTGCTTTGGTGGGTCATCTCCCACACTCCCGCCAAAGTGGGAAAGTCTCCCGCTGAGACACACTGCCAACGTTGCTGCTGCTTCTTCTCTTAATGAGCAGCTGCAGTGGCAAAACAACAACAACAACAACAAAAAAGCAAGTGCAGGGCTGCAGCAGCCTTCAGGCATGTGCTGTCAGCTCTGCCAGTCCTCTGCCCCTGGAACGGGAAGTTGACATCATAAGGAAGAGGACTGGCAGCGCTGACAGCGCATGCTGTAAGGCTGCTGCGGCCCCATGCTTGCTTTGTTTTGCCACAGCTGCTCAACGGGAGAAGCAGCAGTGGCCAGGAAACAGATACCTGGGGGGGGGGGGGGGTGCAGAGAGGAAAGGGCGTGGCAAGGGAGGCAGGAGGTAATGAATGGAGAGAACAGAGGGAAGAAATGATAGAAGAGCGGAGATACTAGATGGAAGAGGATTACAGAGAGAGAGATGAGCTGAAAGATGGTGAGAGAAAGAGGGGACATGGAAAAAGGAAGGAGAGAGAGAAGCTGCTGGGGAGAAGGATGGGGAGAAAGGGGGACACCCTGCCTAGACAGATGGAGAGAAGAGGGGGGATGCTGAATAAAAGGAGGAAGAGAAAGAGGGAAGACGCTGGATGGAAGGGTAGGCAGAGAAAGAGGAGAGACAGTAGAAGAATGAGAAGAGAGAACACGCTGAATGGAAAAGGATAGAGAGAGAGAGAGACATGGAAGGGAAGAGAGAAAGAGGGAAGATGCTGGATGGAAGGGTAGGAGAGAAAGAGGGAAGATGCTGGATGGAAGGGTAGGGAAAGAGGAGACGCTAGATGGATGCAGCGAGAAAGAGGGGGAGATACTGGAAGGATGGGGAGAGAGACAGGGGAGCTGCTGGATGGAAAGGGGGAGAGGACAGAATTACTGAAAGACAGTAGAATAAGAGGAAGGGGGACATGGTGAGAACAAGGGTGAGGAAAAGATGAAAAGCCATAGGTAGATGAAGTAAAAAGAGGGAAATTAAAGACTGGATAGTAAGAATGAATTAAACCTGGACAGAGGCAGAAAAATAAATGAAAAAAAAAAAAAAAACAAAGAAAAAGGAGAGCGAAAAAAGACAAATGGACAGGAAACCATGGCAAAACAGTTTAGAGGAGAAGAAGGAAAACAGAATCAAGAGACTGGGACCAACACAATTGGAAAAAGTAGATAGTCAGACAACAAAGCTACAGAAAATAATTTTATTTTTAATTTAGGATAAAGTAACATGTTAGCTGTGTTATTAAAAGTTAATAAATGTACATAAAACACAAAACAGAAAAATAAGGTGATACCTATATATTGGACTAATTTTAATACACTTTGATTAGCCTTCAGAGACTAACTCTTCCTTCCTCTGGTCAGGAGAGGATACCATAACAGCAGTATACTATCTTGACCTAAGGCAGACTGTTTGACCTCTGAAAGCTAATTGAAAAAGGTATTAGGCTAGTACAATAAAAAAAAAGTATCATCTTATTTTCCATTCTGAAGTGCCTGAACTGAGCATATGTGGGAGGGCCAACATTGGCAGCTGAAGCACACTGCCAACTACTGCACTGCTCAAACAGCACGGTAGGGGGCTCATGCAGTGAACCTCTTCAACCAGTGGGGCTTGAGCAGCTCTGCCAGCAATTCAACCAACGCCAAAATTTTGACGTGGGCTTAAGCTCAAATAGGGGAGCTGAGGTCCCCACACAGTTATATTCCCAGGGGGAATAGATGATGGATAGGAGGTATACGACAGAACTGAAACAGTCCCCCTCTTTCCCATCCCTGTCGTCACTGGTGTAAATAAAATATTTTCTGGAATGACTGTGGGATTGAGGAGTGCAAGGGAGTCATGAGGTAGAATGGGTGGTGCCGTAGGCGTGTACTAAAATCTCCCTCTCAAAAATCGGGACCCCTTGGCAGCTCTGAGTATGTGCAGCTAGTGTCACTCCTTGTGTGTGTGTTTGACTAGCAAGTTAGTTACTTCTTGCATTATAGGCCTGGTTGAAGAGCCAAGCTTTCACCTGCTTCCTGAAGTACTGTGTTAAGTGAAGCCTTTCATGGAGTGCATTCTAGAGTGTGGGAGCTACTCCAGAGAAAGCTTGCTGGCAGGTATCACATCTTGTGATGTCCTTTGGAGAGGGTGTGGTTAGGGATACTCCTTGGGAGGATCTTAGTGACCTTGGAGGTGTGTAGAGGGAAATCCTGCTCTTCAAGTATTCTGGGCCATTTCCATTTATTTTGCATTTCAAACACCTAAGTGAAAACTTGAAAGCTTTAGGGCCCTGGTGTGCCACACAGTAAACAAATATCCCTTATTACAAAAGTGCTGCAGCGGCAAGAAAATGCTCATTTATCCACTAGGTCTCATCAATAACTGAAAGGGAACTGGCTTTGCGATTTATTCTGTAATACCCCCAAACCTGGTCACTTTGCCAGATGTAACAGAGTAAGAGGAGTATGATAAAATTTCAAATCACTTCATATAGTTCTAAACCTAAAGCAGCATAGTGTCAGTACTATACAATAAATATAAACCATCCAAAACCATTTAAAGATGTAATATTTTATCATACTCCTAAAAGCTAAACAGCTTACCAGCACTCAAATTCTATTGGGTAACAGGTTCTAAAACTGTGGACCAGCGAAGGAAAACCCAACCTTGGTAAGAGAGGGTAATTTGAGGAGGACATTGTGAGAAGATTTTTAGGCCCTTGTTGGAAATATACTACTAAGTTTCTTAGAAATATAGGGGTCCTTTTATCAAGCTGCAGGAAAAAGGGCCTTGCACTAGTGGCGAGGGCTGTTTTTCCCACGTGCCAGGCCTGTTTTTTCCCGTAGCTGTTTAAAAGCTGAAAAAAATGGCCACATGGTAACTCTTATTGCATGGGCATGCAGTGGGGAGCCCTTACCGCCACACATTGAGGTAGTGATAAGGGCTCCCATGCAGCATGCGGCAATGCCTGAATACTACTGGGATATCGCCACGCAAACCATTTCTAAGGGTTTTCTCCCCCCCCCCCCCCCCCCCCCCAGAAATGGTGCGTGCTCGGGGTGGGACTACCACCAGCAACCATGCTGGGCCACCAGTATTTCTGGAAGAGTGAGAAGTAAGCCCGCGTTGGGCTTACCGTTGCTCTGTAAAAGGGCCTCATAGAATTTTATTTATTTTAAAAATGTACAGATTGCTCTATGTTACAATTCTAGGCAGTTTCCAAAATAATATACACAACAAAACCATACAAGACATGAATTAACATATTAACTGAAAAAAGTACAAAAGTAAAATATGCATGCAGCAGTCAAACATAAAATTATTCATCACCACAATTACGCTAAAAAAAAAATAATAATGTAAACCTAAATATCAGCAAATGCCTGAGTAAACATATATGCTTTTAGTTGTTTTCTACATTGTACAATAGAGCAAACGTTTTTGCAGTGTTTCTGGCACAGAATTCCAAAAAACAGCCCTCCCTATGTAAAAAAAAAAAAAACAGAGGAATGGTATACATCTAATTGAACATGTCGAAAAGACTGAACTTCGAGCAACAACTGTAATTTTTATGTTATGTTTCAACAATTTTTATTGATGACATTCAGTTACAATACTCACAATAATATATGCATCACATACAGTCTTATCAAATTGAACCAGATAAAACCGCCATCAACTTTTTATGTTAATATTGTCCCTAACCCCCCAATCCCCCCTTACCCTAACCAAATTAGCAATTCAAGAGGGGAAAGGGGTGGGGAAGGAGAGATGTAAGACCCAGTCCCTCTTGAACCAAAGGTATTATACCAGCTACAGTGGGGGAAATAAGTATTTGATCCCTTGCTGATTTTGTAAGTTTGCCCACTGACAAAGACATGAGCAGCCCATAATTGAAGGGTAGGTTATTGGTAACAGTGAGAGATAGCACATCACAAATTAAATCCGGAAAATCACATTGTGGAAAGTATATGAATTTATTTGCATTCTGCAGAGGGAAATAAGTATTTGATCCCCCACCAACCAGTAAGAGATCTGGCCCCTACAGACCAGGTAGATGCTCCAAATCAACTCGTTACCTGCATGACAGACAGCTGTCGGCAGTGGTCACCTGTATGAAAGACACCTGTCCACAGACTCAGTGAATCAGTCAGACTCTAACCTCTACAAAATGGCCAAGAGCAAGGAGCTGTCTAAGGATGTCAGGGACAAGATCATACACCTGCACAAGGCTGGAATGGGCTACAAAACCATCAGTAAGACGCTGGGCGAGAAGGAGACAACTGTTGGTGCCATAGTAAGAAAATGGAAGAAGTACAAAATGACTGTCAATCGACAAAGATCTGGGGCTCCACGCAAAATCTCACCTCGTGGGGTATCCTTGATCATGAGGAAGGTTAGAAATCAGCCTACAACTACAAGGGGGGAACTTGTCAATGATCTCAAGGCAGCTGGGACCACTGTCACCACGAAAACCATTGGTAACACATTACGACATAACGGATTGCAATCCTGCAGTGCCCGCAAGGTCCCCCTGCTCCGGAAGGCACATGTGACGGCCCGTCTGAAGTTTGCCAGTGAACACCTGGATGATGCCGAGAGTGATTGGGAGAAGGTGCTGTGGTCAGATGAGACAAAAATTGAGCTCTTTGGCATGAACTCAACTCGCCGTGTTTGGAGGAAGAGAAATGCTGCCTATGACCCAAAGAACACCGTCCCCACTGTCAAGCATGGAGGTGGAAATGTTATGTTTTGGGGGTGTTTCTCTGCTAAGGGCACAGGACTACTTCACCGCATCAATGGGAGAATGGATGGGGCCATGTACCGTACAATTCTGAGTGACAACCTCCTTCCCTCCGCCAGGGCCTTAAAAATGGGTCGTGGCTGGGTCTTGCAGCACAACAATGACCCAAAACATACAGCCAAGGCAACAAAGGAGTGGCTCAGGAAGAAGCACATTAGGGTCATGGAGTGGCCTAGCCAGTCACCAGACCTTAATCCCATTGAAAACTTATGGAGGGAGCTGAAGCTGCGAGTTGCCAAGCGACAGCCCAGAACTCTTAATGATTTAGAGATGATCTGCAAAGAGGAGTGGACCAAAATTCCTCCTGACATGTGTGCAAACCTCATCATCAACTACAGAAGACGTCTGACCGCTGTGCTTGCCAACAAGGGTTTTGCCACCAAGTATTAGGTCTTGTTTGCCAGAGGGATTAAATACTTATTTCCCTCTGCAGAATGCAAATAAATTCATATACTTTCCACAATGTGATTTTCCGGATTTAATTTGTGATGTGCTATCTCTCACTGTTACCAATAACCTACCCTTCAATTATGGGCTGCTCATGTCTTTGTCAGTGGGCAAACTTACAAAATCAGCAAGGGATCAAATACTTATTTCCACCACTGTATGTCCTTGTACCGCTCCTCCACCCCACCCCCCTCATAAGCCAATATACAGTGATCTCCAAAGGCCTAGACTCTGATAGCCCTTCGAAATCTAACAGTCACATGTTACTTTTAGACAATCTTATTGGCATTACCCCCTACAGCTTAACAGTCTCTCACTTACAGCATTTTCTGTCAGCTGTATTTAACCTTTTATATCAACAGCTCTTTAATGATAACACAGCTAGATTGCCATAAGGAAGCAGTACATATCAAAAGTTATAGCCATTTCAAGGTTGAATATTAAATACCTTAAGCAACAGTTTTATCAGCGGATATATTTCCCCCCCTCTCCCCCTTAACCCCCCTTTTTATCCCCCCCTCCCTTTCCCTTCCCTGTAAGTTTTATGTTAAACTGTACCTGCTGTACACCGCCTTAGGTGAATCTCTTCATAAAGGTGGTTAATAAATCCCAATAAATACAAATAAATAAACTTGTCTTCAGATCTCAAAAAATCTTGGTGGTCTGTAATTTTCAAAGAATTTGCCGAAGTCAAACAGTTCATTGTCATTCAAAGCTTTATGAACAAGAGTCAAGATTTTAAAATTTGTAAGGCCCAAAGCGTATAAACTGGCAAACCCAAATAAAAAGCACATATATTATGTGTAGTAATATAATATTTTAATTTGTTAGCAAAAGTCAAGAATTAGCATTTCCCCACCAGGCAGCTCCTTCTGCTCCTAGAGCTTAAAGGCATTCCTCCTATTGGACTCATAGCGGACGTCTCATGACCAGTAATACTTCACCTTACACTTCAGGAGTCATACCCTTTTGCATTTGTAATTCATTTCAGGTGAAGCATATTCTTCCTGCTTAGGGAGGTGGGACTCCACTATCTTTGCTATCACACCATTTCTGTAAACAAATATGAACGTATCCCCAGGCTTTGAAAGTGTCCCTTAAAAGTTCTGAGAATCTGGATGAAAGACGAGATATAAATCCAAATTGTAATCATGATCACTAATTACTCTAGAGGCATAAATTTTTCATTTCCTCACCACTAAATACACATAGGCCAATGCTCAATTTCATTAAAACAAGTGTGCTGGATGTCAGGGGAAAAGAGAGCAGGGCAGGCAATGCAGTGGCGCCGAAGACCAGCGCTAGACGAAGCTTTAGCTGGTGGGGGTTGGGGAACCCTGCCAGCCAAGGTATTTACGGCGGCGGGTACTTCAGCTGTCGGGGGTCGGGGACCCCCGCCAGCTAAGATATGTACAGCAGCTGCAGTGGGTGGGGAACAGCAGGTGGTGGAGGGGGGGGGGGCATCGGCAGGGCGTCAGACCAAAATGTGCCCCTCCACTTTGGGCTCTGGCCCCCTCCCACCTCGAGGTCTGGTTATGTCCCTGGTGCAGACTGTGTTTAACTGCAGTCATTTAGCACCCCACCGGAATTCTTTTTTATTTTTTATTAAAAAAAAAAAGAAGCTCTAAGGCACGTTTAGAGCCAGAAAACAATAATGCTAAGACTGGGGCAACATTAGAGGGGTTGGTTGAGAGAAGGGGTGTCTAAGGACACCTCTTCTCTCCCATCAATCCAACCACCCTGCCCCAAACAGGCTTCCCTGCCTCTGAGCATCGACCTGACCTTTATAAAAAAAAAAAAAACACCACCACTTCAGTGGTCCAGTGGACTCCTTATTCCCCCCCCTAATTTTTTTTTTTTGAAAAAGCGCTAGTGGTCCAGTGGATGCCTGACCCCTCCCCTTTCCACAAACTCTGAAAAAAAGTGTTGGTCCAGTGGGACCCCAGCCCAGCCAGGCCAGGCCCCCCTGAAGTTCACCCTGTTAGAGGGTCCCCCCGAAGTCCACTCTGGTGTCATCAAAATAGTAGCGCCCCACCAGGGCAAGGAACTGACATTTTGATGATGTGTCCCAGAGCAGGAAGGAGGTATTCCTCTCTCCTCCCTCCTGCAGGGTATGAAGGGGTTGGGGGGGGGGGGGGTTGCCTTCCAGGGTGGACTTTGGGGGTGGATCCTCACCTGGCCAGGCTGGGTCCCCCTAGACCACCAGGGCCTTCTCAAAGTTTATGGAAAGGAGGGGGTCAGGGGTCCACCGGACCAAGCAAAAAATGTTTTTTTTAAGGTTGGGCCAATGCTCGAGAGGTGGTCACGGGCCTGGCTAAGCAAGTTAAAAAAAATTAATAGGGAAGGGGTTGGGGTAAGAGACACTGAGGCTCATTTTCAAAGCACTTAGCCTCCCAAAGTTCCATAGAAACCTATGGAACTTAGCCTCCCAAACTGCTTTGAAAATATGCCTCACTGTGGCATACTTTAAAAGAAAAAAACTAAAACAAAAACAAATGTCAACTTTCCTGTCAGTGCCTGAGCCAAATCAGCGCAGAATAGTGAACAACTAATTAATATTGTGATTTTAACATGGCATTAATCTGCATGCTTATTATTTATTTATTTATTTTTTTAATTGACGTTTCACAAATACATCTTAACAGATATTCAACTACACATTGACATCTTGCTTCTTACATCAATCCATGCCTATCCCCAACCGTAATTTTCCCTCCCTATCCCGGTGGTGAATGTGGCTGTTCATAAAGTGTCCAAATTTTGTTAAAGACCAGCATGGACCCTCCTTGCATAGCTGTTAGTTTTGACATCTGATAAAGGTGCTCCACTTTCCTACTGACCACCTGAAGTGATGGTGGTTCCACTTGCCTCCAGGTGTGAGCCAGTCCCAGTCTTGCCGCTACAAAATATTGAATCGCCAACCTATGCTGCCAGCTCCGTATTGCTGCTGGTCTGAAGTGTAATAGGCAGTGTTCTGCCCTTCATGAGTATGTCCTCTGTAGAACTGTATTAACCAGTTGCATTACAGCTTTCCAATACATTTCAACTTTTTCACAGGACCACCAAATGTGATAGAATGTGCCTCTGTGGCTACACTCCAGCCAGCATTGCCCCGACATTTCTGGATACAGCTTTTGTAGCCGGTCGGGAGTGTAATACCACCAATAAAACATCTTAAAACCATTTTCATTTACCGTTTGAGCTAGGGATGGTTTCAGCAAATATTTATAGTTCCCCTTCCATACTGTTTCGGGATAGGTGGTTTGCATGCTTATTATTCTGAACAATTTTGCTGCGCTAGGTTCATGGTAGAATTTGATTCTACTGTGAACCTTTGAGCATTGGCCTGTCATTGAGCAATTCTTAGGAAAGTAGCAGTGAACTGGTATTTCAGTGGTTACACTTAGAAGCCAGGGTTCAAATCTCAATAACCTTGGGCAAAATCACTTCATCTTTCATTACCTCAAGTAGAACTTAAACTAGAAGCCCTCTGGGGTAAGGAAATATCTACTGTACCTGAATTGTAACTTGGTTTGACTTTGAATTTGGAAAGTCCAAAGTTTTTATTTGGCTTGCTCTCTGTCCTGTTTCTTATTCAGGGGAGCTTAAATATGCCTGTTCTTGCTGCCAGAAATGTGTTTGCATTTTACCAGCAATCAATTCCAATATGCATATGCTGAAATGTTCACTTTTTTTTATAGCTATTCTGAAATCTAAATCCTCATAGGGATGGATGTGACAAAGATACTTATTCTTTCATTATTCATTTACCCAGTTTACCAATTTTACATACACCAATGATGTGCAGTTACATGTACAAAATATCTGTCCAGTCCAAGACAGGTCTTAGTGATATCCTTAACAAAAGGAAAACAAAACAATTTGCAGCTGACAGCTGTGGTAAAGCCAAATGTCTCTGGGGAAGATGCAAACAGTATTTGCTCAATCCAGAAAAATAATTTCTAGTGCTAGGCTAAAATACTTTTTAATTGTAACAATTTTTAATGATGATGGAGCATAAACAAACAATGAGCAAGGGATAAAAACACCAACCTTAAGCAGCAAAGAATAACAGCACAAGGAGGCCCCGAGGTAACAGAACATGTCATCAAAAATTTTGCAGACCCACCCCAACCCCAATCACTAACATAGAACCAGAGAAAACTCAGGGGTCCGCGGCCTTTGCTCTTAGAACCACAGGCCCACGTAAAAAGGAATATTTCTTTTCTTCCCCTTGTCCTCCCCTAGCCCTTCCTGTTTCCCATCTTCCGATCCTTTACTTTTGTCTTTGGTATGAATGTTATCCCCTATTTTCTTTCCTGTATTATTTATTGTAGTTCAGTTTCCTATGATTTTAATTTTTGTGTAAACCGCTTTAATTTGCTCAGTTTGGCAAAGGTGGTATATCAACCCAAATTATAGCTACGTCATGCAAGGTTCCACTTTAGGAGTCACAGACCAAGAAAGGGATCTAGGTGTCGTCGTTGATGATATGTTGAAACCTTCTGCTCAGTGTGCAGCTGTGGCTAAGAAAGCAAATAAAATGTTAAGTATTATTAGGAAAGGAATGAAAAACAAAAATGAGGATGTTAATGCCTTTGTATCGCTCTATGGTGCGACCGCACCTCGAATATTGTGTTCAATTCTCGTCGCCGCATCTAAAAAAAGATATAGTAGAATTAGAAAAGATACAGAGAAGGGCTACGAAAAAGATAAAGGGGATGGGACGACTTCCCTATGAGGAAAGGCTAAAGCGGCTAGGGCCCTTCAGTTTGGAGAAAAGGCAGCTGAGAGGAGATATGATAGAGTTCTATAAAATAATGAGTGAAGTTGAACGGGTAGATGTGAAGCATCTGTTTACGCTTTCCAAAAATACTAGGACTAGGGGGCATGCGATGAAGCTACAATGTGGTAAATTTAAAACGAATCAGAGAAAATGTTTCTTCACTCAATGTGTAATTCAACTCTGGAATTCGTTGCCAGAGAATGTGGTAAAGACGGCTAGCTTAGCGGAGTTTAAAAAAGGTTTCGACAGCTTCCTAAAGGAAAAGTCCATAAACCATTATTAAATAGACTTGGGGAAAATCCACTATTTCTGGGATAAGCAGTATAAAATGTTTTGTACTTTTTTGGGATCATGCCAGGTATTTGTGACCTGGATTGGCCACTGCTGGAAACAGGATTCTGGGCTTGATGGACCTTTGGTCTTTCCTAGTATGGCAATACTTAAGTACCAAGAAACTAAACTCACCTCGCTGATCCCCAAAACTCTCTCTCCACAAACACAGTATACATCTACAGCACAGTCTTCCCAACACTGATTCATAAAAACACCGTTCCCTTCATTACAAAGAATTCAACAAGAAACACCACCACCTAGGGCTCAATGTATGTAGATAGGTAGTCCACACCAGGAAAAATAAATTCTTCTTCTTCTTCACAGAGCCTCTTGCAGCCATAATCTCCCATATAGCCAGCAGGTACACCTGGTTACAACAATGCCACACCAAAGGAGCCTCCACTGAAGTTCAATACTGAAGAATACTATTTGTGAGCAACTAGGCTCAATTTACAAAACAGAAGGATTTGTCCCTTAGACCTAACCCTATAAGCCCCTTGTACATCCAAAAGAAATTGCTCCACTGAACCAACAGCTGCCCAAAACTGTTGAATCCTGGGACAGGCCCAACATGAATGCCCCAAAGTACCAGCAGCTCCACCACATTTTAAACAAAGAGGTGACTGCGCTCCATGTGCATGAAACAGCTGTACATGTGAGAAGTAAGCACAATACATCACTCTAAAGTAACATTCCTGAAGCCAAGCTCCTGTAACCAAATGAGGGAGATCCCCAATAGCAGTCTGAAGGTCCAATGAATCCAAACACTGCCCCAACTCCACTGCCCAGCGATTTCTAAGACCCCAAGTGTCACGAAGAGAGAGCTCTATATAGTCCGGACACAGACATCCCCCTTTGGGAAACGGACCAAAAGAACTCCCTCAAAGTAGTACCCATCCCCTGGCTCAGCAATGTGGTAGGCTGAGAAAGTACATAATGGCACAGCTGACAATAACCAAAACAGTTGCCCCACTGAATCTCAACTCTTTGTTGAAGGTTCTCAGAAGGCAACTGCATCACTTTTGGGTCTCCCAGACTTGAAACACAGGATTATCCATCCCAGGGTCAAAAGCGGGATTCCCCTGAATGTTGAGTTGAGTAGTAACTGTAGGACTGCCTCCCTCCCCCCACAACAAAAGCAATTGTAGAAGCCCCCCCCCCAACAAAAAATACTTTTAAACATTGTAAGAATTCAGCTGAATGCAGTTCCATGTGTATTGTAACCTTAAAGCTGTAATCCCTTCAAATTCAGAAGTCTGGAATAATAGTAGATGTCTTCAGCTGGGCTGTACTGAATATTCATATTTGTTTTGATTTGGCCCCAAATAGTGCCCTGAATACATATTCGTATTTGGCCAAATAGTGCTTTAAATTCGAATAAGAATAATCTGGGGCTCTACTGTGCTAAACCCTACTGAAATAAACACTTGAGCTCTATTTTCACATTGCTTCTTATGGCAGTTTGACAGATTCCACCATGGTTACAAACCATGAGCCACAGAGACATTGTTACAACAAAATTATATGTTCTACTCAGGGAATCTCAGCATCCCTGTTTCTTCTAGAAAAAGGAAAATTCCAACAGGGGTGGCGGTTAGATTTCAATTAGTTCATTTCTAATTAACCATGGATGCATCTCAATTTATATGCAAAAAAATGGACCCTGAAGAAATCAGTTGATTTTAGTACTTTTCTACTGTTAGTTCATTGCTACATTGTCCTGACTCTTGGCATTACTTGTGACTTGTAGACATTCATCATCACACCCTATTCAATTAACAAACTGATCCCCAGTCTTCTTAAATGGTTCAATTTGTGATGCCTAAATATTATCCCACTTAGAACTGAAAACGTGCTTTAGAACTCACAATACATTATCCACAAGAAGCATCAGAATCAGAGACAACAAAGTGGGATCAACAACTGTAGTCAGCGAGTTGGCATTTATATATTGAGCTACTTAGCAAGGGAGGACTAAGATTCCGGAAGATTGGTTTAAATTAAAGACTCGCTGACCCCACTGTATAAACTTCTTGAGGAAATACAAAGATGAACCACATTCCTTTGCAGCAGAACATAGAGACACTTTGACATCTCAGGCCTGACCTTATTGAAAAAGTGTTTATCTACTAAAATTTTCAGTCCTGCTGTGCCACCCAGTGAAAGTGGCTTAATAGCACTTGATGTATCAGAAGCTGTTCAACATCTTTCAAGAATGTGTTTCTGCCCAGAGGACCAAAAGATGTAAGGAATTCCAGTGGTGTGAGGGGAAAAAGGAAGCTATAGTTTTTACCAACTACAGAGAAGGACCTAAGTGCAAGGGGCATCTTCTTGACCATCTCCCTGCGAATACCAAAATATCACCATCGCTCCTGCACATGTAGGGTTGCCAACTTTCTAATGAAGAAAAACCCGACATGTGCCCTACTCTATGCCCCTTTCCTTGTCTTGCCTCACCTACTGTTGTACCCTTCACTGCCGCACCCCTCTATAACCAACTGCCTGCAATAGGGTTGCCATCTCAGAAGAAAAAACTGCCACATGTATGCATGTTCTATGATTATTTCACAAACTTTAGAAATCAGAAATAGAGCTCCAGTAACCAAATCCTACAAACAACATAATACATTCAGAAAAAACAATCATAATAAAGCCGCATTAACATCCAGGATTCACTAGTCCCTTATTTTCTTACTCCTGTTACTTTATTTTACCTATCTATATATTACATCTTAACTTACACCCTATGCTGTCTATTAAAATGTTTTGTGTATTGTATTGACATTGTAATGTAGCATACTATGCCATACTTTGTATTTTTACTGCTGTAATTGTCTATTGCTTATGTTTGACTTATTCTTGCTGTACACTGCCTTGAGTGAATTCCTTCCAAAAGGCGATAAATAAATCCTAATAAATAAAATAAAATAACTAGCATCAATCCTAACAAGACAGCACCCTAGAATACCAACATACTTCCAGTCCAAGTCAGACTGCTACAGATCTGCTTTGTACGGAATACCTCATGGAAGCTACATGCTAGCAGAATACCGCACTTTCAACACATGTGCAAAACCATGAACAACAAGGGACAATAGGAAGGTAAAAAAAACTGACAAGACATTAGACTCTGTGTATACAGAAATACTAGAGAAACCAATATGCACATTTGCTGACATATTCCAATTAATAAAAGAATAAAATATATTTTATACCTTTGTTATCCAAGCATTTTTCTTCTTCTTTTGCTTTGGTCCCAGTGTCTCTCTTCTGCTTTTCTCTATTTTGTTTTTAATTCTCTTGCCAGACTTTGTCTACTTGACGTCTTCTTGCTCCATGTCCACCACCCATCTTCCCTCTATGTCCCTTACCTGTCCTAGTATGCATTTCTTCTCCTCACCTGTTCATCTGCCTTCTCAGTGTCCCTATCCCCCCTCCATGTCAAGCATTGCCTCTCTGTGTCCCTGTTCCTATGCTCTCTCCATGCCCAACATCTTTTCTCTGTGTTCTTGTCCCATTGTTTTATTCAATGTGGAGACTCAAACGAATAAAACCTTATTTTCCCCATGATGTTTTCTGTAATTTGATACAATCTATGGTATTAAGCCAGATGGACTATTGTAACGGTATCTATGCAGGCTACAAAGAACATCTACTCAAGAAACTTCAAACTGCACAGAACATTGAGGCAAGACTGATCTTTGGAAAATCTAAATTCGAATCTGCCAAGCCTCTTCACGAAAAACTGCACTGGCTTCCCATACAGAACTAGTTGCCTTTAAGGTCTGCACCTTAATTCACAGAATTATTTTGGGGGAAGTTCCAGAATATATGCTTGAATTGGTTGACTTGCTCCTCAGAAATAGATCCAGTTTATCAAGATCCTACTTAAATTTACATTACCCAGATTGTGGTGGCCTTAAGTACAAATCTACTTATGCCTCCAACTTCACATTCATAGGTACACAACTGTGGAATGCTTTACCCAAATCAGTAAAATCTACCCAGAACTACTTAAATTTCAGAAAATTATTGAAGTCTGTCTTGTTCAAGAAGGCTTATTCTACAGGTTCAACATAATTCTGATCATCACCTAGTTTAATCACCCCTCCCCCAGGTTCAGGATCTGTCCTGCGGCATCTCTCCTCCCTGTTCCTGTGGTCCTCATGCAGCAGTGAGCAATGGGCAGCGCTGAAGGCATGCTGCTACCAGCTGCCCCGGTCCTTTCTCTGCTTGGTCCTGACTTTTCTGAACTTCCTGTGAGCAGGACCAAGCAGAAAGATGGTGGCAGCCGAAAGCAGCATACCTTCAAATGCTGCCCGTGGGAAGAGGGAGGCGAAATGCTTCCAGACCTACAGAACAGAAGAAAGGAAGTGAAAGAGCACTGCCAGACCGCAGGGACAGGAATCCCGAGGTGGCAATTTTTTTTTTTAATTAAATTTTTTTAAAAATGGCTTTATGGTGTCAGTTTTAAGGGTCTGCTGGCAGCTGACCACTGCAAAACCAGCCAGTTGGCAACACTATGCCCATGGCAGCTCCAATCTCAAAATGGCTGCCGGGACCTCCGGTGGCAGTCTCACGAGGAGCTGGCATGGGCAGGAAAAACTGGGGAACGTTCCTGCCCCAACTAGCCACTAGATCACCAATGATAAGGTATGCCCAGGGGTGGAGGCTCACGTGTAGGTCCCAAGAGAGGTGCTCCTTCTGTAAGAGGGAGGAGGGAGTAGGGATTGTGGCACTAGCATTTTCTGTCAAAACCAAAACAAGGCCAAATCCAAATTCTGAGATGGTTTCAGCGCTGATGCCAAAACCTGATTAGCCTCTACTGCAAGCAGAAGAGACTTTCAGGATATCCCTAATGAATATGCATAAGACAGATCTTCATAAACATCTTTCTCACGCATATTTACTAGAGATATCCTGAAAACCTGGTCTGCTTGCAGCCCTTGAGGACTGAACTTGGACACAAAGACTTCTTTTCTTCTTTGCTCTATAATGCATTGCTTAGTTTCTTTATTCTGAAAAAACATTTAATGTATTTACTGTAAAAAATATCCCAGACCTTCAATAATATATTAATTCAAAAGACCGAAAAAAGCATGGAATCGAAATTTGTGCCTCTTTTCTTAACTCACTTGCAGCTTCTCTGTCCTACAATTAGGCTGTAAGACAGAGAGGGTGTGTTGTAATGAGATAATAGCACACTCAGGGAGGGGATGCTGAGGGCCATAATCTTCTACGGGTGTGATGCAATGTTATCATCAACACAACCCCAAATGCCAGCGTTACCATAAGGTTTTTCCCATTTTGTATCTAAGGGGAAAACGCTTTGTATTTCTGACCCCCATCTGTCTTCCTGATATTTTAAACATGATAGTTCCAGCAGTAGGGGGAACTACCCAGTGGCTGGCTCTAGTGCTGTGCATCTTATGTGTAGGTCTGATTACTAACTGGGCCCAGTATCTCCTGCTCCTCCTTCAGCTGGTTTTGAGGCAGTGTTCAGAGTGTCATCCCTTCCCCACCTTCCAGAGGGAGGTAGTCCCAGTCAACAACCACTGGCTAGGGTCAGGGTGCATGTGTACCAAATTCCAGAGAAACAGTCACAGCTTTTGGCTTCTGGCCAAGGATTGTTGCAGAACTTCCCACAGAAATAAAGCCAATACAAATACAGAAGAAACAAGCAAACACTATAAAGTCAAAACTGGAGTGTCTATTGCTTCCAGAGCATAAACTGATACTTTTTTTCTTACACAGTAACAAAGCCCTACATAGACCATCTAGTTTCCACTCCAGTTTGCACTGTAAGGTGGCTAGAGTTGTACCTGCTGCTCCATGCAGACCATACAGGTAATCATCTCTATATCGTTGTTTAAGGGTCTCTAGTGTATCAAGGGTGGTTCACCCCGGGGTGAAGGCAGCAAGGGGGTGCGCGGAGCAGGCGTGTGACTGTCAGTTCTGCCAGCCCCCTCCTATGTCAACTTCCTGTTCTGAGGCTGGGGACCGGCAGAGCCGACAACTATGCGCCTGCTCCACGCACCCCTTTGCTCAGAGGAGGGGTGTGTTCCACCCTGAGTGGCAACTAATGTAGGAAAGCCACTGTTAAGGGTTGTACCTGTTGCTCTGTGCAGATTACACCCCTTCCTCTATGCCTTTGTCTAGGGCTGTACTTGCCACTCCATGCAGATTACACCCTTCTGTGTTTTTCTAGAACTTTGAAAGTCATGTAAGTTTTGTTTTGATTGTTCCCTGCACTCATCTGCCAATAAAATCATTAAAAATTGTTTTTTCCATTACTGGCATTAGTGATCTCACTCTATACTTTCATTTTATTGGGGGGGGGGGGGGGGGGGTCATCACTATGAAACTGTTCAACTGTTTATTCAGTTCATGGCAATATCACTGTATGAAAACACTAGTAAAGCAACTCCCACATCTAAGCCAAATGATTTTAGTGTGGGCAGAATGTGCATGCAGAGAACAAGGAAAAACAGTAATGGCTGCGTTAACTCGCTCTAGTAGCAACTTCAAAATGTCAATTTCCACATTTCTAGACTTAATGGACTCTTAGTAGTCTTGTGGCCCTCTCTGTTTCTCTTTCCCCGTTATTACTCTCGCTGGTACACAGCTTCCTATATGTCTAATTTTGGTAAGGGTAGAGAAAGGTAGGAACTTTTTATGATGTTCACACACTATTTTTCTTTTAACCCATTAGTGCCCAATGTTCCCGTCATAAAATCCCATATGGGCACGTTGGGCACTAATGAGTTAAATTAGTCATATTTTAGCACTCCGAGCTGTATTCACAACTTTACGTGTATTCTCACATTGCTAGTATGACATGCCGAAGATGATGAGCCCTGCAGACCCAATTTACTTGGCGGTCATATTATGGGAATTACTTAAGAGCCATAGCAGTTAAAATCTGCATAGGAGTGACATTTAAAATTCACACATATTTGGTTCTGACTTGTAATTAAAATTGCCATATCACTTAAAGCACTGGAGAGATAGTTTTGTGGTTAGAGCAGTAGGTTGAGAAGCCAGGGTTCAAATCCTGCTTTTCCCACTGAATTTTCCTGCAAATTTGAGCAAATTACTTAACCCTCTATTGCCTCAGGTAGAGAATGACACGAGGACAAAGTTTGTTCGATTGTCCCTGTGGCCACCTCGGTAGGCTCTGTCTCCATCCCCACCCTGTCCCCGTGGGCTCTGTCCTCATCTGCAGAAGCTTTGAACATTTATGATTTTATAATTAAATCTTTTTATTCAAGTATAAAAAGAAATAATATTCTGTGCAACTATTGTGCATAAATCTCAAACAGAAAACAATAAACAACGAGCAACTATAAAACCCCGTACCCCACCATCTACTCTTTCAACCCCAACAACAGCTGACTTCTACTACCCCAAGAAATCCTGAAGCATTGTCATTAACAATCTGAGGATTCAGTCTAGCTCTCCCGTCTTTCACAGTCCTTTCTGCTATACAAAATGTCTTCTCAGAAGATGTGCTGGTACCAGAAATGCACAGGATCCCCCGTGCAAATTGCCAGCTGCGGAAAGCACTTTCGCTCGTTTTTCCAAAAAATGAAATTGTCTGCATCACTCAAACATATGTAACAGTCCAATTCATTAATAGCCTTCAAAGAAAAGAATGACATGGGGACAAAGTTTGTCTCCGTCCCCATGTCATTCTCTAGCCTCAGGTACAAATTGTCGGGGTCTTTTACTAAGCGGCGGTAAGCTCAATGCTAACTTACTGCTCATTAAACCAGGAGTACCGCCTGGCTACCGCAGCAGCGCAGTGGTAGTTCCCACCCCCAGCGCACACCATTTCAGGTGCTACAAAAATATTTCCATTTTTGTAGCACAGATATTTACCCAGTAGTAATCAGGCAGTGCTGCATGCTGTCCAGTTACCGCCAGGTTTGTGTGGGAGCCCTTACCACCCCCTAAGTGCTCCCCCTCCCCCCCAAATGACTTCGTGGCAAGTGCTTCACTTGCTTCATGGCCATTTCTTTAAAAAGAAAAAAAACCCCAGCCTTTTACCCACTGCAGTACAACGGGGCCTCAGCGCGCATCAAAGACACACGCTGACGCCAGTGCAGGTCCCCTTTTGCCGCAGCTTAGTAAAAGGACCTCTTAAATGGTTAGCCCTCTGGGGACAGGGAACTACCTAGTGTATCTGAATATAACTCACCTTTAGCACCACTAAAAGGGCATGAGCCAAATCAGCATAACCACAATAAAGCAATCAATTCAATCGGGATCCTGTTCCAGAAGTCTTCATTCACAACTAATAGGCTCAGGTAATATTTTCCTCTCATTCAAAGTCACTCTTACTCCTAACTTATGTTAGCCCAGTGGCCATAGTGACACTTCACGAGCCCTACCACCTTAGCTCGTAATTCTGGCCACCAATGTATCATCATCATTCAACAATGACCATAACTGCCTGCACAGTATTACCAGCCCTGGCCAATTCAGGAAAAGGAAGAGCTAAGCCAGAAATCACATCCAGGTCCTCTGCATAGCAGTACACAACATGCCACGGCACCAACCTGAAAAGTATGTTTCAGGATAGCAACAAATACATATAGTTTGGAAAAATGTAAACATTTCATGGTTCTTTTTTTTTTTTAAAGTTTTTCCTGTATCTAAAATAATTCTGCAGCATTATTAGTGGTTTAGTTACCAGCTCTCTTATTGACTGTTTAAGGTTGGTCCTGCCTCCAGATGGCAGCATTGGGGGGGGGGGGGGGGGGGGGGGTGTGCAGAAGTGTGACGAGAGCAGCATTGCACAGAGCCTTCTAACATAGGCCTGCGCTCAAACGCTGCCACATTCCCTACTCCCTTGACAAGACTGCTGTCAGAAGGGAGCAGGAAGTGGCAGCACTTCAGCACAAGCTTGTACTGGAAGTCTCCACGCTGTGCTGATGCTTATTCTGGCTCACAAACATAGAGGGTGGCATCAGTAAAGTTGCCAACTGGATCTATATTCACCCTACAAGGTTGATCCAGTCCTAAAGTTACCCTACTGCATGCAGGAACTTATAGTTTTGCTTTTCTTGGGAAATGTAATGGGAAAATCAGAACAAATTGTCCCTAAATGCAGTGGGGTAAACCCAAGACTTGATCAATCCTGTCAGGCAAATCTGGATTCAGTTGGCAACCCTAGGCAGCAGCAGGCTTGGCAGGAAAAAAAAGAAGCAGGTAGAGACATGGAGGAAAGGAAAGATAAGATGTTGGTAGGGGGCAATGGTTGGGATGGGAAGGAGAGATCCTGGTCACCTGGAAGTGTTGGCATAGGGAAGGGGAGAGGTAAGACATGGTTTGGATGAGGTAGGGAAGGGAGATGCTGGACTAGGGGGGTGGGGCAGAATAGGTAACCGAGCCACCTTAGAGGGGAGGAGGGGTCCGCACAGCTTAAGCTTCACCTAGGGAATCAGATAAAAATCAGAACAGGCCCAAGGGTAAGTACTACTTTTTATTAAAGGTTAAAGACCATCTTCTCTTAACAGGCCTTCAAGCATTTGTTCTAGACTGTAGAATTAGTGATTTCGCTGATCTTCTTTGGATCATTGTCTGATGAGTATCACTCGGTTTAAGGATGATTCGTGCAATAGTTTGTGAGATAGCAAGTACATTTTTGTTATATGTTGATTTTTTTTAAAAAGTTTGTGCATGTTTTGTGCATATCATAGAACTTTGGATATTGCAAATTGTAAAACCTTTCTAAATAATAAAAAAAATTGTTATAAGCCTCATATCTGTATGTATTAATTTATTTACTTTCTTAAGCCAGTGTAAAATGGATTGATGAAAAGGGTACTCTAATGATTTAAATTTCTCCTTATAGTGGTAAGAGAAAGTTATCTTCCTCGTCCCAGAAAAAAAAATGTATAAATCAGAACCTTGCAGCTTGGAATCTTACAAGTCTAAAGCTAATAGACTGTAGCTAGGTAACCAAGCAGTAGTCCATTCCTCAGTTAGGGACATCTTTACCTTCACAGGAACAGACAACACAAAACAGTTTCATAAAGACTCAGGGTATAATCTGCATGGAATGGCAGGTAAAACCCTGAAAGTTTTGCTAGCCAGGTGGCATAAAGAAGTAGCTGAATGGGAGCAGAAGAATAAGTACCTGAATGCAATATGTAAACCACTTTGATTATGTCACAGAAAAGCGGTATATAAAAGAATCTAATAAATAAATAAGTACTGCACAATATTATAAGATCTTCTATTAATTTAGCCAGGTAATCAATAAAATCATCTAGGTGGCAAGTTAATTCAAAAGGTCCTTGGGAAAGCAATGCAAAAGTTTCCAGACAGAATTGCTGTCATAAATCAGTTTTTTTGTAGAATACTGTTACTAGCTTGAACATGTATTTCTTTTACTTGTGTGCCCTGCCCCATTACAAGACAAGTTTTGACAATGTTTCTCAGTACCATTTCCAAAACTAGTTCTGTATGTTTCCATTATAATAGCTGAATCCTCAAACAGCTACCTCATATTCATACAAAGTTAACACTAGGAGAAGTCAACCACTGTTTAGCTAGATGATTGGGTTTTGTGAGAAGTGATATCCTACTCCCCTCAGGTAAGACCTGATACAGGTAAGCAACTTTGCTTTGTCCAAGTCCAACGAGAACATGAAGTCCTCATATAAGTGGAAATCCCTAACTACAGGATGTCTTAAAAAAAAAAAAAAAAAAAAAAAGGGCGGGAGGGGCAGCGCCTAAGAAAGCAAATAGAATGTTAGGTATTATTAGAAAAGGAATGGAAAACAAAAATGAGGATAATGTCTTTGTATCACTCAATGGTGTAACCACACCTCGAATATTGTGTGCAATTTTGGTCACCGCATCTCAAAAAAGATATAGTGGAATTAAAAATGGTACAGAGAGGGGTAATGAAAATGATAAAGGGGATGGGACAACTGCGCTATGAGGAAAGGCTGAAGCGCCTACGGCTTTTCAGTTTGGAGAAAAGAAAGCTGAGGGGAGATATGATAGAGGTCTATAAAATAATGAGTGGAGTGGAATGGGTAGACGTGAATCACTTGTTTACTCTTTCCAAAAATACTAGCACTGGGGGGCACGCAATGAAGCTACAAAGTAGTAAATTTAAAACTAATTGGAAAAAATATTTTTTCACTCAACATGTAATTAAACTCTGGAATTCGTTGCCAGAGAATGTAGTAAAAGCAGTTAGCTTAACAGAGTTTTAAAAAGTTTTGAATAATTTCCTAAAAGAAAAGTCAATAAGTCAATATTAAGGTGGACTTGGGAAAAATCCACTGCTTATTTCTAGGATAATCAAAAAAATATAACGAAAAATGGCAACCCTCCACCACTTTTAACTTGAACTATACACAACAAACTGCCGGTGGTGCAGCTCACACTTATTTATTGTTTGACAGTATGAGACATCCCCTTATCAAACAATAAATAAGTGTGAGCTGCTCCACCGGCAGTTTGTTGTGTATATTTCTAGGATAAGCAGCATAAAGTGTACTGTTTTGAGATCTTGCCAGGCACTTGTAACCTGGATTGGCCACTGCTGGAAACAGGATGCTGGGCTTGATGGACCTTCGGTCTGTCCCAGTATGGCAATACTTATGCTCTTATGGGAAACAAAACAAGTTATGTTTTTCATGCCCCCCACCACAAGGTAACATGGAAATCTTAAAAATGCACCCTATGGGAGATGGAATTAAATTTCACAGGAAAAACTAATGAAACCTACTCTAGGACAGATACTTGCACTCTATTCTCCTCCCAGTCAGTACCATTTGTCACTATGCTCTTGTAACCTCCCCCCCCCCCCCCCCAGATGGGGTTACTGAAGAATCAGAGCCCTCGTTGACAGCCACTGGGGGGAGTGACTGAAAGGTCCCTGGGTGGGAAGAAAGCCAGCCTATGGGAGTGTTTATGAAACAAAATGCAGAAGAAAAGTGCCCTGGTACAGAGGAGTGACAAGAAGCTTAGTTCGAGTTATCTGCAGCAGGGCCCATAGGAATAAAATGGGCCCTGCTGCAGATAACTCGAGCTAAGCTTTAGTAAAAGACCCCCTCAGTCTTAAACTCCACCATTATGCATACTCTACACCCAGTTGCTTAGTCCTCCTAGTCCCGAGTCCACACTTAAACTTTGAAACCCCACTTTCCCACCCTACCCAGTTACCACTCAAGTCCTGAGACCCACTCTCTCCCCAATCCCTAGACAATCTATGGTTTTCTATTCTCCCACCAACTGCTAAGCCCCTACTCTCTCCCAATTTCTGTCTTCTTTCTTCCCCTCCCTTCCCCACCATCTGTTCCTTTCTCTCTAACTTCCAACCCTCCATCTGCCTACCTTCTTTTCCAACATCCATTCTCTCTGTTTCTCCTTTTCCCAGCATCAATTCCCCCTGCATCTCCCTCTCAACCTTTCCCAAAATATGCCCTTGCCTGTCCACCTCCCTCTATAGCATCTGCCCACTGCCTTTTCCCATCCCTCTCTCAACATCTGTCCCCTGATTCCTTCTCCCAGCATCTGCATCTTCTCCCTCTCTTCCCACCATGAGCTGCTTCACCCCCAGATATGTTCCTGTCTCTCCCACACCTTAACCAATACCTACCCATTTCTTTCTGCCTCCCTCATATTAACTAGCCTGGGGAAGTCAGTCCTTCTGCTCCTTCTTTCTCCTACAGGACCAACCCCAGGAGCATATTAAGTATTCATGAGCAGTACACCTGAAGCTGATCCCTCAAGCTTTGTAAGAGGAAGTGCTGCCTGAGAATACCAAATGTATTTGCAGAGCCGGCACTGTCACAGAGGACAACAAAGAAGTGTGACCTGCTCCCATTGCTCCTTCTGCTTACAGGGGGGTGGGGAGTGGAAGGAGGGGGGGAGATGGGAGAGTTGAGGTAATGTAGACTTAGGATTCCTGCCAGATCTAAGGTTTCTCCTGAGGGTCTCTAACAAGTCCTGCATGCACAACCCAGAGGGCCCCAGCAAAAACTTGGGCATAAATATAAGGGTAGGGGAGGGGCATCAAGGGCCTGCCCCCCCCCCCCCCATGCACGCCTTTAATTCTTTAGTTACCCTATGAAAACAATCAGGTTAATTTGAGAGAGCAGAGAAAGGCAAAAGATACAGGACCTACTTTGGACTGATGTCTGAAAACCAAGTTCAAACATGTGAACCATTAAGAACCCCAGTTATCAAAGCAGATCATGAGAACTTAAAATTAATTTCCCCAAATTAACTGAAGTGAGGAGATCTGGAACATTATTAAAGGTCAGACCCAATTTAATCCAGTTACCTATTACAGAGCTGGTGAATTTAACCCTTCAATCCTTAATCCAGCTGGACTGGTATGCTTATACTAATGTTTACCTGCATTTTTATCTTTTACTTCATAAAATTGTTTGACTAGGATACCAATGAAGTCTCCAAGCTACCAGCAGCACATTCTTCCTACTGTTGCTACTGATGGCTGTAGCAGTAGAGTGGTGCACACAACTGAAACTACTGTGTTGCAGTCACTAATGATAGCAAAAAGCCACATTTCTAATAACATGATCCCCACTAGCCTCTCCAGCCTACTCAAATCTAATATTTCCCCACAATATAAGCCCTACATAATATCCCTCACCTTCAAGATGTGTTTCTTTGGTTAAGAACAGCCAGCTCAGTCACAATATTCCAAATGAATCCACCTTTTCAGTGCCAACAAGTTACAATATCAATCACATAGTTTTGAAAACTCGGCGCAGTGAGTCAGAAGGGCACATAGACAATGAAAGACAGAGAGGCGCAAACAGGAGACAGAGCAGTATCAAGAATTTTCAGTAGGTATAGGAAGATAGGTATATGTTAGGTTTTTTTTTTTTTTTTACTTTCCTCATGCACTTTATCAGACACATATCACCAAGGCAAAAATAAACTACAGCAACAGTTCAGAAGATTATGTGCAAAATATTTATGTGGAACAGGACACTACTGGTTCCTGGATTGTTCTCTCTCATCTTCAGGAGAGACCAGCAAAAACTGTGATGTCACAGTGTTTTAAGTCATTCCTATCAGCTGCAGCACATCGCCACCGTCACGAGACAGAAGATTGCAGAACATTTTGGGAAACAACGTTATTAGGAAAATCCAAAACATCAGATAGGCTTCTTTGTAAGGTGACTCTTTACAGTACGAACAGTGTAGTTGCAGGTTCATCAATAATGCTCCAGCAGCTAACCTAGATTCAGTTACTGTATATGAAAGGGAACAGTGAAAGTAAGAGGGTAATGATAGCAGTGTGTTCAGATGACACCACATACTGCTCAGTTCCAGACAGGAAGGTTGTTTTGTTCCTGGACTAAAATAAACTGGGACTGTAATTAACTAATTTTTAATGAATAAAATTTGAGTCAATGTAAGGATTTAGGTTTAAAAACACATGTGATGAGAAAAAGATCCCCCCCCCCCTCTTGATTTCCCCTATTATTGCATCTATGTCACACTGAATGGAATCTGATAACATTAGACAAAGGGAACCTGAGTAAACACAGTATGTGATGATGGCAGATAAAGACCTGTATGATCCAACACATAACACAGTTGTTATATTATTACTTCATTTAAGATCAAAATTATCTACCATATCACCCATGTGAAAAAGTAATCAACCAATTGATAACACTTAATTTATATTTACAGACACATGATTGAACGTAGCCAGGCTTGATTTTAGCCAGACCTGCTGAATCTAAACCACATTATATATTGAACTTTACCATGAGAGTGAAGTAAATCAAATATTTGAAAGGTATTAATCCGCAAACGAACCTTTTCCAGAGATAAGAAGGCGGTAGAACAAGAGGACATGAAATGAGATTGAAGGGGGGCAGACTCAAGAAAAATGTCAGGAAGTATTTCTTCACGGAGAGAGTGGTGGATGCTTGGAATGCCCTCCCCCGGGAGGTGGTGGAGATGAAACCGGTAACGGAATTCAAACATGCGTGGGATAAACATAAAGGAATCCTGTTCAGAATGGATCCTCAGGAGCTTAACCGAGATTGGATAGCAGAGCCGGTAGTGGGAGGTGGGGCTGGAGGTTGGGAGGCGGGGATAGTGCTGGGCAGACTTATACTGTCTGTGCCAGAGCCGGTGGCTGGGAGGCGGGGCTGGTGGTTGGGAGGCGGGGATAGTGCTGGGCAGACTTATACGGTCTGTGCCCTGAAGAGCACAGGTACAAATCAAAGTAGGGTATACACAAAAAGTAGCACACATGAGTTGTCTTGTTGGGCAGACTGGATGGACCATGCAGATCTTTTTTCTGCTGTCATCTACTATGTCACTATGTTACCACAGAGTTTAATAAGAATGCTATGCCACGATCAAAGGATATTCCACAAAAGATGAGAAAAAAAAGTTGTTCAAATATATCAGTCTGGAAAGAGTTACAAAGCCATTTCTAAAGCTCTGGGACTCCATCAAACCACACTGAGAGCCATTATCTCCAAATGAAGAAGACTTGGAACACTGGGGAATCTTCCCAGGAGTGGTCAGCTTGCCAAAATTACTCCAAAAGCACAGCAACAACTCATTCACAAAGTCATAAAACATCCCAGAACAACATTCAAAGAACTGCAGACTTCTCTAGCCTCAGCTAAAGTCAGTGTTCATGACTCCACAATAAGAAACTGGGCAAACATGGGATTCATGGAACAGCAGCAAGGCAGAAACTACTGCAAACCAAGAGTAACATCAATGCTCATCTCACATGTGCAGAAACACACCTGAATGATCCACAAGCCTTTTGAGATAATGCTCTATGGACAGACAAGTCCAAGGTGGAAATTTTGGGACAACACAGGTCCCATTATGTCTGACATAAAGCAAATACAGCATTCCACAGTAAAAACATCATACCAACAGTCAAACATGGTGGTGGTAGTGTGATGATATGGAGTTGCTTTTCTGCCTTAAGACCTAGAAAACTAGCTATTATTAAAGGAATCATGAATTTTGGGAATGTCATCTGTCCATGAGCTGAAGCTGAAATGCAAAAGAAATTGGGTTACGGAGAAAGACAATGATCCAAAACACAAACGTAAATCTATATTTGAAGGTCTGAGGAGAAAAAAATATTGAAGTTTAAGACTGGCCTAGTGAAAGTCCTGACTTGAACCCAATAAAGATGCTATGGCAGGGGTTTCCAGCGAGTAAACCCAGACAGTTCCCACCCACCAATTCCCCCATGATAATTCCCACCGTGTGCAATTCCCCTCCCCCCCCCCCAGCCAATTCCCACTGAGGACTCCTCCCCCTCACACTAGTCATTTCCCATTCTCTCTAACCTTTTTTTTTTTTTTAAACCTTTGTTTCATTCTTGTATCGTGTCTTTTTATTTTATTTTCTGACACTGACGGAGGATCGGGTGCACCGCTGACAGAGAACAAGGAGGTTAGATTAAGAACAGGAGATGGTATGCTGCTCAGTCATCATCCCTGGTTTGTTTGTGTAGCATAAAGATGTACACAAAGGAAGTATAATAACGGAATAACTTTTCATAGGTAGAGCTGTAATTGGTAATCATTATGAGGGCTGATTTTAGGGATACCTAGCGTGTGTTGTGCTCAGCATTCAGAGTTTCTATCTATTTATTTACTTATTTATGGCATTTATCTCCCGCATTAAACATGAATTAGGTTGAAACCTGGGAGCATTTAAAATCTTTTTTTTTTCCTGTGCATAGTGGGCTTAAGCTAGCGAGGGTGTAGTTTAGGGGGGGGGGCATTGCCTCCCCAACATGAACTGCATATATCTGGAAGGAGAAAGGGATGTGTAAAAGATAATGTTTGGGGGTGGGTTGGGGGGGTACTGTCCCCCCTCCGAAACAATCTGAAAGGAGAAAAGGAAGTAGAATAATTGTCCTAGTGGGGGTTTTTTGAGTTATGGGTGGGAACTGTGCTCCCTGGTGTGGTGGGAATTGGTTCAGTGGGAATTGATTTAAAACCATGGCAGGACCTGAAATGAGCAGTTCATGAATGAAAACCTACAAATGTGTATGAATTAAAGCTGTCCTGAAAAGAAGAGTGGGCTAAGATTCCACAACAGTGATGTGGAAGCATTTGGGAGCAATTATTGCTGCTAAAGTTGGCGCAGCCACTTACTATGTTTAAGGTGCAGTTACTTTTTCATATGGGTGATATGAGTATTGGATAACTTTGCTCCTTAAATAAATGAATAATTTAAAAGCTATGTGGTGTGTTTACTCAGTTTTCCTCTGCCTAATATTACATATTGTTTAATGATCAGAAACCATTCAGTGTGACATATATGCAATAACTAGAGGAAAATGCCTGTTTCAGTATGAAATGAAACGGGTGCTAGCAAGGTTCCCCCCCTCCCCAAGTCTCTCGCCGTGTACCCTCTGAGTTGCATGCGGTCCTCCCTCCCCTGTGTTTGTAGACAGGAGTGGACGTAAGGCAATGTAGTGCATTGCAAGCAAGTAAGGCAATCTGGTTAATCTGTGTGTCCCCTACCCCGTGCAGCCTCCCATCCCCCTACCGTGCTTCTTGATCCCCCTCCTCTCAGCGGCCCCTTCACCGTCCAAGTTGCAGGCCACCCTCCCCCCCCCTCAGTGAGTGTATGTGTTTGAAAGACTGTGTGTGTGTGTGTTTGTGTGCATTCCCCTTTGCCTTCTGTGCTCCTGTTCGTCCCCCTCCCCTCACCACCCTCCTCTGCAGCCCACCCTCCCCCAAACCCCCTTCCTCCCCCTTGCCCCCCTCCCTCTGAGTTCGAAGCCTCCCTCCTTCCTCCCTGTTCTGTGCTCGCAGTGCATGCAGCAGCATTGAGGCATTGATTGTGTGCTGTGCTGCTGCTGCTCCTCTCTCCTCTTTCTGTCCCCGTAGGAGCGTAGCTACAGGAAGTTGTTTTGAAGTTTGTGTTCCCGCGCTCCAGGGCAAGAGTGAGAGGAGAGATGAGTAGCTGCAGAGCACACAGGCAATGGCTGAAGGCAGCGTGTGGTTTTTTTTTTTTTGCTGATTACCGGCAATCCTCGAGGGGGGAGGGTTGGAATTTGAAAGAGGCGATGTTGGGGGGGAGGAAGTTGCAGAGGGGAAGCAGCAACCTCGCGGGCGGAGGGAGGGGGGGAGGCATCGAGAATGGAAGAGGCGACCTTGGGGGGGGGGGGGGGGGTGGAGAGGAGAAGCGGTGACCTGTTGGGCGACTGTAGAGGGGAAGCGGCGACCTGTTGGGCGACTGTAGAGGGGAAGGTGCGTCCTTGGGGGGGGGGGTGGAGAGAGGAGGTGGCGCGTTACCTTACTGCTCCCTTGCCGTGGCGTTTCTTTGTTTCATGATCGTTGCTCCGCTGTCGACGTCAGCGTTGCTCCGTGGACGTCATCACGTTCGACGCGAGGGCGTGACTGACAGAGACGGACAGCTGCTCAGTGGAGAGGCTTCACCACCACGAAGCCACGAACCCTTCACGGACGTCAATGCAGCTTGAGTGGCTTCATTGGAACGTTGGGGTCGCGAATTATGTCCGGAAGGGGCGTGGCTGAGGGCGGGTGTATGAGTGAGAGTGAGTGCTGCTGACAGGGTACAACACTACAGGCCTTCACTGTTTCCCTGCCACACTGTGAGCTTCAGAATTGGAGGTGAGATTTTATTATATAGATAGGGGACATAAGGGGGAAAACGTTTTTACATTACTGTAATCTACTTTGAATCCCACACCAGTTCCCAACTGTGAATAGCAACAGACCAGAGGGAATACTAGAGTAGCAAATCACAGAACAGAAAGGCTTGCGTGTGAAAACAAAGGTTCTGCTCAAAACAACATCATATCTTTCAATCATTTTAATCAAGGGAATGGGAATATATAATATATATAAAAACATAAGACTTGTATTATTTTCTGTTCCTACTGTCTTCAGATAATAGAAGGATGGCTATACTACAATAATGAAAAGCTTAAAGAGCAAACCTGTAAGAGTTATATCTTCATCATCGATAATTTGTTCTTCTGCAACATCCAATGAACTTTCGGTAATCATGTCATTCGGTTCATCAACACAGGCCAAGCCTGAGTAATTGTGAAGGAGATCAGCACTTGGAACATGCTCCACAATGACCGCAGGAAAGATGGAAGGATCCCCAAGCTACAAAAAGGAAAATAATTTTTAGAAAAAGCCCACTGTTGCAAAATGTAAGCTTCAATACAGAATAGGCCAAACATGGGAAATGGAGGAATTGAAACTCAGAAAACACAGATCAGTTCATACTACTGTCCTCTTACAGTACTGACACAAAAGACATGGGTATTCCTAAACTCTAAGAGCCAATGTAATAAGCTGCATTATCCTTTAGTGCAACAGTTAATTTTGATTTTTCCAAACTAATCTTGCAACTACCACTGAAGGATAATAGAAGTCAGAATGCAGAACATATATGCAAATAGGCTGAACCAGAAATTGCTTTCATTATGAGAAAAAATGAGATAACTTTACTTTCTTTTTAGTACTGGATGTTTTATTACAGCCTTGAATGGTAGTAAACATTCTAGCATGGGAGCAAATAGGAAATCTGAAGGGAAGTACAGAACTTCATCTCAGATCTCCCTTGTCATCAGATATCCCTGATGACCCATGTGGGCCCCAAAGCCCCCTCCCTCTCCAAAATAAAATCCCTGATCGCCTGATACCCCTTCTCACTTTCCTAAAAAAAAAAAAAAAAAATCCCTAGTGGCATCAGTGGGCCCTGACGTTCCCCTTCACCATCCCTCTTTCCCCCTCAAAAAAAAAAAAAAAAAAAAGAAAAAACACCCTAGTGACTCATAAGAGCCCCAAACACGCTCCTTCCTTCCTGCCCCCAACCCAAATTTTGGTTGGGAAGCACAAATCATGTCCATTCACTCCCACCTCTGGTGTCACCACCTTAGAAAAATGGCAGTACGTGACCCCTAGTGGTAAGTCTGAACATACCGTTAGGAAGTACTTTCATAGAAAATTGATCTCTAAAGGTATATTCCAATTGACTGTCAAAGGTCAGGTGCTGCCATTTTTCAAGAAGGCAGTGTACAGAGAGATCTTTCTAAGGTTATTGTAAACTATTTTGAACATGTGTTTCAGATATCATTTTACTACCTATAAAAATGAAAGGTTCCCTTTGTATTAAAAAAAAAAAAAAAAAAAAGCTAATACTGAAAAACAAGTGTGGAAAAGACCTGATATTTAATCTTGAGTTCTTCTATGACCCATTTTCATGACAATTCATGCAAAGTCTGGGTCCTTCACTGAATGCAATAGTGCAATTTAGAATGAAGGTCTGCAAGTAACAGGTCAGCTCAAACAAGTAAAAAAAAAAATACAGTACTGGGGTAGGATACCGTATTCATATTCTGATAGTGGTAATACACTGCCACATATGAAACTATGATTGATAAAATTTTAAAAACTAAATACAGAAATCTCCCAGTACGCATGTATTCTCAGGCGTGGTATCTTAAATGCTCTTATTTCTAAATGTAGTATGTATATTCCCAGAAAACAGAATAAAAACATATATGTTCCATTCTGAAGACAGAACAGGCATCTCACCAAATGGCTGAATAGGCTGGCTAAAGGGTCTGATGTTTTAAGCTTCCCCACATGTCCCTATAGATAAAGAAAAGAGAAAAGCTTTAATGGAACAGGCCCCTAAGTGTTCTTGCACCTCTTTCTGGAAAAAGAGGATCTCTAACTTCTTCTCTTTTTATTCCTGATTTATTTATAAACCAAACATCCTGAGCAGACAACTCTCAGGGATCATCACTAAAGCAGCAGTCACCTTCCATCTTTCCAGAACTCAAGCATATTATCTCCATGGAAACAAATCAATAATGGAATATTTCCTTGCCACACAAAGATGCATTCCCAGATGTACTCTAATCAATTTATTAAATGGCTCTATGGTGTTATTATACATCACAAAGCAGACAAGTTACAGAGCCATTGCCAGGACTGAAGGGTTTCACAGTATTTATTTATTGGGATTTATTTACCGCCGTTTTGAAGGAATTCACTCAAGGCAGTGTACAGTAAGAATAGATCAAACATGAGCAATAGACAATTACCGCAGTAAAAATATTCAAAAACAATACAAAGTATGGCATGGTAGACTATTTACAATGCCAACACAATATGTAATAGAATATTATAGGTGATAGCGAAGGGTAAAGCAAAGATGTAACATATAGAAGGGTAAGAAAGTAGGAAGAGTTAGAAAGTAAGGTGATTGAGTTAAAGAAAGTTACACATGAGGTCAGAGAAATGGTTAAATGTTATCTCAGCTAGGGTAGGCGTGGATAAACATGTCCTGCTGCAATATATACAGCCTGAGTACTCCTTGTGTGTGTGAGTGAGACTAACGAGCTAGTTATTTCTTCCAGTAAAGGCCTGGTTGAAGAACCAAACTTTCACCTGCTTCCTGAAGTACAGATAGTTTTGTGTTAAGCACAGCCTTTCAGGCAGTGCATTCCAGAGTATGGGGGCTACTCCAAAGAAGGCTTGCGGGTATCACATCGTGTAATGTCTTTTCGAGAGGGTGTGGTTAGTGTAAGTCCTCGGGAGGATCTTAGTGTCCTTGGCGGTGTGTGGAGGATCATCCTATTTTTCAGGTACTCAGGGCCATTTCCTTTCAGGGTGTTGAAGATCAGACATAGAGTTTTAAATTTAGTCCTGTATTGTACTGGTAGCCAATTAAGTTTTTGCAAAAATGGTGTGATATGGTCATGTCGCTTGCAACCTTCTATGAGTTTTGCTGATGCATTCTGGATCAACTGGAGCTGGTGCAGGCCCTTTGTAGTCAGACCATTGTATACTGCATTGCAGTAATCCAGTCTTGATGTTATCATGGCATGCACAACTGGGATAAGATTTACCTTCTTGATGTAAGAAGAGAAGCAGCGTAGCTGTCGTAAATAGTAGAAGCAGCTCTTGAAGGTTGCTTGGATTTGGGGAATCAGTGTAAGTGTTGAATCTAACTGCATTCCAAGGTTTCTGACTTGTGATTTGAGGGGGATTTCACACTTCCCAAAAGGGATTTTGATATCAGATATGTAGCCACTTGTGTTAGGGACCCAGAGAAGCTCGGTTTTATTTGGGTTCAGGCAAAGTTTGTTGTGTTTAGCCCATTCTTGAATTGATGTTAGACAGGTAATTCAAGGCTGTAGGTAAGTCAGGTTCAATGGGTATGAGTAGCTGCAGATCATCAGCATAGATGTAGAACTGAGTGTCCATTGACCGAATCAGCTCAGCTAGTGGTTTGAGGTAGATATTGAACAGAATAGGTGACAGTATTGATCCTTGTGGTACCCCACAGGTCAGTGTCCATGGTGGTGATTAGTTGCTGCCAAACATTATGGATTGTTGCCTTTCTGATAGGTAGGATCTGAACCAAGCAAGTACTGTTCCATTGATACCTGTTTCTGTCAGTCGTGCTAGCATATCATCATGATCCAAGGTGTCAAAACCTGCAGAGAAATCAAGCAGTACTAACATCGAGGCGAATCCCTTGTCTCGATTTCTGTGAAGATAATCTAGTAGGGATATAAGGACTGTTTCTGTACCATAACCAGGTCTGAATCCAGATTGACATGGATCTAGCCAGTTTCTCTTTTCTAACCAGTCATTAAGTTGAACACAGAATGTTTGTTCTACGAATTTCCCTAGAAACAGGATGTTGGATATTGGCCTGTAATTTTCATGTTTGTCCTGGTCAAGGTTGTTTTTCTTCAGCAGAGGGTGGACCACTGCCCTTTTTAATGCTGTTGGTAGAAGCCCATTAGAAAGAGAGGTGTTCACAATTTTTGTGGCGCCTTCTACGAGGCCCATACTTGCCTGCTGCACTATCTTTGATGGGCAGGGATCGAGGGAGCAGGTAGTTGGTCGAAGGTCTCTTAGGATTTTGGTAAGGCTCTCCTCTGTCATTGGGTTAAAAGTGTCCCATCTGTCTCTGTCAGGAGGGGGCGTGTTTGTGCATCCCTGGTTGACTGGTGGGGATTGGGTGGGATTGCCAGTGAATCCTGGCGGAGACTTTTTTGTTGGCAAAGTATGCAGCAAAATCATTGCAATTCAGTATAGACTGGGGAGGCTGGTTCTGTTGTGGGGGCTGCAGTAGGCTGTTTACTATACTGAACAACTGCTTGGTTGAATTGGCAGCCTGTGTAATGCATTGCGAGAAATGTTTGCTGTTAATGCTTGGCAGTACTTTGCCATGTGCTTCCTACAGTTTAGTCTGTCTTCATCCAGGCGCTTCCAGTTTTCGTCCTTCATGTTTAAGGATCCGAAGTTCTGGAGAAAATCAAGGTGATCGTTTGTGAGTGGGACTTAAGACCTTTTTTAGTGGTGCTGTTTTCTCTAAGGTCTTGGCTAAGTGTGTATTCCAGATGTCAACCTGTTCTGGCACTGTTGTTGTATTTTCATCCACATGTGGATAGTCCAAGGCCTCTAGGAAATTCTCAGTGGTCAGCTTTTTTTTGTCTCTGATCTCCTTCCAAACTCTGGGAGATGCCATTTGTTTTAGGTGGTCACTTATGGAGAATTTAATTAGAAAATGGTCTGACCATGATAGGGGTGTTATTTCAATACTGTTATCCTAGAAACCTGTTGGGCATAATTTAGCCAGTGGTAAACCCCCACTTTCATCTAGCCAGGTTTCACTTATCCCTAGGATACCAAGATGCTGATCATTTATGGCATCATGGATCACCGAGGATTTCTTTGCAGATGATCTGGTATTCACCAGTCCTATAGTCTGGGGGTAGTTTTGGTGTGGCAATGAGGTGATCTTTTAAGTACTGTTACATAGGTGTTTGACCTCTTGACTACTCTTGTACTACTGCTACCCCTACTAAACTGAATCCTGCTAGTTTTGCATAATACAGGGGTCCCTGACAGATCTTATGGGGATAATTAAGCTAGAAAACATGCACACTGCACCACCAGGTCAATTCAGTAGCCACGCTAGAAGCCATCTAGGAAAACCTGGCACCTGCACACATAGCAAAGGGATCTGTTGTAATGACTGTAAACTTAAGGAAAAGCAAGAGTCTGGTAATCATTGATGACAGTCACAAACAGAAGGGGGGAAAAAACTCCACGAATGGACTTCACAAGGCAAAAGCAGTGGAGAAAAAGGAATCCTCTCGCAGATGGTGTCCAACAAACTTCAAAAGGTAAAAGCAGTAAAGGAGACCTGATACCACCCTACCGGCCTGCATCAGGGGTCTAGGAATTAAGTCAAATCCTACATATTCCCAGAAATATCATCAGATAAAGTTCCCACTGGCAATCCTAAAAAAACTTGGACAGCAAACTGAGTCGAGTCTGCGAAAGGATTCCTTTTTTTCTCCACTGATCATTGATAACAGTCATGATCTCCCCTTCACCTTGTCTCAGTATATAAATTCTCTCCTTTACATAGTATCATGAAAAGTCTTTTCTACCTGTGATATCATAGAAGGCAGGTAGAATAAGCTTGCTGATGCTGTGTAAAGGGGAGAATATATCTGATTACCATGGTAAAGTAGTCCATTAAGACTCAATGGCCATGTCAAGTCTTCAATGGCATAGATGAACAATGTATATGCATTTAATATGCCTCTTGGCTGGGCATGAGCGGCTTGGGTGCATAAGGAAAGGGATGACCAGAAGGAAAAAAGAGGCAATAGTACCCTTGTATAAGTCTCTGGAGAGACTCCATTTGGAGTACTGCGTGCAATTCTGGAGACCACACCTACAGAAAGATATAAACAGGATGGAGTTGGTCCAGAGGGCAGCTACAAAATTGCTAAGATGCCGCTGGCATAAAACGTATAGGGACAGGCTTATAAATCTCAAAATGTATATGCTGGAAGAGAGGCGGGGGATATGATAGAGACGTTTAATACCTTAGTGGCGTTAATGTACAGAAGGTGAGCCTTTTTCAAATGAAGGAAAACTCTGGAATGAGAGGTATAGGATGAAAATAATAGACTTAGGAGGAATCTAAGGTTATCAATAGAAATCAAACAAAATAAAACATGGAAAAGAAAATAAGATGATACCTTTTTTATTGGACATAACTTAATACATTTCTTGATTAGCTTTCGAAGGTTGCCCTTCGTCAGATTGGAAATAAGCAAATGTGCTAGCTGACAGCGTATATAAGTGAAAACATTCAAGCATTACTATGACAGTCTGACAGGGTGGGAGGATGGGGGTGGGTAGGAGGTATGAATGGGGACATCAAAGCATATCATTGATATTCTAACAGGATGGGTGTGGATAGGTGAGGGGTGGGGTGATCAACAGAGACATACAGCTTTATGGTTTATAATGGGCTAGGAACCCCAGATCCTTGTTAAGTCCTTTCTGTTGGGTGTTAAAATATTCAATCATTCTGACTTCAAAGGTCTTACGTTCTTGTATGGTTTTAAAGTTACCTTTCAGGATTCTCACTGTGAAGTCACTGGTACAGTGTCCTGGTCCTGTAAAATGCTGACCAACAGGCGTGGGAGCCCTACTGGCACCAGTATTGTTCATGTGATGTCTATGTAAATTGAATCTTGTCTTAAGCATCTGGCCTGTTTCTCCAATATAGCATCCTTCGTTACATTTTTTTACCCTGAATGATATATACCACATTGGAAGATGAGCAAGTGAAAGATCCCTTTATGTTGAATATCTTTCCTTTGTGGATGACTGTGGGGTCCTGTGAAATATTTTGGCATAGTTTGCAACTGGATAAATTACAGGGAAGTGTGCCCTTCTGTTCCTTTTCAGTCTGTGATGAAAGTTTACTTCTGATTAGCTTGTGTTTTAAGTTGGGTGGCTGTCGGAAGGCCAGTACTGGTGGGGATGGGAATATCTCTTTCAGTAATTCATCCTCCTGGAGTATAGGTTGTAGATCTCTTATGATTTTCCTCAGTTTTTCCAGCTCTGGATTGTATGTCACTACAAGGGGGATTCTGTCTGTGGATTTCTTCTCCTTGTACTGTAGCAGATTCTCCCGGGGTGTTTTGAGGGAGGAGGCAATATTCTTGGAGATTATTTTGGGGTTGTAGCCTGTTTGAAGGATGCAGTCAGGCTTTTAAGGTGTCTGTCTCTGTCCCCTGGGTCAGAGCAGATACGGTGGTATCTTGTGGCTTGGCTGTAAATGATGGATCTTTTTGTATGTGAAGGATGGAAGCTGGAGTTGTGGAGGTAGCTGCATCTGTCTGTGGGTTTCTTGTATATAGATGTTTGTATACAGCCATCACTGATTGAGACCGTGGTGTCCAAAAAATTGCACCAAAGAGGTAGGAGCAACCAGGGATCATTACTCCCCCACTTGCCACCAGAGTAACTCTTGGTAAATTCCGAGGAGGGAGGGGGAAATTGGGGAAGGGGAGTAATTTTCAGAAGGGGCTTCCAGGGAGTGGGGCTGTTGTGATCAGAGCGGTTAGAGGTAAAGGGGTTGTTTGATTTTGGAAGTGGTCCATTAAAAGGCTCCTTAGGAGCATCAAGCTGCACGTTAGAATCCTGATGCTCCTGGAAGAAAGGCAAAGCTATCTAAAAGATGGCAATATCTTTCCAGTAGAGCTGCACAAAGATTAAAATTTTTAATCACATGATTAATCACAAAGTACCCCCACCCCACATTGCCTCCTGTAAATGCAATATATAGATAGCAGATGTAAATTCTCAAAACTGAATCTATTAGTAAAATACAAATAAAATCATTTATCTTATCTTTGTTGTCTGGTGATTTTATCTTTCTAATCATCTCTTTCTCTGTCTCTGGTTCTGTTTCCCTATGCTCTGAACGCTGTTTCCAAAGCCTCCTTTTTTACTCACTATTTCTTTTTTTGTCCCCTCTTTCACTTTCTGCCCCAGGGGCAGCCCGATCATTAGGCCACCCGATGCGGGGGCCTCAGGTGGCACTCTTCGGGGAGTGACATCTCCCCCTTCCTTCCTCCACCCTGCTCACGGCGTTCTACCTTGCTTCATCATGTTTGAAAAGCCGGCAGCGGCACCGATTCCCATACGCTGCCAGCACCTGCCTCTTCCTTTTACTGGGGCCGCCTCTCTGATGTAACTTCCTGTTTTGTCAGAGGCGGCCGCTGTAAAGGGAAGAGGCAGGTGCCAGCGGCAGGGCAACGTATGGGAATTGCTATCTTGTCTTGGGCTGCCCCTGTCCTGCCCTATATCCATCTTTCACATTCAGCTTTATTCCATTTTTCTTCCTACTTCTCAAATCTATCTTGTTTCCACCTCCTTCTCCCCTCCCATGGGCACCATCTCCTCCCATCTCCCTCCATGAGCACCATCTCCCTCTCCCTCCTTTATATGGTACCATCTCTTCCAATCTCATCTCCCTCCCACTCCTCTTTAAGGGCACCATCTCATCCCTTCCTCTACATGGGCACCATCTCACAGATAAATGCCAGTTGAGACAGGATGATTTAGTCCGGGTCTCTTCCCCTGCCCACAACCAACATATTTTTCTCTCTGACACGCCTCCCCCTCCATGCTCCATTTTTTTCTCTCCTACCCCCTCCACTCATACATTCTGGCTGCTTCTTTTTCCTTCTGCTGACTCTGAATTCGCCAGCATCTCATTCTCCCTCACCAATTCCCTAGTGACCCTTCAAAATTGCCTATACAGAGAACAACTCTAAGTATGTGCTGCTTCTCTCTTACCAGAGACCTTCCTCTCTAGCATCCTGTCCACAGTAAACATGAAGTTTAGTCAGAGGAGGCAGGATAATACAGAGAGTTCTCCAGCTAGAGAAAAGTGTGTACTTAGCGCTGCCATCTGTACAGGTAAGTTCAGAGAGACATCAGGGGAAGGGGGAGATGAAATGTAATTAAGGCGTTAAAATTATTAAAGCAAGTTAAAATTTTAACGTGTTAATCGTGTTAAAAAACACTAAATGTGCAGTCCTAATCTCTCTCTAAATCTATATATGTGTGTATATTAATATTTCTTAGGGCTGCATCTTGATTAAAACTTTTAATCGCGATTAAAGGTATTCAGTTTATTTATTTTGCACCGCAGCTCCTTGTGACTTTGGGCAACTCACTTAACCCTCCATTGTCCCGGGTACAAAATAAATACTTGTACATAATATGTTAACTGCTGTGATTGTAACCACAGAAAGGCAGTATATAAAATCCAATCCCTTTCCTAAAGGGCTGAATCTCCCTCTTTCCCATCCCCAGATCCAACATCTCTCCCTTTCTCAATCTTCACTCTCTCTCCTCTTCCCCCAGATCCATCATCTCTCTTTCTTTCCTAGGACCATTAACTCTCTCTCTCCTCCACCCCCATGAGAAGCAACACAAACTTTGTGGTGAACAGCACCAAGTTCTTCTTGTGGCTTCTGTAGCTCACTGCCTTCGTCATAGCTTCCATCAGTGACCTCTCCAGTTCTGCTTGTGGGTCTGCAGATCACACTTCTCCCACCTCTCAGTACCCCCCCCCCCCCCCCCCCCCGTTGGTCTACCTTAAAGGTGGTCTTCTGCTGATCTTGGGAGTGGCAGCGTTGCAAATATGCGGCTTCTGGTTTACTCCGAAGTTTTCCCTCTAGCCCATCCTACCTCATCTGACATCATTTCATGTTTCTGCCTGGGCGGGTCAGGTCAGAGGGAAAGCTTCAGACCAGGCAGCATATGTGCAATGCTGCCACTGGCAAGTGTGAACACAAGATTACCTTTAAGGTAGACTGGCGTGTGTGTGTGTGTGTGTGTGTGGGGGGGGGGGTGATGTTGAATCGTGGATGGGAGGAAAGATGTCTGATTGCACAGAGGACAGGGGTTGGGAATGGAAGAGAGCAGAAAAGATGTTTGGAGGAGACCAGACCAGATTTATTCCATGTATTAACAAAGGTAGAAAATGAGCAAATGATAGCCAGGGTGGTTAAAAGGTGAAGTGAAAGATGCTATTAGAGCTAAAAGGGCATCACTCAAAGAATGAAAAAGGAACCGAATGTAGAAAATAAGAAGCACCGTAAGCTGTGTCAAGCTAGATACAAAGCACTGATAAAGGCGGCTAAAAGAGAATATGAAGAAAATCTTGCCGTAGAGACAAAAACTCTTAGTAACACCTTTTTCAGGTACATAAGAAGTAGAAAGCCTGTGAGGGAATCCGTGGGACTGTTAGATCATGAAGGAGCAAAAGGGGCACTCAGGGAAGCAAGGTCATAGCGGAGAGATTGAATGAATTCATTGCTTCAGTCTTTATGGAAGAAGATATAAGATCTATCTGTACTGGAAATAGTTTTCAAGGGTGACTATGCGGAGGGACTGAAAGAAATCTCTGTGAACCTGGAAGGCATACTGAGCCAAATAAGAGTGATAAATCACTTGGACCAGATGGCATATACCCCAGGGTATTGAAAGAACTCAAACATAAAATGCTGGATCTGTGATTAGTGAGCTGTAACCTGTTGTTAAAATCATCCATAGTACATGAAGACTGGAGGGTGGCCAATGTAACGTCGATTTTTTAAAAAGTGTCCCAGGAGTGATCCGGGAAACTACAGACCGGTAAACCTGACTTCAGTGCTGGGGAAAATAGTGGAAACTATTATAAAGAATAAAATTATGGAACACATAGACAAACATGGTTTAATGAGACAGAGTCAGCATGGGTTCAGCCAAGGGAAGTCTTGCCTCAGCAATCTGCTTAATTTCTTTGAAGGCGTTAATAAACATGTGGAAAAAGGCAAGCCGGTTGATGTAGTGTATCTAGATTTTTTTCAGCAAGCTTCTGACAAAGTTCCCCATGAGAGACTCCTGAGAAAATTAAAAAGTCGTGGGATAGGAGGCAATGTCCTTTTGTGGATTAGGAATTGGTTACTGGACAGAAAACAGAGGGTAGGGTTAAATGGTCATTTTTCTCAATGGAGGAGGGTGAGTAGTGGAGTGCCGCTGGGATCTGTGCTGGGAACGGTGCTATTTAACATACTTATAATGATCTGGAAATCAGAACGACGAGTGAGGTGATTACATTTACAGATGACACAAAACTATTCAAAGTTGTCAAATCACATGTGGATAGTAAAAATTAAACGAAGACCTTAGGAAACTAGAAGACTGGGCGTCCAAATGGAAGATGAAATTTAATGTGGACAAATGCGAAGTGATGTACATTGGCAAGAATAATCCAAATCATAGTTACCTGATGCTAAGGTCTACCTTAGGAGTCAGCACTCAAGAAAGAGATCTAGGTGTCACTGTAGACATTACGCTGAAATCTTCTGTCCAGTGTGTGGGGGTGGCAGCTAAAAAAGTAAACAGGATGCTAGGAATTATTAGGAAAGGGATGCAAAATAAGACCAATATTATTATAATGCCTATGTATCGCTCTATGGTGCGACCTCACCTTGAGTATTGTATTCAATTCTGATCGCCTGATCTCAAAAAAGATATCGCAGAATTAGAAAAGATTCAGAAAAGAGCAACCAAAATGATAAAGAGGATGGAACTCCTTCCATATAAGGAAAGGCTAAAGAGGTTAGGGCTCTTCGGCTTGGAAAAGAGACAGTTCAGGGGGGGATATGATCGAGGTCTACAAAATCCTGAGTGGTATAGAACGGGTAGAAGTGAATCGATTTTTCACTCTTTTCAAAAAGTACAAAGACCAGGGGACACAATGAAATTACATGGAAACACTTTTAAAACAAATAGGAGGAAATATTTTTTCACTCAAAGAATAGTTAACTTCTGGGATTCACTGCCGGAGGATGTGGTAACAGTGGTTAGCTATCTGGGTGTAAAAAAGGTTTGAGCAAGTCCTTGGAGGAAATGTCCATAGTCTGTTGAGATGAACATGGGGGAAGCCACTGCTTGTCCCGGGATTGGTAGCATGGAATGTTGCTACTAACTGGGTTTCTGCCAGGTACTTGTGACCTGGATTGGAAGTCTCGGCAGCCATTTTAAAAACATGGCGGCACCAGGCACAGGAGAATAGCAGCAGTGGGCAGAAAAGAGTGGGATTCTTTCCTGCCCCTGCAGAGGCCACTAGACCACCAGGGCCTTTCAAGCTAGGACCGGAGAAGGCTGTAGTGTGCGGTGGCAGCGGGCAGAGCTTCTGGGCCCTTGGGCACTGTCCAGTTGCCCAAATGGTCAGTCCGCCCCTGGGAGACACTGCAATGTGTTTAGTTTTTAAAATCGTGATTAATGATTTAATGCATTCATTGCAGAGTTGACTGCAATTAAAGTGCAGCCCTACTTTCCAGGAATTACATATCTTGCAAGGTCAGACAAGCTGTTTGCTTTGCATCTCATTACTACTTAACTTGTTTTGTGCTACAAAATCATTTGTTAAGCGTAAAAATCTCACCAGTCAACACACATTTGTCAAAGAAAAAGAAAGGGCATGATTTGTTTAGGGACTTATATATGTACACCCTCGAGGTCAGGAGAAACATAGAGGGTTTGGGAGACATTAAAATACCTCAAGGTATAAATACTGGACACAAAAAGGAAACCACCCTGAATAAATAATGTTAGAACAAAAGGTCGTGATATGGAGTTCTTGGTGCTGATGTAAAAAAGCTTCTGGGCACATTTTCTGCACTACTAAGGCTGCTAAATGCTAAAAGGAGTTTTGCACTTGAGCAAATTATATGCAAACACTTGAGCTCACATCAGTTCACAGCTCATTTAAACCCCATGTAATGGAAGTTGATCAAGCTATTAAACCCTGATGCAATGAAACACAGAAGGCCCAACAGCCGAGTGCAGGGTTTCCTAAGCCAGGTTTGAGGAACAGAAACAGTTAGTTCTGTGTGCTGGCATTAATGAGATGTTTCTTCTTTCTGTGAGCATGAAGGGCTGGCAGTCTTAATTTGATGATGTGCATTCATGAAAAAAATGGCAGGGGATAAGGAGCTATAGGGAAGTGCTGCAGATATGAACAATAAAGCATTAGACTGCAAATATTCAAATATCAATAGCATTTCAGCATGTCCAAGTATGTATATACATACAATTCAGAGCGTGACAAATTTTTTTATGTACGAAATATAGCTGCTAATAGCACAGACCCATTTGTGAATGCTTCCGATGTGTTCTCTAATGTTTGCACACCTATTGTGTGCAACTTAATTTGCATACTATTTGATTTTTTTTTAGGCATGCATTAAGAAACCGTGTGGTGAGCTTTAGCACCCAGTTCTAATGTTTTCTACATCAATGTCCTGGTGGGCAGACTCTAGAGCAACAGCCAAAAATATTTCTATACAGAAAGGATGGTAGGTATATGGAATGGACCCCTGAGAAGGTAGACACAAAAATGATAACTGAATATTAAAAAAACCCAAAGCCTATAGGATAAATACACAGAATCCCTAGTAACAAAGAGAATTAAAATGGGGCACTGGAATAACCTGTGTGGTGTTGCAGTTACAACACTCTCTAAGGAGAGTGTGGCCTGCATGGGAAGACCAAGCTTAGGACTCAAAGTTCAAGAAATATGGGGAGGCCAGATTCTTTTACAACATCTTTACTAGCCTTGGAGGCTGTAGGGATTATTATAAAACTTTGTAATAAGTCACAGAATGGGACTTGGATTTGATAAGAATCAAAGTTAAAGATGGCAAGACCTGAAATAGCCTGCCAGTGGGGGGAGGATGTAAGCCATCATGTTAACAGATTTTGGGCATGACTGAGACAGATATGTAGGGCAGTGGTAGGGAAAGAATTGAGAAATTGAATAAAATACAAGGGGGAGTTGGTGTTGGGTTAACCGTGTGTGGAAAGTTATAGGTGCTAAACCCAAAGTGGATCAATCTCAATTGGAGAGACGAATGAGACATCTTATGCATTATTCAAATTCATCTATTGTAAAAATAGTGGCAAGGTTCTTCACATAGTGCCGTGGTTAAATGACAGAAGATAATGACTAACTCACCTTGACAATGTTTGGAAAGTGAGGCTAAAAATTAAATTATTATTTAATCCATAATTATGCAGTACATGCAGAAATTAAAGATGGTAAATTGCAAACATGAGAAGCAAATTTTCACTGAAATGGTGAAGATATGCAAGGAGGCCAAAAAAGCAAACATGATGCTAGGAAATTTTAGGAAAGGGATGGTAAATAAGACTGAAAACACTATAATGCCTCTGTATCGCTCCATGGTGCTACCTCACTTTGAGTACGGGGTTCAGTTCTGCTCACCATATCTCAAAAAAGATATAGCAGAATTAGAAAAGGTTCAAAGGAGAGCAACCAAAATGATTAAGGAGTGGAACTTTTTTCATATGAGGAAAGGCTAAAGAGGTTAGGACTCTTGAGCTTGGAAAAGAGAGAGATGAGGGGAGATATAATTGACGTCTATAAAATCCTGAGTGGTATAGAACAAGTATAAAAGAATCGATTTTTACTCGTTACTAGGGAACATTCGAGGAATTTACATGGAAATCCTTTAAAACAAATACGAGGAAATATCTTTTCACTCAAAGAATAGTTAAGCTCTGGAACTCTTTGCCAGAAGATGTAGTAACAACGGTTAGCGTATCTGGGTTTAAAAAAAAAGTTTGGACAAGTTTCTGGAGGAAAAGTCTATAGTCTGCTATTCAGACGGACATGGGGAAGCTACTGCTTGCCCTGGGATTGGTAGCATAGAATGTTGCCACTATTTGGGTTTCTGCCAGGTACTTTTGACATGGCTTGGCCACAGTTGGAAACAGGATACTGAGCTAGATGGACCATTGGTCTAACCCAGTAAGGCTATTCTTATGTTTTTATGAGGACAGAAAATGTAACAGACCCATTAATCACCCAATAAATAACTATACATTGATTAAAGAACCACAAAGGTTAAATATAACCACTGAAGAGCAGGGGAGATCTTGAGCTGGGTGACTGACTCTTGAAAGTTTCACACTAGCTGGCTCCTTCTTGGCCCATCCTGCCAACCAACCGAGTTTCAATGATGGTAGTCTAAGACAATCAGTGTGGGGCCTCTGAACCAGTATATTCTCACAGACCTCACACTGATAGTTACTGATTATTGCTTCCATAACCTTCAAAAGAAGCGCACCAGGGTCAAGAACAAATAGGCAAAAGGGAGGAAGGTGGAGTCTTTTGGGGTAAGAAAAGTTGCACAGACTGAGCCTTCTTGGTTTGTGACCTGAGGCACAAAATCTGCCTGACTGCACCCTGGCATAAATTTAGTCTCTCCAAACTACAGTTCACATGCTGCCTATGGAAAATAAATTAGGACATATGTTTCCTTTTACTGGAATATCCTAAAATGTTCTTATATGTTAAAAGATTTGCTGTATAATGTGCTTTACTTTTTGTCGACATCAAGGAGTTTACCTGTAAGCTGGTGGATCATTTTGAGACCAACAGCCACTGATTTGAAATCACAAAACTAAGGTTACATTACCTTTATCTTGGTTAAAATACATATGTATTACTACACCAACACAAACATTTGTTCAAAGTGGTTTATAAAAATCATATCCACAAAATATAAACACAATACATAGCTAAAAGTAACATCACATAAAACATACCATAAAACTAAAAAGAAGCCCTCCAGACATGTTAACCAATGAGAACTAGGCTGTAAAAAGCCGTGTTTTTAATAGCTTCTCAAATTGCTTCACATTATTCTCCAGCCTGAGCTTCCTAAGTAAACCATGCCATAACTGAAAACATGCTTCTTCTCAACCTTCTCCCCTCTAACTTTGCTTACAGTTAGGAACTTCCAGTAAAATGTCCTGACTTGACCTTGAAGATCTGCCTGGAATATGCCTTTTCACTCTGGCATCCAAATATGACTCTTAAATTTTTGCACACTGAATTTAATCACCTTTTATATTGGTGAGCCTCCATTTCACTGCAGGAACTGCATTTCTTGGAATTCATCATACTATATTACTATGTTCATTGCTGCCACCGCTGAGGTGTTTGTCACATATATGATCTAACACTACGATGTGCAGATTTAGTGACCCCTAAACCAGGCATTTGTGCTTAAACACAAATCTGTGCTGGGTCCCTTGTATGCATTATTCTCTGTTGGTATGTATTATTCTCTGGTGATATTACCTACTATCCAGCAGGATTGTTTTTCTTTTCTGGAGTTTTATTACACTACTATTGGGTTTCTACTATTTGGGTTTCTGCCAGGTACTTGTGACCTGGATTGGCCACTGTTGAAAACAGGATATTGGGCTAGATGGACCATTGGTCTGACCCAGGATGGCTATTCTTATGTTATGTTCTTATGAGTTTTTACCTCTAGCACCTTTTCTTTTTCCCTGTGGGAACCCATGGGCCATCCCCACTGTTGTAGACTTTGTTGATATTTTCATATAGGGTATTTTGCTCCCCTTTATCTGTTTTTTTTTTTACCCAAATATGGAAGGCAGTTATTTTTCAATGCATTAAATGTTAATAACAAGACCTTAAAATTAACTATTGGAGTTCCTTTAACATAGGAAAAATTCTTCCATGGCCTGCCCAAAGGAACCATGCGACTACTTTCTATTCTAAACTAATTGATGAGTCCACATCTTGGGCAGTCCCAGCAACATTTCATTGTAATAATCAAGTAGGGATACAACAATTGATACAACCGTAGTAGTCAAAGCTCTAAAATTCAAATATAGTTTTAACCCTTATATCTATCGAAGCTTCCCATACACTGATTTTACCACATGCTGTATTAGTGTATAGAAATCAAAAGTAGGTGAAATCATAACTCTTAAATCTCTCACACTGTTGAGTCAAATACAATCTTGTTGTATTTTTGTGATCTGGAATCACATCTAAGAAACCCCATCTGTTTAGTAACAATTTGCCTAATGGGTGAGGTTTGGGATTATGACTGCAAACTGCGGAGTATTTGCCCAGATCTATTTAGGTATGGAGGAGATGGGGGTCTGGGAGAGAAACACCTAAGTGCTTACAGGGAAACTAAACAAGCTACGAAGTAGTAAGAAGTAAGGAAAACTGACTGGCAAAGAAAGCATGACAATTACCAAACATTCCCAAAACCAGGGGCATAACTACGTGGGGCCACGGGGGCCAGGGCCCCCGTAGATTTGGCCCTGGACCCCCCTGCCAACAACCCTCTAGACCCCCCCTCCCGCCGCCAACCCGCTGCCGCCTACCTTTGCTGGCAGGGGACCCCAACCCCTGCCAGCCGAGGTCCTCTTCTTCCTTCGTTCTGTTTCCGAGTCTCACGCCCTGCACGTCAGACTCAGAAACAGAACAAAGGAAGAAGAGGACCTCAGCTGGCGGGGGTTGAGGTCCCCTGCCAGCAAAGGTAGGCAATGGTGGGGGAGGGTTGGCGGCGGGAGGGGGGGTCAAGAGGGTCGTCGGGAGGTTAAAGTTGTTGTTGTTGGTGGCGGCGGTCGGCAATGGCGTGGGGGGGGGGATGTCGGTGGCGCCAGAGGGGACTTAAATGTGCCCCCTCACCTCGGGCTCTGGACCCCCCTCCCGCCGAAGTCTGGCTACGCCCCTGCCCAAAACTAGTTAGTGTCTTCAGTGACGAAATTTGTGACTTGCCACTAATATTCATGGGTTGCTCAAGACCTCTTTAAGGTTTAAAGGACTAACAGTGTAGGTGGTGAAAATATGGAGAATATTAACATAGCTGCAAAAAATAAAGCAGTCAAAATAAAAAAAAATTACAGCTTTATCAGAACTTTATAAGAATTGCCCATATATAATCAACAGACTGAAGAGATCAAAATTCATGGCTCTTTAATGGACCCTCTTCATACCAGCTAGGATTTTGAAATAGATGACTAGAAAGCTTTAATATTTAATAATTCATGTTAGAAAATGTCCTATTTCAAAAATGTGACCAATTTAATAGCTATTACAGTATTTATGAACTGTGCTGGGCAGTCAGACATTGGCCAATAACTGATATCTGTTAAGAAAAAGATTTTTAGGAAGCTACGGCATAAAAGTTAGAAGATCTAAAAGGTCCAATCAGCTTTTGCTTACAGATTTAAGTATCAGTTTGATCCAGTCTTTTAGTTCTATCCTAATAATGTGGCAAATCAGTTACCTGGATGCTGAAACTATGTGTCACTTGGGCCCAGTGGAACTTTTAAGTGGTGCATGTTGATTCAGTTAAAAAAATACTTTTATGAAAACTAAGTTGTTCCTGCTATCACCCAGCTGTAATACCACCTTACTAGACACCAGACAGTTTTTTTTTTTTTTTAAAGTTAACTTGGGTTGAGGGGCTGTAGGAGTCACTAGACACCAAGGGATTTTATGGAAGTGGAGGGAGGAAGGAGGGCCACTAGACTACCAGGGCAAGTTTTTCTTTTAAATATATTATGGAAGGGGGTCAGGTTAGGGGGGCACTAGACTACCAAGGACCATTGCAGAAAACAATCTGGGACAGGGTAGTCAGGTTGGAGGGACAGAAGTGCAGATAGACACCCACTCCTTTCAACCAATACGTTGCATGCAATGTGCAGTAATGGTTTCTGTGCAAGTTAACACCCATATTGAAACCCTTTCTGCATTGCTTGGCCAGTAAAACCCACACTAATGGTCTGCATCAACGTAACGTAAGCGTTACCATACTGGGACTGACCGAAGGTCCTTCAAACCCAGTATCCTGTTTCCAACAGTGGCCAAGCCAGGTCACAAGTACCTGGCAAAATCCCAGAACAGAAAATGATTTTATGTTTTTTATCCTTGAAATAAGCACTGGATTTTTCCAAGTCCATCTTAATAATAGCTTATGGACGTTTCTTTTAGGAAAATTAGTCAAACCTTTTTTAAACCCCGCTAGGCTAATTACTTTTACCACATTTTCTGGCAACAAATTCCAGAGTTTAATTACACGTTGAGTGAAGAAATATTTTCTCCAATTTGTTTTAAATTTACTAATTAGTCAGCTTCATTGTGTGCCCTCTAGTCCTAGTATTTTTGGAAATTTTATCTTAATGTATCCTAGGACCTGCAACAAGAATCAGGGACTACAACTAGCACACTGCTTTGGGATATACATTCAAAACTAGGATTGGCCAATAAGTCTGCCTCCTGGAACTGGGTAACTTGGCAGCTAAGTTGGAGCCTAGTATTTCAACAGCTGAATCAATGTGTACCTTGGGGCTTCCTCCACTTCTAACAAGATTCAACATCTTCTCAAACTTACAAATTAGGAGGCTGTATTCGCTAAAAAGCTGAACTCATAAGCATGTTCATGAGATGCTTCCTAAACTCAGGAAGTTGAGAGGTGTGGTAGCCGTGTTAGTCCACTTTTAAAGGTAACAATAGAAATAAAACAAAATAAAACATGAAAAAGAAAATAAGATGATACCTTTTTTATTGGACATAACTTAATACATTCCACAGGACCCCACAGTCACTCACAAAGGAAAAATATTCAACATAAAGGAATCCTTTACATGCTCATCTTCCAATGTGGTATACATCATTCAGTGTAAAAAATATGACAAAGGTTGCTATATTGGAGAAACAAGCCAGATGCTAAAGACAAGATTTAATTTACATAGACATCATATGAAAAATGCCAGTGCCAGCCAGGATGTCACACCTGTGGGGCAGCACTTTACAAAACCAGAACACTGTACTAGTGATTTCATAGTAAGAATCCTGAAATGTAACTTTAAAACAATACAGGAACGTAAGACCTTTGAAGTCAGAATGATTAAATATTTTGACACACACCAGACAGGACTTAAAGATCTGGGTTTGCTAGCCCATTATAAACCATAGAAATGTACTGCTTTGTTTGTCACCCTCCTGTCTCCATGCATATCTCCCTGTCTCTCACCTATCCACCCCCATCCTGTTAGACTGCCACTGAAATGCTTTGATGTTACACTTATATATACTGTCATCTATCAACATTTGCTTATTTCTGATCTGACGAAGAAGGGCAACCTTCGAAAGCTAATCAAGAAATGTATTAAGTTATGTCCAATAAAAAAGGAATCATCATATTTTCTTTTCCATGTTTTATTTTGTTTCTATTGATTAAACTCAGGAAGAAAACTTTCTGATGAGGGCACATTAGAGATCATGTTAAACTTCACATGCTGTGGGCCAGACTTTATACCTGATTTGAATGATTTGAGTATGTGATCAAAAGATTGTGATAAGTCCCATCATATTCATGCATTAGATACAAATGTGCTCAGGAGCATAAACTAACCAGTTATATATCACTGCTTTTATTTATGCAACAGGGGCTCATTTTCAAAGGACTTACAAAGTTCCATACAGAGGCATAGCCACGGGTGGGCCTGGATGGGCCGGCCCACCCACTTTTGCCCGAGGTCCACCCTAACTACCCCCAATCTAACAACCTTTGCTGTTTTTCCTCCCGCGGTCCTGCAGCTTTCTTTGGCCATCCGGGATCATTGCCTGCCTCTTCTTGCTCCTGCCACTGTGCTTGCAGCTTTCTTTCTCAGACTATCACTGACAGCGATTCACATAGGTATTTGCCTCTGCCGCGTCTGGCCCTCTCTCATGCAACTTCCTGTTTATGCGAGGGCCAGATGGCTGTGGCAGGGGGAAATGCCTGTGTGAATCACAGTGACAGCCCAAAAAAGAAAGCTGCAGGCTCCGCAGCAGTGGCAGGGAGGAGCAGAAAGAGGCAGGCAACGCTCCAGGCCAGCCGGACCTGGACCTATGGGAGGAAAGGCAGTGAAAGATGTTGGATTGGGGCAGGCTGGATTTGGGGAAGGCATAAGCGCTGGACTTGTGGGGCGAGAAGGGGGGCTGGAGGGATGGGACAGGGCTGCCGGACTTGTGGGAGGGAGGAGGGGATATGGATGGAAGGGAGAGAGCTGCTGGACGTGGGAGGAAGAGAGAGAACTGCTGGAACAGCACAAGGAGGGAGGGAAGGGAAACAGAGATACCAGACCAAGGAGATGAAGGAAAAGGGGATCAAATACTGAACCTACAGCGGAAGGGAGGAAGGTGGGGCAGGTGGGCAGGCAGGCAGGGAATCAAGCAAGCAAACCAGATGCTGGAAAGAGGAGGGAGTGAGAGGGAAAGAAGATGGATGGGGTAGGGTCAGAGAGGATAGAGATATATTGGCACTGGGGATGAAGAGAGGGGAGAAGCTGGACAGGGAAATATAGGGACACAGAGAAACTGAACATGGAGAAAGACAGAGGTATACAGATGGAACATGGATAGTGGACATGGAGAGAGTTGAAATATCCCTCCCTCACCAAAATTTCATACCCCCTAAAGTTAGAACACTGTCTTTTACATTTCAAGCTGCACGGGGTGAAGGTAGCACATATCAACTGATCTCACATGTGTTAGTGGCAAGTAAGTTGATACTTGCTGCGGCTTGGAAGAAAGCCACTCTACCGGGACTTAAGATAGTTCTATGGAAGTTAGATTATATACATTTAATGTCTAAATTAACTTCTCTGCGTAACGGGCAAATATTGGCCTACTCCCGCATTTGGGACCCTTATGTGTAATAGTCTGCTCATCCGGACTCTTCCTTACTCACTCTGTAGGGGCTTGTTTGGGGAGGGGGTTCACAGTTATGTGGACTGATGAAAATTGTACTGCTTTCCGACGATTGTCGACTATTCAGTGAACTCCTTGACGAGTGTTATACTGTTGCATAAAAACTTTTTGTATGCTGAAACTTTAATAAAGATTTAAAATTGAAAACAAAAAAGAGAGACAGTAGAAATATCAAATAGACAGGAGACCTTGGTGAGTTAAGAGAAGACAGAAGGATATAGAAACCAGAGCCTGGGACCAACATGATTTGAAAAATAAAATGACCAGACTTTTTGTGATTATATGTTAGATTTGAAATGTACATCCTGCCAGAGTTGGTTTTAGATATGGCTGGGGTACAAGGCAGAAATATGGGCGGGGACCCCAAAGCTTACTAACAGGCTGCACCTTCTTCAGCTTCCAGCTGACCTAGGGTTCTCTCTGGCTAGGGGGCCAAACGCAGTTGCCCTAGTTGTATCCCCCTAACACTATCTCTTGCATGTGCTATCATTATATTTTGCACACTATAGGAGAAAATGCATCTCTTTGTATCTGTGCTGTGCTACGTGCAAGGTCTGGCCTCTTGGGATTTCAATTTAATTTGTTTATGGTTTGCGGTCACTTATTCTGTATTTGGCATTTGTGTTCTGTATGTGTGACCAAAGTATTCTGTTAGCATGAATTTTCTACGTAGTATTCTATAGTAATTTGGCTTGTTCAGTTTTCTTGATATTTTAGGGCCCCACTGTAATATTTAGGGTTGGGGAAGCATGCGTGTGTTTGAGGACCATGGCTCAGTGGAGGCCTTTCCCCTAGTTCTCAAAGTGGTCTGCGGCCACTGAGGCCAGCACTGCTACTCCTACTGAAGTTATTGGGAGTGGGGTAGGTGTGCGGTAAGGGCATGGGCAGAGCATGGGTGTATCATGTGGCAGGTGTTTCTCTAGTGCCCACCCATCCAACCTGTTGGCCCACCCAAAAATTGCCTTCTAGCTACGCCACCGATTCCACAGATTATTATGTACATCTAAGTGCTTTGAAAATACACCTCTATGGCTCTTTTGTCTGTACAAACTTTGAAACATCTGCCCTTCATTTGTACGCATGTAGGGAGAGACAGTTACGGATTCACAAAAAAGATAAGGTAATGATTCACAGAGCTACCTTTAGCTAGGACTTTCCAGAGTTGCACGTGACCAAAAGCCCCTTACTTAAACCAACCAGACAGGGGACAGAAATTCATGCTTGTGTAAAATTAAAGATTAAGTCAGAGACCAAACCCAGGACTGCAGAGCTTCACCTCAAGCTCACCAAGGCGTGCCAGGACCAAAATGATCATTGCTTCTGGGACCAGGGGATACATTCCTAGGACTGCCCTAATTATGAGAGAAGATATCTGCAATTGTGCTATTTCACAAAGATAAGTAAATCTTTTTTATTATACCCATAATTCATTGTGCACGTGCTAGTTTTATTTTCTCGCTTTTTCTCCCCGGAGTGGCAAATTGGTAGGCTTATCTCAATATTTGCTGAATGTTTTTACCACTTAGAAAAACTTAAGTTGCAGTTTTATATTTATGCAGATGACATTTCTGTCATTATCCCATTTACTCTGAGAAATCTGCTTCATGAGCAGAATCTTTCCTGTTGTTTACCAACAGTAGACACCTGAGTTCAATCTTTTAAGCTAAAACTGAACAAGGATAAAACAAAATTTTTAGGGTTTGCCCAAAAGACTTGGGCAAAGAATTCTTCTGACCTTCTTAGAAAGCTGAGGACTATTCGCAAATCTTTTGATCAGGAGATTTTTCGCTTGTTAGTACAATTTCTAATATTCAATTAGATTACTGCAACTATATATACATCTTGGTTATACAAAGAATTTAAAAAGTAAGTTGCCAAGAGTGCATAATGCTGCTATAAGAGTAATTTTTGTGACACATAAATATGATGCCATTACCCCACTAAAGAAACAAGTACACCGACTGCCTATAGAGGCCAGACTAGAATTTAAGGTGTTAACATTGGTTCATAAAATTCTTCATGGGGATGCCCCTGTTTACCTGTCTAATCATGTTTCGTTTCTAATGGAAATGGTTTTAGAACAACCAGAAATTGCTATGTGTTTGCTTTTCCTTCTGTTAGACAAGTGAAGGCTTTTTGTCTATTTAGGTCTTCTTTTTCTTACCAAGATGCAATTTACTGGAATATGATACCACCTTCCCTCAGCCAACTGGAAAATTAAAATCTATTTAGAAAGATGTTGAAAGCATTCCTTTTTTAGAAATTATTTTATCTTGAATGACTATTATTGCTATGATTTCCTGAATTTGAAGTATTTTGTTGAGTATGAAATGTAGTTTCCTGAAGAATTCTTCAATTTCTTGATTGTAACACATTGAACAGCAGGATATAAGATTGTAATGATAATCATAATGTATTCCATGTACTTACAAAAGTGGAAAGAATAGCAAACGACAGCCAGCATGGTTAAAAGGTGAAATGAGAGAGGCTATTAGAGTCAAAAGAGAATGGAAAAAGGACCTGAATGAAGAAAAGAAGAAGCAACATAAGCACCTGCAAAGCAAAGCATTGATAAAGAAGGCTAAAAGAATATGAAGAGAAACTTGCTGCAGAGGCAAAAACTCACAGTAACAACTTTTTTCAGGTACATCAGAAGAAGAAACCCTGTGAAGGAATCCATGGGATTATTAGATCATAAAGGAGCAAAAGGGGCATTCAGGGAGGAGAAGGCCATAGACAGACTGAATGAATTCTTTGCTTTAGTCTTTACAGAAGATGATGTAAGAGATCAATCTGTACCAGAAATGGTTTTCCAGGATGACAATGCGGAGGAACTGAAAGAAATCTCAGTGAACCTGGAAGATGTACTGAGCCAAATCAACAAATTAAATAGTAGTAAATCACTTGGACCAAATGACACGCACTCTAGGGTACCAAAAGAACTCAAACATGAAATTGCTGATCTGTAGCCTGTCATTAAAATCGCCCACAGTATCTGAAGACTGGAGGGTGGCTAATGTAACGTCGATTTTTAAAAAGGGTTCCGGGGGGGGGGGGGGGGGGGGGGGGGGGGGGGAGGGGGAGGGGGGGGAGACAGGGAAATTACGGGCTCATAAGCCTGATGTCAATGCCAGGCAAAACAGTGGAAACTATTATAAAGACTTAAATTACGGAATACATAGACAAATATGGTTTAATGGCAGAGTCAGTATGGACTCCGCCAAGAGAAGTCTTGCCTCACCAATCTGCTTCATTTCTTTGAAGGTGTGAATAAGCATGTGGATAGAAGTGAGCCGGTTAATGTAGTGATCTAGATTTTCAAAAACCTTTCGACAAAGTTCCTCATGAGAGACTCCTGAGAAAATCAAAGAGGTAATGTTCTGTTACGGACTAGGAATTGGTTATTGGACAGAAGAGAAACGGTAGGGTTAAATCACCATTTTTCATGATGGAGGGGGTGAATAGTAGAGTGCTGCAAGGATCTGTACTGAGACCGGTGCTATTTAATCAAACATATAAATGGCAAGTGACCGACTCACCCGCAAATGCGCAGTAGAGACTGCCCTCTCTGTCCCGCCCTCGCGTCAAGACGTGATGACGTCAGAGGGTGGAACAGAGAGGGAAACGGAGTCGGACGCTGCCTGCCGCTGCCGCTGAAGCCTGGAAAGTTGAAATGAACCAACATCGCCAGCGCACCAACCTCCACCACCCCCCATCCCCGACGTTGTTGCCGCCGCTCTCGCCCCCCTCTGTATCGGGCCCCCTGCACTGACATGACAGCGCCTCTCACCTCTGTGTGGAAGTGCTGCAGGCAGCAGCAGAGCGGGGGGGGGGCAGGGGGCCCGGCACGGAGGGGGGAGGGAGTGGAGGTGAGGAGGGTAGCTGGACATGGGGAGAGAGCAGGGCAGAGAGGAGGGTTGCTGGATATGGGGGGAGGGCTACTATTTGGGTTTCTGCCAGATACTTGTGACCTGGATTGGCCACTGTTGGAAGCAAGATATTGAGTTAGGTAAACCATTGGTCTGACCCAGTATGGCTATTCTTATTTTCTTATGTCACTCTCTGCTTTACAACAAGTTTGATCACTTAAAAAACTGTTCCTTCCCTGAAATTAAATTAGAACCCTCTTGGCTTTACCTAGTCATCTCTAGGATAGGCTATTGTATAATGCCTTTAAATCAGGATACCCATTAAAACGTTTCAAAAATCCAGTTCATACAGATCACTGCAGTTAAACTGCTTCACAATACCCATCACATGAATTATGTCACACCATTCTTCAAAGCCGAACATTGGCTCCTCACGTTTGCACAGGTAAATTCTTATTCTTGTTTTTATTGGTCTCCCACCTCTAGTCCCAGTATACATCGCCATTCTTCTCACACCTTATGTTCCTACCAAGCCACCACATTCACCATGAATCCCTCCCTCCTGTCTATGGTATGATAGAACATTCGATATTACATTTTACTACCAGGGCCCACAACTGTGGAATTCACTCCTGAGCAACATTCATTTTGAACCCTTCTTTACTAAATTTCAACAGACCCAAGGATGAGCGGGAATATGGCAATATCTGTTCTCTCCTCCCTTTCAGCCCATTTTCCTCTATACCTCCTTACAGTCTTCTCCCTCTCCTAATTTTCCCTATAACCTATTGTTGAAAATGATCAATATCTTCTCCTCCATTTCCCACTATCAAAATGTGATTATGTTTTAATTGTAAACCACCTAGTAGGCAGTAAACAAACCATATATAAATCAATAGCACATCCCCTTAGAGAAAAATATCTTTACTGTCATTCAAAGAATGCAAAAATATAAAACAAGCAGAAGCATAGAACAGCAAAAAGGACTAGTAAAATATAAAGAAGCTTTCCAGTTTTATCCCATCCCCCTCTTCCCCATCCCAAACCTCCACTAAAATTTGTACAAGCTCCAGATGACCTCACACTTGTTGGAATGTAATTGTATTTTACATGCATTGACTGTCACCTATTATTTCTCTGTGATTACTCTGTGACCTCTGATGTGAATTACTTAGAGAGGTCACACAGCTATGCAACTTCCTGTGGGGGTTTAGATGCAGCACATGCAGCACATGGAGCACATGGAGCTCATGATCTCTCCTAACCTGAGAGGATCTATGGTGGTGTGAGCATCCATTACCATCTAAGCACATGGAAGGAGCTGATAAGACAAATGTATAGTAATATGTATATATAAGCCTGTCTGATTATAATCTAACTACAAACTGTGAGTAAGCAGATGTTTTGTTACTTCAACTTTAAAGTGACTCAGCAGTGAATTATTCAGGGGTGAATGAGAGAGAGATGAAGAAAGAAATTAACATTTCTAAAGCTGAAGCTGTGTGTACTAAAATCTGCTAATTATTTACTACAAATAATCCAACAAAAGGGTTATGGGCCCAGGGCCAGGAATTGAAAAAGAAGAGAAATATTACCAGGCAGAAAAAAAGGCCACATTTTTCTCTTAAGTTTTAAAGGAAAGATTCAGTCTGTCTCTCTCTCCCCCCACACAGCAGACAGAAGGCTAAGAAAATGGCTGAGGGAAGAAATTCACCATTGTTCTATTCTCTCAAGGTGCCTAAATTAACTGAGTTTAATTATCAGCAGTGGGAACTAAGATTCATATGTCTCCTTCGAGCAAAAAGATTAGATATATGCTTAGACCAAGACAGAACAGCTGAAAATATGGCTGAATGGGACAATGCAAACTATTATGTGAAGTGCATGCTTTTGGAAGCTCTCTCAGAGAAACAAGCCATATTAGTAGAGGGAAAAGATACACCAAAGGACATTTTATATAAACTGAGAACTATGTATGCAACTACATATGCAAAGCAGCAACCAATTTGGTTAGCAGAGTTGAATGAAACCAAATTATGGGATAAAAGTAAATGTAATGATCACATTATGCATCTTATGTCTTCATTTCAAAAGTTAGAACTTTCTGGAATTCCCATGTGTGATGCATTGAAAAGAGCATTTCTTTTTACCTCACTATCAAAGAAGTTTGATGTTTTTAGGTCTGTAAATGAGGCCATTGAAGGGCAATCTTTTGAACAGGCAACATCAAAACTAAGGCAGGAATGCATAATAAATGATTCTGAGGAGATGTGTTCTCAAAGCAAGTCAGAGAGAAATGAAACAAATTTCTTGGCAAAGAACAGAGGAAGGCGGAGCTATGGGAAAACTCCACCCAAGGGCAAGCTGATTTGCTACTCATGTGGAAAGGAGGGACATGTATCTAAATGGTGTAAGGAAACACAAAACACTCCCTCTAGCTCAACTAAGCCAATGGAACTAAAGAATTTTCAAACCAGGAAATGTATGAAGGACAAAGATAAACACAAGGGCTTTCTAATGGCAGAAAAATCTTTGACTATGGTAAATAATAATTCAAATGAAAGTACTTGGATTTTGGATTCAGGGAGCACATGCCATTTAACCAATTGTAAGAATTTCTTTCAGGAAATGTGTCCAGAGGAAGGTATTCTTAAAACTGCAAACGCAGGGACTGCTAAGATCCAAGCAAAAGGTATTGGATTCTTAAAATGCAAAGTGTCTAATGAAGTTAAAGAAATTCCTGTAAGTGATGTCTTGTATATTCCCCAAGCAGTTTGCAATATGCTTAGTGTATCTACATTAGATAAGAAGGGATTTGCGATTCATTTTGAAAACAGTAAGTGCACAATCTCTAAAAATGATGAAGTGTATGCTGAAGCTTTTATGCATAATGATGTTTATAAACTGAGCATTTCAGGTGAAGCCTCACATATGGCGCAAGTAAGGAAGAATGATGGTAAATGTAGTCTGGAAATCTGGCATCGCCGCCTGGGACATCGTGATTGTAAGGTGATCCAGGATCTTTACAGTAAGCAACTGGCCACCGGCATTCAGATAAGTGCAGATGCTGGTAAAATGGAGAAATGCATAGACTGTGTTACTCAAAAAGGTGTAAGACCCTCATTTCCTGCATACACAGGAAATAGGAGTAATAAAGTGCTGGACTTAATACACAGTGACTTATGTGGACCGTTTAATATCCCATCATTGGGAAATAACAGATTTGTGCTAATATTCTTGGATGATTTCTCTAGATATTGTGTGGCCTATTTGCTGAAAGAGAAAAGTCAAGTCACAGACATGCTGAAGAAATACGTAGCCATGGTGAGCAATAAATTTGAAAGAAAACCAAAGGTTCTTCAGACCGACAATGGTGGTGAGTTCACTTCACAAAGCATGCGCACATTTCTAGAACAAGAAGGCATTCAACATATCACAACAGTAGCTTATACACCAGAGCAAAATTCTGTTGCAGAGAGAAAATTTAGGTCACTTGTGGAAATGACCAGATGTATGCTGTCAGATAGCAATCTCCCTAAAAGACTATGGGGGGAAGCCATTCTCACAGCAGTGTACCTACAAAACAGAATGCCAACTAAAGGCGCTGAGCGCACACCACATGAGACATGGCATGGTAGGAAGCCAAACCTGTCACACATAAGAACATTTGGAAGTACAGCATATGCTCATGTACCAAAGCAAAGAAGGCATAAGCTGGATTCCACAACACAAAGGGGCATTTTAGTTGGCTATGCTCCAGGACACAAAGGATATAGAATTTTGAATCTGAAAACTGGCATTGTTGGCATAAGACATGTTACATATTTTGATGAAAACAAAAGGGTTGATAAAGGCTGGATTATCCCAGATGAGCCTTATCATCCAGAATATGAAACTAGAACCATAATAGACATGCCAGTGTATATAAATGCCATACCAAGGCAGATGTCTGAAAGCAACTCACCTGTATCTAACGAGGAACAGGCAGAGGAAACAGACACAGAAAGGATCATTGAAGAAGACAGTACAGTTGGAGAAGGGGAATCAATTGGAGAAGAACTCTCAGATTTAGAGGATGCGGAAAGGTCAGACCAACTTGTTGTCAGACGCTCATCCAGGGAAAACAAAGGTGTTCCACCCCCAAGACTGTCTTACCTAACAAAGTCAGCAGAAGCTCAAGAGCCCTTAACATGGGATGAGATTGAGAAAATGCCAGCAGAAGAAGCTGCTGAATGGCATAAAGCTGCACAAGAAGAAATTGATGCATTGGATAAAAATAATACTTGGATTCTTACAAAATTACCTCCTGGCAAGAAAGCTATAGGATGCAAATGGGTATTCAAGTTAAAAAGGAATGCACAAGGAAAAGTGGAAAGGTATAAAGCCAGATTAGTGGCAAAGGGATATCTTCAAAAATATGGAGAAGATTTTGATGAAGTGTTTGCACCTGTAGTGAAACACACGACAATAAGAACACTTCTGAGCATTGCAGTCTCAAAAGGCATGCAAGTCAAACACATTGATGTGAAAACAGCATTTCTTCACGGAGATATAACTGAAGACTTGTACATGGAACAGCCAACAGGTTTCATAAATACAAAACAAAGACAGCTAGTGTGTAAATTAAACAAAGGTCTTTATGGATTAAAGCAAAGTGCAGAATGTTGGAATGATAAATTGCATGAAATATTGACAAATTTGGGATTTAAGCAAGGTGAAGCAGATAAATGCTTGTACACTAGGTGCACAAATGGACAATATGCATACATTTTAGCTTTTGTTGATGATCTGCTCATTGCAAGCAAAAGTGAGCAAGAGTACAAGGACATTGTAAAGTGTTTAAACCACAATGTTGAGATAAAAGAACTTGGTAATGTGTCATACTATCTTGGTATAGAAATTGAGAAACAAAATGATGGTTCTTATCTTCTAAGCCAGAAGCAGAAAATAAATGAGCTTATTGAAAGTTTAGGTATGCAAGATGCCCAAGTTGTAAGCACTCCCATGATCACTGATTTTCTGAAGGATGAAACAGTAAGAGAACCTTTACCAGATAACATCCAATATAGATCAGCCATAGGTAAGCTTTTATATCTAGCTACCACATACAGGGCTGATATAGCAAATGCAGTAGGAATTTTGAGCAGAAGGGTCAGCTCACCTACCAAATCAGATTGGACTGCAGTTAAAAGGATGGTAAGGTATTTAAAGGGTACCATTGATTGTAAATTAAAGATTTCAGCCAATAGTAATCCAAAACTAATATGTTACTGTGATTCAGATTGGGCAGGGGATCATTCTGATTATAAATCCACAAGTGGATATGTGTTTATGTATGGAAATGTACAAATTTCATGGGCCAGTCATAAACAAAGTATTGTGAGTCTGTCTTCTACAGAAGCTGAATATGTGGCCGTATCGGAAGCGTGCAGAGAACTGATGTGGATTGAAAAACTTTTGCTGGATTTCGGAATAGCTGAAAAGAGACCAATCCAGTTAATGGAAGATAATCAGAGCTGCATCCGACTGTCACAGAATGACAAGGTTCAGTCACGCACCAAGCACATCGCAACGAAATACCACAACGTGCGAGAGTTGGCGAAAGAAGGGGTCATCAGTCTACACTATTGTCACACCAGTGAGATGACAGCTGACATCATGACCAAACCGTTACCCAGAGAACATTTTGTGAATCTGCGTATAAAGCTTGGACTTTGTATGAATAAATAATTGCATGACAGTTATGCATGAGAAGGGGTTTGTTGGAATGTAATTGTATTTTACATGCATTGACTGTCACCTATTATTTCTCTGTGATTACTCTGTGACCTCTGATGTGAATTACTTAGAGAGGTCACACAGCTATGCAACTTCCTGTGGGGGTTTAGATGCAGCACATGCAGCACATGGAGCACATGGAGCTCATGATCTCTCCTAACCTGAGAGGATCTATGGTGGTGTGAGCATCCATTACCATCTAAGCACATGGAAGGAGCTGATAAGACAAATGTATAGTAATATGTATATATAAGCCTGTCTGATTATAATCTAACTACAAACTGTGAGTAAACAGATGTTTTGTTACTTCAACTTTAAAGTGACTCAGCAGTGAATTATTCAGGGGTGAATGAGAGAGAGATGAAGAAAGAAATTAACATTTCTAAAGCTGAAGCTGTGTGTACTAAAATCTGCTAATTATTTACTACAAATAATCCAACAACACTGATAATAGAGCTCCCAGTACTTGAAAATCTAAACCCAGAAGTATTGGACTTAAAGCAATAACATCAGGTATCTAAAGTCATTCAGCAAAGTAGCTCAGCCTTGCATAGTTCAAGTGTTCAAATAAGGAGTCCAGAACTGTAAAAATCTTTTTTTTATTATTGCTGATCTCTATCTTCAACAGAAAATCTTTTCATGTGGAAAAGTTCATGCATCTGATTGTGCCATTGTAAGAGTGCAGGAGAAGAAGGGTGGATTCACTACAAGAGAATGCAATGTTTTGCCATCAAACAAGCTTTGCGTACAAATGAAACAGAAACCTCAACTCCCTCTGAGATGCCATCCTTGATGCCCAAAAACCTGCACTGCAGAGTCGTTTTACAAGACTTATTATGCATATGGCTCAAATGTCTCTACAAAGTATGCCAAAAATGTAAAATTCCAGGGAAATCCCAAATATAGTGCTTATAAGCTTAGGATATGACCCATCTGTATGAAAGATTATTTTCTTGGCTTGTATGGGATGCATATACAAAAATGTATAACGGAGTTCCTGGAAAGTAGCACTGGCCACCAGGAGGAGGTCTTTTCAAAGTCCCAAATCCATTTTTCCACCACTCCTTGAAGAGGATTCCCTCCCCCAAATCCTTTTTACTCCTTGATATCATCGGCCAACCAAGCCTTTCTTTACTGTTGGAAGTGGTCAATATTCCTTGAAGAGCGAGTCTTGAAAATCCACCCTATAGGTGGTCAGTAATGTAGAGAGATAATGTCTAAATTGCAAGTATGGAAAGCAATTATGGGACTGCAAATTGTATACCGTTTGGATGGTGGAATACTCAAACAGATTTGTCATCCTCCACCAAATAATGCAGCATCCTTAATCCATTCTTTTACCATCTCTGATAACAGGAATCAGTCAATCCTGGTATAAGATCAGCATTAGCTATTATAGAATGATATCTGGTACACAGAGTGCAAACCAAAGTGCTTTCTCAATATGGACCAGGCGCAGCACAAATATTTAAGCAAAAGATGATCAAGGGAGACAATCTGCTGCGGCATGAACAACATAGGTCAAAGATGATTCACCTCCTATAGATTGATCTAAAGAAATATTGCAAAAAACAAAGGAGCCAAAATATTAATCTCTAATACAATGCAAACGACAGGCCACACACTATATGCTTTTGAATCCGGGAGGCCCAATCCTCTGTCTCATTTCAAGAGTTGCATAATACAGAGGCTCAATCTGGGGTGCTTTGTGCCCCCCCCCCCCCCCCCAAAAAAAAAAGATTGCCTCATCACAGTGTTCCAAATATTTAAATACCTAGGCTTCAAAATTAGTGGTGAATGGTGTAAGGAGTACAGTCATTTTAGCAAATTTGAGCAATTGCACCCTACTCCACAGAGACAGTAAGGAATTAACATTTTTTACAAAGCATTTTAGTTTCCATTTACAGTCTTTGAACATTATAGGCGTGAAAATTCAATAGCTGTCATGGAATACACAATCCTAACTATTTCAAATTATCATCGAGAGGGAACCCATTCGTCCAAGCCAGACATTAAACATAGAGCCTCAGACTTAAGCGCATTTATCCACAATCCTGAGAGCGTGCCAAAATCATTCAAAAGATTCAATGCTCTCGGCAGGGATTGCAGAGGGTTGGTGAGCACTGTTAATACATCATCTGCAAATAAAGATACTTAATTCCTGCAAGCCTAATGGAATACCACTGATAGCTGGATTCAGGGGCGTAGCTACGGGTGGGCCTGGATGGGCCCAGGCCCACCCAGTTTGGCCTCAGGCCCACCCACCCAGAAGAAGATCCTTACCCTCTCCCACTCTTACCGCAGCGCTTCATTTAATGCTGTCGGCGGTGCTGTTGCACAGTCTTCCACCCCGGGCAGCGGCGCTTACACTTTGCAACTCTACAGATGCGGCACTGACGTCCCACGTCCTGCTCCGGGGCCTTCCCTCTGCCGCGCTGATGTAACTTCCTGTTTACGGAGGCAGGGCGCGGAAGGCCTGCAGCAGGACGTCGGACGTCAGTGCCGCATCTGTAGAGTTGCAAACTAGTGTAAGCGCCGCCGCGGGGGTGGGTGCAACAGCAGCAGCGCCGACAGCATTAAATGAAGCAGTTAAAGATTGTACAGAAGCTTTAAAGCTGGATGCCGGAAACATGAAAGCATTTTACAGGCGTGCTCAAGCACTCAAAGAACTGAAGGATTATACATCAAGTCTTGCAGATATTAAACGACTTTTAGAAGTGGAACCAAACAATACTGCAGCCCAAAAATTATTTCAGGAAGTAAAGAAGTTGATGAAATAAGTGCTGACAACACTCTCAACGGGATGCCACTGCTTGGATACTGGGCTTGCTCTTTCTGTTGTAATGGGACCACATATAAATATAAAAACAAACAAAAAAAACCCCGGCAATTGTACAGGGTCATAGAAAGAGAAGAAATAACACTTAGGAAAAGCCTGGTCATGCTATACAATCCCACTGTTTGGCAGGTGATGTCAGCTGCTGAGCACAGTGTGATGGTGAGTAATGTTAAAGAACTGAGCTGGGATTTGCTCTTTCCTTTATCTTCTACCTACATAGATGTTTAATGGCCTTATTTTACTGCTGCTGAGAGAGGTGTAAAAGTGTGTGAAATTTGCACTAGCTAATATTTAGAAGCCCTGCATGCTGAAGTTTGCCAAAGCTCCTGTGTGTTAACTTTACTTTCAACTTGACTATGGTAATTGTTATTACCTCTCGATTTCTTGCTGAACTATTTCTTGTATTCATTACTGTCAGTTTGCTTCCTGCTACCGTAAATGGAGCAGGGACTGCTGCTGCTACAGAATATTTCTGAATTTAGCTTTACGCACAGGATGCCTTTTTAGCCAGAAAACATAGCTTTTCATTGGCTTCAACCATCATTTTGACAGAGGTTTATGTATGTGGCACTAAATAGAAACCAAATCAAAAGAAGTTGAATCTTGGCTTCAGAGCTTAAGATCTAAGTAAAAATTAATCCATGTCTGTAAGTTGTTCTGTACTTTTTTGCTGTACTGTTGGGTAGATGGAGGTACATATTGAGCCTGCCATGAGTGGGAAAGTGCGGGGTACAAATGTAACAAAAAAAATATATATAGCAAAGATGTCCTTAATAAGTGTTTTATAAAACCATCTGGCCTTAAGAGTAAAAAAAAAAAATGAGACACTACTTTAGGTAGGAATTTCAGATGGGTGTGAAGTAACACTTTGTTGTGGAGTATTTGTGTAAATGGCTAGTAATATACCAATGCTTGTATTTCCCCTATTCATCTCACAGAAGTTAGAGTGAAAAGACCATTTTCCTAGTCACATATTTAAGATCTGTAGTGTTCATTGGCATTGGCTCAAGGGGTGGCCAAGTTAATGCACTGAGGACTAAATTGAGATCCTAGGGGTGGAGTATGAATTGGAGGGTGAAGATGTAGTAACCCCTTCATGAAGCGTTTGGTGATAGGATGTTGCACGTGTTTTGTGTTATCTGTTGCATCATGAAATACTGTCAATGCAGCAAGCAGAACCTTTATTGAAGAGTAAGATAGTCCCGATCATGACAGATGAAGGAGAATAGTCTAAAACTTTTGTTACGAGTGGTGCAGGGGTCCAGTTTGCGTTGAGTACACCATTTTGACGAATATGATCATTTGGTCAAATCTTTCCTGGATGCCAAAAGAACTTGAATGACATTCTGAGGAAATTCATCTTGTGTTAAGTTTCGGCTGCAGGACAAGCCATGCCATCAAATGAAGTAGCTGGCCTTGGTTCTGTGTGATTAGATCTGAATCCTGAGGTAGGAAGAATAGATGTTGAGAAGCTGGAATAAAGACACTGGATGGAAAAAGAAAGAAAGAGGGGAGACATTGGAAGGATGTGGAGAGAAAGAGCTGCTGGATGGAAAAGGGGAGTAGTGAAAGACTGGAGAATAAGAGGAAGGGGCATGGGGAGAACAAGGGTGAGAAAAAGATGAAAAGCCATGAGTAGATGAAGGAAATTAAAGAATGGATAGTAAGAATGAATTAAATCTGGACACAGAGAGAGGCAGAAAAATATTGAAGAAAGCGAAGAAAAAGGAGAGAAAAATGACAAATGGCCAGGAAACCCTGGCAGAAGAGTTAAGCGAAAACGAAGGAAAGCAGAATCTAGAGACTGGGAGCAACACAATGAGAAAAAGTAAATGGCCATACAACAAAGGTAAAGAAAATAATTTTATTTTTAATTTGGCATCAAGTAATATGGTACCTGTGTTAATAACGTTTCAGAGACCAATACTTCCTTAGGTCAGAAGAGGATACCGTAACAGCATTATACTGACCTGAGGCAGGAGGTTTTGGCCTCTGAAAGCTCATTGAAAAGGGTGTTAGGCTATTAAATAAATTATTTTCTGAAACCTGATGCACTGAAAAGCAGCACTTTACCCCTGTGTGACAAATGCATCTGATTAGTGTGACTAAATTTTGATGGGGGAGGGGGGTAGAGAGAAAATTTTGTGCCCACCCACTTTGGGTTCAGGCCCACCCAAAATTGGCAGTCTGGCTACGCCACTGGCTGGATTAGTATGTAATTTAAGAGCCAGGGGTGTGGACAAAGGGCAGCCCTGCCTGGTGCCTCTCCCAATCAGAAATGGCAAAGACAATATGCCATTAACTGAAATTTGTGCCCAAGGATCTTTATACAGTAACTGGATGCACTTTACAATTGGGCCTCGGAATCCAAAGCACCACAAAGTTTCCCAGAGGTAGGGCCAAGAAACAGTATCAAAAAGCATTTTCTTTATCAAAGCTAACCACAATGGCCTCCAGGTCTCTGTGGTACACCATTTCCATAGCACATAATAATTTGTTAACATTAGCTACTGCATTATGGCATTTGATGAAGCCAATAACACATCCTCTTAAAACACAAACTAGCCTTTCTGTTAATGTCCTTGTGCTGTGCCTGCTTCCAAAACTCTCTCTCTTTCTACACAAACTTAGCACTGAAACCCTTTCAAGGCTGCAAGACCAAAAAGCATTTTCAGAGAATCCAAGTTTTCATCTTTAACTCCACCCCCCTCACACACACACCAGTGAAATGAAGATAACTAGATTGTCGGCAAAACCTCCAGGGGCTACCTATTCCCAATCTGTGACCATCACATGCTGCATCATCAAAAACCTAAATTTCTTAAAAGTGCAATTCTTCCAACATTATTCCTTAATAGGTAACGCCATAATCAAAGGGATTATGTCACCTAAGAGCTACTGTAGACACCCTTTACCCTCCTCTATAAAGTTTTAAAAATGAGACAAATGATCTTAAAGCAAACCCATTACTCTATTGGTAGCTGTAGTCAGAAGAACCATGAAGCAGACTGGCAGCCGGATGCACAAAGGTCCCATTAAGGATCCGTCTGTGTTTCCAAATCGGTAAAAATTTACCGATTTAGAAACACAGAGGGATTCACTAAGAAAATCGAATGCCAATGAGCTGCTCATTGCTTTTGCGACCCAGCTCATTTGCATGCGATATGGGGGAAGCAAGTCGGTGAGCTGAGCATGCGCAGAACAGTCAATCGCTATGCGTGACTGCTCTGCGCATGCTACACATGGCCGTCATACACGCAGACAAGCTGCGTCTATGATAACAGTAAATTTATTGTCAGACATAAAAACACGTTTTTTTGGACGGGCATACCTGTATTGCAGCTCCCTGCCTCCGGCTGCTGGGAAAAAGTGAGAAAAACCTCGCTTTGCTGCTCTCCGCTCTTCTGTGAGGAATCAGCAGTATCAGGGCTTAGTTCCACCCCTAGCTGTTCCTGCTGCTTCCTTCTATTGGCTGGCTGACATCCTAGAACGCCCATCTCCTTGAAGATGGACTCTCATTGGCTGGCTGCTGTCCCAACTCCTCCTCCCTGTAGGGCTTCCCTGATGACATCACTTTAGAGCTGTGAACTGATTGGATCCGAACTTCTCGGTGTCCCCCTCCATTAATGAGTGGGTGGGACATCCCAGACTGATGCTGTCCAATTGGTTTAGCCCCTCTCTGTGGAAAGTGGAACCAAGCCCATGTCCCACAGACGCTGTTTCTTTGATGGACCCTTAACTTCCTCGCATTTTTGGTAAGTCACCATTACTTTTATGCTTTACATTTCAGTACTCCCCCGCCCCCCAATTTCTTGCCAGTAAATGTAATTTGAAAAAGAAACATATGTGGCACGGCTTTCATACACGCAAAGAAGCTGCACGTAAGCTGTTATACTATTTTTTTTTGTGCTCTATCTTCCCTGCCTTGTTTCTCCCCTTCTCCTACCTGCAATAATGAAGAACTGGCAGGTCCACACCTCACGTTAACATTTCCACTGTAAAGGTAGGGACTGCTTTTGTGCATGGGGTCAGAAACAGTAGTGCATCGCATCGCATTCACATTATAATAAAAATTAGCTCATTTGCATTCATTTTTCGTTAGCTGCTACTGTGACAGGAAAATGGCTCGGAGAATCCTTTTGTGCGTATCCCGGTTTACTACTTGCTCGCTAAACTGGCTAGAACCAGTTTAAAAACCATGTTGCTGGCTCGTTAAGTTTAGTGCATCTGGCCCTTAGTGTCAGCTGTGAGCTATGCAAAAACACCTAGCACAGTGGTTCCCAAACCTTTTTGGTTCACAGTGTCCTCCAGTGTCTGTCACAAAACACCTAGAGCCCACTTGGGGGGTTAACCATGCGGCCACCAATAGGGTCTGTCCCAGGATTGCTCAGGTCCGCTACCACCTGCGCACGTTCTCTACAATGGCATACCCTTCCACCCGCCTGCCGGGTCCCACTTGCCTCTGGGTGAGTCTCCCACCCCCCAAGTTATTTCCTGGTGGTTTCTAAGGACACTAGAGCCACAGTCCCAGGGGTCCCACACTTCCCAGAAAGTACCCACAGACTAAAAGAAATTGACCAGTGAATGGTAAGAGGAAAAAATGGTGAAAATATAACAACAACAGGTAAATCAAAAAGGTATCAATATTAAAACTAACTAAACATTTGTTTACTACCTGAGTAGTACCTGGGGAGTTCAGCACATATAGCTGCTCACAGGGTCTCAGTGAAGAGATCTTTTTCTCTCCTCTCCCTATCTGAGATTAAAGATTACCTCATGGCTTAGGCAGGAAAAAAAAATCACTTCTGTAACAGCTTTACAAAAAAAAAAAAAACATGACAGTCGACATCTGCTGGCCAAGCAAGGGAAATGCACTAGGGAACAAGTATGTCATACTTTCACATACGTAGGTACAGACACAAGTTCCCTGTTTTGTCACAGTGTCCAAGTAATGTTTTGCAGTGACCCCCCCCCCCCCCCACCCCCCCCAAGCCATGCGGCACCTCCCCTGGGCCACACAGGTCTCCCCCACCAGCATGGAGTCCTACCTTGTTTGGCTTCTTGCTGCCTGAGCATCTCACTTCCCCTGCAATTTCACTCATAGCCAGGTCTGGCCTTTAGCCTGTGCCAGACCCTCAAGCTCCTCGCACGGTTCTAAGTCAGTTCCCACCTGGACAGTTCCCACCCAATTCCCACCTGGACAATTCCCACTAAGACAACTACCACCACACCAGGGAGGACAATTCCCACCCATAACTCAAAAAACCAGGACAATTAATCTCCTTACCTTTCCCCTTCTAGAGCATTCCAACCTCCCCTCCAAACATTACCTTTTACACATCCCTTTCCCCTTCAGAAAAGCAGTTTATTTGGGGATGCAATGCCCCCCGCCCCAACTACACCCTGCCTGCCACTAATCAGAAAATGTAGGCACAGAAAAAAACAAAACATGCTCCTGGGTTTCAACCTAATTCATGTTTAATGTGGGATATAAGTAAATAGATAGAAACTGTGAATGTTGAGCACAACACATGCTAGGTATCCTTATAATCAGCCCCTCAAAATGGCACACTGATTATGAAATATAACAAAGTATTACTCTACCTTTGAAAAGTTATTCCGTTGTTATACTGCCTCTGTGTACACAAACAAAACAGTGCTAGGTGTCCCTATAATCAGCCCCTCAAAATGACACACACATTATGATTTATAACAAAATACTACTCTACCCATGAAAAGCTATTCCATTATACTTTCTCTGTGTACATCCATCTGCTGCACAAATGATCCTCTCTGTCAGTAACACACCTGATCCTCCCCGTCAGCGTCTGAAACGTGACACACCCACTGGGAATTGTGGGAATTCAATCGGAAAACAAAAAAAGAGACGCGATACAAGAATGAAATCAAAGGTAAAAAAAAAAAAAAAAGGATAGAGAGGGTGGGAAATGACCGGGGGGGGGGGGGGGGGGGGGGGGGAGGAGGGAGAGAGGGGGTATGAATTGTCCCTGAGGAAATTGGTGGATGGGAACTGTACAGGTGGCTACTTGCCGGATACCCCTCGCTCCACCCCTCCTCAAGCCTCCTCCCCCCCCCCCCCCCCGGAGGGGAGCCACAGTGGTAGCATCTTTCTCCCCTCCAGAGATTACCACTAATGGTAGTGTTTCACACACTGCTGCTAGCGCTGGTCACAACATAAAATACCTCTTTCCCTTCTCTTGCAGGCTATGGAAAAGAGGAAGTGACTGGCTGAACAGCAGGGTCTAAGCTGGTGCAAGTGACCTGCTGTGCAGTGTTCACTTCCTCCTCTTCATGCAGCATGAGCAGCGCTGAAAGGCTCAACAATTGGCTTACACAATTCTTTAAAAATTTACAAGCCGGCTCCAGCACACCCACTGTGCATCTCCTTCTGTGGCACCCCTGTGATTTTGTCGCGACCCACGAGGGTGCTATGGTGCACAATTTGGGGAAACACTGACCAAGCAAAACCACTAGTAAAAATGCATTGTTGTCTAACACCTGTGTCAGTCAGTTGGAGATGATGAAGTTCAAATACTTTTCTGTTTTGAGCCAGTAGCATAAATTCTATCCAACCAGCCCATGCAGCGAGGGGGGTGGGGGGGAAGAGGTTAATAAAGCAAGCTTGCTTACATCATCTCCAATGCAAATACTTCAGTCTCCAGCCTTGCCTCCCTAACATCAAAGAGTAGGCTCAAATCTCATAATACAGTAAACAAAGAGAGGTAAAGATCCACACCAAAAGATGCCCTAAACATCAGATACAAATCACAGCAGGAACACACAGGAGAAAAAGTTTGCAATCTTTTCAGTCCATAGACAAAAGACACCCCTGTGACAATAATGATGACATTTATATGCCCTCAAACTTCTGTTTGATGGTTGATTTCTACTGACCCTTAGTGGGTTTTAGTATTTTTATCTGTAACACAAATAGAGAGGGTAATACAGCATACACAGAAAGTATACAAACAGAAAAAGCAACACTGGGCCAATAAAAGTTATTTATTAATGACCCGACATGGGCCGTGTTTCGGCGCTGGACAACGCCTGCTTCAGGGGTCAAAGAGAACACAGTCAGATGTACATGAATTGACTTCAATGCCCCAGTGTATAATTTAAAAAGTTGCCGTTTGCCGCACCGGAGACAATGCAGCTCGCTTTGATGCGAGGTTTTTACTTTCGCTTTGATGCGCATGAGAAAGCTCTCCATTGAGCTGCATTGTCTCCGGTGCGGCAAACGGCGACTTTTTAAATTATACACTGGGGCATTGAACTCAATTCATGTACATCTGTGTTCCCCCCCTCTTTGACCCCTGAAGCAGGCGTTGTCCAGCGCCGAAACACGGCCCGTGTCGGGTCATTTAAAATAAAGAACTTTTATTATCCCAGTCTTGAAGGCCCAGTGTTGCTTTTTCTGTTTGTGTAGTATTTTTATCTGGCAATGTTTTTACTGATAGAAGAAATTTGGTATGTAAGTTAGCATCTGTTGCATGCCGATGAAGAATTTTCAAAACTTGGCCACATTGGGGATTTTTTTGGAACTAAAAGATTGAGAACTTCTCTCCTGTGTTTTCCTACTTTGGGTTTGATCTGCTGTTTGGTGTGTGAAATCTCATAACTATGAGACTTTTGCCGCTGTTAACAGACTTTGACCTGGCAGCTGGAGATAAGGCACTTATGCACTTCTCTGACTGCTGTGGAGCAGGGTTGAAGGCTGAAGTACATATATTGGAGAAAGCAGACAGAAGTGGCACAGCAAATATTTGAAAGTATTTTGCCACGCTCTGCCTCTCGAAAATGAAAGGTAGGTGAGAGGATGCTTCCTCCTCCTACCATGGGAGCACCTCAGCAACATCTGAACTTATACCTCTAGTTTGAGCTATTCTGATTAATACTAAGAGGGGCAGGGTGCTGGATATGAACTCAATGGGGGATTATTATATGCTTATCTGCTCAAAATTTGAGAATACAAATGAGGCAAACAAGAATTATGCTGTATAGGAAGAAATATTTTACAAGCGGTCACTCTCCATGGCTGTTGGCTGGGATACAGCAGCGTGGACAGAAATAATAAGCAGACTGGATGTGCCAATTGGTCTTTTTTTTTTTTTAACCACCATCTATTATGTAAAACATTTTTCCTGATAATCATTTCATATATTTGTTTCTTTGGATGCTTTTTACTGAGATTCTATTTTCTCTATTTGACTGAAGCAGGTCTTTTCAATAGCAAAGCTTGGGTGCTTCCCAAACTGTTTTCCAATTTCCCAATTTTAGTAGCTGAAAATTCACGTGACCCCACATGGTAAGAAAAGCAAATAACCACTTGAACAATTTACTAGAAAACGTAGAAAATAAAGGCAGATAAAGGCCATATAACCTATCCAGTCAGTCATACCAACTTCCTCCCTCGGCACTTTGTGCTTGTTCCATGCTTTCTAGAATTCAGATACTGTTCTTGCCTCCTTCACCTCTACTGGGAGGCATTTTCTCCCTTTCTGACAAGAAATATGCTCTTAGATTAATCCTTATTCTATCCCCTTTTACCTTCATCCAATGATTCCCCCTTCCAGAGCTTCCTTACATATTTATACTGCAAAGCTATTTAACCGTTTGCATCGTATCTCCCCTCTCCCACCTTTCTTCTAAATACAAAATTTAAATCTTTATGTCTCTCTCCATATGCTTTATGACACTGACTATTTTAGAAGCCATCTTCTGGACCAACACCGTCCTATTTATATCTTTTAGAAGTATGGCCTCCAGAATTGAACCAGTAGAAATCCACCGAAGTGGAAAACTCTGAAATCCCACGGGATATTGCAACAGCAGAAAACAAGTGGGAAATCGACCGTGGTCTCCAGAAACAAGAGGGACAACTTTGATACTTTAAATAAGATTTATTGATAAAAAGACTCGACACAGCATCATATTTCGGCCTATGGCCTGCCTCAGGAGTCTAAAATAATATAAACATATATAAAAATATATTTTAAAAATAGCTGATACAATAGAAACAATAATAAAATGTTACAACAATAAAAGTCAAATATACATATTATATATATATATATATAAATACATATTATATATATCAAAAGAACAAATGATATACAAAAAAAGAACAAATAAAATGTGTATGTAAAACTCATATTGAAAGAAATGTATATGGACCAACCTGTTGACGACAACTAGATGACAGAATCTCCAATGTAATATTTTTTTCAATGCCAAAAATATTAAAGAAGGGTCTACAAAAGATACACCATAAGATTAAGAATACATATACTCATGCAATGTGCAATGTAGATAAATAGCATACATAATAAAGACAATAGTAATGTATTAGTACTGTGAGGTATGACCTATATAACATATATATATATATATATATATATATATATATATATATATATATATATATATATATATATAAAGTATGTGTGTTCTCAATGTAATTAAACAAATCTATATCTAAAAATATTAGCAAATATATGATAGTCATAGATAACATGGTAGGTATAGACTACCTGTACCATTAGGATTTTTAAAAAGTATTCAATTACAAATTTGAGTAATGAAAATAAAACATCAAACGTGTTATAATACACAATCCTGTTCTGAGGATAATTGTAATACCAATTGTGTACTGTGCATGTAATATTTCTTTAAAAAAAGACTGTCATTTTTGTAAAAAAGCACATTTTGAAAAAATGCAATGCTCAGAAAGAGTGTAAATAATGTGCAAAAGGTTATGTCGATATGGTCAGATAGTGTGCATAATAGCCAAACTGCTGATAGTAGGCAGTCTCAATAAAGATTGCCAAAAAAGCATATTAATAGTGATAATATAACTTAAAATAAATACAAAAACAAATAAAGCAAATAAAGACAGCAGTGCTGTCAGAAGGAAAAGCTGATACAAGAAGTCGGGATGGGCTTACCAATCTCAAACATAAAAATGCATTATAAAAATAATGTAAAAGTTCTAAGGATGGGGCTGTGATTAACTAAACAAAGAATCCAAAATACAAAACATCAAGTGCCTTTGCACTGAAAAAGATATTACATTGGAGATTTTGTCATCTAGTTGTCATCAACAGGTTGGTCCATATACATTTCTTTCAATATAAGTTTTATTTTTATTATATTGTTCTTCACACACTTTATTTGTTCTTTTTTTATATATCATTTGTCCTTTTGAGAGAGATATAATGACTTATTGTAACATTTTATTTATTGCATTTGTATCCCACATTTCCCCACCTATTTGCAGACTCAATGTGGCTTACATAGAACCGTCAAAGGCGTTTGCCCAGTATTGTATATATTGTATCAGCTATTGTTTTTTTTTTAAATTTATTCTTATGTATATTTATTTATAGTCTTTTAAACTCCTGAGGCAGGCCATGGGCCGAAACATGGTGCTGTGTCAAGTCTTTTTATCAATAAATGTTCTTTAAAGTATTAAGGTTGTACCTCTCCTTTCTGGAGTCCATGGTTGATTTCCCACTTGTTTTCTGCTGCTTCAGAATTTAACACAATACTCCAAACGAGGTTTTACTAGAGTGGAGGAGTAGCCTAGTGGTTAGTGCAGCAGACTCTGGTCCTGGGGAACTGAGTTTGAGTCCCACTGCAACACCTTGTGACTCTAGGCAAGTCACTTAACCTTTACTGCCCCAGGTACAAATAAGTACCAATTTATACTATGTAAACTGCTTTGAATTTAGTTGCAAAAAACCCACAGAAAGGCAGTATACCAAGTCCCATTCCCTTTATAGAGGCACTTTCACCTCCTTTTCCTGCTGGCCATTCCTCTGTCTTATGCATCAAGGCATAGTTCTGGATTTTGCTGTCATCTTTTCTTGTTCAGCCACCATAAGATCATCAGATACCCCAAATAAATTCACTGGAATTTGAACCCTGGCTTCCCTTGCTCTAAACACTAGGCTATTCCTCTACCAGGCACAATAAATGTGTTTCTTAAAAATTCAGTAATATATAAAAATATGTAAACTACAATTTTTTTTTAAGTAATTAATATCTTATATACTCACCATGCCTGGGACACACAGGCTTGCAAGATGGAGGTGGGGGCTGTGAGTAGGGCATATCAACAAGTTAAGATCTGCACTTGCAGTCTGTGCATGAATGACTACAAAGGAATGTGTGGGTGACTGAGGGACTGGTGTGTGTTTACATGCACGAGTGAATGTATGGACAGTGACGGTAGGGTTGTCAAATGGCCAGATTTTGAGCAGTCTAACTGGTTTTGCAAAGAAAAAGCCCGCAGACGTCAGAACGGAGAACCAGCCATTGTAAGTTCAAGTTTTCTGCCAACTGCAATCATTCCCCAAGTTTCACAGCCACCCTCCACCTCCTCCAGCCTCCATCACTGTTGCTAACACCTAGATAGGACCTGTCACCACTGGCTGCAATAGTGTCAGCACAGGAAAAGGCCACAGACTGCAGGGCTTACTTTAAGCCCGTGCTTGTGCTGAGGCAGCTGTGCTTTTTGCTGCGCAAACACTGCCACAGTTTCTGGACCCAGGGTGCTGCCTGGACATGTTAAGGTTTGGGGGGGAGGATACGGAAACACGGAAGGGTGATGTTAAAGATTTCCCCTCTGTGTTTGTCTTGGAGTGACAAGAATCTTTATTAGGACCTCTGCTGTTTAACATTTTTATTTAATTAAAAAAAAAGTTTTAATCTGCACTATCCCAAGTTCTAGGCGTATTACAAGTTAACTATTAATTTCACGGACTGTATATCTCATCAAATGACCTGAAAAAAACAGTATGTTTTTAATTGCTTTCTGAATGTCAATAAGTCAGTTTTCCTTAGTTGTAGATCATAAACGATATGGACATAAGGACAAGAGAAGTGATCAAATTTACAAGTGACATAAAATTATTCAAGGTGGTTAAAATGGCTAAGAATTGCAGAAGGATCTTGTGAGACTAGGACACCAGGCATCTAAACGGCAGATTACATTTTATGTGGACAAATGCAAAGTAATGCACATAGGGAAAAATAAGCCCAACTACAGATACACAATGCTGGGTTCTGAATTAGGAGTCACCACTCAGAAAAAGGCATCATCTATAAATGATATATGATTTGGGTGCAAAATTGACCTCCACGTCCCTCTCATCACATAACTGTGATCACCCTCCCCCCCCCCCCAATCCAAATGAAGTTACAAAATCATGATCGCCCTAAACCACTAACAAATTAAATGACTATAGAAAATAACATTTACCAGTCCATTCTGGTGCCCCATATAAGAAGCTTAGTCTCCCCAGCCCCAACTGCAATCTTTTCCTCTCTCCTGCTGCCACTGCCGTTGGGCCTGCTGTCTTTCCAAGCTATCAGCAGGATGACGTATCCCTGCCTGTACCGTTGCTAGCTCTACTGGGCCTATCCCCTCTGATGTAAGCTCTCTGCATTGCAGGGGCAGAACCAGCAGAGTTAGAACTGGTGCACACAGGAAAATGGTGCCACTGCTGCCAAAGATGGCCCAGGAATGCAGCAAAAGGGTGAGCAGAGAGAGAGAACATTGTTGAAAAGATGTTGGGGGGGGGGGGGGGGGAAGAGACAGAACAGGGTGCTGCTGGATGAGAAAGGGGAGACACAGTGAGAGACAGGGTGATGATGAATGGGGAAGAAGTGATACATGAGAGACCACCTATATGTACAGGCATAAAACAGAATAATAAAACTAACTGATTACACACATCAATACAAATTCCAAACCCAGCAGTTATATACACACCAGAAGATTGGCAAGTTCACTGATGCCAGTAATAACAATGGCATCCCTTAGCTTCATCAGGTCTCTATAGATCAGCCCAATATAAAGATACATCAGCCTGAGATTGAAACTAGCCTATACCCTGCAAGACACAGCTGAACCAACCTCGCTGGCGGTCTGTGTGATACCTTAATACAAGCCTGGCCTGAGCAGAGCCTGCCAAAACTAGATCACTGTATCATGTCCTTAATAACAGCTGGGCTGAAATATAGGTTATATTCAGTTCAGGCTTATAATGAGGCAGTGGCGTAGCCAGACAGCCAATTTTGGGTGGGCCTCAGCCCAAAGTGGGTGGGCACAAAATTTTCTCTCTGCCCTGCCCCCTTCCTTCCCCTATTCTCCACCTCTCCCCCAGCACCTCCCAACTCAAAATAGAAACAGAAACACTTTAGCTCATGAGGAAAGTGACATCCACTATGCACATTTCTCAAGCTATCATATTTCAGTTAAGATTCAAAATAAAATAAAATGCCTTTTCTACCTTTGTTGTCTGGTCATTTTCTTTTTCCATCATGTTGATCCAGTTTCTCTTTTGAACTTTCCAATCTTTCTGCTATTTCTCCTTCAAGCAGCTGCTGTCCATTTGTCTTTTTCTCCTCTCTTGTTCCATTCCCTCACTTCACTTGCCTCTGACATATTGACCTTTCCATTTTAGCTCTTTCCTCTCTTTTTTTTTATTTTCTTTTCTCTGTCCACCCAAATTTTATCCTAACCGCTTTTCCTTTGTTTTACTTTTCAGATACTTGTCAGATTTCCATTTCCTTTCCACACACTAGTTCTCCTATTCCCCATCTCTCTACTTCCCCAGCCATCCATTCCCTTCCATCTTCAATCTATTCCTCATTACCATATTTCTTTCCTCTGTAATCACCATCTTCCTCGCGTTTATTTCCTTGCCACCCCCTTGGCCTCTCCCACATGGTTCCACCTTTCCCAGTGTCTCTCTCCCTCCACCCTTCTAGCCCAGCATCTGCTCCCTCTCTTCTCCCCACCCTTCACCCCCTCCCAGCATCTTCCTGTCACTTCTTTCTTTCATCTTGCCCCCCTCTCCTGTGATCCAGTGTGGCCAGGATTTCCCCCACTCCTTCCCTAATGTCCACACACACAAGTCCAGAACCTCTCCCTTCCCTTCAGCCGGCTCCCCTTTGTCTTCCTCACCTCCCCCTTCCCCCACACACGTCCAGAACCTCTCCCTTCCCTTCAGCCAGCTCCCCTTTGTCTTCCTCACCTCCCCCCCACACGTCCAGAACCTCTCCCTTCCCCCACACACGTCCAGAACCTCTCCCTTCCCTTCAGCCGGCTCCCCTTTGTCTTCCTCACCCCCACACACGTCCAGAACCTCTCCCTTCCCCCACACACATCCAGAACCTCTCCCTTCAGCCCGCTCCCCTGTGTCTTCCTCACCCCCCACACACACGTCCAGAACCTCGCCCTTCCCCCACACACGTCCAGAACCTCTCCCTTCCCTTCAGCCCCCTCCCCTTGCAGGGCGAGCAGACCACTGTCTTCCTCACCCTCTCCCACCCCCGCCGCAGCGCTTGTATTCGACGATATCGGCGCTGCCTCCTCCACCTCACAGTCTCTGTCTCTCCCCCCCCCCCCCCCGTGGCAGTGCTTACAATTTGCAACCGGCGCTACCCGACACCACAGACGCGGAGCCGACGACCTGCTCCAGGACCTTCCCTCTGCCGCGTGCGTTCTTCTGCCCTGCGTAAACAGGAAGTTGAATCAGCGCGGCAGAGGGAAGGCCCCGCCCCTGGAGCAGGACGTTGCGCCGCGTCAGTCAGCTGTCAGGCAGTGCCGGTAGCAATACGCAAGCTGCCATGGGAGTGGGAGACGGACTCGGAGACTGTGAGGTAGAGGAGATAGCGTTGAAGACAAGCGCTACGGCGGGGGTGGGAGAGGGTGAGGAGACACGGTGGCATCTGGGTGGGCCTGACTAAAAACTGGGTGGGCCTGGGCCCATCCAGGCCCACCCGTAGCTACGCCCCTGTAATGAGGTAAGTGTTGGAGGTCCATCTAAATTGAGCAGTACAAAGTCATAGTGGTAGTTATACTAAGGTTCTTGTGATGAGGAGGAAGGGCATAGGCAGTCGGTGGCCCAACTGTTTGGTGAGGCTAAAGGGAGTGTGGTTAGGGGTGGGGTTGGGGCAGAGCTTACATCCATGATTGTCTGACAACACACAGAACAAAAATAAGTAAAAATAAAATAGTCACAATACCTTTTATTAAATTTAGATATTAGATATGTATCATATGTCAAAGAATTAAGTGGTTGCTCAAAGCATATACTAACCACAATCGCTCAACTGCAAAACACTATGCACGACTTTGTGCAAAAACACTCAGAACCTTACTGTACCATAAATATTACACTGGGCAGACCCTAATACACCAATATACCACCCATACGGAAAATGCAGACCATCAACAATATGAAACAAGGGATCATAATTTCACAATTCTCATATAGAGCCACAAAACACCCTTTTAGGGTAGATAGTGTTCACAATGAGCTCTTTTTATTAACGCCTATATGTAGATCCTTCAAGAGGTAGTGTGTCATGATTTAGGCTCTACACCCTTTCTGATGTTTTGGTGCCACCTCAGTAAGGCCAACACACAATCTCTCCACTGCAAAACACTATACACAAACCTGTGCAAAAATACACTCATAACCTTACCAAACCATTGTGGATCTCAACCAGTTTTCATACACATCCGTCGCATGGTAGAAAAGGATCTTGCACAGGTAGTTGTGCCAACAGGAAGGGTAAGTGCCAGTTTCAAAAGGTTTGTAAAATTTCAAGTACTTACCAACAGTAAACCACGTATACATCTATGGAGCAATTCAACGTCAGATCATCCAAAATATTCTAAAACTATGTCTGATGTTATGACAACTAAAATTAAAGTGTTGATGTCATCTCAGTAAGACCAACACACAATCCCTCATGTGTGCAAAAACACACTCAGAACCTTACTGTACCATAGCAGCACTAACTCCGAGGACTCAGAGCAGCAATGTCATGCATGATAAGTCAGCACTGTAAATATTACACTGGGCAGACCCTAATACACTACCCAATAAGAAAACAGAACAAACAGGACTGCAACAAGATCTCTACATTGATAATACATGCTAGCAAAACAGCATATGCAAAACACAGTCAACAATATGAAACAAGGGACCACAGATCAGTAATAGAGATATGAAGGCAACAAAACCTGAACTGGAAACCTTATGAAGTTAGACTCTGCATACAGCAATACTATAAATACAGAAACAAACCCAAAAGATCAGAATACACATTTCAAAAAACTAATATAACAAAACAGCAAGGAAGACCTAGAAAGAGTCCCCCATGCCTCTATCCTTCTCCCTATAATCAGAAATTTGCCCCGTGTCCCTATTCCCCCTCCCCATGACCACAATTGTCCCTCTGTCTCTGTGACCCTAATCTCCTGCATACCCTACTCTGGGGCCAGTATCGCTCCCTCTCAATTCCCACTATCCCTTCATAATCCAGTATTTCTCCTCCCCCCCCCCCTCCATCTTTTTCATCCAGCATTGTTTCTCTTCCCCCCAGTTGTCTCTCTACTTTCACTCTCTATATCTTTCTCTCTCCCCTCCCCTACTCCTCCTGAATTCAGCACCTCTTCCTGTCTCTACCTCTCCCCTACTCTAGGGCTAGTAGCTGTCCCTCTCTCTTCCATTCCATCCAACATCTTTCCCTGTCTCTTCTCCTCCTCTCCCAGTTCAGCCTCTTTGCCTATTCCTTCCCCACTCAACAAAGCAGCACCTTCATATTTTCCTCCTCCCCTACCCATCCTCCTCCCCTACCCAGGACAATCAGAGCAGCACCTTAATCAGCTCTGGGCGGGATCTCTCCCAAAGGTACAGTCAGCGAGCGCTGTTTAGTCCTGCTCTTTTCAGTTTCAGTTTCTCCCTGTATTAGTCTCTTCCTCTTAGTTTCACTCTTTCCCTCCCCTCCGCTCCCCAAAGAAGCAGTTTGATACTTGCCTTGATGTATTTCTACTGTGATCTGCAATGATCATAGCAGGTCTGCCTTGGGAAGAGAACTCACTCGACCTTCTTTCTGTGATGACGCGTCCCACCCTCGCGGAAGCCGGAAGTTGCGTCAGCTGACACACGATGCATCAGAGCAGGAGGAAGGCTGAGTCCCTGAGGCAGGCCTGCTATAATTGCTAGAGTAAAGAAGACGTCTGTGGCGCTAGAGAGGACAACAGGACGGGAGTCCCGGGGTCAGCTGCAGAAACCCGAAGATGGTGGTAACAGGTCCTGTGGGCTGCAGCAGCTTCTTCTTTCCTGTGCTGCATGCATGATGCTCCAGTACCCCAGCTATCGTTGGTGAGGCTTGTCGTGTCTGCTTTGGTGCCTCTTATACCGGGCGCCTATGAGGAAGGGAGTATGAACTATCGTGACATCATAAGAGTCTCAACACCGTCCTTTAAGCATAAGATCATTTATGGATGGCACCAAAGATCTTGGTGTTATTGTAGATAATTCAGTTAAATTTTCTTCCCAGTGTGCAATGGCTACTTACAATCCCATACAGAATACTAGGAATTATCCAAAATGGAATGAAGAACAAAACTGAGAATATCATTAAGCCTCTTTATAGGTTCTTGGTTCATTTGTAGCGAGTACTGTGTGCAGTACTGGTAGCTCCATCTCAAAAAGGATATAATGCAACCAGAGAAAGTTCAAAGAAAGTTGCAAAAATGATAAATGGGATGAACATCTATGCTGAAGGGCTGAACAAGTTACAGTTTCTCAGTTTGGAGATGACTGATGAGGGATACAACAGCTTATAAAATGATGAGTGGGGTGAAACAGATAAACATGGAACAGTTATTTAATTGGTCAAACAACACGAAAACAAGGGAACACTCTATGATACTAATGACCAGTAGAGTGAAAACAAACCAAAGGGGTTTTTAAAAAATCTGATTTGATTAAAAAAAAAAAAAAGGCAGTACAAAACTATGCTGTGATTGCCAGAGGATGTGATCAAGATGATTAATGTAGCAGGATTCAAGAGAGGCTTGGACAAGCTTCTGGAGTAAAGTCCATTAAAAATTAAGCCAGGCAGCCTTGGGAGAGCCATTGTGTATTTCGGAAAAGTAGCCATGAGAAATAGATGCCTTTCTCAAAATAGAGGAACTTTCTCTGGTTGCATTGTATAGATCTAATGGGGCCTGATGGAATACATTCGAGGGTACTCAAAAAACTTGAAGATGTTCTGGCGGCTCCGCTGTCTGACCTCTTCAATGCCTCCTTAAAGTCTGGAGTAGTCCTGGAGGACAGGAGAAGGGAGAATGTGGTCCCTCTGCACAAGAGCAGAAGTAAGGAGGATGTTGAGAATTACAGATCTGTCAGTCTAACCTCTGTGGTGAGTAAACTAATGGAAACACTTCTAAAATGGAGGATCGTGAGGTTTCTCGAATCAAATCGATTGCAGGACCCGAGGCAGCATGGCTTCACTAGAGGCAGGTCATGTCAGATGAATCTGATTGATTTCTTCAGCTGGGTGACCAAACAGTTTGATGTGGGAGGGGTGTTAGATGTGGTATACTTGGATTTTAGCAAAGCCTTTGACATGGTTCCGCACAGGTGACTCATAAATAAACTGAGTACCCTTGGTATGGGATCTAAAGTGACTGACTGGGTTAAAAACTGGTTAAATGGGAGAAGACATTGGTAAATGGAGCTTGCTGACAGGAAAGGGATTATATCAGTGGTGTACCGCAGGGATCGGTCCTCGGGCCAGACCTTTTTAACTTGTGACTGATATTGCAGAAGGCCTGTTTGGTAAGGTTTGTCTCTTTGCGGATGATACCAAACTCTGTAATAGGGTGGACACCCCGGAGGGTGTGGATGGCATGAGGAAGGATCTTGAAGAATGGTCCAAAAATTCACAACTAAGATTTAATTCTAAGAAATGTAGGGTCATGTACTTGGGTTACAATAATCCAAGGGAACGGTACAGTATGGGGGTGAAGTGCTTCTGTGTATGAAAGAAGAGCAGGACTTAGGGGTGATTGTATCTGAAGACCTTAAGGTGGCCAAGCAGGTAGAAAAGGTGAGTCAAACCCAGATGCTCAGGTGCATAAGGAGAGAGATGACCAGCAGGAACAAAGAGGTGATAGTGCCTTTGTATAAGTCTCTGGTGAGGCCCCATTTGGAGTACTGCTGGCAATTCTGGAGACCGTACCTACAGAAAGATATAAACAGGATGGAGTCGGTCTAGAGGGCGGCTACCAAACTGGTAAACGGTCTCCGTCATAAAACATACAGAGACAGGCTTATGGACCTCAACATGTATATGCTGGAAGAGAGTCAGGCGAGAGGGGATATGATAGAGATGTTTATATACCTCAGAATACCTCAGTGGCTTCAATTTACAGGAGGTGGGAATTTTCCAAATGAAGGAAAACTCTGGAATGAGAGAGCATAGGATGAAGTTAAGAGGAAATAGGCTTAGGGGGAATCTAAGAAATACTATTTCATGGAAAGGTTGGTGGATGCGTGGAATGGCCTCCCGGTGGAGGTCATGGGGACGAGGACTGTGTCAGAATTTAAGAAAGCATGGTATCGGCAAGTGGAATCCCTTAGGAAAAGGAGGAGCTAGTTGTTACTGAGGAAGGGCAGACTGGATGGGCCATTTGGCCCTTATCTGCCATCATGATTCTGTGTTTCTATCTACTTTTTGGCATCTGCCAGTTACCTGCGACCCAGATTGGCCACTGTCAGAGAAATGAGGCTGAGCTCAATGGACCTTGGTCTGACTCAGCCTTGCTTTTCTTATGTTTTCATGTAATGTGGGGGATAGGGACAGAGAGAGGAGCTGCTGGATATGTATGGAAGTTACGGACACAGACAGAAGACACAGTGAAAAGATGGTGGATATGGAGGGATCGGACGACACAGGAATGAGATGGGGCATGGGAGGGCTGGGGCAAGGGAAAGATCAGTAGATGTAATGAAAAGGAAAACTGAGGAGTGGTTGGAAAGAAGTTAAATTGATATTCTGAAGCAGAAATATAAATGGAAGAAAACAGATCAATTTTAGAGATGAATGCAAGGAAGAAGTGAAGGCAGAGGATGATAGAAGAAACAGCATATGGATAGAAGACACTGGAAAGTGTTCATAGAAAGCAGAAAGCAGAACCTGGGACCACCAGGATTAGAAAAAAATTAAATGACAGAACAAAAAAGGCAGGAAAAAATAATTAAATTATCTATACAGAGACTGAAATATACATTGACCAGAACCAGTGTTAGACATGGCTGGGGCCCAGCCCAGGGCATAAATTTGAGAGAGAACCCCAAAGCCTGTTAAACAATCTGTGCTTTTTTTTTTTGCTTCAGATAGGCTCGGGACTCTCTGCAGCATGGAGGCACGGCTGATGTTAGACTCGCTGAGGTCCATGGAAGAAATTTTCAGACGGCCCCAAAGCCTACCAGCAGGCTGTGCTGCCTTCAGTGCTTGACAAGCTCGCAGCCCCTTCTGACCTGGGGGTCCAGGGCAAGTACCTTAACACTGGCCCTGTCTGCAGATTAGGGCAGTTGCCCTGGTTGCATCCATGGCTGGATTAACACTAAATTGGGCCCTAGGCAAACATATTTGTGCCCCCCCCCCCCAATCAATTCACCTCTCCAGAAGTAGCAGGGAAAAGTGCACAGCCTAGCTATCGATATGATAGCAGTAATAGTTTGTGAGTAAGCATGGGGACTAGCACAGGCTTTGAATGGCCAGGCTTAATGGTTAGAGCTGGACAGCTGTCAAGTTACTCAATTCTGAGCCAGTCCTGGATTTCTCCAACCCTATACTGGTACATTATGGGACCGGCTGACTTCAATTGGTGGTATCAGGAATTACATATAGAATACTGAATTGAGGTATAAGTTCTGAAACAGGCCTGGCCAAAAAGTCTCCCTTCTGGAACTAGGTAACTTGGCAGCTCTTAGTGATGGGCTAAAATGTGGTTCCATGGAACCGGGGAAGCTGGGCAAGTCATTTTCACCCTCCATTGCCTCTGGTACAAACCAGAAATGGGTGGACTGCTTGAAAGAGTGAAATTTAAAGGACCATGTGTTCAATATATAAATGTATAAAGTTTTATGTGTAAATGGGAGAAGCAAAAATTAAAATATTTAGGATTTTTTTTTTTAATGATTCTAAAAGGATGGAGGCAGTATTAGGAGTGCTCAAAGGATTTTGCCCAAGTAATTTATTAGATTACAGGGTATAATTTCTTGTGCTGAAAACATCTTCACTTAGTATGTGCACAGGTACATTTGTACCAATGGACTTCTCCATTACAGCCTAGATTTTCAAAGGGAAGCTTTATTTATAGGACTATCCTCACCAGAGACACAGAAACATACACAAATGCTTGCATACGCTCTCTACCTAGCTCTTTTCTAATGCTGTCCTGCTGCTCATCATTCAAGGGCAGTACCCCCACCAGGTCTGCCCACCATCATGTAAAATTTTGGCATTTGCTGCCACTTCTTTTCCTCAGCTGACTGCTGACCTTTCACACTTTCCCCCATTCTTCAGTCTTTCTCCTTTTCAACAATCTCCTCCTCTCCTCCACCCCCAGAATACTCACTAGTACCACTGGTTCATTCTCTCCCAAGACCCTGTGTGCAGGGCTGAGCTTCCCCTAAGCCCTTGCATTTCAGCCCCTCCTTCCTGTGATTAGTAGCCTTCCATTGGCTGGATCCTACCACAGCCTTTGCACTGGAAAAAAAAAGGGGGGGGGGGGGGGGGAGTACTAGAGAGCTGTAGTGAGGTAAACTCTGAAAAATATCCACACACAGACTCCTGGAAAAAAAAATCTAGACAGTTGGCAATCCTAGCCTCCTGAATTATGAGCACATTCTGATAGGGACCCCTAAACATTTGGACCTAAGGCACATGCCTAGTTTCACCATGCCTTAATCTTGCTCTGATTTCAAGCCTGACACGGTCTATCTTATACTTTGCACAGTTGGGGGAAATACTTTTCTTTCTATTTCTCTTATGATACACAGTGTTGTTCAAAGTATTAGGTCAAATCACTTAAGTAAAGGTAAAAATAAATGTATATTTTAATACGTAAGAAGTACAGTAAACACAAACATTTTACTTATGTGAAAGGAAAAAAAAGTTACTGCCTAAGACAATACTTTTTGAGTAAAATTAAAAGTGATGCAACTATAATGAATGCGACTATTGTTAACTTTATTGTTCTACAATTCAATCCGCTTTGCTTTTTGTAAAACTAAATTTTTGAAAATGACTGTCACTCATGCAAGTGTACTTGTGAATAAATTAATCCATCACTGCTAAAAAGGTTCAGCAACTGCACTAGCAGAAAGTGGATTGTTCAATTTGATAATAAGTTCCTTCAAATCAGGCCAGATTGCAATATTACTGATGTCTTCTGAGTGGGTCTGCAGGTTATGATTAAGGGTATCTCTGAAACACTTGACTTCCATACATCAAAGTCTACTTTATCATCATTATTGTCGTTATCATCTGCATTAGAAATAGTGCAAATTCATCACTTGCATCTTCATTTTTATCATCATTATCATCATACTGTCCAATTACAAAGGCGGCTTTCACAAAGTTAGAATCATTGTCTGTTGTTGTTTTAATAATTTTTCGTCTAATGGCAAATTCTGTTTGAATATCTTCGAGAATTGATGCAAGAATATCAGATGTGTGGGAACCCTTCAGTCTTAAGGCCAAAAAATCAGACTTTCTCCCTAATGACTCATCAATCCAGTGGACAGTTACCCCAATGCAAAATTTCCCCATGGGATGAAGAACAATCTGTTGTGATAGAAACATGTGTCTAATTACCGAGAATTGCTACCAGCTTCATCTCCATCTCCACTTTAAAGTGGCCCAATTCATCACTGTTCTGTTTGGCTGGAGGACAGTAACCAGTTCAACAAACACAGGTTAACTCTACTGTTCTTACAGGTTATACTCACTGAACAGCAAAATTTAAGATGAAATGATCCACTGTTTGTGTGACAAGGTTGGCAACAGCAAAATCCTATTTCTGGTTTTGCTGTTTCATTTTGTTTACTGAGAAATCATCATTTACATCTCCCTTCTGCTTTTACTTATTACTTTTAACTACAAGCATCAGATGTAACAGAGTAAAAGTAGTAAAAATTGGCAAAATTATTACTTCAGTAAAAGTAACAAAAATTATACTTAAATACAGTAACTAGTTACATTTAGTTGCTATACAACACTGATACACTATATGCAGCTTCTGACTTCTTGGGTTTTGGTTTAATTTTTCTCTTCATATTTCTATTTTCACTTTTTGGTAACTTATTCTGTATTTAGTGAGGGTCTGTTTAACATAAGGGCTCATTTTCAAAGCACTTAATGCTTACTATGCAACTTTGTAAGTCTAAGTGCATTGAAAATATGTCTCACAATGTATAGTCCACATCATTTAAAAATCAAAGCAGGTTACAACCTACATCATTATTCATGAAATTTAAAAAATTATTATATTAAATAAACATATCAGTTTTAAATCATCACATCAAATCTCTGCCTGTGTGTGTGCTACTGAGGCCAGGTATTCTATTAGCATGAAATTACTAACTAGTGATCTATAATAAATGATCTGACCTGTTCAGTTTTACAATAGGTATGTTCATGCTTTAGGGCCCACTGCAATATTTATAATGCTGCTTTTCCTAGATAGGAAACTTGTGTGAGTTCTGAAAGTTAGTGCTGGCACGGTAAACTTGCTCTTGGTCACGAGTAGGTTTGTGTTGATGTTACAAAGATGATACTAAAATGAGAACAGATTTTTTTTTTTTTTTGGTATGCTAAGTTATACGGGCAAATGTCCTAGTTCTGCTCGGATTGTCAGGGAGGGACCAGGGGCTCTCTGGATGCAGAATATATGTATGAATAGAGCACCATATAAGGGAGTAAGGGAGCACTTTCTCCTACTATTTTATTTATTTAGATTTTGCTCACAGCTTTTTCAGTAGTAGCTCAAGGTGAGTTACATTCAGGTACTATAGGTTCACCCCTTTCTCTCACAAACCCCAGGTTCAAACTTACTCCCTTCCTCACATCCTCCTCTCCTCCCAGACTGACCCCCTTTATCTCATCCTCCTCCAGACTCATCCATAGCCCCCCCCCCCCCCCCAAAAAAAAAATTATTTCTTTATTCTCACCCTTTCTAAACTTATCCTTCTCTCAAATCCCAGGAGTGCCCCTCAGCTCATCCTCTCTCACAAGCACCATCACAAGCTCATTCACCATTTTCTCCCTTCACAGTCATCCTTTAAGGCTTACCTTTCCTTAGCTTCATTCTCTGTGTCTCCCCCTTCCAGGCTGACACCCTTTCCTTCTCTTTCCCAGGCTCACCCTGTCTCTTTCAAATCCTCACAGTCCCTTTTAAAAAAAGGTGACCCACTTTGCCCAAATGGAACTGGCTAAACAAGAAAGGAGCATCTCGGCCTGCTCCTGAGCTGGTAACTGTAATAATCATTGGGATAGGGGGCAGTGGACAAGGAAAGCAATACCAGACTGGTAGCATAATGAAGAGTGTGGGGAGGGATTGGAGGACAGGGCTAGCCTCTTGATCAGCAGTGAGGGGAGGGAGTGGAGGACTGGACTGGCCTCATGATCAGCAGTGAGGGGAGGGATTGCAGAACTGGCCTGATGACATGATTGGCGGTGAAAGAAAATAGGGCAGGCCTCAGGTGGAAATCACGCTTGAACGTGAGGGGACAGATCACAGGACTAGGCTGATTACATGAATGGCAGTAAAGGGAAAAAGAACAGATCCAGGTCTACGGCAGCAGTAAATAAAAGGTTTGGGTTGGTGGCAGTGATTACTAAAACAGAAGTTCCAACAGTGAATGAAAATTATTAGCTCTCTGTTCTTCCACTCTTTTGAGCGGTTAATGGCAGGTACACTGAAGGTAGGCTCTGCGAATGACAAAATATTAAGTGCAGGTTTACTGTGCAGCTGCTGCACGAATGAATTCATAAACCAAAGTTTGGGAACTGCTGCCCTAGAGCCAAGTTGATTTTAACTCTGTTTTGACCATAATTACAGGATAAGCAGAGAATAATCCCCGCTATCACAAATTTCATTACTATTTGTTTTTTTTGTCTCCACCGCCCTTTCCATGAAGAAATATTTTCTAACGTTGCCCCTCAATCTGCCCCCTTAGAGTCTCATATTGTGACCATTTGTCCTAGAGCATTCTTTTCTCTTAATCTGCTGTTCTTCATTGATCATTGTTTTCAAATGCAAATTGATCAATAAAAAATAAACAAAAACAAGCAAAAAAAGTCTCATGTCTTTTATGCAAATGATTTATGCTCTTAACTGGGGCTCTTTTACTAAAGGGTTGCCATAAGGCAAATCAAAATTACCACAGGCCTAACACGGCCTCCCAGTGATAATGCAGGGGGTTACCCGGCGGTACTAGGGCAGCAATGCACACTGCCCAGTTATCGCCGGGTTAGCATGGGAGTCCTTACTGCCACCTCAATGGGTGGCAGTAAGTGCCCCCCCCCCCCCCGAAGTGGCCGCGCAGTAAGTGCAAACTTAACGCATGGCCATTTCTTGTTTCAGGCTTTATACCCACTGCGGTAAAAAGGGTCTCAGCTAGCACAGGGCCCCTTTTACAGCAGATTAGTACAAGGGCTCCTTTGAGAGTTATGCTCATATGGCCAGTGCATAAAATTGTACTCATTATTAATTGAACTCAAGTTTAGGAGCATAAAAATTAGATGGCAATAGGGGCAGATTTAGGGCAGGGAAAAGTCATTAGGAGTTTAGCACTGATTCAGAACTAGGCTCAAATCTAGGCAAATGAATGGCAGACCTCAATTTATGAGCATAATCTTTAAGCTCCTAAATTAAGATGAACTTTCAGCTGAAAAGATATGGTTGAAAATAGGAGGCCAACTTTGGAACACAGATCAGCATTTTCTGAATATTGGGCCCTTCTTTTTCAGCATTATTTAGAACTTTCTATCTTTCATTCCTGCGCTAACCAGTTAGTGCATCTATATTACCATGCTCTAACTGGTTAGTGCAGGGATACCACCTACAAAATGAGTGGCAGTAACATAGTAGATGACGGCAGAAAAAGACCTGCACGGTCCATCCAGTCTGCCCAACAAGATAAACTCACACGTGCCATTTTTTGTGTATATCTTCTTGATTTGTACCTGTCCTTTTCAGGGCACAGACCGTATAAGTCTGCCCAGCACTATCCCCGCCCCTGCCTCCCACCACCGGCTCTAGCACAGACCGTATAAGTCTGCCCAGCACTATCCCTGCCTCCCAACCACCAGCCCCGCCTCCTACCACCGGCTCTGGCACAGACCGTATATAAGTCTGCCCAGCACTATCCCCACTTCCCAACCACCAGCCCTGCCTCCCACCACCGGCTAAGCTTCTGGGGATCCCTTCCTTCTAAGCAGGATTCCTGTATGTTTATCCCAGTAAGTGCTCACACAGTAATTTCCAAAAATGACCGTGTGCTAATGTCAACATTAACGCAAGGCCATTAATAAAAAATAAAAAAAAAAATAGAAAATAGGCCATTTTATGGCCACGGTAAAAAATCGCCTTAGTGCACAGGAAAGACCCATATAAGAGAACGCTAAGGACCCCTTTGTTAATTTAAAAAGCCATTTTTCCACTTACCTCATTAAGACATAATACAAACAGAATATAATGCTCAGGATATAGCCCTATAGCAGCTGATGTCAAATGCTTATTTGTTTGATGAGATCTATTCTGCAGACTAGTTGCAGAAACACATCCCAAGTTCTGCCTTCTGTTTTCACTAACCAGTTACAGAACCTCAGATGACCCAGGTTATGCAAGGAGTACAGCTTTTCAATTGTTTTCTCATGTTTCAACACGACCTAGGTTATCGTTTTCAGCAATAGGATACAGAATGGGCTTCATTTATTAAGGATATTTTGCATTGCTCAATATGAATAAACCCCCTTAACAAAAATATGGTACAGTGATTATGAAATTTGTAAAGCCAAATGCAAATTATTAAACCCAAGGCTCCATATATTCCTACCACCCAAGTGAGAGTTTTAATTACTGTAGATTTTGTTTGTTCTTGTACTCATTGCTGGGCTCAGCTCAGCTACGCCTCCTCCCCAAAACATCACTCCCCAAAGCCATTTTGTGAGGTCAGATGAGGCCTTGGCAAATAAACAAAGTGTCATTGTAGGCCTTGGGCAGTGCTGCAATGAGGGAAGATAGAGGACAAATACAATTCCTCACTACATAGGTTCCTCTGGTTTTGTTTCGTTGAAAAGGGACAGATCCTGCAACTGTGGCCCTGCATATATGAAATAAATGATATGCTACAAATTCAATGTAGAGTACAGGTAACTAAACATTTTTACTGTCAGAAAATACAGCAAGAATATCTTTCAGTAAAAAAAAACCTGAAATACTGTACAAGAATCCTCCATGTCCAAGCTATTACACCCACATCCCTAAAATCTAATTACTCATAATCTATGTCATATATAAGCTTATGACCGAAGCAAAATTCCTGAATGCTAATCCCTCAAATGCACTGTAACATGTAAACCAAACAGCAATCTAATTGCATTTCAACAGGTTGACCATATGGCAATCTACAAGTTTCCAACAAGCATTCATCTCTGACAACTATCATAAAAAGTCAAAATATATTGCAAGTAGTGTTTTTGTCATACCTGGTGCTCATCTTCCATAACATTACTGGCAAATTCAAAGACCAGCTCATTCTGCTGCACAACTGTAGTCATAGTGAAGCATTCCCCAGGTCTCAGTTCCTCATCAGCAGATAAAATTGTATTCTCTTGGATTTACAGCAAGAAAGGAAAACAGTGGACAACCAATGATTAGAAGAAAAAACATCCAATGTGCAGGGCCTGGTTGGCTGGGTTCTCTCCCGGGCTACCCTTCCAGGATTCTTCTCTGCAATAACAAACCAGGGAGATAATTTTCTCTCCCTAAAATTTCCTCTTGCTCACAAACACTTCAGACCCTGAAAAACAAAAACAAAGCATTCCTTTTAGCCAAACATCCATCAGGCACAATACCAGTCACAGGGGAGAGCTCTGAGATACAGTAAATAGCTTACTTCTCTCAATGGGTCATCCAATGAAACCAGCAGTTCTCAGAACTGAGAAGCACATTTGTTTGTTGGTAAGTTAATTTGTGTTTGGAGACCTGCCAGTGTTGCCCAATTGGGTTTCTGTGCTCTTTAGTAGTAAATTGCTTTTATTTTTGACAGTTTATATCTAATGATAGAGAGATTTCGTACCAATATTTTAAAAAGAACAGGGCAGAATAGCAGCCAATCTTTTAAATAAGTTTCATTTGTCTTGTGCTTCTTTTAAAACGCTTCAAAATAAAGCCCTGGAATGTCAGATCTAGTCCTGATCCCACAACCCAAAGTAATAAACGTCCATTTTATTTTGAGTACTTTGAACAGTTAATGGTTCTATACGACCACCTAAAATATCAATATGTTAAGTTAGGTACACATTATTTACAAGTCATTAACAAATATCTTCTAAAACACCAAACAGAGGGAAACACTTAAAGAATGCAATACATACTGCTTAAAGTCTTAAAACTGCAAGCCCTCAGAGTTGTCTTACTAAAGAAGCAGGTCTTCAGCTTTTTCCTAACAGCAATTGTGAAAGTGCTCTTATCTCTAGACTAGGCTTGTAAGCAGCAGGAAGGAAACTGCACCGACCACGTCATGGCAAATTCGAACATGCAGAGAAGGAACTGCACATTACAACCCCAGAGAAAGAAAAAAAAAAATCCAACAACATGCAAGGCCAAGTGGAAACTACCTCATAAGAGAACCGACCACATTCTGTTCTAAGCAAAAACTCTGATAAAAGAAGCTGAAAGTGCAAGGCAACACAACAGAATATTCTAGCCAGACTAGAATCCTCTGAAACCAAGCTAATGATCCTGTGAGACCCAGAGAGACCTTGCCCTCCAATCAAATGGGTCAGCATGGGGCCACACGTGATCTTGTGCTGTCACCTAAAAAAAATGTATCCTGAATGAGAAACAACTTTACTTTGTGTAGTTTTCTGGTAAAGTTTAAAAGCATTCCCTTTCATCATTATCGTCTGTTTCAAATTAGATGAACTTTGTAGTCTTGTTTTTGGTTTACCATGTGTTGACTTAGAAAAATTCAAACTATTTAAGAAAAAAAAAAAAACAACCCAAAACAAGAATCCCCAGTAATGGTTCAACATGCATATTAAGGCAAAAATACACCCTATGACAAAAATTCTCACATATATAATCACATTTATTTGGAATACTGAACACAGACAGTTGAATCTTCATTCCTATGCTCACATAGGGGACAAGGCAGAAATTTAACATAGGCTGCAACGTGTGGTTAACAAACAAACAGTTTACCTCCTTGTTAATGGCCACTGTATGTAAAAAGGGTTTCTGCGCTTAAGTTAACTCCTGCAGTAGATATCAACGCTCACCTTATTAAGGTATATTAAAAAAGAGCTTATTAATTACTCCACAGCAATGCAGAGATGTATGCTGATGTGTATCACAGGGGCACACCACCAAAAACCTAATACCACATCTAGTCTGCATCGACCCCCGTGGTTTGCATCGGCCACAATTTCTTTGGTTTCTAGTGTAGCTCCCGCCACCCCGCACCCACCTGCCCAACTCCAACTGTAAAAAAATATCTTTCACTGGTGTCTAGAGCACCTCCACCAGACATTATGAAAAATCTTCCCCTGGTATCTAGTGCACCTCTTCACCCCTCCTCAAGGCCCCCTCAGACCACATACCTTAATGAGGCAGGAGCAATGTCCACTTGCTCCTGCCTTGGCACCTCCATCTTTGAACACTGTGGTGCTTGACCCCACTTAATGCATCCTGGGATGCACCAAGCAGGGTTGATCTGCCATATAAGGGAATTCTTCCCTTATTTAGTAGTATGTTTTGTTTTATTTGCATCTCCCTAAAAGACAAGGCTTGAACTTGTTTCTATTTTGCTGTATCCATTGCCCCTTCAGTTCTCTCCACCTTAGCATTTAGCATTTAATAGCACCATTTCTACTAAGAATTGGCTTCTGGACCAGCATACTCTGTTATCCCTTCCTGGGTTGAATTTACTATTGTACCTAATTGGTGTGTACCATAATAAATAAAATTTCCCTCCAACTAAGTCACTTTTCATCTTCCCCAATACCTCCAAGGTTAACTAAAGCGGTATATATCAAATAATATGAACAATGTGTATATGTGGGTTTTCAGTTACCCCTTCCCTTTTCCCTTTCTCCGTAAGCCACGGGTGTCTCGTCTAGGTAGTGGTAAGCCCTTAGGTTCTCTGGGGCCCGAAGGACCTCAGAGGACTGCCGCGCACCCCGGATCTTCACCCGCGGCGACTGCCGTTCACCGGAGGTTGAGCCCCCAGCTGCAGGCGGCCAGCGGGACTGCTGGAACCGCGGGGTGACGGCCGGCCTGGCTGAACACCAGCAACACAGTCCCGACTGAGTGGCTAGCAGGGACGGCTAGCGCTGCAAAAGCACAGTCTCTGGATGCGGCTAGCAAGGATGGCTAGCTGAAGGAACACAGTCTCTGAGGGTGGCTAGCAAGGACGGCTAGCGGAAGGAACACAGTCTCTGAAGGTGGCTAGCAAGGACGGCTAGCAGGACGAAGAACACAGTCTCTGAGGGTGGCTAGCAAGGACGGCTAGCGAACGGAACACAGTCTCTGAAGGTAGCTAGCAAGGACGGCTAGCAGGACGAAGAACACAGTCTCTGAGGGTGACTAGCAAGGACGGCTAGCGGAAGGAACACAGTCTCTGAGGTGGCTAGCAAGGACGGCTAGCAGGACGAAGAACACAGTCCCTGAAGTGGCTAGCACGGACGGCTAGCGGAAGGAACACAGTCTCTGAGGTGGCTAGCAAGGACGGCTAGCAGGACGAAGAACACAGTCCCTGAAGTGGCTTCTGACATTCGAAACGGAAGCCCCGAGCCCTCCTTGTTCCGGGGTTTAAATCCCCCCGCCCGTCCATCCTCTCCCTGGAGAAGAGCCAATCCCTGTAGCCCTGACAGGCAAGGATGGCCGGGATTGGAGGACCCGCCTCGCAGGCGGAGTTCCTCCTGCCATGCACCAATCCGGCGCAAGGGGGCGGGACTTGCAATCCTCTCAGCTCCGGTCGGGGAGACAACGACGCCGCCGCCATCTTGGCCGGCGTCCTCCCTTCCCTGGGGCCGGCGTTCGTTCCCACGGGTCGCCAGCCTTGGGCCGCCCCGCGGAAGTGCCGGCCCCGTCGGCGGCCTGTCTCTGCCGCACCGGGGCCCGCAGCCCCCGCCGACCATCGCTCCCCGCCGCGGGAGCACTGGTAAGGTCCCGAAACGGGACAGTATCCTTCCCGGATGCCTCCTTTCCCCCGGGCCCGGGTTTGGAAGGATACCGGGCGTGGAAGGCTTTGACCAACTCCGGAGCCTGTACATTTGCCGCGGGCTCCCAGGAGTTGTCTTCGGGGCCAAAGTTCTTCCATGACAATAGGTAATATAACCTCCCCCGCCGCTTCTTTGCATCCAGAACATCCTCCACCTCATACTCTGGATCGGGATCTGCTTCAAGATCTTCGGTCTCCTGCCATTGGGGGTGCCATCGAGATCCTTGAAAGCTTTTCAATAGGGAAATATGGAAGGCGTTATGCACCCGCAGGGTCCTAGGCAATCGCAACCGATAAGTCACAGCTCCAATTCGAGATTGGATTGCAAACGGTCCAATATACCGAGGTCCCAATCTCCGCGAGGGTACCCGAAGTCGGAGATATTTGGTGCTTAACCAGACCTTCTGCCCTGGTTGCAAGTCGGGAGCGGGTCTCCGATGCCGATCTGCGAAGACCTTGTACTTGGTGGCTGCCTTCTGTAGTTGTTCTCGGGCCATTTCCCAAACTCTTTGCAGATCTGCCAGAGTCACATTAACCATGGGGGTCGGAGATCCAGACGGGAAAGGTGCTGGCAGTCGAGGATGTCGTCCATACACCAAGAAGAATGGGGAGTCTCCCGAGGCCGAGTGGACACTGTGGTTATATGCAAACTCGGCCCAGGGAAGTAGGGAGACCCAGTTATCTTGGCGTTTGTTGACAAACGCTCGCAGGAACCCTTTTAACGTTTGGTTCGCCCTCTCGACCATGCCATTGGTTTGGGGATGGTATGCTGATGAGAAATGGGTCTTCACCCCCAATGCTGTACACAAGGCCCTCCAGAAGCGCGAGGTGAATTGGGGGCCCCGGTCACTAATAATCCGAAGAGGCAGCCCGTGGAGTTGAAAAATATGTTGAATGAAGAGTTGAGCCAATGCGATCGCTGAAGGAAGTCCTGGCAAGGGAACGAAATGGGCCATTCAGGAAAAACGGTCAATTACCACCCAAATCACCGTATGTCCCCGGGAACCGGGGAGGTCGGTGATAAAATCCATAGAAAGTTCCGTCCAGGGCCCTGTCGGTACGGACAGTGGTTGTAGCTTCCCTATGGGGGTCCCGATCACCGGTTTGATCCGGGCGCACACAGGACAGGTGGTGACAAATTGAAGAATGTCCCGTCTCATCTGAGGCCATTGATACTGTCTGGTAATGAGCCGCAGAGTCTTTTGATACCCAAAATGTCCCCCCCATCGGGACGAATGCCCCCATTGCATTACCTTCGCTCGTTCAGCGGCCGGCACTAGTTCCTTAGTAGGAACCACCTCCCCCACGGCCGCGCTGAGGCAGGCCGGATCCAACATGGAATGGGTTTCCTTAGTCTCCTCAGGAACCTCAAACGCTCTGGAGAGGGAATCCGCAGGGGTATTCTGAGCAGCCGCTCGAAAACTAATTGAAAATGAAATCTGGCGAAAAACAATGACCACCGGGCTTGTCGGGGATTGAGCCGTTGAGCCTCTTGTAGATACAGTAAATTCTTGTGGTCAGTGATCACTGTGAATCGATGTTCCGCCCCCTCCAGCAGATGTCTCCATTCCTGTAGGGCTAATTTCAATGCTAAGAGCTCTCTGTCCCCTACTGTATAATTACATTCCGCCGGGGAGAATCTACGAGAGAAGAAAGAGCAAGGCTGACGCCGGCCCTTGGAATTCACTTGCGAGAGAACCGCCCCGGCTCCCAACGCAGACGCATCCACCTCCACAATAAAGGGTTTCTCAGGATCTGGGGCTAGCAAAATGGACGCTGATTTAAAGGCCTCTTTCACCTGGCGAAAGGCCACTTGCGCCTCGGGCGGCCAGTCCCGGACGTTGGCGTCTTTTCTAGTAAGGGCCGTCAGCGGCGCAGTCAGTTGAGAATACTGAGGAATAAACTGGCGATAGTAGTTCGCGAATCCCAAAAAACGTTGTAGGGCCTTCAATCCCAGCGGCTGGGGCCACTCTCGAATTGCCCGGAGTTTGTCCGGCTCCATCTGTAGGCCCCCGGGTAACAGAATGTGTCCCAAGAAAGGTAGCGACCTCTGATGAAAAGCGCACTTACTGAGCTTAGCGAACAGGCGGTATTGCCGTAACCGTTGCAGCACGGCGCGAACATGGCTCACATGGTCGGTGGGGTCTTGGGAAAACACCAAGATATCGTCCAGGTACACAATCACTGTGGAGTTCAAAAAATCCTCAAGTACAAAATTGATAAGTCTCTGGAACACCGCAGGGGCATTACACAGGCCAAAGGGCATCACCCGATACTCGAAATGTCCCTCGTGGGTGTTAAAAGCCGTCTTCCACTCGTCCCCTCGCCGAATTCGAACCAAGTTGTAGGCCCCCCGCAAGTCCAACTTGGTAAACATCTGGGCCCCTTGCAACCTGCTGAAAAGTTCGGGGATGAGCGGTAGAGGAAAACGATCCTTTACCGTGATGGCATTCAATCCCCGATAGTCAATACAGGGCCTTAAGGAGCCGTCCTTCTTAGTAACAAAAAAGAATCCGGCCCCGGCCGGGGACGTAGAGGGCCGGATAAAACCTTTCCGCAGATTCTCCCGGATATATTCCTGCATCGCCTTGGACTCTCCTCGGGACAGGGTATATAGGCGACCCCGGGGCGGCACGGTGTCTGCCCTCAAGTTAATGGCACAGTCAAACGACCGATGAGGCGGTAGAACCTCCGCCTCCCTGGGATTAAACACATCTGCAAAGTCTCTATAGTCCATAGGCAGTGAGCCCAGCTCTACCTGTGCCCCTCCGGGTACCACCGCCAGGGCAGAGCAGCTGCCGGTCCGGCCCTTACAACCGTTCTCCCGACAGGCACTACCCCAAGCTTGGATGCTTCCACTGGTCCAGTCAATAACCGGGCAATGTTTCCGTAACCAGGGCAGTCCCAGGACCACTGGATGAATGGTACGGGATAGAATCAGAAATCGGGCCTCCTCCTGGTGATCCTCCCCCACCTGTAGCTGCAAATAGGGGGTGATCTCAGAGACCGGCTGCGGTAACGTCGTCCCCTGGATGGAGGTTATTTGCAGTGCCGGCCGCCGCGGGAGCGTGGGCCAGCCCATCTGTTGCAGCAGCTCGTGCCCGATGAAGTTGCCCCCCGACCCCGAGTCCACCAGGGCCCGGGTCTGAATCATGGTCTCATGCCATCGGAGGGTTACTGGTAGCGTGATCAAGGCCTCCGGCAGGGGAGCGGAATGCCCCAAGACCCCTCCCCTCAAGGTGCCTTGGGGGAGACGTTTCCCGCCCGGGAGGGACAGGCTCGAATAAAATGTCCAGCCTCACCACAATAGAAGCACAGTCCGTCCCACAGGCGTTTCTTCCTAGTGGAGGAAGCCAGCCGTTGCCGGCCCATCACCATCGGCTCCTCCCCACTCTCCTTGCCATCCCGGTTCCCACGGCGAGGAGATAGCCCCTTGGCCGTCCGGGACGTTCCCCGCGTCCACTTCTGCCGTTCTGCCCGGGCTCTGGCTCGCTCCTGGAACCGGGTATCTACTCGGATACAAAGCGAAATCAGGGCATCCAACTGGCCTGGGACCTCTCGTCCTGCCAATTCGTCCTTGATTCGTTCTTGTAACCCTTCCATAAAAATTGCCATCAAGGACTCAGGGTTCCAACGGAGCTCCGTGGCTAAAGTCCGGAAACGGATGGCATAATCGGCCACCGTCCCCTCCCCCTGATGAATTCGCAGCAGTTCCGAGGCCACAGACGATGGTCTTCCCGGAAGGTCAAACACCATACGGAATCGGCGCTGAAATTCACTAAAGTCATCCAGGATGGGGTCCTGTTGTTCATTCAATGGGGCCACCCAGGCCAGGGCCTTCCCTTCACATAGGCCCATGATATATCCCACTTTACTTTGGTCTGAAGCAAATGTCTCCGGTTGCATCCGGAAGGCCAAATTGCACTGATTGAGGAATCCCCGGCAACCTCCGGGGGCCCCATCATATCGTGTCGGCTCAGGGAACCGAGGTCCCGTGCGGAACCCTCCCGAACGGGGAGCCGCTGCGGCCCCCTGGACCACAGCGGCCTGGTTCCGTACCTGAAGCGTTGACAGTTGCGAGCATACATTCTGAAGCGCCCCTGATAGGGCGTTCAACTGCTCCTGCTGCTGCTGAAGTACCTTGGCCAGGTCCCGTAGATCAGGCTGCGTCGGCGAGCTCATGGCTTCCGTTTCCTGTCTTGTCTAGGTAGTGGTGAGCCCTTAGGTTCTCTGGGGCCCGAAGGACCTCAGAGGACTGCCGTGCACCCCGGATCTTCACCCACGGCGACCGCCGTTCTGCTGGAACCGCGGGGTGACGGCCGGCCTGGCTGAACACCAGCAACACAGTCCCGACTGAGTGGCTAGCAGGGACGGCTAGCGCTGCAAAAGCACAGTCTCTGGATGCGGCTAGCAAGGACGGCTAGCTGAAGGAACACAGTCTCTGAAGGTGGCTAGCAAGGACGGCTAGCGGAAGGAACACAGTCTCTGAGGGTGGCTAGCAAGGACGGCTAGCGAACGGAACACAGTCTCTGAAGGTAGCTAGCAAGGACGGCTAGCAGGACGAAGAACACAGTCTCTGAGGGTGACTAGCAAGGACGGCTAGCGGAAGGAACACAGTCTCTGAGGTGGCTAGCAAGGACGGCTAGCAGGACGAAGAACACAGTCCCTGAGGGTGGCTAGCAAGGACGGCTAGCGGAAGGAACACAGTCTCTGAGGTGGCTAGCAAGGACGGCTAGCGGAAGGAACACAGTCTCTGAGGTGGCTAGCAAGGACGGCTAGCAGGACGAAGAACACAGTCCCTGAAGTGGCTTCTGACATTCGAAACGGAAGCCCCGAGCCCTCCTTGTTCCGGGGTTTAAATCCCCCGCCCGTCCATCCTCTCCCTGGAGAAGAGCCAATCCCTGTAGCCCTGACAGGCAAGGATGGCTGGGATTGGAGGACCCGCCTCGCAGGCGGAGTTCCTCCTGCCATGCACCAATCCGGCGCAAGGGGGCGGGACTTGCAATCCTCTCAGCTCCGGTCGGGGAGACAACGACGACGACGCCATCTTGGCCGGCGTCCTCCCTTCCCTGGGGCCGGCGTTCGTTCCCGCGGGTCGCCAGCCTTGGGCCGCCCCGCGGAAGTGCCGGCCCCGTCGGCGGCCTGTCTCTGCCGCACCGGGGCCCGCGGCCCCCGCCGACCATCGCTCCCCGCCGCGGGAGCATTGGTAAGGTCCCGAAACGGGACAACGGGAAATTAAATATAGGCACCACCATAATTCTCTAACTCCAGATTCACCCATACCCTACATATTTTTCCATTTTTCAAACTTCATTTGAGTGACAGAGAATTATTTTATGAAGTCAGAAACAGTTAGCCACTCCTCCCTCTTTAGACCTTTGCATAATTTTCTTAGCCACTCTTAAATGTCTACCTTTTTGCGTAACAATTTGACTGTTGCTTTCAGAACTTCTATGGGAAAGGTTTGGAACAGATAGAGAAATCTGGGCAAGACCATCATCTTAATCATTTTAATCCATTCCAACCAGAAAATAGTCAGGTACTCATCAGGTACTTAAAGGGGCATTTTCGAAAGCTGGAATTCGGACGTCTTTGTAAAATGTCCAAATTCGGAGGCGGGAAAAAAGGTCATTTTCAAAAAAGATGGACATCCATCTTTTGTGTTCGAAAATACCATGGAAGTCCTTGGATTTGGTCGTCTTTGATTTTCGGCCATTTTCGAACACAAAAATGTCCAAGTCTAAAACGTCCATTTGGACGTGGGAGGAGCCAGCATTTGTAGTAGACTAGTCCCCCTGACATGCCAGGATAGCAATTGGGCACCCTACGGGGCACTCCAGTGGCCTTCATAAAATACTCCCAAGTACACACCTCCCTTACCTTGTGTGCTGAGCTCCCCAACCCCCACCCAAAAAAAAAAAACCCACTACCCCCCAACTGTACACCACTACCATAGCCCTTACAGATGAAGGGGGGCACCTATATGTGGGTACAGAGGGTTTCTGTTGGGTTTTGGAGGGCTCGCTGTTTCCTCCACAAGTGTAACAGGTAGGGGGGTATGGGCCTGGGTCCACCTGTCTGAAGTGCACTGCACCTACTACTAAACTACTCCAGGGACCTGCATGCACTGTCACGGACCTGAGTATGACATCTGAGGCTGGCACAACATATTTTTAAAGATGTTTTTTGAGGGTGGGAGGGGGTTAGTGAGCACTGGGGGAGTAACGCGAGGTCATCCCCGGTTCCCTCCAGTGGTCATCTGGTCATTTTGGGCACCTTTTTGTGCCTTATTTGTAATAAAAACAGTTCTAGCTGAAAACGTCCAAGTTTAAGTGCTGGGCGACTTTGCTTTGTTCGATTATGGCTCAAAGACGTCCAAGTCTTAGGAACGCCCAAGTCCCGCCTCAAACACACCTCCGATATGCCCCCTTGAGATTTGGACGTCCTTGCGACGGACTTTGAGAAAGATGTCCAAAATGTGGTATTTTCCTCCCAGCTGATACTCAACTTGATAAACTTATCCAATTGGACCTCAATGCTTCCAAGCGTTGACCGATCTCCAAGAGATCACACTTTGCTCAATATTTATATGAGCGCCAACGCTATCATTTGAGCTAGTCTTATCGTTGATCTTATCATTAAATATGACCAAAACCGAGCTTCTCATTTCCCCCCCCAAACCCACCTCCCCGCTCCCCCCGTTTTCTATTTCTGTTGATGGCTCTCTCATTCTCCCTGTCTCCTCAGCTCAAAACCTTGGGGTCATCTTTGACTCTTCTCTCTCCTTCTCTGCTCATATCCAGCAGATTGCCAAGACCTGTCGTTTCTTTACAACATCCGTAAAATCTGCCCCTTTCTTTCCGAGCACTCTACCAAAACCCTCATCCACACCCTTGTCACCTCTCGTTTAGACTACTGCAATCTGCTTCTCGCTGGCCTCCCACTTAGTCACCTCTCCCCCCTCCAGTCGGTTCAAAACTCTGCTGCGCGTCTCGTCTTCTGCCAGGGTTGCTTTACTCATACTACCCCTCTCCTCAAGACCCTTCACTGGCTCCCTATCCGTTTTCGCATCCTCTTCAAACTTCTTCTACTAACCTATAAATGTACTCACTCTGCTGCTCCTCAGTATCTCTCCACAGTCGTCCTTCCCTACACCCCTTCCCGTGCACTCCGCTCCATGGATAAATCCTTCTTATCTGTTCCCTTCTCCACTACTGCCAACTCCAGACTTCGCGCCTTCTGTCTCGCTCCACCCTACGCCTGGAATAAACTTCCTGAGCCCCTACGTCTTGCCCCATCCTTGGCCACCTTTAAATCTAGACTGAAAGCCCACCTCTTTAACATTGCTTTTGACTCGTAACCACTTGTAACCACTCGCCTCCACCTACCCTCCTCTCTTCCTTCCCGTTCACATTAATTGATTTGATTTGCTTACTTTATTTATTTTTTGTCTATTAGATTGTAAGCTCTTTGAGCAGGGACTGTCTTTCTTCTGTGTTTGTGCAGCGCTGCGTACGCCTTGTAGCGCTATAGAAATGCTAAATAGTAGTAGTAGTAGTAGATTATATCGATTTAGACGTCTCTGTGAGATGGATGTCCAAATGCTGATGTGTGTCACTTTTTGGAAGTCCATCTCTTTCGAAAATAAGCCTGTCACCTAGAGAATTAGGGGCTCACCGTTGTACTTACTACTATTGCTCATTAGTTGAATTCCTAGATATTTAAAGGATGTGCTCACCCACTAAAACAGAAACTTAGTTTGTAGTGTCCTTGCTTGCTCCTCACTTAAGTGGATAGTAAGAATGTCTGATTGAAGACATCTCATTTTGAAACCTGATAATATAGGTACCTAAGTGTTGCCATACTGGGACGGTCCATCAAGCCCTGCATCGGAAACAGGATGCAGGGCTTGATGGACCATCCCAGTATGGCAACACTTATGTACCCCTTCCCTTGGCCAATCCAGGTCACAAGTATCTGGCAAGATCCCAAAACAATATAATACATTTTATGCTGCTTATCCTAGACCTAAGCAGTGGATTTTCCCATGTACATTTTAATAATGGCTTAGGGACTATTCTTTTAGGAAGTTAGCCAAACCTTTTTTAAACCCCGCTACTGTTTAATTACATGTTGAGTGAAGAAATATTTTCTCCGATTCGTTTTAAATGTACTACTTTGTAGCTTCATTGTGTGCAACCTAGTCCTAGTATTTTTGGAAACAGTAAAACAAGTGATTCATGTCTACCCGTTCCACTCTACTCAGTATTTTATAGACCTCTATCATATCTCCCTCAGACATCTTTTCTCCAAGCTGAAGAGCCCTAGACACTTAAGCCTTTCCTCATAGGGAAGTCGTCTCCAGGGCCGTGCCAAGGGTCTCTGGTGCCCCCCTGCAGACTATCAGTTGGCGCCCCCCCCCCCCCCCCCCCCGGTTTGGCACAAGATGCAAAGGAAATAGGAGCTGAAAGATGGAGTGCATCTTTGTGGGATTGCTGAACAAATAAAGGGTTTACAACCACTTAGCTTTATGTTTCACTTTGCACTTGCCAACATTAAATCTCATCTGCTATTAGGATTCCCAGTCTTCCAACTTCCTAAGGTCTTCCTGCAATTTTTTACAATACGCATGCATTTTAACAGATTTGAATTGTTTTGTGCCATCTGCAAATTTAATTTCCTCACTCATCATTCCCATTTGCAGATCAGTACAATATAGCACCGGTCCCTTTACAGATCTAGAATAACACAGCTTTAGAATTTCAACATGACATTTAAATGAACTTTAGTTGGTGCCAGTCAAGTTAGTATTGAGGTGTAAAAGTACCTACATTCAATCTACATATAATAAATATAAAGAGCCTGATTATAACAGGGTGCCTATGTGGAAAGTTAAAAAGAAAAAGGCTCATATTTTATTTCAATTTTCTAAAAGCCAGTTTCTTATACATTTGCACACAGCTACTGAAAACAGATCTTTTCAAGAAGGCATACCATAATCATCCATCTTAAACACTAAATAACAACACTACACAGGATCTATCCCTCCCCATCTTCAAATCCTTGCTTAAAGCCCATCTCTTCAATGTCGCTTTGGCTTTCGGCACCTAACCATTGGACTAACCAGGAAACCCAGATTGCCCCAATTTGATTGACTGCATTCTTGTCCTTTAGATTGTAAGCTCCTTTGAGCAGGGACTGTCCTTCTTTGTTAACTTGTACAGCGCTACGTAACCCTAGTAGCACTTTAGAAATGTTAAATAGTAGTAGTAGTACTATACAAAACTGAAAGCCTATCACATGATTGATTACCCTCCTTGCTACCCCAACACACAGAAATTTCCTTGCCTTGTTTTTCCTGTCTTCCTCTTTGCCTTTCTGTTCCATCAGCTCTTATTTTCCTTTCCTGCCCTTACTCTCCCCTCCTTCGTTCCTCCCTGATTCTAGCTTGTTCTCTCCCCCCCCCCCCCCCTCCCCGAAATGTCCTCCTTGCCTTGTCTTTCTATTCTTCCCCAGCTGGCCTGGTTGGTTCCAGTTCCCCCAACCTGCAGCCTCAAATGTAACTTTTTCTTTATTGATAAGTGTAGGCCAGCCAGCCAGCCATAATGAAAAGTTAACAAGGCGAAACCATCCTTACCAATACCAATGATGTCCTTGTCCACCAGTCTGACTCTCTCTCAAAAAACAAAATTAATGCGGACTTGCGGAGCGCTGCGGGAGCGGACAGCAGCAGCAGCAGCAGCTGATCATCTAATGATCCAAGCAGCGGCGCCGGCTCTCCTCCCCCCTCTCACAGTCACAGCACTACTCCAAGTTCCAACGCGTCGTCGTCGCCAACACCCGTCCTTCGGAGTCGAACTGCCTGCGAGGCTCCAGGCGTGATGATGTCACGCCGTGCGTCACGCTGGGGCGGTGCTAAGCCTAAACAGACGAACGAGCGCAGCGCATGGGAAGGCAGCAGCCAGAGCCAGAAGCGCATGCGCATATAGGCGCCAAGCGAGCGAGGTTTGTATTTTTTAATTTTATTAGACACAACACTGACTCGGCTGGCAGCGGCGGTGGCGGAGCCCTTGAAGATGAGGCGCCCCCCTGCCGTGCTTACCCCGCTTACCGGGTTAGCACGGCCCTGGTCGTCTCATCCCCTTTATCATTTTCATCGCCCTTCTCCGTACCTTTTCTAATTCAACTATACCTTTTTTGAGATGCGGTAACCAGAATTGCACACAGTATTCAAGGTGCGGTCGCACTATGGAGCGATACAAAGGCATTATAACATCCTCATTTTTATTTTCCATTCCTTTCCTAATAATACCTAACATTCTATTTGCTCTCTTTGCTGCTGTAGCACACTGAGTAGAGGGTTTCAAAGTATCGTCAACGATGACTCCTAGATCTTTTTCCTGGTTGGTGACTCCTAACGTGGAACCTTGAATCACATAGCTATAAGTTCGGGTTCCTCTTTCCCACATGCATCACTTTGCACTTGCTCACACTAAACATCTGCCATTTAGATGCCCAGTCTCCCATTCTCGTAAGATCATCTTGCAATTTTTCACTATCCTCTTGAGATTTAACAGGCCTTTCCCTCTGACCCGGCCCAACCCTTCTGATACAACTCCCTGTTTGCAGAAGGAGCGGGAAGTCAGTTGGGTGCCTCCAGTCGCCACTCCCCAAGCATGCTCAATTCATGAACGAACTTGGGGAGTGCAAGCGTTGGTGGCTGGAGGCATATAATCTGTCTATAGTTATCAATCATATCTTATTTAGAAGGAAGGTTGACATTTTTATTTAAGAAATTAGTATTACAGGATTGATTTGTAGTTTTTTTGTTTTATTTTTAATTACTTGTCTTATGTTTTTGCAGAGGATTGTTATAGTTTCTTTGTTTTTTGTGACCCGCTTAGAACTGAAAGGTGGGAGCAGGATACAAATCCAGATGTTATGTTATGATCTCAAAGAGCGTTGAGGTACATAAAATTGCAAAACCTATTTTAAAACCCCATTCAGCACCAACAGTTTAAAACCCTGAATAAACTGTATAAAACAGTGAACCAATGTATAGACTTAATAAAAACAGAAACATGATCAGAAGCCCAAATAAAATATATTCTATGGTGAAGACCAAAAAATTGCCAACATGTTTGAACTGAGTGATAACAGGCCATTAAAGCCAAAAGGGCATCTTCCAAAATGGAAAGCAGACCTAACTGAAGAATATGTAGAAGTACTGGCAAGTTAGGTATTAAACAGTAATAAAGCACACCCTCAGACGTTTTGAAAAGATGCTTACCATGCAGGCAACAATTAGTACTTCCAAAAAGCATGTGAGGGAGTCACCTAGAATGCTAAGGCAGCCAAGGGATAAAAGGAGTGCTCAGGGAGAATATGATAATAAAAAGGAAAACTAAATAAATTCTTTGCCTTGGTCTTCACTGAGAAAGATATTAGGGTCATATCAGAAACAGAACCCCCTGCTGATGTCATTGCATTTATTTCTATTAAAAATATTTGTTTTAGAACAATTTTAAAATCAGAAACTCTCCACCTTTGTTTATGCATTGTTTGAGGGGATTATAATATTCCATATTATCTGACTTTTCACACAATGGGTCAGTCCTGTTTACGGTGGATAATCAAGACTGTACCATACTGATTTGATACAACAGAAGCAAATAAACCTAGAAGATGTGGAGGCTCATTTTCAAAGCACCATAATATAATAAACTAACAAAGTAATAAATCACTGGGATCAGATGGTCTTTTTCCCAGACTTCTGAAAGATCTCAAATATAGAATTGCTAACCTATTACTAGTAATCTGTAACCCACTATTTAAAATAGTCACAGTACCTAAGAACTGGAAGGTGAGCAATGTAATTCCAGTTTTTAAAAAGGTTCTAATCCAGACAACTCTAGATGAGTGAGCTTGCTATAGATTCCAAGTAAAGTGGTAGAACTATTCTAAAAAAACAAAAATACAGACCATATAGTTAGATATGGCTTAATAAGAATGAATCCACAAGGGTTAAGCAAAGAAAAGTCTTGACTAATTCATTAAATAAATGCATAAAACATGTGGATAAAGGTAAGCTAGTCAATCCTACTATATAAATGAAGAGTGACCGATGTGCCGCGCATCCGCGGCACGTCACAGGTCTCTCTCGACGACGCCCCCTCCAGTGCGAGCCTCCCGACCACATCGCTCACAAGAACAGCCAGTGCTTTAATTTAGTTTAAAATGTACCTGGGGCGGGGCGGTGCAGGGATGCAATGCCTGGGGCCTCCAGTGGTGTTGAGATGAGGTGGGCGGTCGTTCCCATTGTGGAGACTGAAGACGGGAGTTGGGAGGAGATTAGGATCACTGGGGGTTTTGAGGCGTTGTTACAGAGACGGAGGGGGGAAGCCCGAAAGCTTGGGGAGTGTTCTGGGGCTCTGAATGGCCCTGCGTCGGCATCTGACGTCAACGTGATGACGTCAGACGCATGTTTCGACGCAGGGCCGGGAAATCCATTCTTTTAAAGGAACTGGCTCCTTTTACGTAGTAGAGCCGGTTCCGAAGAGAGAAAAGGTCCAGCGTGGGACTGGAGGATGTGGGAGAAGTGCTCCGGCTCTGTGCACATGGTAGCGCTGCTCCCAAGGTTCTCTGTGTCAGTCACAGCCACACACACACACACACAACTTGCCCGTTGTAACGGGCTTTACGGCTTGTATAATATATTTGGAATTCAGAAGCCATTTGATTAAGTCCCTTATGAGAGACGACTCTCATGATTAAAAGTCATGGCATAGGAGGCAAATGTCCTTTTGTTGATTGGAAAAACAACCAAAAAACAGCTGAGTAGGATTTAAGGGTCAGTTTTCCAACTGGAAAAAAGGTCAATAGTGGCAGAAGGGTCTCTACTGGGATCTGTATAGTTTAAGCTATTCATAGGTACAAGTGAAAAAAAAATTATTAAAAGTCATTAGAAAGCAAAGGATTGTGAGAATTTGCAGAAGGGATCTAGGAGACTGGGCATCTAAATGGGAGATGAAATTTTATGTGGTCAAGTGCAAAGTGATGCACATGGGGAAAGATAATCCTAATTACAAGTTCAAAGTAAGAGTCACCACCCAAGCAAAAGACCTTAGAAACTTTGTGAATACATTGAACTCTTAAAACCATTGTGCCACAGCTGCCAAAATATCAAGTAGAATGCTTGAGAGTTTGGCAAGTTCTTGGACAAAACATTCCATAATATGTATTAGCCAAGTAGACTTGAGAAAACCATCACTTGCCCCTGAAAATGAGCTATGAGAAAGTGATACTCTTTTTCCATCTGCCAGGTTTTTCGATTGGACACAGGAAGCTGGGCTGTCTTATGCTCACAAGAGGGTGATCCCTTTACAACTACCGAATTTTACGTACATTTGACACAGCTAGGAATATGCAAAGTTTCCAGCTACAATAACCTGCTTACAATTTCTCATGTAACTTTGCTTGAAATGCATTAGCAAAAAGCTTAATTGCATCCAATGCAAAATTTAACAAAAACTGCAACTAACTTGCACTAACCCATGGTAAATAACACATCAAATTTTCTCTCCCCCCTCCCCATTTGTCACTCCAATTCCCTTTCCATGCTTTTATTTTTATTGATCAGTCATTCTTTCCCATTCCACTGGAGCCAAACTGGGACCTGGCACCATTTGCTTTTATTTTTACTACCAGGTACTTGTCCCTCTTATTTAAATTTTCCCTACTCTCATACATACTCAGCTGGGTCTCTGCAGCAACTATCCTGGGCCATGTAGCCTAGAACCTTTCAGAAGCTTATCACCATGGGCTCCAACTCCAACCATCCAGGTCTCACTTAAACACAATGATCACAACTTTTCCCTCTAAGGCTGCAAATGTCATCTTCACAGTATCCTCTGCTTCAACCTCAACAAATAGGGAGTGGAAATCCTGACCTAAGAACTGAATCTGCGATACTCTGCATGGTAGTGCAGAGCACTTACCACCTGGGACACCAGTCTGGTTTCACTTCCAAAATTACTCTCTTCCTCTGTCGCCTTCTGTCCACCTTCCTCCTTTATGGCCATATTTTGATCCTTCCCACCCCTTCTTTCTCCTTTATGCTTCCATTCCTCTGTATCCTTTTTACCCCCTGTAGCTTCACTCTTCTACATTCCCTCTACCCTTATTCTTCCTTTTCCTTTCCATGTCACCTCTGGTTCTCAAGTAATGCAACTTTTATAAGACTATTTTAACAAAACCCAATAGAAAAGGGGGGGAGGTCACTTAATGGATCTCAAGGGAAGCCTCCTTGAAGGTAGGGAGTATTATAAAATAACAGAAAGATGTGAAACTGAAGTGATTTATTAAAACTCAAACTGGCAGTGTTTTAATGCAATTCTCAGGACCTGTGCTACTCTTTGATGCCCCCCTCGCTTACCTTTCCCCTCCCCAAATGGAAGGTATGCACAGTAGGTAGCACTGACCCTGCTTCAAGAGTGTCTGCTCTTCCAGCTGCTCAGTTCTCTGCTGCTGAAGTCAGAATGGCAAGTGGAAACAATAACCTGGTAAAGCAGAACACAAAGAAGGCACTGTCTCAGGTACCTGCAGGGCCAGTGTTAGTGGGTGGCAACCAAGGCAATTGCCCTGGGCTCCCTTTGCATAGGGAGCTCTAAACCTGTCTCCATCTGCTCTTAGAAGTTGCACTTGCTCCCCCACAACCCTCATGCAGTAATCTACTGTGTGACTGGTGCAACCACACAAGGAACAGGTATGGAGGAGCACAAAATAGACCTAATAGACTTACCAGAAAGAAATAACAAAAGTTCATCACGTACTTTCTTAAACCTCCACTATCCCAACTGCAGAGGACTTAATTTTTTTTTTAAATTACATTTGTACCCCGCACTTTCCCACTCATAGCAGGTTCAATGTGGCTTACATATTATATACAGGTACTTATTTGTACCTGGGGCAATGGAGGGTTAAGTAACTTGCCCAGAGTCAAAAATCTATACACACATCTAGCTTCTCCTATATCTGCACGCAACTATGGAATGAATTACCAAATACCATAAAAATAACGCACGATTTGACAACCTTCCGGAAACTACTAAAGACTAAATTGTTCAAAGAGACTTATAAAAAGGATCCTCCATAATTGAATTAACTCTTAAACTACACCAGAACTAACTTTATTGAACTATCCTAAGTTGATTACTTTAGTCGCATTCTCATTATTGAATATTATTTCTTGCCCTGCTCTCATCTATGTTATGAATTATCTATTTATCTACTTCTAGTTTTACCTAATTTTCTTATGCACCTTATTTGTAATATAATCTGAACTTCTTACTCTGTTAATGTGATTGTCATTGCAACATAATGCCACATTGAGCCTGCAAATAGGTGGGAAAATGTGGGATACAAATGCAGCAAATAAATAAATAAATAAATAAAAATTGTGTCATGCCCACTGTCTCTTCTCATTAGGGCAGTGAAAAGAATGGGGTGATGTAGGGAGAGGAGCACCAATGTGCGAGTCACACAGAGCACAGTCCTGCCCTCATGCACTTTTCTTGCTTTTTATAAGAAAAGCCTACATTGCAAAAGTAGTCATGAATACCAGGAGTTTCCACGCTGTTGGACCATACGCTACTGCGGTGGAGCTAGTAAAAACAACTGAGAAAAGTATACCTGGATTAGGAAAAGACAAGGACATAAAAAGGAACCTTGGAAGGGGGAGAGGAAAGCATCATAACAGTTCACACACCACTGCTCTTGATTATAAAATGTGCAAAGCAAAATAGATTTCTGTCATTTAGCTTAATCCAAACGTTTTTTTGTTGTTTCCTGTTTTGGTTTTATTCCTTGGTCTGCTCTGGGGTTTTTCCCATAATATTTTATTCCTTGTACTTATATCAGTGTACATTTGTATTATGACTATACTCCATATTTTATAAATATCTTCATCTGTTCCACTTTTCTGTTGTTCATGCTGTTCACATGGATATCTGATGAAGGTCAGGGAACCAATTTACATACAGAGCAAAGATAAAAGGGAAACTTAGGACTCTGTTATTTTTAGCAACCTATTGAATTACTTTTGTGTTAGTACAGAAATCTTAAGTTCTGAGCTAAAGCAGCTGTGAAGAACAGTTAGTGATATACCATCATGGGATTTGTGAAATTTTGCAGTCAGCTGGGTTTAAGGATACCATGCTAAAGAAAATCATACCAGGTTTGGCGAGCACCTGATATGTATCGTGTGGGGTATAACCATTTTACAAAGAGGGACAGATTGTGCTACATTCTAAGGCTAGTACAAGGTTTTTTGCCCCAATGGGTGACAAAACTTTCCACTCCTCCCCAATTACTCTTACCGATACCACTGGCAGGCATCCAAGGTTGCTGCCTTTCTCCCCTCCCCCCAGGTCTTAACTACTGCCAACACATCTGTATAGGGCTTAAAACATATACTGGGTGGGTAGCAGGTAAACACAAGGAATACCAGATTCTTTGCAGCCCTGCCTATCTGGAAGTGTGCCTGAGAGGAGAAAGGTTTGGAGGGGTGGTACTGCTTTAATTGTAAGTATAACACCCATAGCCTGATTTATAGCTGAGCAGCACAGAAGTGAGGAAAAGCAGCAGACAGCTGCTAGATGACACAGAGCTGCTGCAACAAAAGAACAGAAGCAAGGAACACAGCAACTGCTGGTGAGGGAGTGACAGCAGAGGGCAATGCCACACACTGCAAATTAATAATGATTAGCAGTTTTGTACTGCTATTGGACATAGGCAGAGCCATACAGTAGTAACAGAGCTGCCAAGTCTCACTTATAGGAGTGTATCATACTCATTTGAAGGCTCTCTCACCCCCACACTGAGTCCCTTCTCCCACTCACAGCAGGAGTGGGAAACCTCGGTCCTCGAGGCCACAACCCAATAGGGTTTTCAGGATTTCCCCAATTAATATGCATGAGATCTATTTACATACACTGAATCTATTGTATTCAAATAGATTTCATATATATTCACTGGGGGAATCCTGAAAATCCAACTGGGTTGAGGTCCTCGAAGACTAAAGTTGCCTCCCCCTGTGCCCTAATCCCGATCACTACTTTTATGAGAGGTAAGTTTAAGAGAAGAAACCCAGATGGCTTCAGCAGTAGAAAGAAATCTGAGCACACCTCAAAGCCATTCAGAGGAAAGCAACCAAAATGATATGGGGTCTGCACCGGAAGACATACGAGAGGATACTTGACGACATGAATATATATACTCTGGAGAAGAGGAGGCACAGGGGAAATTTGATACAGACATTTAAATTCTTGAAAGAAAGTAAGGAATAATACAATCTTTTCCAAAAACAGAGAGGAAAAAGAACTAGAGGACATGACATGAAGTTGTAAGGAGGGGAGAACCTCAAAGCAACATCAGGAAATGCTTTTTCACAAAGAGGGCGGCGGATGCCTAGAATACTCTTCCACAGGAAGTGGTGGGGTCGAAAACAGAGTGACAATTGAAAATAACGTGGCACAAAACACAGAGGTTCCCTATATGGCGTGAAGATGGAGTAAAAGTATTAAGCATTTCCACTCAGACAGTAAAACTTAAATAACATTCATACTTTAAAGAAGAAAAAATTGATGCTAAGAGGGGACCTTCATGTTTCAGAGGGGCAGAACCAGCTGAGCCATCGACAGTGTGGCCTCAACCACTGTTCCACACATTTATGGTTTGTTTGTTTTTTTGGCAGAACTGGCTTGGTTGGCAAGAGGCTAAGGAAGTTAGGCTGCAGGACCGAGGGTGGGGGAGGGCATCCAGAAAAGTTTGTCCAGGGCCCCTTAGGTGGTTAAAGCAGCCCTGTGTACTATGTTCCTGTGAACTTTGCTTCCCCCTGACATATCCCTTTTCCCTGCACGCACGCGGATGCGCGTGCACACACACACAGCATATCTATATGCAGGGAAAAGGAATACAACAGGGTATGCTCTCTGAATCCTATGCACATACTTTTAGCCACTGAGGGCCTTATTCTATAAAGGTTATGCTCATAAATTTACGCTCCTGAACTTTACACTCCTAAATTTATTAGCATAATAAACTTACGCTCATAAATATACGAGCATACTTTATGCTCCTAAATGTATATAGGAACATAGATTACGCTCATAATTTAGAAGCATAAATTTAGGAGTACAACCTTTATAGAATAAAGCCCTGAGTGGCTTGTCAGCCCAGAAAATGCATGTAAGTAAATGCTTAGTTACCTGGGAAAATTCTTTTGAATAACTGTCTCATATTGCCTCCTCTCTGTTTATATTCTTTCAGAGGCACCAGAAAAAAAAATTTATATTGGCGTTTCATTTGCAAAGTAATATGACACATCTGTCTAGTTTTTAGATATAAATCCCTTCTCTAAAGAGCTTACATTCTACCCAGGGCTGGTGTTAGATATGCAGGGGCACCAAAACCTACATTCAGGCTATGCCACCTTCAGATGGTAGCAGGTTTAGGGCCCCTGTGGCAAGGGAGACCAGGGAAATTTATCTGGTTGCCACCTGCTAACATCGGCCCTGCAGGTACCTGAGACAGTAAAAGTGAAAGTGACTTTCCTAACTTCACAAGTGTCAGTGGGAGAACCTTGGCTCCCAGCCTATGACATCTGACCTAGTACTTCTCAAACCAGTCCTTGAGAAACACCCAGACACTCTGATTTTTTTTTTTTCAGTTATACATTTTTAGTGATATTTTTCAGAAAAGGAAACCACCACCAACTCTAAATGATACAGCCAACATAGATTTAACTATAAATTGACTCTAAAATCCTTCTCATTCTCAACCCACACTGGATACATAACCAATGTAATTAGTTTATAAAAGAATCCATGGTCATCTCCCCTCCCCAGCTTCCAAATACTCCTATAAAAGGAGTATTCTTTTTATTTTGTCTAGCCAATGTTAAGTATTCCAAAAGGACCAATTTCCCCAAAGTTTTCTTTCATTGATCAAATCGTAAGGGATAAATCAGATTTCCAAATTACAGCTATAGTTTTCTTTCATTGAGGTGCAAGGGAATCATGTACCACCTCAATATAGTTCCAATTAGCTTCTTGCACACTAGTGGATATGGGAGTGTTAGAGGTATTTTGAAATCGTGTGTCTGTAGTTCTGGAATACTAAGTCAGTGCACCTAACTTGGGCCACCAGAATTTACACCAGGCTTCAGCATAGTCTGGCACCCAAAGTTAGGTGCTAGATCCACACTGAAGCACTATTCTATAAACAGCACACATCCTTTACAGAATAGCGTTTGGCAATGATTTTTTCTGTCACCTTTGAGCTCCATTTATAGAATCTGGCCCCATATGTGTTAGAACATATTATATCAACCAAAACTCACAAGTGAATTTGTCTGTATGATAATGATTTCAGTCTAAAAAAAAAAAAGGGAAAATTAGGTTCTTACCGTGATAATTTTCTTTCCTTTAGTCATAGCAGATGCAGCCATTACAGATGGGTTGTATCCATCAACCAGCAGAGGGAGATAGAGAGCACACTTTTTTCAGTGCCTCATACCAGCTTGCTCCACTGCCTCTCCTTCAGTAATTGAAGCTTCCAAAGCAGTATGGCAAACCGCAATGGGAATAACATGAGCTTTCCTCACAGCGAACGATGGCCCTACAACAAAGGGCGTTAACTCAGAATGGAGGGAATGAAACATCCTCCCGGAGGGCATAAACTCATCCTCCACTGAGACATAACTGGAGGGAATAAACATCCTCCCGGAGGGAATAAACTCACCCTACAAAACATGAAACTGAAGGGAATTAAGTCATCCTCCTTTAATTGAACAAGAATCCTGAAGACTGTTTTCCGACTTTCTCCCAAGGACGGAATCTCCAGGAAACATGAACAGAACCTGAAATAGATTTACAGCAGATAGCAATCAGACAGGGAGGGATCATGGCTGCATCTGCTATGACTAAAGGAAAGAAAATTATCACGGTAAGAACCTAATTTTCCCTTCCATTACAGATGGGATGTATCAAAGCAATCCCTAGATAGGACGGGAACAAGCCACACCACGCGCCAGCACTTGCGCTCCAAAATGTGCATCCCTCCTGGCAGCCACATCCAGCCTGTAATGTCGGGCAAAAGAGAGCTTAGAAGCCCATGTTGCTGCACTACAAATCTCTTGAAGAGAGAGTGCTCCAGTTTCAGCCCAAGAAGAGGAAATTCCTCTAGTGGAATGCGCCTTAAAGGCATCAGGCGGAGGCCGACAAGCAAATAAGCTGAAAAGATAGATTCTTTAAGCCAGCGGGCAATAGTGGCTTTAGACGCTGAAGACCCTCTGCGAGGCCCTGATAGCAAAACAAACAGATGATCAGAGGTCCTGAAAGAGTTAGTAACTCGCAGATACTGCAGCAGAGTCCTGCGCACGTCCAACAGATGCAATTGCCCAAAAGAGTCTGGAAACTCCTCCTCTACAAAGGAGGGCAAGAAAATAGGTTGGTTTAGGTGAAACGCTGAAACCACCTTAGGCAAGAAGGAAGGCACGGTCCGAACCGTGACCCCGGACTCCGAAAACTGCAGAAAAGGGTCCTAGCCCCAGGTTCCACGTTGTACAAGGTGCACGCATGGGAGGACGGAGCCGAAGCACCCCTCTAAGAAACCGTGCCACATCTGGATGAGCAGCTAAACACACGCCTTCAACCTTGCCACACAGGGAGGCCAACGCTGCCATTTGCACCCGCAGGGAATTATAGGCCAAGCTTTTTTGTACACCATCCTGCAAAAAGTCCAGAATCGGCAAGACAGGAGCCCGCAGGGGTGTGATCTCTTTAGAAGCACACCAGACTTCAAACTGGCGCCAAATCCTGGCATAAGCCACGGAAGTGGAACGCTTGCGGGCTTGCAGGAGAGTGGTAATTACTTTATTGGAATAGCCTTTGTCTCTCAATTGCGCCCTCTCAATCGCCAGGCCATAAGACCAAATCGGCCAGCGTCCTCCATGGTCACCGGACCCTGCGACAACAGGTTGGGAACCAGAGGTAACTGAAGGGGATCCTCTATGAGCCTCTGTCGGAGGTCCGCATACCAAGGCCTCCTGGGCCAATCCGGGGCGACGAGAACCACTTCTCCTGGATGCAGCCGAATCCACAGGAGCACTCGCCCTATCAAGGGCCACGGAGGGAACACATACAGTAGGCCCGGAGGCCAGGGTTGAGCCAAGGCATCCAACCCCGCCGAGCGAGGATCTCTCCGTCTGCTGAAGAAGCACGGGACTTTGGCATTGGTGCTTGTCGCCATTAGATCCATCACGGGCTTGCCCCACTTGGCACATATCTGCAGGAATACTTCGTCTGCAAGTTCCCACTCCGCTGGATCGATCTGATGCCTGCTTAGATAATCGGCTTGCACGTTGCTCTGACCTGCAATGTGAGCTGCCGACAGAAACTGTAGATGCAGCTCGGCCCAGTGGCAAATTGTTCGGCCTGCGCGACTAGAGCTCTGCACTGAGTGCCGCCTTGTCGATTTATGTAGGCCACTGCTGTTGTGTTGTCCGACATCACTCTGACAGCCAATCCTTCCAGGGTCACTTGAAAGGCCAGAAGTGCCTGAAACACCGCTTTCAACTCTAGGTGGTTGATGGACCACTCAGACTCCTCGGGTGTCCATAGACCCTGGGCATGCTTCCCCTTGCAATGTGCGCCCCAGCCTTTCAGGCTGGCATCTGTCACCACTAGGCACCAATCGGGGAGCGCCAGCAGCACTCCCCACCACAGCATGCTGTCTGAGAGCCACCACTCCATGCTGAGTCGGGCCGCAGGGAGCCAAGAGAGTCTGCATTGATAATCCTGAGATACTGGAGACCATCTTTGGAGTAGAGCATACTGTAGAGGTCTCAGGTGCACTCTCGCCCAGGGCACCAGTTCCATGGTGGCCGTCATCGATCCAAGCAGCTGGACAATGTCCCAAGCTCGCGGGCGGGGCATCCTCAGGAGCAGACGGACCTGATTCTGAAGCTTGCACCGCCTTTGCTCGGGTAGGTACACATACCCCGAGGCTGTGTCGAACCTGGCCCCCAAATATTCTAGAGACTGCGAGGAGGTCAGGTGACTTTTGGCCAAATTGACGACCCAGCCCAGAGATTGAAGTACTGATACCACTCTGGCTGTGACATGCTGACTTCTCTGCAGCAGAGTTTGCTCGAATGAGCCAGACGTCCAGGTACGGGTGAACCCGAATACCCTCTCGCCTTAGAAAGGCAGCTACTACCACCATAACCTTCGAAAAGGTGCGGGGAGCTGTGGCGAGGCCAAAAGGCAAGGCCCGGTACTGGAAATGCTTTCCCATCACCGCAAACCTCAGAAACTTCTGGTGCGGGGGCCAAATTGGAATGTGCAAGTAAGCTTCTTTCAGGTCCAGAGACGTGAGAAACTCTCCTGGCTGTACCACCGCAATGACAGAGCGCAGGGTTTCCATGTGAAAATGCCGCACTCTCAGGGACTTGTTTAATTCTTTTAAGTCCAGAATAGGGCGAAAAGACCCTCCTTTTCGTGGCACCACAAAGTAGATGGAGTAGCGGCCGTAGCCAAGTTCGGCGGGGAGGTACCAGGGACACAGCCCCTATCTGAATCAGACCTTGCAAAGACTCCTATACCACCGCCCGTTTGGCGGCAGAACCGCATCGGGACTCCACAAACATGTCTCTTAAAGGGGCGTGGAATTCTATTCTGTAACCGTCTCTGATCAGGTCCAAGACCCACTGATCTGAGGAAATGTTGGCCCACTCCTCGGCAAAGAGGGAAAGACGTCCTCCGATGACAGGACTCGAGGAGAGGGCCGGCGCACCATCATTGAGAGGGTCGCCCCTGAACTCCAGGCCTTGAGCCAGCGGCTGCGGAACGTTTGTCCGAGCGAAAGGAGTTCCTCTGCTGAAAACGGGCACGAGAAGTGAACCCAGCAGAACGCCCCGAGCGGTACCTTCGAGCTTCATGGAAGCGAGGTCTGTAAGAGGAGTGGACCGCCGCACCCTTAGAGGAAAGCCGAGGCCTACTTTCGGGCAAGCGCTGAGGTTTAGCCTCACCCAGGCCCTTCACAATTTTCTCCAACTCCTCACCAAACAGGAGAAGGCCTTGAAAGGGCAACTTCACCAACCTTTGCTTAGAGGCCATGTCCGCCGCCCAATGCCGAAGCCAAAGAAGACGGCGAGCCGCCACTGCTACTGCCATGTGTTTAGCCGAAGCTCTGACAATATCATAAAGGGCGTCATCAAGAAAGGACAAGGCCGACTCCATCCGCGGAGCCACATCTGAAAAGGGCTCTGCTCCATCACCGGGCTGTTCCACTGCCTGTTGCAAACAAGCCAGGCAGGCTCTAGCAGCATAACAACTGCATGCAGACGCCTGAATAGTGAGACCTGCAAGTTCAAATGACCGTTTAAGTGCTGATTCCAGTCCACGGTCTTGAATATCCTTCAGGGCAACACCTCCTTCAACAGGGAGGGTAGTTCTCTTTGTCACAGCTGTGACTAGGGCATCCACTTTAGGCATAGCAAAGCGAGTCATATGCTCCTCACTCAGAGGGTATAATTGCCCCATAGCCCTGGAAACTTTCAACGGTCCTTCGGGGTCAGCCCATTGAGCCGAAATAAGCTCTTGGATGGAGTCATGCAAAGGAAAGGCTCGAGCAGACTTTTTGGTACTAGCCATCCTAGGATTCACAGAGGAGGCTGAGCCACTGTCAGGGTCCTCAATAGAGAGAACCTGCAGGGTATCAGAAATAAGCGCTGGCAGCTCATCACGGTGGAAAATCCTCACCGCGGAGGGATCATCTAGATCCTGAGTCACTTCTGCACCAGACTCTGGTTCCTCAGACCATGAAGGCCTGCCAGAGTCCTCTGAATCCTCACAGCCCGACCACGGGGGTGGGGGGGGGGGGGGGGGGGGGGGGGGGGGGGGGGGGGGGGAATGGAGGTGCAGCACTCTCTGAAGGGGAACGAGCCCTTCTGCGCTTCATAATCTGTCAATTATCAGGGAATAACGCCTCAGAGGGCATACCCAGGCTAGAATCCACCAGGGGGGGCATTAGAAGAGGCCCCTGCAGGGCTTTGTGGGAGAGCTCTTTTAAGCATGTATGCTTTATGCATTAATAAGACAAAATCAGGGGAGAAAAACTCACCCTGGGCACCCGGATCTCTGCCGAGGTTAGTAGCTCTCATATCAGCCTCACTCCAAGGCCTCCCCTGGGCTCAGGACTCTCCGTCTCAGCGGAGGTCGCGCCATGTGGTAAATTCAAAATGGTGTCCGCTGCCAGCTCAGAGCGCGAAGAATCGTCGCTCGCCATGCTCGGGCCGGCTCTAACGTCTGTACAGCACGAATTACAGAGCCCCGCTGCTGATCTGCGCTTGCCACACTTGGAACAGTGCTTTACATTCTCTGCAGCCATCGCCGAAAACGGCGGTAAAATTCAAAGTGGCAGTTCGCGCCAAAATCGCCCCGATCGCGGGCCCACCCCGGAGGAGTCAGAAAACACTCTTACCTCACTGGACCAAGTATCACAGCTCCGGTCCCACAGAAAAAGGCAAGGAAAAACCTCTGTTCCCTTTTTTTTTTAACGCTGTGAGGAAAGCAGAGGTAAATAGAACTCCGGAGGCTCAGGTGAGTGGGAAAGGCAGAGAAAGGGCAAACCTATGTGCCTGCATCCACTGTTGGTGGGGAAGGACAGGGAAAGCTAAGCAATGTGTCCACATCCACGGAGGTATGGGTAAGGCAGGGAAAGGGCGAATCTATGTGCCTTTAAAGTGAAGCTGCTATAGCCTCCAACACCCTGGCTAACAACTGGCAAGCCAGGAGCCACCTCCAGGCAGATTTTTGATGGAGCTTGAAGATGCTACAACCACTCTGCTAGGGGAGATAGAGATTACTGAAGGAGAGGCAGTGGAGCAAGCTGGTATGAGGCACTGAAAAAAGTGTGCTCTCTATCTCCCTCTGCTGGTTGATGGACACAACCCATCTGTAATGGCTGCATCTGCTTGATGACAAGCAAAGGCCTCACATCATCACTCACTGAAAAAACAGAAAGAAGCTGCAGTTTCCTATCTCACTAACTCATTCTAAATAGATGTTTCAGGCTTTGTTTGAATATTCCTCATTCCATGATAGTAACAACCTAAACCAAATGCTGCTGTACTTTTCCCCGAGGAAATACAAGGAGGGTCATATTCAAAAATACTTATGAGAGGTTGGCGGCAGCATTACTATAGTGCATTGTTTTCTATACGTATGTTTGATCTGGATAGTTGTGTGATCTTGGGCGACTGTGTTTTACTATTTTTATGGAATTCTTTTTATAACGTTATTTTGGTTTATTATTGTAAACTGCTTTGATTGCTATGGTAGGGAAGCAGTCTATCAAGTTTGAATAAACTGTAAACTATAAATTACCACGGGGTTGAACATATATTTACGGGCATACATAATTTTACACACACACATAGTTATATGTCAAAAAAGAGGGTGGTATTTCAGGCATTCCAGGGGCAGTGCCAACTAGACATAGGTTGACATGTAAATTATATGTTTAAGTGGTCTGCTTGACTAGCAGATATAACTAAGGTTTAGCGGTTTTTATTCAGGATCAAAACACCTACCATCAAACTAACGAAACAACAAGTCTAGACAAAGACATCAAGCGGTAACACTACAATGAGCAAGCATAACAAGAACAAGCAAAAACACCTTACAGCAAAAACAAAAAAAACTATCATACGATCCCTTATCTTGTGAGAAACCTCCCACTACTCTCCTACCCCACTTCCCTATTTTCCATTCAAGTTTAACAGTTGTATGCAGAATCACCCCTCCCCCACAACCCTATCTTTACCTATATCTTAAACAGACAACTGAGATGACCCAGCGCCTGGACTCTTATAACCCCAGGTCATCTATTGAAAGAATAACGTCCATTCTTCCCAATCCACCCTCCCCAAGCAGAGAACCCCAAAACAACCCCTAATAGAACAGAATTAACCTAGGAAACACTCTGAAACCTATTCAGTACAGTGTTTCTTGCTTTATGGGAGACAGTTTGCAAATAACAGTTCCAAATAGACATGAAAGCCATTCTTCCCTTTGGGGAATTCCTAGCAGCACGTGCCTCCCATAACATAAATGCATGCAATCTGTTTATCCAATAACAAAAAGAGGGCGGTTCCTCTTGCAACCAATGCTTAAGTATACACTTCTTCCCCAATGCATACATTTTACTAAGTAGTAAGCGCAAATTTTTGTCCGTGATCCCATAGGCTTCCCATTTATTCAGTAAGACTCCTTTCCAAGAAAAAACTACATGGCGACCAAAAAGAATCCCTAAGTATCTATGAATCGACCTCCAAAATGCTTGAATGCAACTACTACATCCCCAAAAAGAATGAAAAAAAGGTATTGCTCCCCCCGCTGACATTTGGGACATTGACCAACAGGCACCCAACCTGCTCTAGCAGCCTGATATTGTGATATGTATGCTCTGTAGTATATCTGTGGTGTACACGGTATTGACTCTCCTGAAGCTCAGTACTTCTAACCTGCTTTGGAATAGCTTTAATCAATTTTAAGAAACCTACCCTTTTCAGTTCATACCCAAGGTACTTACTCCAAGCCTCCTTAAGAGGACCATACTCACGGGGAGGGAGAAGAGAAACCAAAGCTCTATGTAAACCTGATAATGAAGCCTGACCAAGAGCATCTCCTTGTAAGAAATCTCGAAGTTTCTGACCTAGCCTCGTATGCACAGCCACATAATCTAAGCTAGAATAATAGTGCAGCTGCTGATAAGCAAAATAATCTATGTCAGTTATGGAGAGCCTTGCTGTAAATCCTGAAAAGAAAACACCTTCCTCATTAAGAAAATGCTCAATCAATACAATGCCCATGTCCAACCATTTCTTAAACAATCCGGACTCCAGCCCTGCATGGCAATAAATCAGTAACATTTGGGTTGATTCTAACAATTCAAAAGAACCTGCCAAGTGCCTCTCAGTGGCTGCAGTAATACACTCCTACGACAAGAGCGAGGCAATTTTTTTGTCTGGGCATGCAGAAGAAAATTCAAATGCAAAGGTGTAAACAATTCCCTTTCCCATTGTGTAGGAGTAAACTGCTCAGTACCAACCAACCAATCCCTAATATGCCTCAGAAGATAAGCCTGATTATATTGCCTAAGGCAAGGGAGAACTAAACCGCCTTGCGACGAGGAGTCATAAAGATATTCCAGACGCATTTTTTATTTCCTTTCCCCCCCCTCAAAAATTTCCTACACAACCTGTTTAACAGCTGTAGATTTTTCCACAAAAGACACAATGGTAAAACTTGTAAAACAAAGCCAGCAAGGAAAAATAATCATTTTAAAGAGATATATCCTGCCCATTAAAGATATAGGTAAATGACTCCATTTCTTGAAATGAAGCTTGCAATCTATCGAAATTAAATCGATATAGTCTCGATGTCTCCATAGCTAGTAACACCCCCAAGTAACGAAAGGATTCACCAGCCCATTTCAACGGATATTGACCCCATCAAGCCACTCCTTGATCCCCTTCCCTTTGTAATGCCTCTGATTTGTCAAGATTTAACTTAAAGCCTGAGAAATCCCCAAATTCATTCATGCATTCTAACAAAGCCCCTATTGATACTTGAGGATTTATCACGTGAACCAACAAGTCGTCAGCAAATGCTGCTATTTTAAATGTATCTCTACCAAATTGAAAGCATTGTATGTCTGGATTCCTCTGAATGTCATGAAGGAGGGGGTCCAAAGTAAGAACAAACAAAAGCGGGGAGAGTGGGCAACCCTGTCTGGTACCACAATGTACGGGAAAGGAGGGAGAAAGCAGTTCATTCACCCATACTTGAGCTTAAGGAAGAAAATATAGAGCCCGAATCACTTCCTGAAAAACCCCACACATTCCATAGGCATCCAACACCCTGAATAAGAAGTCTCACACCACCCTATCAAAAGCCTTTTGAGCATCAAAACTGATCAACACGGAAGGAACAACCAGCTGCCAATTCTAAAGTAGCAAGAATCTTTCTCACATTTATGGTAATGTTGCGGCCTTGTCTGAAGCCCACTTGAGCATCCTCAATCATATAACAGATATAGCTTTAATACACAGAGTGACTGACTATACACTCATTCTGACCCTGGACTAGCTTGCTACACATACTAACTTAGATCAGTGCCTTATCTCTTGCTTAACTATATAAAGAACTACCTTGATTTAAGCTAACCATCAAATTATCTGAACTGACTCTGTACCACGCACCTTGTTCCCACCATATATCTGCTCTTGGTCCCTCAGCTATATGGTAAGCTGTATTGTCGAAAATCTTTAGCATATCTATGTTAGTTGAATGTTCTAATGCATGCTTATTAGATGTATCATTATTATGCTAACATTGTATTATACCTCTAGTACTTGAATTCCAGTGCTGTTAAATGTGTATATTTTTGATAGTTTCACACTAGTTCTATTATTAGGTTTCAATTTACTGTCTTCAAGTTTACCTCATTTATATTTATTCTTGGTTATTTTACTATTGTTATACTGTTAACAAAATTGTAAGTTTATGTTAAACTGTACCTGCTGTACACTGCCTTGGGTGAATCTCTTCATAAAGGCGCTTAATAAATCCCAATAAATAAATAAATTAAATAAACTCAATCTTATTTGGAAATTTCAAGTATATGCAATGGTGCCATCTAAAAAGCATTGCTGAATATATATATCTAATATAAAAATTTGCACCTCCAACTTTCTGAAGCTGACTCCGTGGCAGCGTGGCAGTGAAGCCGTGTAGTGTTCGTAGAGTTCATAATTGCCCCGCCCTCGAGGGAACTCTGCGGTTTCGCTTCTGTTTCTCCAGTTCCTATGGTCCCGCCCTTCTGCAAACAGGAAATGAGGGCGGGACCAGAGGAACAGCTGAAACAAGCGGTGTCTGTATTTGCTGTACTTCAGTGTTGTCGGACGAGCAGGAGGTAAAACTTTTTAAACAGCAGCTGCCACATACAAAGGGCTGGGGCACCCGCACACGTCCTCCTTGCTGTCCGAGGCCACAGAGACAGAGGGAGGGAAGCGCTGGCTGGCGGAAATGGGAGGAGGGGGGCGCGGACATCGGAGGAGAGGGGGTCCCGGATAGAAGGGGGGGTCCTGAGACGACAGGGAGGCGGGGGGAGAACATTAATGGCAGAAGGTCATTACCTTGCTAGCGCCCGTTTCATTTCAATGAAAAACGGGCTTTTCTTTACTAGTATATACATAATTTGAAATTATATATACAATATATATCTCAAGATGTATAGTGATGGTATGTGTATGAGAAGTTTAGTTTAAACATCTCAGGACTTTATATATATATATATATGTATGGCAAGTGACCGACTCACCTGCAAATGTGCAGTGCAGACTTCCCTCTCTGTCCCGTCGGACGCCGACACCGCTGCCGCCTGGAAACAAACATCGCGCGAACCAACCTCCATGGGGAGGGCAGGGGGAGAGGGCATGGTTGCTGGACATGGGGTGATAGCAGGGCAGAGAGGAGGGTTGCTGGACATGGGGGGAGGGGGGAGGCCAAGGGAAAGAGGAGGGTTGCTGGATATGGGGGGGGAGGAGGGCTGCAATACTCGCCCGTTTTTACGGGCTTAATGGCTAGTATATATATATATATATATATATATATATATATATATATATATATATAAAGTCCTGAGATGTTTAAACTTCCCATACACATATATAATCCCCTACTAAAACATTTGAAGTGATTTACAACAAAGGTATTATGTTCAGTTTTAGAAATCACATCTGTAGTACATTGATTCAGAAGAAGCGAGTCACTATGGTGTATAGACTCCAGCACAAGCCTTACACAGAAAAACTAAGGGCTTCTTTTACAAAGCCATGCTAGTGATTCCCGCGGGGCATATAAGAGGAAGCCCATAGGAATTGAATGGGCTTCCTCTTATTTGCCGCACCGGGAATCGGTAGCACGGCTTTGTAAAAGAGGCCCTAAGGGAGATAAAGATGTAGTCCCTGGAAGAAAGAAGGAAAAGGAGAAAAGGGATATGACAACAAACATTAAAAAACCTAGTAGACTTCAATAAAGCATGGAAAGTTAAAAAACTAGGATTTATCATATAAAACTGAAGGTTGGAAAACACAAGAAAATGTGAGAAAATAATTTTTCACCAAGAGGGTGTGGTGGTGGACCCCTGGAACAGATTTCCACCAGAGGTTTAAGCTGGCAGAGTTCAAGTGTACATGGGTTAGACACACAGAAACCTTGGTGACAGAGCGAGAAAGTGCACATGGGTTAGATACACAGAAACCTTGGTGACAGAGTGAGAAAGATGCCAACAAAACTAGCAAGAACTGTGACAAAACAGCAGACTACATGGCCAGAAAATGTTTTTTCTACATTCCTAAACATCATAAAAACAACAAATAAAATAAGCCCAAGAAAATCACACAAAGCAAGAGCAAAATTATAACAAAATAAAATAAGAGAATCAAGATAAACATCTAACCAACTAAAGACACAGGAACAGCTAGGATTTTACACAATCATGAAAGACTAGATCATCACTAATTAATTGATTCTCCAAGGAAAGGCTGGTCCAAAGCATGGGGGGCAGTGAATGAAAAAAATATATTCTAGATATTCAGGACCTCATGAATCACTAGAATACCACAAGATCCTACTAGCACCTGCGTTTTCTCCCACCCAGTGATCAGAGCCAGTCAGTGCACATAACAACGGCTGGCCAACTCTGAACGAAATTAGCATGCAAATGCATGCTAAAGAGGGCATTACCTATTCCTCCTCAATGCTCAGTGGGCAGCGAGCCAAACAAGGGTTCTGCTCCTGTAGCAAACCCTATGTCAACTCAGAGCTGGCGTTAGGGTTGGCAGTGCATTGGGGAGAATAAAGAGCCCTGTTCAGCATGCATCTGTATGCTAGCAGGCCTCCCCATTCCACCCCCCCTGACACAACACCGGATACCCCCAGCCCCCCGACAAAGCACCCGACACTTCCCTGGTAGCCCAGTGCTCTCCAACCCCCCCCCCAACACAGCAACCCCAGACCCCCCCCCCCCACAGAGGCAAACCGGACACCCCTCAACTCAGTCCAGTGGACCTCAAGCCCCTCCTGAACCCCCCTCCGGGTGTACCTCTAACAACGAGGAGGGAATAGAACTCCCTCCTACCTTCAGCACCGCCTTCAAAATGGCGACACCCTGCCCTGTGCATCCCTTGGATGTGCTGGGCGGGTCTTCCCTACAAGAAAGCCCTGCCCAGCGTATCCCAGGATGCGCTGGGTAAGGTGCCACCATTTTGGAGGCAGCGCTAAAGGAAGGGGGGTGTCTGGTTTGCCTCTGTCAGGGAGGGGGGGTTAGAGAGTGCTAGACCACCAGGGAAGTGTCGGATGCTTTGTTGGGGGGCTGGAGGTGCATGGTACAGTGTCGGGTTAGGATTGTGCCTGGGTGCCTAGGAACAATCCACCCACAGAAGTACCCCTATGATCAGAGTTAATAGCGTGCTTGAATTTGCATGCTATTAGCTCTGATCATAGGGGTATTAATGCCCGGCGCTGTTTCAGCACTAATTTTAGAGCGCTGTTTGGAACAGTTATACAAACACCATTAAAACCCTACATTTAACATGATTGTAGGGTGGTAGGTCAGAATTTAGTCATCACCTGTCATGGTATATTATTCTCTGAAGCACTGTTTCTCAACCAGTGGGCCACGACACATCAGTGTGCCTTTAAATTGGATCAGATCAGGTATGCCATGGAAAGAGTTATCACTGCTGGTGCCCAGATCAGCTCTTCGAGCAGGGACTGTCCTTCCATGTTAAATTGTACAGCGCTGCGTAACCCTAGTAGCGCTTTAGAAATGTTAAGTAGTAGTAGTAGATCCAGACTAGAACATGGGCTTTGCTTTCAGTACCTTACAACAAGAGACATCAAAGGCAGCTCTTAAAATGCAGAGAAGCTCCTTTCTGGGCGTATGTGCAGTCACACACATGCATCTCCTCTTTAGATACAGCACATACAAGCCCTGCAGTATGGGGATTAACAGGCTGCATGTAGGGTACAGATAGCAGGGTCCCACCTTGTGGAGTATACACACAGCACCTTCAGTTCTTCCCTCTTCACTGCTGCCTCCGATTCCTTCCAACCTCAGGGGTAGGAAGGGGGACCTTTCACAGGTTCGACTTTTTCTTTTGTCTATGTGAGTCCTCTTTGTCATCTACATTGTTTGTGCTATCAGGCTGGTGTGCTGCACCTTTTTGAAAATGTAAGTAAACCTTGGGCATAAAAAGATTGGAAACACTGCTTTAGAGTATGTGATCATTTCACACCTAGAGGACATCTATGAGCATGTTTTTAATCACTTTTTTATGTGAATATATAACAGATATTAAAGCAGCTGCATTTTAGACAACACAGAGCAATTAAAACTAGAACATGCTACTGCTTTAGAGTTGCAAGTGTGGAGAAATTTGGATTACTGTACTTTGCACTAAATTTTATGCAAAACTGTATAGCTTGTAAAGAAAGGTTAAATGTGTTCTCTCAGATGCTTTTATATTAAGCTACATTAAAAACAGCATGGTTATCTTGTGTCACCTGGCAGTACATCAGTGTTACAATGTTACAGGAGGAAGACTTGTTAAATCAAATAAAATTATTAAATTGAAAAGGAATTCATGTACATGTCTGGGAGTCTTAGTGAGTTCATGCCACAGACTCACATGACTATAATCATTAGTTCCAATAGTCTAACATTCTTTTTAAAGTTTTAAACATGCAATTAAAATGCACATTAATAAGGGCCAGCACATGTACTATTCAAACTCTCAAGATGTTATGCTTAACTTAAATCCAAAGAAAGAAAAGAAGGAGCCTCTAGGTAGATCCAAGGGAAGAGGGAAAGTAGAGAAGAACACACTGACTTCCACAAGGGGAATATCAAACAGACAGATCTTTATTAAGGAACCAAGATCCGACCATAGTTGAGAACTTGTGGTTTTAGCGCAAAGGCAGTTCAGTTCTCAACTACGGTTGTGTTTTGCTCACCTGATATAGAGCTATTTTACCTCAGGCCCTAGATTAAGTTTGCTGTCTCCAAATGCTGCATCTGACCCCTAAAGCAGGCAGGCATACCCACTGAAACATGGCCCCCTATCAGGCCTTTGTTGGTAACTTAATAAAGATTTGTTTGTTTGATACTCCCCATGTGGAAGTCAGTGTTATCCTCTACTTTCCTGTTTCCATTTTGCTTATCTTAAACAGAACATTGCTCTGTTGGGTCATAGCAGACAACATCAAGTTGGTAAGCCACCTCAAAGCCATTTCTCAAGTCCAAAAATGCCCAGTCAAGTGATGTTATGGGTAGCCTGTCCAATACAATGACATCTATCTTCCCGATGACTGATACTGAAAGCCAGAGGGAAAGGAAATTTTTCAAGTGATGCAGCTGAGGTAAATATCTCTGCAGTTTCTGTTTCAGGCTCATCCTAGGCCAAGTCCATCTTAACAATGGCTTATGGACTTTTCTGTTAGGAAATTATGCAAACCTTTTTTTTAAACCCTGTTAACCGCTTTTACCACATTCTCTGGCAACAAATTCCAGAGTTTAATTACTGGTTAACAGGGGCGTAGCTACGTGGAGCCACGGGGGCGTAGCTACGTGGAGCCACGGGGGCATAGGCCCCCACAGATTACGTCCTGGCCCACTCTACATTTGACCCCCCCCCCGTCACCGCATCAGGTACCTCGTTTGCTGGCAGGGGTCCCCAATCCCCGTCAGCCGAAGAGTCTTCTTCAGCGCCGGTCGACTCCGCTGCTTTCGTTGTGGGATCTTCTATTTTCGACACCTTACGTCCTGCATTGTGCATGTAGCCCCGTGCAGGACGTAAGGCGTCAGAAACAGATGATCCCACAACGAAGGCGCCGAAGTTGACCGGCACTGAAGAAGACTCTTTGGCTGGCGGGGATTGGGGACCCCTGCCAGCAAACAAGGTACCTGATGCGGCGGTGGGGCAGAACGGGGTGGGGGGGTGGGTTTTGCGGTTGCAGTGGCAGTCCAAAGTGGCGGGGGGGGGGGGCGGCAGGGGGAGGCGACTAAACAGTGCTCCCCACCCGGGCTCTGGCCCCCCCCCCTCCCGCCGAGGTCTGGCTATGCCCCTGCTGGTTAAATGAAGAAATATTTTCTACGATTCATTTTAAATTTACTACTTAGTAGCTTATGTTCTTAGGCTGGAGGAGGGGGAAGAGAGGGTAAGACTGGAAGCAGGAACCTCATGGACCAGAAATGCAGTGGGAGAGAAGTTCCATCTTATTATACACTTTAGCAGAATAGATGCCAGATCATATGTAACCCATAAGCGTACTGTAACAAATTGTATTTCCATCACTCATAATGTATTGTAAGCCACACTGAGCCCGCAAATAGGTGGGAAAATGTGGGATACAAATGCAAATAAATACATAAAATAAATAAATAAATACACACATTAGGCTGGCTGCACCTTCATTCTCTGAATCTGCACTGGCCATGGCAATCCTTAACTTCCCTAGCTAGGATGATTAGAACAGGGTAGACATATACCCCTCCCCCCCAGTGCACAGAAAATGAACTGCTGGACTCCACAGACAAATATAGACACACACAAACTCCAAAATCGAGATGGCATTCCTTTTTTTTCCCTCCTGTCTCTGCTGGCAGCAAACAGCCCCTGACAATTAAATGAAAGTAGGCGACTGAATCCGACAAGACAGAGCATGAGCCCCCCACCCCCCACTCCAGATCCCCTCTTCCCTACAAGTTGTCTTTTTGGGAAGAGAGAGCAAGCAGGCAGAAGAGGGAGGGGATGGGGCAGAGAGCAGGAGGGCTCTTTGCTCTGCAGTTTTTGTTTCAGGCTCATCCTAGGCCTAATGCAATAAAGTGCTTCACCCTGGTTATCCTAGCTTTAATGCACAATTTTGTGGGTGCACAATGCAAAAATGAGTTTTGTGCACAAGCTTACCATGCACAATGCCTTGTGTAGATTTTAGTTCACAGCACATTTAAATCCATGCTAATGAAGCTATTAGAAATTAGATTGTGAGCCCTCCAGGGACAGAGAAATACCCAGTGTACCTGAATGTAACTCACCTTGAGCTACTACTGAAAAAGGTGTGAACAAAATCCAAATAAATAAATATTAGCTATTCAGGGCAGATGCAAAAAAGTGTGCAAAACATCAAAAGGTTGACCACAGTGCCAGGCCTTTAACAGAAGATCTAAGGTGACATAATAGATTAGTTCATTCTTTTGCAGGCAGCATTTATGCTACTTTCTTTTCTTTACTAGAAGCATATATAATTGGGGACATATCAAAAGATGATATAGGACATCTTGCTAGGCATAAAGATCTGTGTGCAAATCTTATAGTGCAACTCAAAAGGGGGCATAGGAGGAGCATAGACGTTCACTAAACATGAACAGTATTACTGAATACAAGGGATCCGTGTGTAACTTACGCACAAGGATTTACACCTGGTTTTGGTTGGTGTAACTTCTCATGCCTAACGTTGAGAGCAAATCCTGGTGCTACATGCTATTCTATAAAGGGCACCGATCCTGTCACACTCATAGAACCCAGTTCAGCGCCAATTTCTTTCAGCGCCAAACGTTTGAGCGCCGTTTATAGAATTTTCCCCTCAACCCCAAGATCAACCCCTCACTTTCTTCTAAAGAGCACATGTAGTAGGTTGGCTGCATTTGACTGTCACGTTGGTTGTACTTGATTTTGTCTTTTGATGCTCTTGACACCCATCGAACAAGAAAGGCAGTGGAAGAGACTTGGAACTGAAAGCAAAATATACACAGTCTCCAACAGGACTAAAGGACACTAGGAGATTCCCTTCAAAACCCTGCTAGTCACAAAAACTGATTCATCTTGAACTTCTCAAACCCCCATCAACGGGCTATAAATATTGAACTAGGCACACAAGCTGCAGCATGGAATAATCTGAATTCAGGATTTATTAAAAACAAACAAAAAAAATCAGACTATACAAGTAAAACAATATTTCATGAAAGGTAACCTTGACAAAGAACATTAAACACAAATAATGAAGAATTTTGAAAGTAACCATGCTGTCTAATCCTTGGTAAACAAACTGTTGAGGGATCATCAGTTATACCTAAGAGTGGAAGACAGCCCATGCTAGAGCAAATGGCAACATCTTAGCCAGAATCTCCTTCATGTTTGAACATTTACTTGTTTTGAGGCTGAGAATTGCTGGGGAATGCATCCATAACCCAAACTCACCTGGAAGTAGTGATTGTGTTCTCATGAGGCCTTATCAAATAACCATGGGCAGATTACAAAACAAAAAGCCATCCTAGACAAAACGTAAGTAACAATCATTTGTGAAAGCCAAACAGTTCCACTTTGCACTAAAGAGCATTACTGATTAAATCTACAACAAAAAATTATTATCAGAGTACATAAATTCATAATGAGCAATTCGTTCTCTCTAGTTAATCCTTAGGTTTTCTTTGACAAGTATATAGGACCCTCAAATTGAGCTTTAAAAAAGTGCCTAAGTGGGTTAACATCGTGTTATCCTCTCTGCTTCTGTACAGAAGTATTTAGGCCGCTAAAACACCTTCACCCAATATGTACTAAAGCCAAAGCTGCTTCTGATCCCTGTGGACCTTGCAAATAAACAGTCTTACCTTGATGAACAGCATATTAAAAAATCGCATAGCAATGCGGCAGCCTAGACAGATCTCCCTCATTCTCCCTTTTCCCTGTCAGACCCAGTAGCCTTGAGAAGACGGGCTGCTATTACTTGTCTGGACCTGAAATTCCAGTTCTCTTACATGGCTGCCTACTTTTCTTCATTAGTTTGCCCATCCTACCTGGTATCAGATTACATGGAGCCAGCATTTGTAGCACTTTGCACAACAGCCAAGCATATCACATACCTAGATCTGTCTGTACCTGTTGACTTCACAGTTAACCCCTTCAGCTCCGAACAAAATGATTTGCTTCTAGAACTGAAAACCAGCAGCATAAATCAAATGTAATGTTTCCTTGCTTACTAAGAACTGATTAGTAATTGGCAAATGCCAATTTGCTACTGCTATTACTATCTTTCAAAGGGATTGAAGCCTTGGGGATGTTAGGTTTGCTTAGTTTCAAATTCCAAATCAGACATGGGCTTTCTACTGGCACAATGGTCAGTGTTCTGCAATGACAAAATATCTGGGTCAACATTCTGACTCCAGTATCTGCTTCTGGGATAGTCAGGGCAGCTTGGGATGCACATGGCCTCTGCAGAAACTGCTACTATTACTTATATACATTTTGCCAGTCAAAATCAGCAGTGCCTGGGAATACCAAAAATATCTGAATCCATCACAGAGGTTTGACCACAGTACTTGGGAAGAGAAAAATTGAAAATCTTGGAGGCTATGATGCTATTTGGGTTTCTGCCAGGTGCTTGTGACCTGGACTGTGGCCACTGTTGGAGGTAGGATACTGGGCTAGATGGCCCATCGGTCTGACCCAGCATGGCTATTCTTATGAGAAGAAATACGCAAAACTGCAGGGGGGGGTACATAGAGGAAAATAAAACTCCTCCTGCATGATAAGTTATCTTTGAGAAACTGATGTTGAACAACTGCAGCAATATGAAGTAGCCTGAGTTAAAATACACCATGGGCTCCATTTTTAAAGCATTCACACGTGTAGATTGTACATACATTTAAATGACTACTTCAGAAAGTACACAGAGACCACTGGGATGTGTGGTTTGGATGAGCCAAATATTTACATGGGCATTTACTATCTTATATAAGAAATTCAAGTCAATGTTAAAAATAAAAACAAATTCCCCAGCAGGTTTTGCACCAGCTCAGAGATATGCACAGATTTTAAAATTCCCCACGGTTTATTTCTACAAAAACACACCCCCACAAAAATTGTGATGTCACTACTTAACTAGCAGCACTTAGTTGTACCGATTTGTGAAATAGGATTGGCTACACATGTAAGCATCTGCTGTTTCATTAAAATGTATACCACACCTTATCTGTTCACCTATAGGTGTTGTACAACAAATATTCATAATAATTAATACAAAACCAAAATAAATTATTAAACAAACATTTGTATTTGGTGGATTGTTTTTATGCTTCAATAACAGTACTCTATAAAATGCACGGAGGTTGCAAAATTGCCGCTTCCGTGTGTAAATGCTAGTGCTTACATGTGGAAAATAACGATGCCATTATTTTTGTGCACCTATTAATGTGTAAAATGGCTGCTCTTCTGTATGAGCTGGCAAATACATGTGCAGTCCTGCATTTCCTTATATGTATTTTACAAAATGCTCCACACTCAGCAAAGCCTTTTGTAATATACCATTACTGATCCCTACCTGACCTGGATGTCTGAATTCCAATCTCAGTTTGTTTTTCTTTAATGTAAAATGAGCCAAATTTTTAATCTGCAAAATTAAAGGTCTTCATCAAGACCTACAGACAGTTCCATTGAGCCCCCACCAGCTAATAACAACACTCCCTCGTACCCCCCCCCCCCCCCCCCGCCATACACAGCCATCTGGGACTTATTCAACCAGGTAACAGAGGAGGCTCTCGGAACAAATCTTGAAAAGCCTATGGCCAATATGCTGCTCAGCAAAGATAGTAGAGCTAGCAAGGAGAGCTAGCTAAAGAGGCTGCTAAGATTGCTAACTCCTCTCCTGAGGAAGGGCTTCTGTCACAACAAATAAAAGGGATGCAGTGTGCCCATTACTGAAAAAGAGCTTCTTTGACTGCGACAATCCTGAGAATTACTAGTCAAAATCTAACATCCCTTTCCTGGAAAAAATTATAGAACAGTCTACACTGAACTCAATAACAGGCTAAATGAAAGAAACTGATAGACCCACGACTATCTGGCTTCAGACATGGGTATGGACTAGAGACCGGGATCTGCCTTGATTCTTGTGTTGGTGGATTTCTCAGCAGCCTTTGACACCATGGACCATATCACGATTACATGGACTGATGGAAATAGGTAATTGGACGCGTGGTGTTTTTGTTTTTAGTACCAATCTTACAATAAACAATGCATGATGGATCCGTGGCCAAAACAGAATTTCATGCTCCACCGAGACCATTTCTGCATCGGTTCAGCTATATTCAAAAATAATTTATTCAAATTTACTTTTTTAACGATTTATCACAAACTGTGCAGTAATTCTTTCCAATAGTTTAAATATTATATTTAAGTTCATTACCCCCTCTTTACAAAGCTGCGCTAGCAGCTGCCACGCCACCCCGAGTTACATGACAGACTTGATCGACTTACCAATTAGAAATACATCTGAATCAACACGATCTTATCTAAATCTGCACTACCCAAGCTGCAAAGGACTTAAATACAAAACAACTTACGCATCTAGTTTTTCCTACATAAGCACACAACTCTGGAATGCATTACCAAAAGCCTTGAAAACGACATACGACCACCTAAATAACTTCCGGAAATCACTAAAAACCAACCTGTTTAAAAAGGCATACCCTACCGATCCAACTTAAATGCCTAATCTCTGCAACATCACCAAACTAAAGCACGTAATGAACATAACACAACTCTTCCGTTCTCCGATTTCCTAATGTGGCTGTGCCACATGAACTTGATCTTACCACAACATCGCCTCTGTATTTGTTCACACCGGAGCCTGCAAAGGCCTCTCTGGTACTATGTAAGCCACATTGAGCCTACAAAATAGGTGGAAAAATGTGGGATACAAATGTAACAAATAAATAAATAAATGCTGACACAGCCCATTCAAAGTAAATGAGATGTGTCGGTATTACCGCACCAGCAGCCGCTAGCACGGCTCTGTAAACAGGGGGTAAGTTATACTAATAAGATAGGTCACTTCTCAAAAAATAAATTCATGATTCATTAACTGCGTCAGAGTCAAGGCACCTAAAAGATAAGACACAAAAGAGAAACCCATCCTTCCAGTTCTTAAAAAAATCTGTTAAAAAAGTGAAGTTACTTATCTGCAGGTATTCTCCGAGGACAGCAGGGCTTATATTTTCATAAGTGGGTAAAGTGGCACCACGTTGCCCGGTCCGGGCTTTATGACAAGCCAAAAGAGCTTTTGTGGAGCGCAAGATATGCTCCACTGCGCATGAGTGGGTGCCTTCCCACCCGCCGCTCAAGGCGCAGCTACCACAGTTAAATACTACAGCAAGAAAAAATAAAAATAGAAGACAACTCCTAGGAGAGGTGGGAGGGTTTGTGAGAATATAAGTCCTGCTGTCCTTGGAATATACCTGCTACAGGACTTTCCTTTCTCCAAGGACAAGCAAGGTATTAATTCTCACAAGTAGGGTATCCCTAACATCCATGCCCAGAGAACAAACATTGGTCTATTGGGCCTCACAACGGCGAGTTCATAACTCAGGTCAACCTGAAACTATATACAAACTGAGTGAGAGTGCAGCCTGGAACACAATAAAACAGGCCTAGGGGGGTGAAGTTAGATTCTAGACCACAAAACAGATACTGCAAAACTGTCTGTCCAAACTGACTGTCACATCGGGTATCCTGCTCAAGGCAGTAATGAGATGTGAATGTGTGGACTGAAGACCATGTTGCAGCCTTGTAAATTTCTTCAATGGAGGCTGACCTCAAGTGGGCTACTGATGCAGCCATGGCTCAGACATTATGAGACGTGACATAATCCTCCAGCGACAGCCCAGCCTGGGCATAAGTGAAAGAAATGCAATCTGCCAGCCAATTAGACAGATTGTATGTTTCCTGATGGTGACCCCCATCCTGCTGGGATCAAAAGAAACAAAAAGTTGGGCTGACTGTCTGTGGGGCCTTGTCTGCTCCAGTTAGTAGGCCAATACTTGCTTGCAGTCCAAGGTATGCGAGGTGCTCTAGCCAGGATGGGCATGAGGTCGGGGGAAGAATGTAGGCAACACAATCGACTGGTTCAGATGGAACTCAGACACAACCATCTTTGTAGGAAAGTAGGGAGTGTGCGGAGGACAACCTTTTTGTGATAAAACCTGGAATAAGGTGCATCCACTACTAAGGACTGAAGCTCACTGACCCTATGAGCCGAAGTAACAGCTACCAAGAAAATGACCTTCCAGGTCAAGCACTTCAGATGGCAGGAATTCAGTGGCTCAAAAGGAGCTTTCTTCAGCTGGGTAGAATGACATTGAGGTCCCATGACACATGTGGAGGTTTGACAGGAGGCTTTGACAAAAGCAAACCTTTAGAGGCTGTCCAGAGATGGGTTTACCCTCCATACGCTGATAAGCACTAATTGCACTAAGGTGAACCCTTACAGAGTTGCTCTTGAGACTAGACCCCAGAAAGGTGCAGAAGATATTCAAGCATAGACTGTGTAGCACAGTACACAGGATCTAGGGCCTTGACCTCACACCAGATGGCAAACCTCCTCCACTTGAAATAACACCAGGAAGACTTGGGAGACATCCTCTGACAGACCAAGAGAAGCAAATTCTAGGCTCTCAACATTCAGGCCATGAGGGCCAGAGACTAAAGGTTGGGATGTAGAAGAGATCCCTCGTGGGAGATCAGAGACCAAGCCTTCCTCGAACTGGGGCAATCATGTCCTGCCTCGACTCCAGCAAAGCTTCCTCCATCGATGTTGAAGAGCTACTGGCTTGGGTGGTACCATAGGCAGGGTCACAACAGGAAGGATAGTAAGCCAAAACACCCCCGACATCAATTCACACCGCTGTAAGATGCTATCCAGTAGTTCAGGGAGCAAGGCCCGGATACACTCATCGAGGGTTGACACTGGGAAAGAGTGGGGCATTGGCTCCAAGACAGGCTACACAGAACTGATGGGGCCGAGATGGAAGTCAGATCCTGGCTGCCTGGAGACAGGTGCAGCAGCACCTTCTGGATAGAGGAAGGGTGTTCCTCCCGGCAACAACACTTCTCAGGTACCATGTCCCTTGATGCCCTGGAGCTCCTGGCACCATATGACAAGGATGAGCAATGCCAATGCTTCTTGGCCTTCGCCCGAACCTCGGTGTCGAGACTTCTTGGTGCCGACGAGGACGATGTTGAATCATCACGTTGCCTCGGAGTCAGGTTCAACACTGGACAGAAGTCAGCATCAAGACAGGTGGAAAAACACTCGACATACTACTGATCGCAGTGTCTCTGGGCCTCGAGGCAACCATAGGGACTAATGCCTCCAATGCCGATGCTGTCTTTGACGTCAACCTTGATGCAGACATCAAGGACCCAGACTTGGCTCTAAAAAATCTTTTCTTGTTGAGCCTCTGGACAGTTGAATCCTTTTCTTCATATGAAGACAAACGACACAATTAGCAGGGCTATGATCAGGCCATGAACACCACCAACAAAAAGAGGAAAACAACAATAACAACAACAATTTCAACCACCGAAGAAACAGACAACTAATAAAAATAAACACAACGAACCTCCCCACAGAACCACACCGCTCAATCCAACTAGGATACATCAATGCAAGATCAGCAGTAAGCAACTCAGTATATATACTAGACTGGATCACCACAGACAATTTAGACCTTCTATTTATCACAGAAACCTGGTTCCACAGCTCCACAGACCCCCCCCCATCTTAGAAACATGCCCACCAGAATACAAAATCACCCACTGGACTCGAAATGGAAAAAGAGGGGGCGGAATAGCCATAATTTACAAACCCGAATTCACCATCACAACCACGGGTGAATCTACCTCACCACAACTTGAAATTGCCTCGACAAGAATTAATCATCCAAACCTAATAGGACACCTTAACGCAATCCTATTCTACAGACCACCAGGAAAATGGCAAGACTCCCAAACACAACTAATGGACTTCATCTCGAACACATGTGTATCTGCCTCAAACATCCTTATAATAGGAGACATCAACCTACACCTTGAAAACGACACCTCAACAGGCACACGAGAATGCAAAGAATTTTTAAAACTCTGGGAGCTGCACGCACCCAACACGCAACCAACACACAAAAAAAGGACACACACTAGACATCATAACACACAAATTTGACCCGGACTCTACTATCATACTTACTGACACAAAATGGACACCCACAATATGGTCAGACCATCATAAAGCAAATGTCTCTCTCTACTGGCGAAACACACACATAAACACAATCAATAAACATGAGCGAACAACATACACCACGAGAGGAAAAATAGACCCCATAACATTCTGGCAACAGATCTACCAGAAAGAATGGTCAACAAATGCTGACACCATCCAATTCCTCCACGAATGGGACGAATTATGTACAACAACATTAGACAAAATTGCCCCAATCCAAACCAGAACATCACACAGGAAAAAACCAAACCCATGGTTCACCGAAGAGCTGAAAAAACTTAAAACACAAGTCAGGAAACTGGAACGCGTATGGAACAAAAAGAGAGATGAACAAACACTAAATGCCTGGAAACTACTTTGGAGGAAATACAAATATACCATAAAACAGACTAAAAGACTACATTACAAAACAATAATAGGACCAAATTACAAAGACACACATAAACTCTTCGACCTTGTGAACAAACTATTAGACACCACACCAGTTACAAACAACAGCAAACACATACCAGATGTTGACAACCTTGCGAAATACTTCGAGAAAATTATACAACTACGACTTAAAATACCCGCCAGCCCTATTGAATACGCCACACTTCTAGACTGTCTAGACCCAGAAGACGGAACATACCCAGCAGACAGAACTTGGACCGAATTCGAACTACCAGGTACTTCTTAGCCAGGATCAGGTGACCCTCAGGGGGAGGAATGCTGGCTTCGGCCTAACCCCTGGTAAGCCTTTTCTTGGTTGAGAGGTGCCCAGCTCTCCCACCGGTTGCCTTCTCAGGTGCCGTGGAGGACTTGCAGCTCATCTGCATATCCTCGGAGCCTTCGCCAGAGTGACTCCCAGGTCCGTTCCGATCCACTCGGGGCCTCTGCTCAAGGTGCCGCGCGCCGTTAGGCGCGCGAAAGCTTTCCTTCTAATAAGTTCTGGGAGAAGAGGATATTTCTCTGGTAAGTGAACAAATTTTGCTTGTGCTTTCGGAACTTGAAGATTGGGGTTTAAAGGAGGAACTGTAAGTTAGTGATAGGCTGATATCCTTAATACTTTAGCAAGTTTTAAATTACGGAAAAACTCAAAAAACACTAAGATGGAGTCAGCAGTCCAGCAGCGAGAGGGGTGCTATCCAGTCTTTTGCATTGAGTGTCACATGTATGATTATCTCCCAATTGGTGAGGTGTCATATGTGTGTGCCCGATGCAAAGAGCTCCTAGCTCTCAGAGAACGTGTCCGTTCCCTTGAGGCTAGAGTAGCAGACTTGATGGAGCTGAGGGAGACAGAGAGGTACATAGAGGAGACCTACAGGGATGTTGTAGAGAAGTCCCACCTCCAGTCAGGTAGCCCCTGTGCTACCTTGGAGGAGGGAGGTCTCCTAGAAGGAGAGCATCACCCTGGTGAAGTAGGAAGTACTCCTGTAGCCAGGACCTGCCCACCAGGGGATGTATTATCCTTTCGCACCGAGGATATATCTCCAAATGTTGCCCGGGAGGGAAAGGTTAGGACAGCTGTTGTACTTGGTGATTCGATCATTAGGCATATAGATAGCTGGGTGGCTGGTGGACGTGAGGATCGCCTGGTGACTTGCCTGCCTGGTGCGAAGGTGGCGGACCTCACGTGTCACCTAGATAGGATTCTAGATAGTGCTGGGGAGGAGTCCGCTGTCTTGGTACATGTGGGTACCAATGACATAGGAAAATGTGGGAGAGAGGTTCTGGAAGCAAAATTTAGGCTCTTAGGTAGAAAGCTGAAATCCAGATCCTCCAGGGTAGCATTTTCTGAAATGCTACCTGTGCCACGCGCAGGGCCCAAGAGACAGGCAGAGCTCCAGAGTCTCAATGCGTGGATGAGACGATGGTGCAGGGAGGAGGGCTTTAGATTTGTTAGGAACTGGGCAACATTCTGGGGAAGGGGGAGCCTATTCCGAAAGGATGGGCTCCATCTTAACCAGAGTGGGACCAGGCTGCTGGCATCGGCGTTTAAGAAGGAGATAGAGCAGCTTTTAAACTAGAAATGGGGGGAAGGCCGACAGTCGCTCAAAAGAGCATGGTTCGGGATAAGGTATCTTTCAAAGATATCACCATAACAGGGAAGATAGAGTATCCTGATAGTGAGGTTGCAAAAGAGATTGTAGTAGATCGGGTATCTTTAAATAACAATAAAAATCAGACAAAAGATTGCCAATTAATACTGTCAAGTACTAAGCATGATGTACTTAGGAACAACAAACATAGTTTGAAATGTCTATATGCGAATGCCAGGAGCCTAAGAAATAAGATGGGGGAGTTAGAATATATTGCACTAAATGAAAAATTAGATATAATAGGCATCTCTGAGACCTGGTGGAAGGAGGATAACCAGTGGGACACTGTCATACCGGGGTACAAATTATATCGTAGTGATAGGGTGAATCGGATTGGTGGAGGGGTAGCATTGTATATTAACGAGAGCCTTGAATCAAATAGATTGAAAATTCTGCAGGAAGCAAAACACTCCTTGGAATCACTGTGGATTGAAATTCCATGTGCAAAGGGGAAAAGGATAGTGATAGGAGTGTACTACCGTCCGCCTGGCCAGGACGAACAGACGGATGCGGAAATGTTAAAGGAAATCAGGGACGCAAACAAACTGGGCAACACAATAATAATGGGGGATTTCAATTACCCGCATATAGACTGGGGTAATGTAACATCTGTACACGCAAGGGACATAAGATTTCTTGATGAAATCAAGGACAGCTTCATGGAACAGCTAGTTCAGGAGCCGACAAGAGAAGGAAAAATACTAGACTTAGTCCTTAGTGGTGCTCATGATCTAGTGCAGGGGGTAACGATACGAGGGCCGCTTGATAACAGTGATCATAATATGATCGGTTTTGATATTGGCATTGAAGGAAGTGAAACTAGGAAATCAAGTACGCTAGCGTTTAACTATAGAAAAGGTGATTACGACAAAATGAGAAAAATGGTGAAAAAAAGACTGAAAGGAGCAGCTCGCAGAGTAAAAAACTTGCATCAGGCGTGGATGCTGTTTAAAAACGCCATCCTGGAGGTTCAGGACAAATATATTCCACGTATTAGAAAAAAGGGAAAAAAGACTAAACGTCAGCCGGCGTGGCTAAACAGTAAGATAAAGGAAATCATTAGAGCCAAAAAACAATCCTTCAGAAAGTGGAGAAGAGAACCAACTGAAAGTAACAGGATAGATCATAAGGAATGCCAAGCCAAATGCAAAGCGGAGATAAGGAGGGCAAAAAAGGACTTTGAGAAGAAATTAGCGTTGGAAGCAAAAATACATAGTAAAAACTTTTTTAGATACATTAAAAGCAGGAAACCGGCCAAAGAGTCGGTTGGGCCGCTGGACGAAAATGGTGTTAAAGGGGCGATCAAGGAGGACAAAGCCGTAGCGGAGAAATTAAACGAATTCTTTGCTTCGGTCTTCACCGAGGAGGATTTGGGGGGGACACCGGTGCCGGAAAGAATATTTGAAGCGGGGGAATCGGAGAAACTAAACAAATTCTCTGTAACCTTGGAGGATGTAATGGGTCAGTTCAGCAAGCTGAAGAGTAGTAAATCACCGGGACCTGATGGTATTCATCCCAGAGTATTAATAGAACTAAAAAATGAACTTGCGGAGCTACTGTTAGAAATATGCAATCTGTCCCTAAAATCGAGTGTAATACCGGAAGACTGGAGGGTAGCCAATGTTACTCCGATTTTTAAGAAGGGTTCCAGAGGAGATCCGGGAAATTATAGACCGGTGAGTCTGACGTCGGTGCCGGGCAAGATGGTGGAGGCTATTATTAAGAATAAAATTGCAGAGCATATACAAAAACATGGACTGATGAGACAAAGTCAGCACGGATTTAGTGAAGGGAAGTCTTGCCTCACCAATCTAATGCATTTTTTGAGGGGGTAAGCAAACATGTGGACAATGGGGAGCCGGTTGATATTGTATATCTGGATTTTCAGAAGGCGTTTGACAAAGTGCCGCACGAAAGACTCCTGAAGAAATTGCAGAGTCATGGAATCGGAGGTAGGGTATTATTATGGATTAAGAACTGGTTGAAAGATAGGAAGCAGAGAGTAGGATTGCGTGGCCAGTATTCTCAGTGGAGGAGGGTAGTTAGTGGGGTCCCGCAGGGGTCTGTGCTGGGTCCGTTGCTTTTTAATGTATTTATAAATGACCTAGAGATGGGAATAACTAGTGAGGTAATTAAATTCGCCGATGACACAAAATTATTCAGGGTCGTCAAGTCGCAGGAGGAATGTGAACGATTACAGGAGGACCTTGCGAGACTGGGAGAATGGGCGTGCAAGTGGCAGATGAAGTTCAATGTTGACAAGTGCAAAGTGATGCATGTGGGTAAGAGGAACCCGAATTATAGCTACGTCTTGCAAGGTTCCGCGTTAGGAGTTACGGATCAAGAAAGGGATCTGGGTGTCGTCGTCGATGATACGCTGAAACCTTCTGCTCAGTGTGCTGCTGCGGCTAGGAAAGCGAATAGAATGTTGGGTGTTATTAAGAAGGGTATGGAGTCCAGGTGTGCGGATGTTATAATGCCGTTGTATCGCTCCATGGTGCGACCGCACCTGGAGTATTGTGTTCAGTACTGGTCTCCGTATCTCAAAAAAGATATAGTAGAATTGGAAAAGGTACAGCGAAGGGCGACGAAAATGATAGTGGGGATGGGACGACTTTCCTATGAAGAGAGGCTGAGAAGGCTAGGGCTTTTCAGCTTGGAGAAGAGACGGCTGAGGGGAGATATGATAGAAGTGTATAAAATAATGAGTGGAATGGATCGGGTGGATGTGAAGCGACTGTTCACGCTATCCAAAAATACTAGGACTAGAGGGCATGAGTTGAAGCTACAGTGTGGTAAATTTAAAACGAATCGGAGAAAATTTTTCTTCACCCAACGTGTAATTAGACTCTGGAATTCATTGCCGGAGAACGTGGTACGGGCGGTTAGCTTGACGGAGTTTAAAAAGGGGTTAGATAGATTCCTAAAGGACAAGTCCATAGACCGCTATTAAATGGACTGGAAAAATTCCTCATTTTTAGGTACAACTTGTCTGGAATGTTTTTACGTTTGGGGAGCGTGCCAGGTGCCCTTGACCTGGATTGGCCACTGTCGGTGACAGGATGCTGGGCTAGATGGACCTTTGGTCTTTCCCAGTATGGCACTACTTATGTACTTATGTACTAATATCAGAAGACCTCATCTCTGAAACACTTAAAAGATTTGCCAAATCCCACTGCAAACTAGACATATGCCCAAACAACCTCATGAAATCAGCTCCTCAACAATTCAAAATAGACTTAACGAACCACGTAAACTTCATGCTACAAAACGGACTTTTCCCTAAAGAAAAAGGAAAAATTTTACTCACCCCAATACACAAAGATACAAAGAAAAGCGCAAGCGAAATAACCAATTACAGACCAGTAGCATCCATACCACTAATAACCAAAATAACCGAAGGAATGGTAACTAAACATCTAAACAAACACTCAATACTGCATGATGCCCAATCAGGATTCCGATCGAATCACAGCACAGAAACAGTATTAATTACCCTCATGACTAAATTTAAACAAATGATTGCAACCGGCAACAATATACTCCTTCTACAATTTGATATGTCAAGTGCCTTCGACATGGTTGACCACAAAATCCTATTACACATATTCGAATATTTTGGCATTGGAGGAAATGTCCTAAACTGGTTCAAGGGGTTCCTAACCCAGCGGTCATATCAAGTCACATCGAATTCAACAACATCTGCTGCATGGACACCTGAATGTGGAGTACCACAAGGATCACCCCTCTCACCAACCATTTTCAACCTAATGATGACCCCCCCCTTGGCAAAACTCCTATCAAACCATAACCTCAACCCATATATAAACGCCGACGATGTAACAATATACATCCCTTTCAAACAAGACATTAAAGAGATCTTCAATGAAATCAACCAAAGTCTACACATCATGAACACATGGGCAGATGCATTTCGCTTGAAACTAAATGCAGAAAAAAATCAATGCCTGATACTCACTTCCCAGTACAACACGAATGAATTCACCGCTATAAACACACCTAAACTAAACCTTCCAATCTCAGAAACGTTAAAAATCCTTGGATTCATTATCGACCGCCACCTAACACTCGAAACTCATGCAAACAACACAACCAAAAAGATGTTCTACAGCATGTGGAAACTGAAAAGAATAAGACCATTCTTCCCAAGATCCGTCTTCCGCAGCCTAGTGCAATCCCTCGTACTCAGCCATCTGGACTACTGCAACTCACTATACGCAGGTTGCAAAGAGCAAATACTGAGGAAACTGCAAACAGCCCAGAATACAGCAGCCAGACTCATCTTCGGAAAACCAAAATATGAAAGTGCAAAACCCTTACGAGAGAAGCTACACTGGCTCCCACTCAAGGAACGCATCACTTTTAAAGTATGCACATTAGTCCACAAAATCATTCACGGTGAAGCCCCAGCCTACATGTCTGATTTAATAGACTTACCACCCAGAAACGCTAAAAGATCATCCCGAACTTTCCTCAACCTCCACTTCCCTAATTGCAAGGGCTTGAAATACAAGGCGCTGCACGCGTCAACCTTTTCTTACATGAGCACGCAGTTCTGGAACACATTACCACGCAACCTGAAAATGATCTACGAACAAACCACCTTCCGCAAACTATTGAAGACCCATCTTTTTGAGAAAATTTACGGAAAGAACCAAAACACATAAAGCCCACATTCACTGTTCAGTTATGCATCAATACACTCTCATCCCCCGGAATCTCACCACACTCATACCTTTACTCACAGAAAATGTATACCAAGTGTTTTCCTGTTATTATATATTGCCCCTTATTGTCTCCCTTGTTTCCTTCCAATGTTTCAGTGCTTTTTCCATGATTATAATCCTTAACGATACTTTAACTTTGACTCAAATAACTCATCACAATGTAATCCATAACCAAGTTGTAACAAATTGTATTTCCATGATTCATAATGTATTGTAAGCCACACTGAGCCCACAAAAAGGTGGGAAAATGTGGGATACAAATGCAATAAATAAATAAATAAAAATACACCAAGAATGGGTGTCCGTGCCAGAGATCATCCAACTGCAGCGGGTACAGTGCTTAAAGCCACTGGGAGCTCTAGATGACATGAACAGAAAAATTTCCGATGCAAATCAAAAGACGCGATAGTGCCTGGAAAAAAAAAAGGGAGCAAGGCACCAGGAAAAAAAAAAAAATTTTTTTAAGTGAAAGACCTGACCAGAGGCCAGGCCTAAACGTGGCCTAGAGGATGGAAAATAAAGGAAACTTAAAAACTGGACAAATTAAACTGAAAATATATGGGATGAAGAGGGAAAACAAATGCATGAAAAGGCATGGCGTAAAAACCGCTGAAAACATGCCAAAAGGCACCAAAAAGAAACAAAACTCCTCAGACTGGGTGTGAAGTCACAAACACAGTCTTCTCCTCACCACAGTAAAAAAAAAAAAAAAAAAAGAACTGCGGTAACTGCACCCAAGCGACAGGCGGGAAGGCACCCACACATGCATGGTGGCGTAAGTCTTGCACTCCCACAAAAGCTCTTTTGGCTTGTCACAAAGCCCGGACTGGGCAACACAGCACCATGCTACCCATGTGCGAGAATTGATGCCCTGCTTGTACTTGGAGAATTATTTGTTCAAAATAATTCCAGTACAAGTCAAACTACCATAATATCATATAGCTTTCTCCTTGACCCGTGTTCATGAGGAAGAAGATGGCGTCGTCTTCACTGACATATATATCACCACCCCTTCAAATGATGTAATGATGTCATCACCCAAAGTCCGAAGGCAGGGACAACAAATTGTCAAAAAAGCTGGACTAACATTGCGGCAAAGATGCCTATTCAAGTTCCTCATTAAGACCCGTTGGGAAAACAGAATCTAAATCAAAAACCCAGCACTGCTCCTTGACATTTAGCTGCTGTTCAAGATTCCCACCCCTCTTCAACAGCATCTATAACTAAGGTCCGAAATGGAATTTAGTAGAGTGCAGTCCATTTAAGTGCACGTCGGATAAGCACATGCTCTGTTTAACTGCATGCCGTACATCGGTCCCATTTTTGGCACCATCAATTTCTATGGGGACAAACTTCGGTTTAGCGCACCACTGATAAGTGCAAGATTCACTTATATGCATGGTTTAAGACTGCTCCTCTGCAGGAAAGACTCCACATAAGTGCGCGCACAGAATATGGAAGCCGATTGGTGCATGATTCCTGATGGAACACTTGCATTCAAACATGCCGAAACTACTGGAGGTAAAACGTTGAAGGACCGACTGACGATCCTCCTTTGCTGCAATATGGATGGCAGTGAGAAGTTGGAACCCCTCGTCATTGGAAAGAGCAAACAGCCCCGTTGCTTCAAGAAAGTTAAGCGACTTCCTGTGTCATACGAGGCTAACACAAATTCATGGACGACTGGAGAAATTTGGAAGCAGTGGCTAAAGAAGTTTCAGGATATCATGTCCCCTCAGTAACTATCCTTTTCTTGCCTTTTTGTTCCATCTTTCTCCCCTACCCCCACTTTCATCCATCTTTTTTCCCCTTGCAGCCTCTTCCTCCTCCATCTACAAATTCAATTCGCACCCAACCCGAGGGCAGCCTGACACACCCTCTCCACATCTTTAAGTTTATGATGCTCATTAACCCTTGTTACGTCTGGGAAAGTGAGCCCTTGTGCCCCGGCTGAGCATGGCCAAGATGGAGCAGCACCACGCTCAGTCAGGCAGCCAGACAACCCCTAGCTTCACCTGGGAAGCGACCGCCGTTCCCCAGAGTTGAGCCCCCAGGTGCAGGCGGCCACCAGGACTTTCGGAACCAGCGGGGTGAACGGCCACCAACCAGACAGGCGGGAAAGCTAACACAGTACAGGAACCAGGGAGGCAGCAACACAGCAGAGTAGTCAGGAGTCAGTCCAAAGTCTGGGCAGGCAGCAATACAGCAGAGTAGTCAGAAAACAATCCAAGGGTCAAAACACAGGAACACAGGATCATAAGCTAACCAGCAGTAGAACACAGACGAGGACCGTGACCTCTACAGCAACAGAAGCCAAAGTATGGAAGGACTGGTGGCAGGGCTTTAAATAGTGCAGGAATTAGGCTCAAACATGTGCAGCTGTTCCAAGATGGCTGCCTCCATCAGAGTAGATGTCTTACGCCCAAATATGGGCTTCCTTCCTGAAGCCGCCCAACTCCAAGATGGCTGCCACAACCTAAGACACCCATCTCCAAGATGGCTGCCCTCTCCTGGAGATGCCCAAATCCAAGATGGCCGCCACATCCTCGAATGCCCATGCCCTGTGCAAGCAGGGTGTACACCTGGAGGAGTGTAACAGAAATATACTTCAAATAGCTACCTACACCATAGCAAATAAATCATTGGAAATGTAAGATGCTTAAAACCTGAATTGGATCTCCACACACTGGATTTAATTTTCTCTTCAGTTTCTGTTGTGTAATAGTGCTGTATGTTAAGTAAATTTAGTTTAGTGTAGGATACATTGGCTACCAAAAAAAGTTGACATGGTAGCCTACGCTAATATTTAGTCTTAAATGATACTACAAACCACTGAAGACTTGATTTCTCTAACTTTATGGAGTACAGTGCAGTTTTTTGAGAACTCAGATACATTTTTTGGGGAGGGCAGGAGGAGAGCTCAGATAGAAAGCTACAAGGAAGTTGAGAAAATGTGAGAGGGCTAATACAGAATTTTCCTTTCCTACTATATTTTTAAATTTAAATTAGGTATTCAAAATATAATTTTAAGGAAAAGAAAAACATTTGGTTTATTGGCACTAATTTTTACTAGAAATGTTTGTATGACAAGGTGGTTTATTTTCCTTGGCAATACAGAAAAAAACATTGATAGCTAATGCATATACACTTTATGTGGAGAACTTGTAAAGACAAGAGATGCAGGGAGAGGCCTTAACCATTAAGATAAAATAAGAATCATTTGTGGGTGGATATCCAACAGCTTAATAAGGGACAGGGAGAATCTTTCAGAAAGCACAGTTTAAATCTTACTTTAGAAAAAAAGCTGAACAAACTTATCACATTGTATCTTTTTTGCATCATTTCTAATCCATGGGTTTGTATTTATATTTAGAACTAAAATTTCTCTAATATGTGTAACTGTTGGGTTCTAGCCAAGAGTGAATATTTTTTGTAGTGGGATCTTTCCCTCTTTGTCCCCATCCCCCTCAAACAAAAAGTTAGAGCATGAAAAGAGGAAGTTAACATCATCAGCGGATATGATGGGGCCAGGGAAAGAAGCATGAAATAGCTATTATAAGAAATTGATAAGTGCATTTGTGAGTCCAATGGAGACCCCATGAGCACCCCAAGCAGTTAAGAGAAATTCAAATACAATGAAACAGGAGGTACAAAAGCAGCCACAGATGCACCTCATGAGAGCAGAGAAGCCCTGACATGGGGCCTGGGATTGCACACAAGAGGAGTGTTTACAAAACTGGATATGCAGCATTAGATATCTGAACTCAAGAATGAGATGAGAGCTATCCAAGATGAAATCACAGTGACCTCAGAGATTTAGGGCACAGGATGGAAAAAGTAGAGAAAACAGTTGAAAGGTATGGAGTGGAGCTCGATACCCCAACTAAAAAGACAGAGCTATTAAAAACTGAACACAGGCTTCTTGATGACAGAATAGAGGATCCTGAGAATAGGTCTTGACCAGTTAATTTAAGGTTCTGGGGCACACCAGGGGAGTACTTTAAAATTTGCATGGGAGTGCTGAAGAGGGATCAAAAACCTGTGGCTCCCAAACTGCAGAGGAGTGGGGTCCTCCTCCCCAAATTAAAGTAGAGAGATTTCACTGAAGTCTGGGACTAAAGAAAAATCAAAGCCTCGGGGATATAACAGCTTGTTTTCATAGCTTTGTGCAGAAAGAGGAAGTGCTCCACAGAATGAGACAACACCAGGAGATACAGTGGCAGGGACACAGAATAAAAATATTCCAAGACTTGGCCGGAACTATGATACAAAAAAAAAAAAAAAAAAGAAGAGACATGAAAGCCTAATTATTTGAAACAAATTTGCAATACAGATGGCTATTCCTCTTCACATTGCTAATTACAGTAAAGGGAACTCCTAAGAGCGAGAGATAGATCACATCCTCTAGATCCCCTGTGGCCTGGCACCACTGGAAAGCTAGGGTCAATTGAGCTGATCTCATATGTAGGCATGCCATGGGAGTCGCATGAACTGAGGAAGCCATGTGCCCTATAAGTCTCAACATCTACTGAGCTGTGATCTGTTCAGACGCTCGAGCCAAGGACACTAGGGCCAGGAGATTGTCAGCCCTTGCCTGAGGGAGATAAGCTCGAGACGTCCGTGTGTCCAACAGAGCTCCAATGAACTCCAATTTCTGAACCGGGACAAGGTGGGACTTGGAATAATTGATTACAAACCCCAGTAGCTCTAGCAGTCACATAATCATCCGCATGGACTGTAGAGCGCCTGCCTCCGAGGTGCTCTTCACCAGCCAATCGTCGAGATAAGGGAAGACATGCACTCCCAGTCTGCGTAGCGATGCTGCGACAACTGCCAGGCACTTTGTGAAGACCCTGGGCGCAGACGGGAGGCCAAAGGGCAGTACACAGTACTGAAAGTGCCGAGTTCCCTACCGAAATCGAAGATACTTCCTGTGAGCATCGAGATGTGAGTATCGGCATCCTTTAAGTCCAGAGAGCATAGCCAATCGTTTTCCTGAATCATGGGAAGAAGGGTGCCCAGGGAAACCATCCTGAACGTTTCTCGGAGAAAGAATTTGTTCAGGGCCCATAGGTCTAGGATGGGACGCATCCCCCCTGTTTTCTTTTGCACAAGGAAGTACCTGGAATAGAATTGTACGAATAGGGAGCACTCCTCTTCCCTCCAAAAAACCTCCTAGATGAGGAGGCAGTAGCAGAAGACGCCCGGTGGGAGACAGAATCCATAGCATCATGGTGCTTCTGATCTGATCGACCATGTCCTCTACTTTTTCTCCAAAAAGATTATTCCCCTGGTAAGGAACATCCGCCATTCACTGCTGGGTCTTATGATCCAGGTCAGAGACACGCAGCCATGACAGTCTGCGCATCACTATACCTTGAGCAGCTACTCGGGATGCCACATCAAAAGTGTCATAAGTACCCCTGGCCAGGAATTTGTGACACGCCTTCTGCTGCCTGGCCACCTGGTGAAAAGGTTTGGCGAGCTCCGGAGGAAGTGCTTCAACCAAACTGGACAGTTGCCTCACCGAGTTCCGCAAGTGGATGCTCGTGTACAGCTCATAAGTTTGGGTCTTGGCGGCGAGCAAAGCAGCCTGATACGTTTTCTTCCCAAAAGAATCCAAGGTCCTAGACTCTCTGCCTGGGGGTGCTGAGGCATAGTCTCTAGTACACTTGGCTCTTCTGAGAGCAAAGTCCACCATCATGGAATCATGAGGCAGTTGAGCCTTCACCATTACTGGTTCTCCATGGACTCGGTACTGGGACTCAGCTTTTTTGGGGACCACTGGATTAGATAGAGGGAACGACCAGTTTCGCATAAGAACTTCCCTGAGTGTGTGTGTTATGCAAGAGGCCGTTACAACCTCTGTGGGCGGAGAAGGATAGTCCAAGAACTCTAGTATCTCGGCTCTGGGCTCATCCACAACCTCCATAGGGAAAGGAATGTCCTTAGACATTTCCCGAACAAAGGAGGAAACAGAAAGACTCTCAGGGGGAGACATCCTTCTTTCAATAGGCAGAGTAGGATCAGAGGGGGCCCCATATGAGTTTTCCTCCGAAAAGTATCTGGGATCTTCCTCTTCCTCCCATGGGCGCTCATCATGGGTGTTGGACAGATACTCTCTAAGAGCAGCCCGAACCCGAGCCTGTCTCGACATCGAGGAACGACAGCATCGAGGGGCATGTCGAGAAGTCGACCCCTGCCTGGACTGCGGCGAAGCTTCCTCCGCCGACGTCGAGGGAGAATCGACCCGGGTGGCGGCTGACGCCGATGCTGCAAGCAGCACCGAGGATGGGGACCTCACCACAGGCGGCCCAGATCCCACTTCCACAGTCGATGCAGAAGGCACAAGCACCCCTGGCACCGAAGCAGACTGGTGCAGCAATCCTTCCAGAAGCTCTGGAAGAAGGCCCCTTATGTGCTCGTCGACAGCCTCCATCGGAAAAAGCTGTGGGGCCGTTATAGGAGCCGGTGGCAGAATCTGAGGGGGCTCGAGAGCTGGTACCAAGCTGCCAGAAGACCAATGCATCGGCACCTCCTGTATAGAGGGGTGAGTGGTCCTCTCGGTGCCGACGCTTCTCGGGTGCCGAATCCCTCGGCTCCCCGGAGCTCTCGGTACCGTGTCTGGAAGGAGAACGATGACAGTGCTTCTTAGCCTTCGCTCGACGCCCGTCATCGAGACTCCTCGGTACCGAAGAGGACGACGTGGAATCTTCACGCCTCCTCGGGGCCGGGGCCGACGAAGGTGGTTCCCAGGGAGCCTGCATAGCAGTAGGCCTTGAGACAGGTGGAGACCCACTCGATGCTTCGCTGCTCCCAGCACGATGTGGTCGTTCGGCAGCCATTACCTGCGCTCTCGAAGTCGATGCCAACGTCGAAGGACACCAAAAATTATATATTTATTCACATGAAAAATAAAAAATTAAAAAATTAAAAACATAATGTGCATAAAAATGACCCGACACGGCCTATTTCACAATTGCAGACATCTCTTCGGAGAGGAGTATTACAAGTTCGTTTTGCTTTTTAATATATATTTCATATATATCTTTTTGAAGAGAGGAGACCTAAGAGGATTGTGTCTCGTTATTTCCCTTGGAGTACACATTCCGAGTTACATCTTCTGAGGTTACAAAGACCCCTGAGGCAGGCCATTGGGCCGAAACACGGCCGTGTCGGGTCATTTTTACGCACATTATGTTTTTAATTTTTTATTTTTCATGTGAATAAATATATAATTTTTGGTATCCTCATCTACTCTCCTCACTTTTTGTTTCATATCCCACGGTTTCGTGAGGGTTTTTACCTCCTTTTTTGTTTTTGCCTGTTGCAGTGAGTACAACGCTTGAAGCCGCTGGGAGTCCTCAATGACATGGACAGAAAAACAGCAGCTGCGAAATTAAAGGACTCGATCGTGCCAAATAAAAAGGCACAAAAAGGGAAAAAAAAGACCCGACCAAGCAGCCTAAAAGGCAGCCGCGACGAAAAAGAAAGGAAACTTAAACAAGTGAAGAAAACTAACAAAATAAGGGAAAACTCCTTTTTTTTTTTTTTTGATAACAGCTACGCACAAGTAAGGTAAAAGAAAAAAGGGGGGAGAGGAGAATCGTGAAAATTAGTCTGAGCCGAAAACTGAGTGCCATTGAGAAATAACGCGTCACTGAAGACGCGGTCAAAAAGAAACTGGGGGACTCACGCTCGTGTAGCGGGTGGGAAGCCGTTCATGCATGCGCGGTGCGCTCTCCTGCGCAATGGAGCGTTCGGGAGACTGCTTGTTTTTTTAGTTTTTGCCGGTCTCCTGGGCCGTCGTGGACGACGACCCAATTGTGAGAACAGTCAGCCTGCTTGTCCTCGGATAAATAAACAGTAACAGTTGAGTCCTGGAACATAAACAGGTTGAACAATACAAGGAAGAGGAGTCATCTGTATAATGAATTACAAAAGAAAAATTGGAAGGTAGCAATGCTTCAGAAGATGCACTTGCGGAAAAGAAATGCACATTTCTTGAAGTATAGCAATCACAGCCAAATATTCTGCAGTTCTAAGGGGGTTGAGCAATAGGTTGCTGGAGTAGCAATCATACTGCATAAAGGCTTTGCTTTCACAGTGCAAGGGGAATACATGGATGGGAATAGGAGATATGCGGCAATTAAAGGGAAATATCAAGATCAGATGTTAATGCTGATAAATATATATATGCCCCTAATCAGAATCTGGCTGAATTCTATGAAAAGATTGGGAGGACCACAACAGATTTTGCAGCAGGGGCAATAATATTGAGGGATGATTTTAAAATGGTGGTTGACACACATGTATCACGCTGGGCTAGCGGAGGAGCAGAATCAAAAACAGAGCCCAATTAAGACACCTTACGGAAAAAAAAATTGACTGTGGACAATTGGAGGTGGCACCAAAAGAATTAGATTATTGCACTGTAGTCTACTTGGGCGTATCAAAAACATTTACAAAATAGATTTCAGGCAATTCAAAACATGACTGTTCGTTTAATTTTTGCATTAAAAAAATTTCCATATTATCCTCTTCTGTGTATCTTTACATTGGCTCTCGATGAAGGCTTGAATTATGTTTAAACTTGGCTGCTTGATATTTAAGATCTTACATGGTCTGATTCCATCATACATATTATCCATTCCCCAGCTACATGAATCAATCTCTTTTAATCCAACTTGAAGAGGAAAAACCATTCTGGCTGCTCATGGTATACCGAGCATCTTGTAACAACACATTATCTGTGCAAAAATCCTAGACCTGATTACTCAAGTACCCCTGAATCATCCTAGGCTGGTGATCATGGGATATTTCAATCTACACATCGAAACCCCAGATACCACTCAGCAGCCTTTCTGGACACAATGACAGCACTAGGATTTACAAAGGTGATCAATTCTCCAACCCATGAAAAGGGTCACATACTAAGTAAGGGGTGGATATTCCAGAATTTTGGGATAACAGTATTGAAATAACACCCAATCATGGTCAGATCATTTTCTAATTAAATGTTCCCTGACAACCTGAAACAAATGGCACCTCCCAGAGTTTGGAAGGAGATCAGAAACAAAAAAAAAAGCTGACCACAGAGAATTTCCTAGAGGCCTTGGACTATCCACATGTGAAAAGACAACTACAGTGTCAGAACAGGTTGACATCTGGAATACACACTTAGCTGAGACCTTACAGAAAATGGCACCACTACAAAAGGTCTTATGCCCACTCACAAACGCTCACCTTGGTTTTCTCCAGAACTTCGGATCCTTAAATGCGAAGGATGGAAACTGGAAAGGAGATGGCATAAATCTTGCCTGGATGAAAACAGACTAAACTGTAGGAAGCACATGACAAAGTACCGCCAAGCCTTAACAACAACCAAAAAACAGTATTTCTCTCAATGCATTGCACAGGCTGCCAATTCAACCAAGCAGTTGTTCACTATAGTAAACAGCCTACTACAACCCCAACAGAACCAGCCTGACCAATCTAAACTGAACTGCAATGATTTTGTTGCATACTTTGCCAACAAAATTAAGTCTCCATCAGGATTTACAGATATTCTCACCCAGTCCCCAATCTTGCACAAACTTGCCCCCTACTGACAGAGACAGATGGGACACTTTTAACCCAATGACAGAGGACAGCCTTGACAAAATCATAAGAGACCTTCGACTCCTACCTATAAAAGAGACTGCAGAAAATGACAGTTCAAAAGTTGCAAGATTACGCCACAAAACATGGCCTGTAAGGAGGATGGCAAGAAGGAAGCCACTACTAAAGAAAAGTCAATGGTGTGCAACACAGTTTTTGCAAAGAAACATGTACACTGCACACATGTGGGAGGTGGTTTAATGGTCATCAATGTGGATCACACTGATGTCAGTGCTAAGTGATATATATGGCATGTAACACGCACAGTACTGTATATCATCCTGCTAACACCATCCCCACAGTAAAGCATGGTGGGGGTAGCATGATGTTCTAGGGATGTTTTGCATCAATAGGGACAAGGAGTCTTATGAAGGTCAAAGGAAAAATGAATGGTGCCAAATACAAGCATATCCTGAAAGAAACCTGTTCCAATCTCTTTCAGCAGGACAATGATCCTATACACAAAGCCACAATGGAGCAGCTCAGCAAGAAGCAAGCAAATATCTAAGTGTCTCAGTCAAAGCCCAGACCTGCTTCCAAGAAAAATCTGTGGCAAGATCTGAAGATTTAAGTCCACAGATAAGCCTTAGCCAATCTGAAAGAGCTTGAATTATTCTGCCATTAAGAACAGTCTAAAATGTGCCACCTTGCGTGGCAAAGCTGGTAGACACTTAACCTAAATGATTCATGTCTGTTATTGCTGTAAAGGGGCTTTTACCAAGAACTGAGTCGAGAGATGTGAAGACTTATGCCATGAAGACTTAGTTTCTTTTTCTTTTGTTTCCACCCCACCCTACATCGGTGTGGTGTGGGGTCTTTGAGCATCCATACACACAAGGCTTGCTGCATCATGCCTTGTCCAACACAAAGATCCAATCATATGGACTCTTCTTTACTGGTTCAACTGCACTAACTCCTAGTGGAGGCCCATATTCAGCTACCATACTTAATATTAATTATGAAATTGTTCTCTTATATATGAAAAAAACTGTTCTACAAAATAAGTAACTGGGAAGGGAACCATGATATGTCTAAACACAACAAAATAGCTATATATGGGGGAGGAAAAAGCTTCAAGAAGCTCCCAGCTAACAGCTTGCAGAGCAGGACTTCATCATCAGCAGAAAAAAAATTCCCACACAATGAAGACTAATGTTATATAGAATTTTTAAAGTGTAGTTAGCTGCATTGTCTTTCTCCCAGCCAAGCAAAAACCAAGACCGAGTCCGACAATGACCAGCGTTTCGAATAGTAGCGTCAGGGTCAACCAGTCAGAAATATCAAGATTACTCCACTGAATCTGGGAGGCAGACACTTAACTGTTCGACACTCCCTAGGGACAAAAATACTTTGTGAATCTTCCTTATTATAGTTTCCAAATCCTATGGGAATTCATTTGATCAAATATTTCTCTACTGGTTTTGTCTATGTAGCTGCCAAAACGTGGAATACTTTGCCATCTCAGATTAGGCAACTAACCAAATATGAATTGTTTCGGAAAGCTCTGAAAACATATTTGTTTGAAAAGACCCCAGACACACATGGCCAGGCAATAAGAGAACTCTTCCCACATGGCCATGCGGTAGGGAACCCTTACCTCCACCCACTGAGGTGGCGAAAAGGGCTAACGCACTAACCCTGCAGTAACCGGGCAGCACATGGCGATTGCTGATTACTGCTGGGTTACTGTCGCGCAAGCCATTTCCGGGGGTTTTCTTCCCCCCCCCCCCCCAAAAAAAAAAAAAAAAAATATCATGTGCTCGGGGTGGTAGTCCCGGAATAACAAGCGGTAAGCCCATGTTGGGCTTACCGCCGCTCATTAAAAGGGACCCCTAGTCTCTTGATCACTGTAATCTGCATCAAACTTAATAGATATTGTGGAATACAAGAATTAAATAGATAGATAAGGGGTGAGACTTGGCAGAGTTTGAGCAAGCACATACAAATGTTCAAGGGCCTGTCCCCACAATGACAGCAGCTTTCAAGTGCTGCTCTGCCACTGTTTCATCCCCTCCCCCCTCAATTTCTGCTACCCTAGGCTGAAGCCTAGGCCAGCCAGAACTGAAAAACTTGTCACCAGTGAAGATACATCAGCTAGTAGTGGGTCACTCAGTATACCTACTGGAGTTGAAAGATTCAGCATTTGAACCTCGGCACTAACAGTGCATTATGAATATATTTGTGAAATTCTCCTACTCTACTCTGCCTTGGAAAGTGCAAACAGAAACAATGGCGTAGGACACACTGACACCTGCATATCCTTACTGTCCTATTGCAAGACAATTTAAAGGCATCAGGATGACCCCAGGGAGGTTGTCAGGGAGCAGCCACATACATATATACACACACAGACATACATATATACTACTACTACTTATTTCTATAGCGCTACAAGGCATATGCAGCGCTGTACATCATACACAAACAGAAGACTGAAGAAAATGTTATTTCCAATTCCCTTGCCAACCTCCTTTGCAGCAAGGTGGCCATTAACAATACCGAGTTAAAGAGTAAATACAGGTGTGTCAAACTGCAATCCTGGAGGGCAGCAAACCAGGTTTTCAGGATATCCTTAAATCCAGGGGTGCTCAATCCAGCCCTTGGGATACACCAAGCCAGTCTGGTTTTCAAGATATCCACAATGACTATGCATGAGATAAATCTGTATAGCAAATTTATGTCACGCATATTTCATTGTGGATAACTTGAAAACCAGACTGGCTTGGTGTATCCCAAGCACCAGGTTGAGAACCACTGCCCCAGTGGCGTAGCCAGACACCCAATTCTGGGTGGGCCTGGGCCCAAGATGGGTGGGCAGAAGAACCCCACCCCATCCCATAGATGATTTGGTCTCACCTCTCGCCTGCATGCCATATGGTCTCTCAAATATCCCTCCTCTCCTGCACACCTTTTAAATTTCAGATTTTCAGTGAGGATCAACTAATACACACTACTCATGTAGGCCCCACATCCTTCCCACTGATGTAGCTTCCTGTTTCCGCATAGGCAGGAATACATCAGAGGGAAGGCTGTGGGGCCGGTGTAAACAGTATGTATCAGTCACTGCTTCCTGCAGGCGAAGATCTGCTATTTATAAGGTACGCAGGAGGGACGGCTGTTGGGAGTTTTCAGCTTGGGAATCTCTGCCGGCCACATCATAGGTGTGCTGCTATTGGTGGGCCTGAGCTCAAAGTGGGTGGGCCTGGGCCCACCCAAGCCCACCCTTGGCTACGCCACTGCACTGCCCTAATCAATATGCATAACAAACATTTGCACACACTGCCTGCATTGTATGCAAATCTCTCTCATGCATATTTCTTACAAATACCTCTACTGAGTATCTCAATTTCAATCTAGTCACATAAACTTTCTCCAAATGACTGCTCCAATGTTAACAAGATGCTTTATTAAACATTTATTTTTAAAAATAATTCTCATCGTTGATTCTCTACTTCACATTCACATCATTCACAATACAATCTCCTTGCTGTAACGTATTTCCTGCAACACTAGTGTTCTATATCTCTCTGATAACCTCTATAGTTTTCCATATATGCTCTTCATATTTTCTTTTAAATCCAATCACATGCTATATCTATGTATTATGAGCAGTAGAGATATAGAATGTGATTGGATTTAAAAGAAAATATTAAGAGCATATATGGAAAACTATAGAGGTTATCAGAGAGATATAGAACACTAGTGTTTGCAGGAAATAAGTTACAGCAAGGAGATTGTATTGTGAATGATGTGAATGTGAAATGTGCATGGTTAACATTATGAAAAAAGAATCAAAGATGAGGTAATTGTTTTTAAAACTAAATGTTTAATAAAGGATTTTGTTATTAAAATTAGAGCAGTCATTTGGTAAAAATGCATATTCATTAGAGATATCCCGAAAACAAGACTGGTCTGTGGTCCTCCGGGACTGTAGTTTGACACTCCTGTGCTAAAGTATGGTCTAGTAATTACATTTTTGCTATAACAAACCCACTTATCTCATTTTCATAAAAATCAATAATTACAAACACCTTACAGATTATGTCCACTGTACTACTACTACTTGACATTTCTAAAGCGCTACTAGGGTTACACAGCGCTGTACAATTTAACATAGAAGGACAGTCCCTGCTCAAAGGAGCTTACAATCTAAAGGACAAATGTACAGTCAGTCAATTAGGGGCAGTCTAGATTTCCTGAAAGGTATAAAGGTTAGGTGCCGAAAGCAACATTGAAGAGGTGGGCTTTGAGCAAGGATTTGAAGGGAGGGGGCTTGGCGTAAGGGCTCAGGAAGTTTATTCCAAGCATAGGGTGAGGCGAGGCAGAATGACCGGAGCCTGGAGTTGGCGGTGGTGGAGAAGGGTACTGAAAGGAGGGATTTGTCCTGTGAGCGGAGGTTTCGGGCGGGAATGTCAGGGGAGATGAGGGTAGAGAGGTAATGAGGGGCTGCAGACTGAGTGCATTTGTAGGTAAGAAGGAGAAGCTTGAACTGTATGCGGTATCTGATTGGAAGCCAGTGAAGTGACCTGAGAAGAGGGGTGATATGAGTATATCGGTTCAGGCGGAATATGAGACGTGCAGCAGAGTTCTGAACAGATTGAAGTGGGAGGCCAGTAAGGAGTAGGTTGCAGTAGTCAAGGCGAGAGGTAATGAGAGCGTGGACGAGAGTACGGGTGGTGTTCTCAGAGAGGAAAGGGCGAATTTTGCTGGTGTTAAAGAGAAAGAAGCGACAGGTCTTGGCTATCTGCTGGATATGCGCAGAGAAGGAGAGGGAGGAGTCGAAGATGACTCCGAGGTTGCGGGCAGATGAAACGGGGAGGATGAGGGTGCCATCAACTGAGATAGAGAGTGGAGGAAGAGGAGAAGTAAAAAAAGAATGAAGTAAAAAAAGAAAAATCTATTTAAAACACAATTTTTTTTTCATTAAGGAGACTGCATACAAATAGAACTCCCATACATTACGATGGTAGCCTCTCCTTACACATCTGCTTATGCCCCCAGTGGTTTAACTGACAGGAAGCAGAAAACGTGCAGTGTTAAGTGGTAAGTTTTTCTGGGCTTGAAATCTGCCTCTTAGTTTTTATGTGCCATAAATAATACATTGTGCCGGAACCTTTTCTCCTACTTCTCTCATGATCTGCTCTCACAACTTTCCTTTACCCTTAGCCTCCCTATCAGTCAGTCTCTTTGTCCTAGGATGTAGGACAGCATTAAAATTATTACACCAAGCCCTAAAGCACCAATATTATTGAGAAACTTATAGAGATCCATACTCAGGAACTACGTGCTACCAGAATCTTTCACCTCAGTCACACATGCAGAATACTGACACTCATCTAATAATATATTAGGCTTGCTTTTCTGAAATAGGTTATGAACACTTAAGCCTGTTTATAGCTAATTTTACATGCTGTTTTAGATTCATTTGTAATGTCCAATTTGTATTTTATATTTCTTGTCTTTTCATGATATTTTATTCTTTAATTTTTTTTAGGGCTGAGCTTTGATTCAAACTTGTAATCGCGATGACTCGCACAATTAAAGGTACAGTGGTGGAAATAAGTATTTGATCCCTTGCTGATTTTGTAAGTTTGCCCACTGACAAAGACATGAGCAGCCCATAATTGAAGGGTAGGTTATTGGTAACAGTGAGAGATAGCACATCACAAATTAAATCCGGAAAATCACATTGTGGAAAGTATATGAATTTATTTGCATTCTGCAGAGGGAAATAAGTATTTAATCCCTCTGGCAAACAAGACCTAATACTTGGTGGCAAAACCCTTGTTGGCAAGCACAGCGGTCAGACGTCTTCTGTAGTTGATGATGAGGTTTGCACACATGTCAGGAGGAATTTTGGTCCACTCCTCTTTGCAGATCATCTCTAAATCATTAAGAGTTCTGGGCTGTCGCTTGGCAACTCGCAGCTTCAGCTCCCTCCATAAGTTTTCAATGGGATTAAGGTCTGGTGACTGGCTAGGCCACTCCATGACCCTAATGTGCTTCTTCCTGAGCCACTCCTTTGTTGCCTTGGCTGTATGTTTTGGGTCATTGTCGTGCTGGAAGACCCAGCCACGACCCATTTTTAAGGCCCTGGCGGAAGGAAGGAGGTTGTCACTCAGAATTGTACGGTACATGGCCCCATCCATTCTCCCATTGATGCGGTGAAGTAGTCCTGTGCCCTTAGCAGAGAAACACCCCCAAAACATAACATTTCCACCTCCATGCTTGACAGTGGGGACGGTGTTCTTTGGGTCATAGGCAGCATTTCTCTTCCTCCAAACACGGCGAGTTGAGTTCATGCCAAAGAGCTCAATTTTTGTCTCATCTGACCACAGCACCTTCTCCCAATCACTCTCGGCATCATCCAGGTGTTCACTGGCAAACTTCAGACGGGCCGTCACATGTGCCTTCCGGAGCAGGGGGACCTTGCGGGCACTGCAGGATTGCAATCCGTTATGTCGTAATGTGTTACCAATGGTTTTCGTGGTGACAGTGGTCCCAGCTGCCTTGAGATCATTGACAAGTTCCCCCCTTGTAGTTGTAGGCTGATTTCTAACCTTCCTCATGATCAAGGATACCCCACGAGGTGAGATTTTGCGTGGAGCCCCAGATCTTTGTCGATTGACAGTCATTTTGTACTTCTTCCATTTTCTTACTATGGCACCAACAGTTGTCTCCTTCTCGCCCATCGTCTTACTGATGGTTTTGTAGCCCATTCCAGCCTTGTGCAGGTGTATGATCTTGTCCCTGACATCCTTAGACAGCTCCTTGCTCTTGGCCATTTTGTAGAGGTTAGAGTCTGACTGATTCACTGAGTCTGTGGACAGGTGTCTTTCATACAGGTGACCATTGCCGACAGCTGTCTGTCATGCAGGTAACGAGTTGTTTTGGAGCATCTACCTGGTCTGTAGGGGCCAGATCTCTTACTGGTTGGTGGGGGATCAAATACTTATTTCCCTCTGCAGAATGCAAATAAATTCATATACTTTCCACAATGTGATTTTCCGGATTTAATTTGTGATGTGCTATCTCTCACTGTTACCAATAACCTACCCTTCAATTATGGGCTGCTCATGTCTTTGTCAGTGGGCAAACTTACAAAATCAGCAAGGGATCAAATACTTATTTCCACCACTGTATGTTATTTCATTTTTTCCCTACTGCAGCTCCTTGTGACCCTGGGTAATGGGGGGTTGGGGGCCTATTTTACTAAACCATGCTAGCGATTCCCGCATAGCAAATGCAACACAGCCCATTCAAACTGAATGGGCTGCGGCATATTTGCCACGCCGGGAATTGCTAGCACGGTTTAGTAAAGAGGCCCTAAGTGACTTGCCCAGAATCACAAGGACCTGCAATGGAGGAAAAAATACTAAACAACATACCTTTTAATCATGATTCAAATTTTAATTGAAATGCAGCCGTAAAAAAAAATATCAGGGCCCACAAATTAGAAATAAACATGCAGACAAAAATTGAAATGGAAACCCCCTAAAAAGGGCAAACTGCTCAAGCAATGCAGTACTAGTAAAAGAGAAACAGAAATGCATTTCCTTCTATATACTACAAAATACAAAAAAAAGATACATTTTTCTAAAGCTGACACTTTCCAGCGCCTACAAAATTTTTAATAATTATTTTTTGTTTTCTACCTTAGTTGTCTTGACATTTTATTTTTCTAACCAGGCTGGTTCCAGTCTCTTTTTCACTTTCCTTGTGCGATTCTTCTCCTAAATGTTTTTTCAGCATTTCCTTTCCATCTTTTCCCTCTTCTCCTGTCTTCTTCCCTTCCTTCTCTTTATCTTGGATAAAGTAGTGTAGTTGCTGTGCTAGTCCACTTTAAAAGGTAATAAAAAGAAACAAAACAAAGAAAATAAGCTAATACCATTTTTATTGGACTTCATGCAGCCAGAATCTTCTTTCTCAAGACAGCAATGAGCAAAAGACGACAACTGTGGTGAGCTGCAGCAGCTTGCTCCCCCATCTCCCTCCATTGGCAGCAGGTGAAGAATTAATGAAAACATCATCTCCTGCTGCCACAGGACCAGTCTGACACTAAAAACTGTGAAGTTTTGTAGCTCTTATTCCAAGACCTATCCAATGGCAGCAGGAGATATCTTATTTATGCTTCACCTGCTGCAGGCTGCTGCACAGCCTCATAATGTGGCACATGAGAGAATATGGCAATAAGCAGGCAATCCCTACTAAACGTCTCATCTTCCTCACCTGGAGTGTAGGAGCCTCCCCCCACTGTCATTAACAAATCGGTTAATGAATTTATCCACTAATTCAAGAGAAATACATTATATAAATATGAGCTGATGACTTGTTCCCATGTTCATCTAGTTGCACCTTTGCTACTGTACCCAAAAGAAAATGAAAGTACAATGATTCAGAGGCATAGCAAAGCTCCTTTTCTCCCCCTCACAGCTACGCAGAAATTTGTTTCAAATTTAGCCTACATTTAAAAGCACTTACAGTGATTGAAATGTCAGATTTCATTATTTTCAAATAGCTCCAGTGTGCAAAAAATGATAGGGAAGTTAAAGAAACAAGTTTGACCAATGCTTAGCACCGTTTACTTCAAAATTAACAAAAAATGCTAGCCAGCACTATGAGGCACATCGGAGCAGTAACCAATAGGGTTTTTCACACCTTACCTTGACCTTGGGGCCCTGTAGCTAGCTGAGTTTTTAAGGTTGTTGACAGTGATTATATAGTACCTAGTAAAATCTCTCACATCATTTTTCACCTTCTGCTATGTAAAAAAAAAAAAAAATTCGAAATGCATTAAAAGGTGAAATTTTATGGTACCTGCTCATTTCCTTTTCATGTGTCCAGACTAGTCCAGAGTGGATTATGCCTCCGACCAGCAGATAGATGTAGAGAAAACCGAGGTTTCAGTGGTATCATAACCTACACAAAGGAGTGGTGCAGCTAAGGAACCAGCCAGTATATCATTGCCAATGCGGGTCTGAAACACTTGAATAAGAGATATTAACTTTGGGGCTCCAAACCATAGGTCAACAGTCCGGTTTGTCTCATGGCAACAAATGAATGGCTTCATCATACTCCAATATCCAGCAGAAACACTATGCATCCAAATACACTAGCCAGCAACAAGCATATTCATCTGGAAGCCACCACATGTCCACCATCAGAGAGCCACATTTTAGCGACCATGTAAGCGTGCCTAACCAACTGTATGCAGTGAACATTATGAAGCGAGAGCAAGCAATCATCTAGACACCATAGAGGAAGTACACTCATTCAAAATCATAGCAGAAATGCAAGCATCCTGCCAGCAATCATTCATGATTTTGGACCCACGGCACAAATTCATCAACACAGCATAGGATAGCAGTACATCATAAACCCAGTATCAAGAGAAAACAGAATATTCATTCATCCGAGCACAACAAACTGGAATAATCCCAAGTACCAGCCTCCTGGGGCATTATCCATGGCATCAGGTATAGATTTAGATGCTGGTCTCAGATTATGGGCCTAAGGAGGATATCAACACAAGTAGCCAGGCAACCAGGTTTCCTTATAAATCAATGGTCTTCCGTGACAGGAAATGCTCCCTTTCAGAGATGTCTCCAGAAGAAGCACATGAGAGTACACAGAGAGAAAATCCCTAGACAGCTTCCTTATCATCCTGCTAGACCTAGATGATTGGGATGTAACAAAGCTTTAAAAGAACCCCAACAGGTGAAGACCAGACCTTGAATCGAGCAAAGCTCAAGAGATTCAGATTTTTAACTGATGTCTCATCTAGAAGCAATGGAACATGGGAGTCTCAACATCTAATCTAATAAAACATATTGCCCAGAGGGCAATTCCCCCAATACCTGAGAGCCTCAAAGAATGAAGCAAGTGAGCCAGGTCAACAGAAGGAGAACCAGCTGCCACCTTTCAAGGGCTGACCTAAGCCAGGAAGGCAACCCAACTGGCAATGTCATGCTGTCCAATCAAAACATCTACAACGGGGAAGGAGGAGCTGGAGAAAAAAATGCTATGACTGAATCCAGTGCTTACAGGACTCATATTATGAACAAGGGCAACCCCCTTCACTCCTCCAAAACAAGACAAGAGGAACTAGGCAATCAAGTCTCTATAAAACAAGGCAAGCCACACCTCACTTTGGCTCGGATGCAAGAGGGCCAGGGAGGATAGATGAAGAGAGAGACAAGAGGACTACCGAAGCTTCCCTACACTTCCATTCCCGCTCCAAGAAGGAGGAACCACACTTGGCATTGAGACTACTATACTAAGAAGGCCAATACCCATAAAGACCAGGGGAAATGCTTCTGAAGTGCATCCATGCTCCTAAAGGAAGACCCTGAGAAGTCTTAAGGGGAGGGAGGGGGTTACTGGGCAAGGGGGTGGGGGGAAAAAAAAAAAAAAAAAAAAAAAAAAAAGATATCAGAAAATGCCAGGAGACAAAAAAAAAAAAAAAAAAAGACCAGTGTGCTCATCTACACTGACAAGGAGGCATATTTTCAAAGAACTTAGCCTTCCAAAGTTCCATAGAAACCTATGGAACTTTGGAAGGCTAAGTGCTTTGAAAATATGCCTCAAAGGCTACACAGAGCCCCTGCTACCTACTGTCTACCCCAGGCCAAAGCCTACCAGGCAAGAGACAGGGCTTCTGGCCAGTCATGCTGGTCACAGCCCCATAGGATCACTGGCAGCCATTGCCTCACCCAGATAACGCCTGTAGGTCAAAGCTGAAGGCACCAGGAGGAAGATTCCTTGCTCAGTCAGGGTAAAGGTCCATAGATCAATCCCCAAGAGCTCCAGAGGCCAAAGGACTCATGTTGATTGCATGAGTCTTCATACTCCTTGAATCAATACTTGATGGACGCTCCTTTTGCAGCAATAATGGCCATGAGTCATTTAGGATAAATGTCTACCCACTTTGATAAGCAGGATGGTGTAGTTTTTGACCATTCTTCTTGGCAAAATATCTCAAGCTCTTTCAAATTGGCTGAGGATCACCTATGGACTGCAGTCTTCAAGTTCTGACACAGATTTAAATATCTACAGAATTCAAGCCTGGGCTTTGACTAGCTAACTCGAGAACATTCATTTTCTTCTTGCCAAGTCACTCAGTTGTTGCTTTTGTATTGTGCTTAAAATCACTGCCCTGCTGAATGGTCAATCTTCCTCCCTAGTGCCAAATCAACAGACTGAACAAGGTTTCCTCCAGGATCTGCCTGTGATTTTCACCAGAAGAGAAACAGGAGAACAAAAACATTACACAGAAAACAGAAACAGCAAAAGTGGAGATGGCCAGTCACACTCTGGTTAATAATTTATTGATGACCCGACACTGCTATGCTTCAGCACATGCCTGTATCAGGGGTCATTGATTTTCAATGTGAATAAATAAACTTAATATATTTTTACAGTCAGATGATTCAACAAAGATTCTGCTACACTTTTCAATATGGTGTTGAAACAAAGATGACACAAGCTTATAAGAAGCTTTCTGTTTCAACACCATTTTGAAAGGTGTAGCAGTAACTTGACAGAATGGTTTGGCAGTACAAGAAACTCTGATGGATCCTAGTTAAAAACTGTAGAAAAGGAAAACAGATTAAAGCTAACAGAAAACGTGGAAAAGATAAGCCCAGGTGGCCTGTAGACTATAAAAGCATGTTTCTGCTTGAGAAATGTTTTTTGATGACGAATTCAGTGAAATGTTTTAGGTTTCACTCTAACCACTAAAAGAAAAACAACACTAGAACTTGCCCGCTGTTTACTTCTCATCTCAGTAACCCTTCAGCTAACTGCCATTGTTCCTAGCTGTGCTGGATAACTCTGCCTGTTTCACACAGCAGCACCCCCAGACTGAAAAGCTGGCATGGACTCAGAGCATCCCATCGGAGGGTATTCACTTACTGGCATGGACACAGAGCATTGTAACGAACAAACATGCCACTGTGTGTAACAGAGGGCGTACTGGATACAGTGGAAGAGGTTTCTTTGTTTGGTGTGTAGCAGCATTATTAATGGGATCTGTTTTAGATGGTATGGGATTTTAGCTGGTATTTGAGGAGTATCTGTAATTGGTTTGAGGTGCAGATGTGCACGTTTATACATGACTACTACTACTACTTAACATTTCTAAAGTGCTACTAGGGTTACGCAGCGCTGTACAATTTGACAAGGAGGGACAGTCCCTGCTCAAGGAGCTTACAATCTAAGAGACAAGTGAACAGTCAGTCAGAAAGGGGCAGTCAAATTGGGGCAGTCTGGATTTACTGAACGGTAAGAGTTAGGTGCCGAACGCAGCATTGAAGAGGTGGGCTTTAAGCAAAGACTTGAAGATGGGTAGGGAGGGGGCTTGGCGTAAGGGCTCAGGAAGGTTGTTCCAAGCATAGGGTGAGGCGAGGCAGAATGAGCGGAACCTGGAGTTGGCGGTGGTGGAGAAGGGTACTGAGGAGGGATTTGTCCTGTGAACGGAGGTTTCAGGTGGGAACGTAAGGGGAGATGAGGGTTGAAAGGTATTGAGGGGCGGCAGACTGAGTGCATTTGTAGGTAAGAAGGAGAAGCTTGAATTGAATGCGGTATCTGATTGGAAGCCACTGAAGTGACCTGAGGAGAGGGGTGATATGAGTATATCGGTTCTGGCGGAATATAAGACGTGCAGCAGAGTTCTGAACAGATTGAAGGGGGGATAGATGGCTAAGTGGGAGGCCAGTGAGAAGTAAGTTGCAGTAGTCAAGGCGAGAGGTAATGAGAGCGTGGACGAGAGTTCGAGTGGTGTGATCAGAGAGGAAAAGGCGAATTTTGCTGATGTTAAAGAGGAAGAAGGACAGGTCTTGGCTATCTGCTGGATATGCGCAGAGAAGGAGAGGGAGGAATCAAAGATGACTCCGAGGTTGCGGGCAGATGAGACGGGGAGGATAAGGGTGTTATCAACTGAGATAGAAAGTGGAGGAAGAGGAGAAGTGGGTTTTGGTGGAAAGACGATGAGCTCGGTCTTGGACATGTTCAATTTCAGGTGGCAGTTGGACATCCAGGACCTTGACTGTGAATTGGCATTTTATGATGGGTCTCTCTTTTATATCGGAATGATTTTATTGTCTTTTTTTGGATGTGTGTATAATTCCAGTTTGGAAGACCATTTTGTTACAATCTTGTTTAAGGTTCAAAAGTTGTATATTAAGATAGCCAATAAAGTAAACTAGGGCCAAGCAACAATATAGAGAACTTATTGTTTTACACTGCACTTCCACCACTATTCATGTTGAACAGTAGTTTTTTAGAAATTGAATTGAAAGTATATTACACTTACCCCTGGATTCTGTAAAGGTTGCCCAAATTTGGGCACAGATTTGTGATCCATATGCAAACTGAGTCAATAACCAATTATAGATGATAATTGGCACTAATTTGGACTTAAGCATGGATCTGCCTATGCGCTATTCTATAATGCTTCATGCCCAAAGCATCTTGCATGCAACCCAAAAGAGGACGCAGCAATGGGAGGGTCAGGGGCACTCTAAACATTTCAGCACAGTATAGAGAATACTGGGGTATTTACATCAGGTTTCAGCAGGTATAAATCCTCACTAGGCGCTATTCTATAAATTTTTTAGTGAAGATTTTTCCAGGGGCCCTCCTCCTGAAGCAAGTCACGAAACAAGGGAGCCCTTGTCGGGGTCAGGATTTGTGTTGAGGTTGCCCTTTGCTAAATGAAGCGGTTGGAAGAGAATTTAAAGGATTATATGAGAATATACATCAGATAAGTTTTTGCGGGGCATGCCCTATTCATACTAAGGAACTATGTTTGTGGATACGTCATTACAAGATTAAGTAAAGAGGACATTCCTACGTTTATAGGTATTTTTTATTCATAGAGTGGGATAGCTTTTTTCAGAGGTGGCTTTTTCTCCTCATTGGTTTTGGAGAGTTGTTTTCCACCACTGTTTTTGCATTAAACTATAATGGGCTGATGAGAGAAGCCTTACTGGGGTTGTGAAAGCTATTTCAGGTTATTACTTGAAACCAACCCTGGGCAGTTGAGGCTCTTTTGTTTAAATTTATTCTATAACAGGTTGTGTCCTCTTTCTTAATTTTCTTTGGCAATGAGATTTTGGTAAGATTGCCTAACTTCGAGCACCATTTACTGAACCTGGCCCTTACTAAGCATTTCTGATTGGCACCTTTTAAAACTATGATTAGACCTGCCAGAAGGGGTTTGATATTTTGTGTGTAAATCGTGGTTGTAGGAAGATAATCTATTGTTGTTTCCTGAAATTGTGTTCCATATAATAGTTATATCTTCAGGAATTTTGAATTGGAAGAAAGTGTGGAAGAACGTTTGTGGTTTTTACAAACATTGTATCTTGCGAGAAAGTGTTGGTTGTGCAATGTTTAGGATGTGAAATTCTATGCTAGTGCTTGTTGGGTGTAGCTTTTTATGTAGTTTATAGACCTGCCAGATTTATCAATGCTATGCAAGATCTTAAGAAGGGGTAAACCCATGATAACAAAGTAGAGCTGACGCTGGGATAGACTGTAGGGGATAGCCCTTGACACAGCTCGATATAGAGCGAAACATGCATGCCGGGCAGCTGAACCCTTTGGTCTGATCATTAAAGATAAGTAATTAAATTTGATAAAAATATAAAAGAGTTTGAAACTGAATTGTAAAGAAATTGGCTAAACCAATGAAGAAGTGGGCGCTAGTTACATTGCCAAATCTAAGTTTTTGGTAATGAGCGCCGCTGAGGTTGCCTTTGAAAAACAAGAGAATATGAGAATGTTTAAGATACTGTTTTTATATTTGAGCAGTAGAAAACTCTAAAATAATGTGAAGAGCTTTGTTTCAATAGCATTAATTACCGGATCCAACTTTGTATGAGATACTGGCTAGATTTATCAATGAGCCAGCTGCTTTCATTAGTGAAGGTTTTTTCTAGTTTTACAGCTGCCTTTTTACAAAGTTTTAATTACTGGTTATTTAAATCTACATTTGAAAGCTTCTGGTAATGATGCGAAGGATTTTTTTAATGCTACGCATGTAATTGAAATATTTGGATGTACGTCCTGCTTTGGCTAATTTAGTTTCTGCTACGTAGTCTAACGTGGGATCCACAGTGCGAGAACATTAAGAAATTAAAGAACAGTCAATATTTTGGAATCCAAGGGGAGAGCATGAGATCTATACACGTGATGTTAAACAAGCTGAAAATATTCACTTTACTGCTTGTTGGAAATCTAATATAGATTAATTTGTGCAAGGGACCTGTGTATTGATAGTGAAAGATTCTGATTGGGAATATTTTTATTGTATCCGACAGTTTTGTAATGTGCTTCAGACTATACTGGTGAGGTATATAACGAAATAATAGTAAATAAATTCGATACCATGGTGAAACATACACCTGGTCAGGAAGTTTGTATTAGGGAATAGCCAGACAAGGCTGAGAATTTTAACTGTGGTGCTTGATGGAAATGTACCCTAGATAAGCTGTACAAGATCTTTTAAAGAAGGGGGTGGGCAAATTATGGTTCATGTGACATTTTTTCTGGCTTGCTCTTCATCAGGAATTATGGTCCAATGATGCTAAGAATTAAAGCTACTAACACGTTAAAATCACATTAATCTATCTTAGGGGTCCCTTTACTAAACTGTGGTAAAAAGTTGCCATAGTGCAACCCTTATGCAGGTTTTTCCTGCACACTAAGGCCATTTGTACTACAGCCAGAAAATGGCCACTTTTCCACTTTCCAAATTAATGGCTACATGCTAATGTTGCCAATAGCGCATCGCCATTACTAAAAATTAGCACGTGAGCACATACTGCCATCTATTCTGTAGGCGGTAAGGGCTCACATGTTAGTCCCGCACTAATCAGTTAGCACATGGTAATGTGGCTGTGCTAATTAGTGCTGTCATGCTCTTTGCTCCCAAACATGCCCCCTAAGAGAAAAAATAAAGAAAATAATTTTAGCACACACTTTGCACACGCACATTAGACGTTTACCGCAGGATGTCTCAGCGTGTCCTGCAGTAGTCCCTTTAAGTTGCAGTAAGAGTGCGCTAGTGTTTATTGCATCTTAGTAAAAGGAACCCTTCATATTTTATAACGTGTATTAACATGTCAACTTGCATTAGTTAATCTTGTCCTAACTCTCAGACTCAGACTTTTGCCAGACCACCCCCTCAAACCAGTCAGGGTTCCTATTGTGGTCCCTTGGGTCAAAATGTTTGCCCACCCTTATTTTAGAGACTGAGGTCCATGCTATGCAAGACAAACAAGCCAAGAGCTGTGAGATGTTAACCTAAGCATCTGCTTAAGCAAAGGGAATAGTCGGCAGTTCAGAATTTGACAGATTAAAGCCCACAGGATGTAATCTGTACTATGGACGGCCACACCAACTGAGTGCGAGAACTTCATTGCATACTGGAAATGTACCCTGTATAAAGCTGTTCAGGGGAGGGGGAGCTGTATGTAAATAAAGTGTATAAAAGGTACTACAGTGTCCTGCCTCACCCATCAAAAAGTTACAGGGACCTGTCTGCAAAGGGGCGGGGGAACCTGTAGTGCAAATTGTGCTCTCGAGATAGACCTGCCTGAGTGGCAAAATAGGATACTTAAGACTGACTGCATATATATAACTTTTCAACTTGCAGGCAAATTTTAAAATTAAGTTATGTACTAGTTATTTAGGTTCTTTTTTCATTTTCGAGTCAATGTCGATGATAGTGCACTAATGAGCAAAAGAAAAAAAAAAACCATTTTAAACAAATGCACATCCCTAGTTATTTATAAATACTGTTTATTGTACTGTCCAGGTATTAGACCAGCATTTTTCAACTGGTGTGTTGCGAGGAGTCCAGTAATCCCCTCCATATATCATAGGCATTGTACTCTTAACTCTGTTTCCAGGGCCTCCTTTTTATTTGCAATTTCTTTTCTCACCTCCTACCCTATGTCTGTTTGGTACTGATCTTTCACATTCAGCATTCTTCGATTTTTCTGCCTCCTTCTCAAATCAATCTTGTTTTCCCTCTCTCTTCCCTTCATGTGCAGCCTCTCTCCCCCATCTGCAGGAGGTGAGAAAAGAAATTGCAAATAGAGAAGAGGCTCTGGAAACAGAGTTAAGAGCACAGCCAACGGAAAGCAGAACCACAGATTGGGAACAAGGCAACTGAAATAATAAAATCACCAGGCTACAAAGGTAGGAAAGTATCTCTGCTTTCAGTTTTTGTCTGCATGTGTTTGTGGTTCCTTATTTTGTATCAGGTGACAGTCATGTTCTGCATCTGCAACTGAATTAAAGGATTCTGCTGGCATGTGGTGTCTGTAAAGGAATCTGCAACAGTCTATTTTGTTCCAGTTTCCCAGTAGCAGATACATTGGTGCTCCAAAGTATTTCAGTAGCATAATTAAATTAAATAACTATTTCTGACGGTTACAGGTATGGGGGTGGAGATTACTTGCGGGGATGGATGGCTCTTAGCAGGGACAGGTGGGTATGGGTTAGATTCCAGTGTGTCCTTTGACAATTTTTGAGCCTTTTAAGTGTGCCGCGAAATGTAATAGGTTGAAAATCACTGTATTAGATGCATATAAGTAAGCAGACTTATGTGAGCTCATTTTTTGAATGTGTCCTCTTTTTGGAAAAATGTTAACACTACCTAAGGGAAGTCCTGGTGTCAGGTTCTCAAAAGCAATACTGTGTGAGAAGCATATCCAGGCAAACCTGCTCCCTCAAAGGCTCTGGCACTCGCATGCATTTGGGACAGAGTAAAAACAGAATTACCATTTGCTTACCCCTGCATTTTAAGGGGGCAGGTCTGATGCAACACTGTCCCATAAGCTGAGTGGTACTTGTGAGAAAGTACTTTGAAGCCAGAGGTGACAGCCCTTTCACACTCGTGTGTATAGTAGATGACTCCTGCCATCATGCCTGTATTTCTATATGTATATCCTCTTTCATTCTGTGTCTACAGGTGCCTAAGAAGTATATTTGATTCTATAATTAGCAGTTAGTAGGCAAGCTACTAACCAGTTACTGCTGGTGGAAGGAGAATGTTAGGATTCTTGAGGTCCTATTCAAAAACTCCAACTTGTGGGGGTTATTCTGTTGCTAAGATCATTTGTTATGTTATGTCAGGCTTTTATAACCTGCTTTAATCTCCAAAAACAGGGTTCAGAGCGATATAACAAAATTAAGATATCGATTACAAAACAAATTGGGATAAGAAACAACATAATATTTTAACAAAGCACATCTGCAAATGTTAGGATAACATACCTGTTTCTGAAATCAAAATTAAGAAAACCTTAATCATATTTCCCATGGTAAAGAATTCCAGCTCTTCACAGACTGATCAATCAAGAAATTCTCATGAAAAGTTGTCTATCTCAGACCCTTCACAGAGGGAAAACTAAAAAGTAGATAATCTGCACTACGATGAAAATAGTTGGAACTTAATAAACATATAGAAGATAGATGGCCATTCCTCTGAACATCTAAGATTTTAAAACTAAACAACAAATTTTAAACAAATTACAGGTTTTCAAAGGCTACCAATGAAGAACCACCAATTTGGGGGAGGGGGGAGAACATCAATCAAGCAGCTGTATTCTATTTATTAATTTCAATGACATACCCAAGTAAAAAGAATTACAATAGTCCAGTTAGGAGAGAAGCAACAAATGAACAATCACTGGGAAAACATGAGCGAACTAAACAAACGTGTTTAAGTTTATACAAAGTTATTAATCTGGGGTTACATGCTCAATGAAGAGTCTAGTAACACCCCCAAAACTCAAGAACATTTTTGAACAGGTAAAGGAGCCCCAACATTATTTGGAATACTATTTGAAATATTATTCAGATTTGAACTACACCAAAGAATTTTGGTTTTGTTGATGTTTAAGTTTCAGAAAATATGAAATTGACCAATCACTAATTTTATTTTAATGAAGTTATTAATACTAGTGAAGGCGTTAATTAGGTTCAAACTTGGGAACTAAAACAAAGATGCCATCTGCATAAGAACACAGATTCTTTTGACCCCAAAGTAATCAAATCCAGGTAATTTTTTTTATTCAACAGCTTCCCACAACTAATTTAATAATTTGGTACTGTAAACTGAAATCAGGAACTAAGGTCTTCTATTCAAGAGAAGGAAATCAGATCATGCTGCAGAGAGAATGAGGTCCCCACAGACCCTGGATCTTATGGCTTGAAAAAAAATGGACATCTAATCCAGGGAGGGGCCTCCTATAGTTCTCTGATTCAATAATCAAGTTCCGCCCTATTTACAGTCCCCATACTTTTAACAATTGGGTATAATATGTTAACATGGCATGTAACAACTCCAGTTTTCCAATTTCAGTGTCAAACTAAATCAAATATTTCTGCGGTGCTAACACAGAACGTAATCTAGAACAAAGCACAATAACTGCACAACAGGCGTACCCTGTGAGCTCCTGCCCGATTTTCAGATTCACTAAAAAACAGTAGGCTGGATAATCCAATCAAGTTGGCAACTAAATTTTCTACCCTGTTTTCAGCCAAACTTAGGAATCTAATTTATAAGCTGGAAATTTATCTTAAGGAGCTTAAAAATTATGCTTATAAATTTAGGACTACCATTCATTTGTCTAGATTTATCATTCTAATTTAAGAGCCCTGTACTAAAAAAATCTGTGCTAATCTCCTAACTTCTTTTCCCAGTCCTAAATTTCCCTTGTTGCCATCCACATTTTATGCTCCTAAAATTTAAGGCTTTGGTGAAATTTTGCACATAAAATTTAAGGATTTATTCCTGGAAAGTTTTCAGAGAAACCAGATTAGGAACATAAATCTCAAAGTTAGAAGCATAAATCCTTTGAATACTGTACTCGGTGTTTACAATTTAAGAAACAAAATTAAACTCTAATACCTCATTTGCATGGAAGACTCAGCACACAACTAAAATTAGTGTATCAAACATGCTTTATTTGGATACAATTTAAAAAAGCACATTGGGACACACATTCAAAACAAAGTCAAACAGCAGAGAAATATAACCTTCCACAGCAAGAATACAGTAGAAGTACTGCTCATGGAAAAAAAACTGTATTCTCTGCAGTTACATAGTAACATAGTACATGATGGCAGAAAAAGACCTGCACGGTCCATCCAGTCTGCCCAAGAAGATAAATTCATATGTGCTACTTTTTTATTTGTACTGTCCTCTTCAGGGCACAGACCGTATAAGTCTGGCCAGCCCTATCCCCGCCTTCCAACCACCAACCCCGCCTCCCACCACCAGTTCTGGCACAGACTGTATAAGTCTGCCCAGCACTATCCTCGCCTCCTACCAGTCCCGCCTCCCACCACCAGCTCTGGCACAGACCGTATAAGTCTGCCCAGCACTATCCCTGCCTCCCACCACCGGCTCTGGCACAGACCGTATAAGTCTGCCCAGCACTAGTCCCGCCTCCCAACCACCAGCCCCGGCACAGACCGTATAAGTCTGCCCAGCACTAGCCCCGCCTCCCAACCACCAGCTCTGCCACCCATTCTAGGCTAAGCTCCTGAGGATCCCTTCCTTCTGCACAGGATTCCTTTTACTGGATTTGCATAAGAATTATCCAAAAATGACAATGACAACAAACATGAGTTTTCAAGAGCATATAGGCCACATCTGAAAAATAAAAAATACCTGTAAACATACCACCACTGGATAATTCTTTTCTTTTAATAAAATACTTCACAACTTACAGAGCTTTGGGTATTAAGAAATTTTTCAGAATCTCATCTCTACATTCTGAAACCCACAGCTAGTCTCCAAGATGGCGGAATTTTTCAAGCGTGCTTTTTATTATTTATTTTTGTTTACAATTTAATTAGTTCTATTTTTAAAGCATTTAAATTTTACATAACATCTGAAGAGGCTGCTTGGAAGTCATACAAGTTAATATGCAATTCCATCTATGAATAATTGAACAGTTTTTGTTGGTTCAAAAACATTTAGCACTAGCTCCAAAAACTCCAACTGTGACCTCCTCAAAATACTTGAACTGCTTGAAAACAGTCTGAGCAAAGCACCGATAGCAAACAGCATCTATTTTTCTTCAATACCTTTTCTTCCATAGAAAACAGCACAGTTCCACTCCCTGATATATCACGGTCTCTCCAGACATATACAAGTATTTAAACAGATCTTTGCATGAACCAAAACACCCTTAGCTACTGTCTCCTGTTATGTTGCTGGTGCCACTAAGTCTCTCCTAGATCGGGATTCACTTCTCTGAACTCTGGCAGGACTAACTCCCAAACCTGCCGGTCTGCCTAGAGTCCAAGATGGTCAGATGAAGCGACCTTAACAAGTATTAGGAGCACGCAACCCAAAACAGTGCGCCACACTTCACAGAATAAAGGACGCAAAGCCCAGGAACCACCCAGACCCGCGCCTAGTGACAGAATCAAACTCCACAGAACAAGAAGAGATTCCATAGTCGAGAGAACAAACTAACTGGAGTGCTAGTCTCGTCATAAGAACCATGAAGAAAAGGGCAGCAGCATACCAGGGTACAACCGTAGAAAGAGTACTCCTCAACCAGCTCGCTCTGGACTTAGGGATGAAAGAACAGAGCCAAGAGAACAAAAGGAGACAAAAAGAAAGAGAGTCACGAGCCACACTGTGGAGAAAAGACCCCCAAGGTGCCAAGTAGCCACAAAAGGAGCAGAGACAATTCAAACTCCAGCAATGGAGAAGCTTCTTGCCAGCCACCAAGAAGCTACGGCAAGAAAAGGTGCCACAGGAATGGTAGCTAACAGGAGACAAGACAGCCTTGTCTAGCAATCTAAACTCCGGTATGCCACAGCTGCCGAGAAGTTACTGTATCCAACCCACAGAAAAGAGCTGGCGTTAACCGACAAGGTGAAACAGTGCACAACAGGCCAAGGTGAAAATACACACCACAGTCAAGAGACTGAACTGTGCTCAAGGGACAAAAACGAAGCTACACTCATCAGGCAGAGTAGGATCCATGCTCAATGAGAAGAAACGGATTTGCACTCAAAGCACACAAACTGAGCCACCACGGGCAGAGAAAGAGTTGCACACCTCTGGCAAAGATAGAAAAGCACTGAACAAGCAGAGAAAAAGCTGAGAGTAACAGACAGAGGATGAGCAGTGCCCCACTGAAAGAGCTGCCTGGAATAGACTCCCTGAGCCAGTACGTCAGGCTCAGTCTCTGGCTGTCTTCAAGTCTAGGCTTAAAGCCCACCTCTTTGCTACTGCTTTCGACTCCTAACCATGACTCTCTTACTCAACACCCTCACTTATCACCCCTACCACTGCAATTTCCCCACCCCTAGCTGTCTGTTCGTCTGTCCAATTTAGATTGTAAGCTCTGTTGAGCAGGGACTGTCTTTTCATGTTAATTTGTACAGCGCTGCGTAAGTCTAGTAGCGCTATAGAAATGTTTAATAGTAGTAGTAGTAGTAGTAAGAGCTGTGGCAAACTAATCCTAAAAAGGCACATTCCCATAAAGAGACACTGAACTCAGGCCAAGCAAAAGACTGGCAAGAATGGCACTCCCGAGGGTACTCAGAAGAGGGATTTGAGCTAGCAGTTGCACACCAAGGGCAACTCGGACCCCTGCCAGAAGGAAAGTACCCTGCAGACAAACAGAGCAGACAGGAGGGATCCATGGGGACGAGAGAACCAGAACCTCTCTAAGGAAGGGAGGAAAAACTACTGCCAAAACAAGAATCAAATAGCAGGGGCGTCTCAAGCAAGATGCGTGAAGCAGCAGAGACCCGACGGTCTGTAGTTTCATGATCTAGACACGAGCCATGCCCCACAAAACAAAAAAAAAATCAAAGCAACTGGTACCAGCTCGTAAGGGTCCAAGATCAGAATCAGATGCCGGCCAGCGAAATTCAAAGAAACTTCGCAAGCGGCTCCATAGAATACACTGCCAAATGCGGGAAAATAAATCAGGTAACAGGCAAGAGAAAGAAGAAAAACAAAGTTTCTTCTTTTTTTTTTTTTAAACAACCTTCTTCACTAGTGACAGGAATAAAGGTTTACCTCAGAGGCAGAAAAGGTGGGAAAAAACAAAGTTTCTTCTTCTTCCTCTTTTTTTTTTGTTTGTTTGTTTGTAAACAAAGTGACAGGAATAAATAAAGGCTTACCTCAGAGGCAGAAATTCAGATATACCTACCACCACAGAAGAGAAGAACCCCACAGGGGAGACAAGTTACTCCATGCCACAATCAACCATCACCCTGCTAGAAAGACAGCCAGGGGAGGAAGGAGAGGGGAGGGAACCAGGGTCACTGGATATCACCCTAGCTGGCAGATGAGGAACTCGGGGCCAATAAGTATCACCTAAAACTAGCCCCAACACGGCTACAAGCACACCCCTGGCTCCAATGTCACCAGAAGAATCTGGGACAGGAGCTACCAGCCAGCAATCCAGAGCAGCTGCACGATCCGTCCACCATCCGCTAGGAGACAGAGAAAATACTGAACATTCCAGGCTGCACGATACCCTTGAGGGGCGGTTTACTTGGAACTATTTTCTCTGTGTCCTTCTGCTGGTAGATGGCCGCAACCCATTAGTCTGGACTGGTCTGATATAGATGACAAGGAAACCTCAGCGCAGAAATTCATAATATGCAACCACCACTAACAAGGAGGTAAACTGCATGTTAAGTAAGCAATACAACCTGCAGTAGCTTTCTACATCAGCTCCCTAGAGCAGTAACTTGGCCCATCATAGTCTCATATCTTTAATGAGCCTCACCCAGATTCACCAATGTCACATTCCTTCCTTATCCATTACTCCTTTCCTGACTGGCTTCATTGTCAGTCTTTCTGATACTACAATTCTTTGCAGTTTTTGAAAGTGACTGCCTGGTTTATCAGAAAAGCTTGGTTCTGACTACATTGAAAAAATATCTGAAGGCTCAATTTTATTTCTTGATCTATGAAAAAAAGGCAATAACAAATTTTTTAAAGTTACTAGTGGAAATACAAGTCAAAAACACAAGAGAAAATAGTATCTACTGAATACCTCACTCCCAACAGCAAACAAACTGCTGTACATAGCGTGCATGCTTTCACACCATTTTCCTGTTGGTCAATGAAGGCTGAAGTGTACACACAGCAAATTCATTTTAGCAGCGAGAGTCTTAGAGAATGCACCTTCACCTATAATAATAGTAACCTTTTCCATCGGGATGAGCCCTCCATTACTCAGAAGTTGTAGCAACTAGGTGTAGAACCAAATCCAACAGTAGGCAGAGACAGTATCCAGGAACAAGCAGAAAGCAGGGCAGGCAGAATAGATTTCCAACTGGGAAATAAGCAGACGCCAAACACCAAAGTTCAGTCAAGAATAAAGCACCCAGAGCTCCCACAAGAGACCTGAAGGGAGTTCCAGAGTTATATAGGTAGGGGAAGCCAATCAGCTCATGGAACATTGAAAAGATCCAGTTGGGTAGCACTGCATCCTATAGCTGAGACTTGTAGCAGTGTAAGAGACCGGAAGTCGCTTGAAGCACAGGAGGGTCTGGCTCCTATTAAGTGCATGACAGAGTGTAACCACTTTTTCAACCCCCCCCCCCCCAAAAAAAAAATAAAAAAAAATAAAAACATGGCCTACAGGGGCTGAAGGGTTGAAGCTTGCAACTCCACTTTAGTTATTGGCTGTAGAGAAGGATGGGCACATTGTGGGCTCTTCTCATTCACGAAGTTGGCAACCCTAGAAGCTGAAAGAGGTGTCGAACACTAAATAAACAGGAGACAGGAAGTTGACACAGGGTTTACAGACTGTAAATAAATTTTTAACGTATATTTTATACTCCCCGGGCTCTCCTCTAATTTTTCAGGGGAGTCGAGAAGTTATCATGGTGACTTTTCAATAATTTAAAATCCAGTAAACTGTACCAAATGAGTGAAAAAATAAAGACCGATTGCAGCCACTAAAGTAATGTATCTTTACTAAAAGCACTAAGAAATGAAACAAAAACAAATGGGGCTCTCTTGCAACTTTTTCAAAGAGAAATGTTTCAGATTCCACTTTAATGGAAACTGAAACAGAAAAATAAAAATGTGTCATGGCTTAGCCCCGAGAGGAAAGGAAACCCCCTTACACTCCACAAAAATGCAGGTAAATGGGAGGCTGCCCAAACTCACTACTACTATATGCAGAAGTAAATATATTTGGAATGGAGGCAGGACAGTGGAAAGGAGTGGAGAGCCACCCAAGCAAGCTCCTACATAATCAGGTTACCAGAAAGGGTGTGGCAAACTGGCTGCTACATTAGAGAAGGATCCCTCTACCTCCTAAGACACCAGAGAAGAGCCTCCCATACCCACCCCTCATTTAGCCTATTGATGGTACTGGACAGAGGTCACACACAAATGAACATTCATGTAAATGGTATAAAAGATTTGTTATTACTTTCAGAAGAGACTCTATATGCCACTGTTCTGAATATGAAATCAAAACAAATGCAGTGATTAAACAGCCCCTCTTGTAAATCGGAATTTATATAAGAACTAGTAAAACAGGCCCGTTTCTGACACAAATGAAACGGGCGCTAGCAAGGTTTTCCTCGGAGTGTGTATGTTTGAGAGAAAAAGTGTGTGTGAGAGATGGAGTGTGTGTGTGAGAGAGAGTGTGTGTGTCAGAGAGAGAGTGAGTGTGTGAGAGACAGAGTGTATGTGTGAGAGCGAGAGATAGAGTGTATGTGAGAGACAGAGAGTGAGTGTGTGTGTGTGTGGGGCTTCGAGTTCCATGACCCCCTCCTTCCCTCTCCTCCGAGTTCCAGGCCCCCTCCCTCCCTCTCTCTCCTCCGAGTTCCATGCCCCCTCCCTCTCCTCCCCAGAATCTTCCATGCCCCCCTTTCCTCGGAGTGTGTATTTTTGAGAGAGAGTGTGTGGGTGAGAGATGGAGTGTGTGGATGAGAGAGAATGAGTGAGAGAAAGACAGAGTGTGTGTCTGTGTTTGTGTCAGAAAGAAACAGAGTGTGTGTATGAGTGAGAGTGTGTGAGTGTGTGAGAAAGTGAAGCCTTCAAGCCTTGAAGCATTCGTGCGCTCTGTAAGGCTCCATCTCCTCAATTGACGACACGTAGTTCTGGAACGTTGCAGGAACGCTTCAAGGCTTGAAGGCTTCACTTTCTCGGCTTCAGAATATTGGCGGTGCATTTTATTATATAGGATTAGCTACTTTCCACAGACTTAAAGGCACTGAAGTCCCTGACTGGTACAGGGAAAAGAAAACATGAAAAGTCAAAACTGGCCACATCATTTAAATAAAATGCTGTGCACATAACAGCAACAGAACACAATGGGGGTTTTTTTCAAAGTAGATATGGGATTTGTTCTCACAGTAAAGTCATTAAGGGAGGGGTTTCCATCAGTGATTCCTGGCACTGCCACAGCTCACTTCCTTTACTCATCAGGGACAATCTAATGGGCAACTATTATGAGGGGTGGTGGTGGGGAGACCAAAATGCTAATCACACCAAAACTGGCACGCTATCTTTCCCTAACAGGGATATAGATTAGGAAGACATTCAAGGATCCTCAATGTAAAGACAGAGTATTCGCAGACTAACACCTGACTGAGCACAAAAACATATAGAGACTCCCATTTTGACTTGGGAGGGGGGCTCACTTCTCACTTGGTAAGAAAAACTGTGCCACTTTTTCCAGTATTTAAGTCATAAAGGCCATAGGTCACGTACGTATGTAATGATAGCACTGGGCAATAATATCATGATAGCTACATGAAATTCAATTTCATCCCACCTCACTTTCCAGAACCCATATAGGTGGTGTTATTAATGGCATTCTATCATCAGCTAATAACAAATGTAGCCTGAATCTAACTGGACAAGCCAACAGTTCCATATACAGTCCCATCCACACAGCAATGGACTGTATGGGGGGAGGAACTGTCTGTTACTCTGAAAAAGTGGAGGAGTGGCCTAGTGGTTAGAGTGGTGGATTTTGGTCCTGGGGAACTGGGTTCAATTCCCACTGCAGGCACAGGCAGCTCCTTGTGACTCTGGGCAAGTCACTTAACCCTCCATTGCCCCAGGTACAAATAAGTACCTAAGCCGAATTGAGCCTGCCATGAGTGGAAAAGCGCAGGGTACAAAAAAAAATCCATTGTCCCCATTGTCATAGATTTTTTTTTAAATATTTAATCTTTAAATTTTTCTCTCATTTCATAGTTTTTCTAAGAAATAGAAAACAATTTTCAGCCACTATCCATTATTCCCAATATCTATTGCTCCGGTATCCACTGCTCTGAGGATGGACTATAATATTTTTAAGGTCATCAAATTAAAGAGCACCATCAGTACATAAGGATAAGAATACAGTAAGAAAAATAAAGCAAACACACACATAAGAAGTCCTCCTGATTTAATAGCCTGAAAAGCATAAACTGGAGTTGATGAGGCATCTCAGAACAAACAAGGAAATACAGAAGATAGATTGTCTCTTTGTAATAGGAATCAGTTATATGATCTCTTCACTGCCCTGTACAACTAAAATATAGAGTGACATCCCAACTTAAAGGCAGTACTCTGCACAAAACATTATTGATGTGGAAAATAGAGGAAAACAATTGCTCAGATTTTTTTTTATATAGATTAAAAACAGAAACATATACCCCAGTTCACAATCTCTAGTAGTCCAAGTTCACACACACATCTTCTTTTTCGGAAAGACTCCAAAACGTCAGTTTACTCTGTGCACTTTTGTACTTGGCTCCCACTTCTCCAGCAGGAAGCTCTATTGTTTTCAGATGATTTTTCTTTTTAGGTATTTGCCATAGGTCTGGCATATACAAGATCAAACAACGCTCAGTAGCAGGGGTGAAAGGAGGTGAGTTAAAAGCAACGGAATTGTGCTCTTAGAACAGGATAAATGTGAAATAGCCAAGGAAAGAACCCAGGAGACTGCAACAGAATTCTGACTTCCCCCTCCCTCCTTTGATTTCTGGCCACTTACCATCCCAAATGGTTTTAAATACAGCACTCACTTCACTGCCAGACTTTAATCAACCAAGTTGGGGGGGGGGGGGGCAAACTAAACATACTGATGACCTACCTCATTTAGGGAATGAAAATCAATGCAAACAATTTGTTCCGTTATTAGCATAATAGTTCAGTTTTATGGGTCATAGTTATTGTCAACTAAGCTATAGTTTACAAAATGTGAATTAATGTCCACCATGAAGCCGAAAACAAACTGCATTGGGATCTCTAACTTAACAGTGAATCCACAAGCTTTGACAGGTCCACAACAGATCATACCGAGTTACTGCGCCTGTGCGACTCATCCACTGGCGCCCCCTCCCCATTCCACCCACTCTGAACTACCAGTGAGAGGAGATGGTAAGCTGGGAGCAATTTTTGTGCCACCTCCATATTTGCGCTCTGTACAGCGGCACTACTTGCACAGCCCTTGGTACACCACTGGTCTACAGTCCCAGCAGGGTGCTTGGTAAAAATTATGAGCAATTGTCAGAGCTATTAACCCCTCCTGAATTGACCTGTCTGAAAAAAACTGCCCTTCTCTGTCCATAGACAGGGCTGCTAAGAGATCAAGCCGGGCCTGGGGCAAACAATCTTGAGTGCAGCTCCCCCCGGGCCCCTCACCTGGCAGTAGCTTACTGCTCACTCGGTCTGTCTCCTGCTCCTGTGTGCCAGGTTATCGCATTATCACATTAACTCTGCTGGCCATGGGTCCTTTCAGTCGTGTTCCCTCTCGCCTATGCAGAAACAGAAGTACTTCACATAGATAGGATGTGGCCAGAAGAACAGAGTTAACGTGATAGATAACCTGGCACAGAGGAGCAGGAGATCAATCCAGCCTTCTGCTTGTGCCTGCCATTGAAAGCCTGAAGAAAGTGACTTTCCTAGTGCCAGCCCTGGGCCCCTCTTGCCCCCCGCCCTGGCAGCCCTGCCCATAGAATTCCACAGTGTACACACTTTCAGCCACGTTTCAAGGAAGTGTTTTTAAAAGAAACAGAACTGCACACATACATCTGTTTTTTAATATACGTGTGCACAATTTACCCCCTTTTCTGCTGCACACATAGTTAGCTAGAGCATGTTTTCATTGTGACTGCTACCCAGTTTCTCTTTGAAAAAAAACTAGAAAGTATATTTATTTATTGGGATTTTATTAACTGCCTTTAGGAAGAGATTTACCCATGGCAGCAAACACCAAGTATGTATATGTTGCAAACAAAGGGACAATGCAAAATAGTATACAGGTATATGTAAACAATATGTGATATGTACAACCATAACAAAATGTCTATAAAATTCTTTGCTTCGGTCTTCACCGAGGAAGATTTGGGTAGGATACCGGTGCTGGAAATGGTATTCGAAGCTGAGGAGTCAGAGAAACTTAATGAATTCTCTGTAAACCTGGACGATGTAATGGGGCAGTTCTACAAACTGAAGAGTAGCAAACCTCCTGGACCGGATGGTAGTCATCCCAGAGTACTGATAAAACTGAAAAAGGAGTTTGCGGAGCTATTATTAGAAATATGTAATTTATCCTTAAAATCCGGAAGATTGGAGGGTGGCCAATGTAACGCCGATTTTTAAAAAAGGTTCCAGAGGAGATCCGGGAAATTATAGACCGGTGAGTCTGATGTCGGTGCCGGGCAAAATGAGAGAGACTATTATTAAGAACAAAATTACAGAGCATATTCAAAAGCATGGATTAATGAGACAAAGTCAACATAGATTTAGTGAAGGGAAATCTTGCCTCACCAATTTACTACATTTCTTTGAAGGGGTGAACAAACATGTGGATAAAGGGGAGCCGGTTGATATTGTGTATCTGGATCTTCAGAAGGCATTTGACAAAGTATCTCATGAAAGACTCCAGAGGAAATTGGAGAGTCATGGGATAGGAGGTAGTGTTCAATTGTGGATTAAAAACTGGTTGAAAGATAGAAAACAGAGAGTAGGGTTAAATGGTCAGTATTCTCAATGGAGAAGAGTAGTTAGTGGGGTTCCCCATGGCTCTGTGCTGGGACCGCTGCTTTTTAACATATTTATAAATGATCTAGAGATGGGAGTTAACTAGTGAGGTAATTAAATTTGCTGATGACAAAGTTATTCAGTCATTAAATCATGGGAGGATTGTGAAAAATTACAAGCGGACCTTATGAGACTGGGTGTCTAAATGGCAGATTACATTTAATGTGAGCAAGTGCAAAGTGATGCATGTGGGAAAGAGGAACCCGAATTATAGCTATGTCATGCAAGATTCCACATTAGGAGTCACGGACCAAGAAAGGGATCTAAGTGTCGTCATTGATGATACGTTGAAACCTTCTGCTCAGTGTGCTGCTGCGGCTAAGCAAGCAAATAGAATGTTAGGTATTATTAGGAAAGGAATGGAAAACCAAAATGAGGATGTTATAATGCCTTTGTATCGCTCCATGGTGCGACCGCACCTCGAATATTGTGTTCAATTCTGGTTGCCGCATCTCAAAAAAGATATAGTGGAATTAGAAAAGGTGCAGAGAAGGGCGACAAAAATGATAAAGGGGATGGGTCGACTTCCCTATGAGGAAAGGCTAAAGTGCGTAGGGCTCTTCAGCTTGGAGAAAAGGCGGCTGAGGGGAGATATAAGTCTATAAAATAATGAGTGGAGTGGAACGGGTAGATGTGAAGCGTCTGTTCACCCTTTCCAAAAATATTAGGACTAGGGGGCATGCGATGAAGCTACAATGTAGTAAATTTAAAACGAATCAGAGAAAAGTTTTCTTCACTCAACGTGTAATTAAACTCTGGATTTCATTGCCAGAGAATGTGGTAAAGGCGGTTAGCTTAGCGGAGTTTTAAAAGGTTTGGACAGCTTCCTAAAAGGAAAAGTCCATAGACCGTTATTAAATGGACTTGGGGAAAATCCACTATTTCTGGGATAAGCAGTATAAAATGTTTTGTACATTTTTGGGATCTTGCCGGGTATTTGTGACCTGGATTGGCCACTGTTGGAAACAGAATGCTGGGTTCGATGGACCTTTGGTCTTTCCCAGTATGGCAATACTTACGTACTTACGCACTTTCAATTCCTGATATATTTTATAGATGACAGATTTCTGATTTAAAAATAAAAACAAACTGTTCTTTAAGAAGCCAATCAAACAAGATAATTTGAGACAAGTTAAGCCTAATCTGCAATTTAGATGCATGGCAACTCTGAAAAGTCATTAACATTATAAATGCAGTATCACTCTAGGACAGGCATTAAACTACCCTGCTGCACTCCTGAGTTGTGCAAGCATGGCACATTAGGTAAATTTACTGCAAAATGCACATTTACTGCTCACATTCAGTACATCATTTGGGCAGGAGAGGATCAGATAGCAGATGGCATTTCAGTCCAGGCTAGCATGTCACACTTACTCAATGTACCAAAAGCAAAACGGCTCTTGATTGCAATGGGAAAGAAAACTCCTTCAAATACAGATGTTTCAACAAAATATTGCTCCCTTTAACCTTCTAATCACCCACTTGAGGAAAACAGTTCAAATATCTCCCCTTCTTAATGTTAGCCAATGTACTTGCCCCATGTCTTCCTAGTCCATAAACTTGCTTTCCTAGAGCAAGTGTTGTCTCTTGTAGTTTCACACTGTAGTGTTATTTTTTTTAACAAGTTGTGTGACTGCACTAAGCTAATTCTTTGATGGTCCACAGGCAACACAAAGAATAATAAAATAAAGGCTGTAGACCAAAGTGTCTGCTCAGCAATAAAAAGGCTCCATAAAATAGTTGCTGCAATACTAAATATTTCCCTCTGATCATCTTGTAAGAAATATCTAGTACACAAGAAAGACCCAAAGTACACCATCTGATTTGGGGTCTAGTGTGTGAAATGAATACAACACATTTGGCAACACAACAGAAATTGAATGAATTATACAAAAGAAATAACACAGTAAATGATGGCAGATCAAGACCATCATGGCCCAGCCAGTCTGCCCAGAAAGGGGCCAGGGTTGTGCCTGCAACTCCATGCGAGTTCCCTTCTTCTCCCCACCTCCTTGTCTTTTGGGTTACCTTCCTCTGTGTCTCTTTTTTTGTTCTTTAAAGTGTGAAGGTTATTTAAGTTTTAATGTGAATGGAAATGATCTATACTTTTATTCCATCTTCATGCCATATAGAGAACCTCTGTGTTTATCACTTCTCATTAAAAGCACTGCAGGCAACCACTATCCTCCCCATGAAAAAGTACTTCCTGATGTTGCTTTTCATTTTCCCTTCTGCAACTTGATTTCATATTCTCTAGGTCTGTTGCCTCTCTTTTTCTAATGGAAAAGGTTCTTGTCTTCCTTAGAATTTAAATGTCTGTATAATAGATCTCTCCTCCAGGGTGCACATATTCAAGTCTCTTTTCATAAGTCTTCTAGTACAGACCCCATACCATTTTGGTCATTTTCTTTTTTTTTTTTGTTACATTTGTACCCCGCGCTTTCCCACTCATGGCAGGCTCAATGCGGCTTACATGGGGCAATGGAGGGTTAAGTGACTTGCCCAGAGTCACAAGGAGCTGCCTGTGCCTGAAGTGGGAATTGAACTCAGTTCCTCAGTTCCCCAGGACCAAAGTCCACCACCCTAACCACTGGGCCACTCCTCCACTCCTTAATGCCTTTGAGTCTTTTTTTAATATCCTTGGCAAGAGAAAACACTAAAACTAAACACAGTACTCCCTTATCTGGATGAAGCACCAAAACTAGAATATTGATGTACTTATCTATTCAGGGCTCTACTCGCTTTGATGTGTGTAAGTAGATCAGTCCTGCAAACCAAGGTCTCCTAAACCAGGATGGACAAGGACGGCGCCTGAGCAGTTCCAAAACCCTCCCAATCATTAACCATGGGTGAAACTCTCACACATACAAGCACAGCAGAGTTCCAACTCTGTGTAAGAACATCCTTTGCTACAGTCCAGGAATGCCTGAACCTGTTGAAGAACTGTGGTACCATTCTATTGGACTTTGAAACACATAGTGAGGGATCTCACTAACTTTTCAAATGGGCCGATGGACGAACTCTACTATACTAACTTTAGAAAATGTCACCAGTTCAAATTCCATGTCACAAGTACTACATGATGTTCTTCACCATCCAAGAAATCAAGAAATCACATTCTGATTGTTTAGACATATTACACTTGCATAATTTCCCAGTTTTATCCAGATATCCCTATAACAGAATCTAGAACTGAAAAGCTGATAAAGCCTTGTGGACCTCAGTTCCAAGATGGCCACATGGAGGTTCATCTCTAAGAAAAAAAACAAATATCCTGGACCAAAAATTCACAAAGGAGCCCCCATCCTCTTGGTTTACAATTATGGAAATGAAATATGCTCCGAGGAACTCAGACATGTTTGTGTACAAAGTCCCCTTAGTAAAGCAACAAGAAACATAGAGCTTTAGGACAGATTCAAACTATGGGGATTTATTTATGATACTGATATCCTGCATTAACCTGAGTAGAACTCAGGTTCAATGTAGCTTAGAAAAGCATGAACATGTTCAAAATATATTAAAGTAAATTACATTATATGTTAGACCAGTAAAACTTGAGTTACGAACAGATGTAATTAAACATTTAGTGATTTAAGTTAGATAATTGAAATATGATGGAAAAGGTAGGGGCTAGGATTAGCTGGGATAGACAGAAGTAGTGGGAGGTAGGATGAGGTAAAAATTAATGCCATGAGTTTATTTGAGAAGAATGCTTATTTCCTTAAGGATAGACTGAAGAAGTGAGTTTTCAACAGACTTTGGAATAACAAATAATCATCGGTGCATTTGATGGTTTTAGGTAAGGAGTTCCAAATTTTAGTGCCTTGATATGAAAAGTTAGCGGTATGGATTGTTTTGTAGGTTACTTTCTTACAATTTGGGAAATGCAGGATAAGATATTCTCTATCATCTGGTCTGCACATATTGTTTTCTGTTGCAAGTCTAGAACTCAGTTTGATTCAACCATTCCTTCGTAGATTTTTTTTCCAGTGGCTAGAGACCTTCTTTTCTTATCCCATGTTTTTTAAAGGAAAAAGAATGCCCCATGTTTAGCAACTACTGGATGCAGTGGGGGAAAAAATAGATCTTTAGCATAGTAACATAGTAAATGATGGCAGATACACACCCGGTCCATCCAGTCTGCCCAACAAGATAAACTCATTTTACGTGGTATGCGATACTCTACATGTATACCCGAATTTGATTCTCAGGGCACAGACTGTAGAAGTTTGCCCAGCACTCTTCTTGTACTAAAGTTCTGAAGCTAATGTCAAAGCCCCTTAAAATTTACACTCCAGCCCATCCATATCTATTCAGTCACGATCAGGGCATAGACGTAGAAGTCTGTGCAGCACTGGTTTTGCTTCCCAATTACTGGCGTTACCACCCAATCTCTGCTAAGATTCCGTAGATCCATTCCTTCTAAACATCGTAAAAATAACCATCTACAAAGAATCTGAACATTATAGAGTAAATAGTCAGTCGGCAGCTGCTGCCAGCATTATGCTGGGCTATGTCTGGACATTCGGCACTGAATTTCTGGGGTTCTGGAGTCGGTTAAGTACGATATCCCACAAACTGGCTATGGGGTACCAAATAAAGATAGGAATCACTTTTATGCAGTAGCCTTGACTGATTAAATGCAGAATATTGGCATATAACTGACCAAGTGCTGACTCCACCCCCACCACAACCTCAAAATAGCCAGTTAAGCTTTAAGCATTAACTGGTCATATTCAGCAGCATCAACTGGTTAACTGCCATTGTACATGACTGGTTAGCCCCAAACAGGCAAATTAGCTGGCCAGGAGCTGTTTCTGGCTAGTTAAATCGCTTAGAATATCCACCCATAAGTGGAAGATGATATACCTTAATATACAAAGACACAAAGAAATATATAATAAGACACATACACACACAAAAACCATTATCCAAGTGATGCAAATTATGAAGACTAAATAATATATAACAGACAAAAATATGTCTTTCTTTATCACTACCAATAGACGATAACTTATTTCACAAACCCTGATGTAACTTAACTGGCTCAGTAAAAAAGCTTGCATATATAAACATATGGCAAGAAAAACATGGAAGCATAAACCCCTGAATTCTATATAGTGCGTCCAGAGTTACACGCACAAATTAGGTCATATTCTGATCTGAACAAGCAAATTATCTTAATTAAATCAGCACTGATAATTGTCACTTTGCAAACAATTATTGACACTAATTGGTATTGATTAGAATTTACACACAGCATACCCAAACAACCCAACTTAAATCTCGAACATAACTCCACACCACCAACACTACCCCTATTCCAATCCTCTCCCCCTCTCCCCCACATCTCCCCCCTTTGTTTTACTTGCTTAACTTAAACATCTCTTGATACCTTGTATCATATGTTGTGTATCTACGTAACACTCTGTACCATATCTTGTACCACACTTTGTATCTTGCACCATAGCTTGTAAGCCGCACTGAGCCTGCTAACAAGCGGGAAAGAGCGGGGTATAAATGCTATAAATAAATAAATAAATAAACTTGATAAGTGTATTTTATAAAGCGAATGCTACATACCTGTAGAAGGTATTCTCCGAGGACAGCAGGCTGATTGTTCTCACTGATGGGTTGACGTCCTCGGCAGCCCCCTCCATCGGAAAGTTTACTAGCAAAGGCCTTTGCTAGTCCTCGCGCGCCCATGCGCACCGCGCATGCGCGGCCGTCTTCCCGCCCGAAACCGGCTCGAGCCGGCCAGTCCAGTATGTAGCAAGACAATACACTTCAAGGGAAGACTCAACTCCAAAGGGGAGGCGGGCGGGTTTGTGAGAACAATCAGCCTGCTATCCTCGGAGAATACCTTCTACAGGTATGTAGCATTCGCTTTCTCCGAGGACAAGCAGGCTGCTTGTTCTCACTGATGGGGTATCCCTAGCCCCCAGGCTCACTCAAAACAACAACCATGGTCAATTGGACCTCGCAACGGCGAGGACATAACTGAGATTGACCTAAAAAATTTACCAACTAACTGAGAGTGCAGCCTGGAACAGAACAAACAGGGCCCTCGGGGGGTGGAGTTGGATCCTAAAGCCCAAACAGGTTCTGAAGAACTGACTGCCCGAACCGACTGTCGCGTCGGGTATCCTGCTGCAGGCAGTAATGAGATGTGAATGTGTGGACAGATGACCACGTCGCAGCTTTGCAAATTTCTTCAATGGAGGCTGACTTCAAGTGGGCTACCGACGCAGCCATGGCTCTAACATTATGAGCCGTGACATGACCCTCAAGAGCCAGCCCCGCCTGGGCGTAAGTGAAGGAAATGCAATCTGCTAGCCAATTGGATATGGTGCGTTTTCCTACAGCCACTCCCCTCCTATTGGGATCAAAAGAAACAAACAATTGGGCGGACTGTCTGTGGGGCTGTGTCCGCTCCAGGTAGAAGGCCAATGCTCTCTTGCAGTCCAATGTGTGCAGCTGACGTTCAGCAGGGCAGGAATGAGGACGGGGAAAGAATGTTGGCAAGACAATTGACTGGTTCAGATGGAACTCCGACACGACCTTTGGCAAGAACTTAGGGTGAGTGCGGAGGACTACTCTGTTATGATGAAATTTGGTGTAAGGGGCCTGGGCTACCAGGGCCTGAAGCTCACTGACTCTACGAGCTGAAGTAACTGCCACCAAGAAAATGACCTTCCAAGTCAAGTACTTCAGATGGCAGGAATTCAGTGGCTCGAAAGGAGGTTTCATCAGCTGGGTGAGAACGACATTGAGATCCCATGACACTGTAGGAGGCTTGACAGGGGGCTTTGACAACAGCAAGCCTCTCATGAAGCGAACAACTAAAGGCTGTCCTGAGATCGGCTTACCTTCCACATGGTAATGGTAAGCACTGATTGCACTAAGGTGAACCCTTACAGAGTTGGTCTTGAGACCAGACTCAGACAAGTGCAGAAGGTATTCAAGCAGGGTCTGTGTAGGGCAAGAGCGAGGATCTAGGGCCTTGCTGTCACACCAGACGGCAAACCTCCTCCAATGGAAGAAGTAACTTCTCTTAGTGGAGTCTTTCCTGGAAGCAAGCAAGATGCGGGAGACACCCTCTGACAGACCCAAAGAGGCAAAGTCTACGCCCTCAACATCCAGGCCGTGAGAGCCAGCGACTGGAGGCTGGGATGCAGAAGTGCCCCTTCGTCCTGTGTGATGAGGGTCGGAAAACACTCCAATCTCCACGGTTCTTCGGAGGACAACTCCAGAAGAAGAGGGAACCAGATCTGACGCGGCCAAAAAGGAGCAATCAGAATCATGGTGCCTCGGTCTTGCTTGAGTTTCAACAAAGTCTTCCCCACCAGAGGTATGGGAGGATAAGCATACAGCAGACCCTCCCCCCAGTCCAGGAGGAAGGCATCCGATGCCAGTCTGCCGTGGGCCTGAAGCCTGGAACAGAACTGAGGGACTTTGTGGTTCACTCGAGATGCGAAGAGATCTACCAAGGGGGTGCCCCACACCTGGAAGATCTGTCGTACCACACGGGAATTGAGCGACCACTCGTGAGGTTGCATAATCCTGCTCAACCTGTCGGCCAGACTGTTGTTTACGCCTGCCAGATATGTGGCTTAGAGCCCCATGCCGTGACGGCGAGCCCAGAGCCACATGCTGACGGCTTCCTGACACAGGGAGCGAGATCCGGTGCCCCCCTGCTTGTTGACATAGTACATGGCAACCTGGTTGTCTGTCTGAATTTGGATAATTTGGTGGGACAGCCGATCTCTGAAAGCCTTCAGAGCGTTCCAGATCGCTCGTAACTCCAGAAGATTGATCTGCAGATCGCGTTCCTGGAGGGACCAGCTTCCTTGGGTGTGAAGCCCATCGACATGAGCTCCCCATCCCAGGAGGGACGCATCCGTGGTCAGCACCTTTTGTGGCTGAGGAATTTGGAAGGGACGTCCCAGAGTCAAATTGGAGCAAATCGTCCACCAATATAGGGATTTGAGAAAACTCGTGGACAGGTGGATCACGTCCTCTAGACCCCCGGCGGCCTGATACCACTGGGAGGCTAGGGTCCATTGAGCAGATCTCATGTGAAGGCGGGCCATGGGAGTCACATGAACTGTGGAGGCCATGTGGCCCAGCAATCTCAACATCTGCCGAGCTGTGATCTGCTGGGACGCTCGCACCCGCGAGACGAGGGACAACAAGTTGTTGGCTCTCGTCTCTGGGAGATAGGCGCGAGCCGTCCGAGAATCCAGCAGAGCTCCTATGAATTCGAGTTTCTGCACTGGGAGAAGATGGGACTTTGGATAATTTATCACAAACCCCAGTAGCTCCAGGAGGCGAATAGTCATCTGCATGGACTGCAGGGCTCCTGCCTCGGATGTGTTCTTCACCAGCCAATCGTCGAGATATGGGAACACGTGCACCCCCAGCCTGCGAAGTGCCGCTGCTACTACAGCCAAGCACTTTGTGAACACCCTGGGCGCAGAGGCGAGCCCAAAGGGTAGCACACAGTACTGGAAGTGGCGTGTGCCCAGCTGAAATCGCAGATACTGTCTGTGAGCTGGCAGTATCGGGATGTGAGTGTAGGCATCCTTCAAGTCCAGAGAGCATAGCCAATCGTTTTGCTGAATCATGGGGAGGAGGGTGCCCAGGGAAAGCATCCTGAACTTTTCTTTTACGAGATATTTGTTCAGGGCCCTTAGGTCTAGGATGGGACGCATCCCCCCTGTTTTCTTTTCCACAAGGAAGTACCTGGAATAGAATCCCAGCCCTTCCTGCCCGGATGGCACGGGCTCGACCGCATTGGCGCTGAGAAGGGCGGAGAGTTCCTCTGCAAGTACCTGCTTGTGCTGGAAGCTGTAAGACTGAGCTCCCGGTGGACAATTTGGAGGTTTTGAGGCCAAATTGAGGGTGTATCCTTGCCGGACTATTTGCAGAACCCACTGATCGGAGGTTATGAGAGGCCACCTTTGGTGAAAAGCTATCAACCTCCCCCCGACCGGCAGGTCGCCCGGCACTGACACTGGGATGTCGGCTATGCCCTGCTGGAGCCAGTCAAAAGCTCGCCCCTTGCTTTTGCTGGGGAGCCGCGGGGCCTTGCTGAGGCGCACGCTGCTGACGAGAGCGAGCGCGCTGGGGCTTAGCCTGGGCCGCAGGCTGTCGGGAAGGAGGATTGTACCTACGCTTACCAGAAGCATAGGGACCAGTCTTCCTTCCCCCGAAAAATCTTCTACCTGTAGAGGTAGATGCTGAAGGCTGCCGGCGGGAGAACTTGTCGAATGCGGTGTCCCGCTGGTGGAGAGACTCTACCACCTGCTCGACTTTTTCCCCAAAAATGTTGTCCGCACGGCAAGGCGAGTCCGCAATCCGCTGCTGGAGTCTATTCTCCAGGTCGGCGGCACGCAGCCATGAGAGCCTGCGCATCACCACACCTTGAGCAGCGGCCCTGGACGCAACATCAAAAGTGTCATAAACTCCTCTGGCCAGGAATTTTCTGCACGCCTTCAGCTGCCTGACCACCTCCTGAAAAGGCTTGGCTTGCTCAGGGGGAAGAGCATCAACCAAGCCTGCCAACTGCCGCACATTGTTCCGCATGTGTATGCTCGTGTAGAGCTGGTAAGACTGGATCTTGGCCACGAGCATAGAAGAATGGTAGGCCTTCCTCCCAAAGGAGTCTAAGGTTCTAGGGTCTTTGCCCGGGGGCGCCGAAGCATGCTCCCTAGAACTCTTAGCCTTCTTTAGGGCCAAATCCACAACTCCAGAGTCATGAGGCAACTGAGTGCGCATCAGCTCTGGGTCCCCATGGATCCGGTACTGGGACTCGATCTTCTTGGGAATGTGGGGATTACTTAATGGCTTGGTCCAGTTCGCAAGCAATGTCTTCTTCAGGTCATGATGCAAGGGAACAGTGGACGCTTCCTTAGGTGGAGAAGGATAGTCCAGGAGCTCAAACATTTCAGCCCTGGGCTCGTCCTCCACAACCACCGGGAAGGGGATGGCCGTAGACATCTCCCGGACGAAGGAAGCGAAAGACAGACTCTCAGGAGGAGAAAGCTGCCTTTCAGGAGAGGGAGTGGGATCAGAAGGAAGACCCTCAGACTCCTCGTCAGAGAAATATCTGGGGTCTTCTTCGTCCTCCCACGAGGCCTCACCCTCGGTGTCAGACACAAGTTCACGGACCTGTGTCTGCAACCTCGCCCGGCTCGACTCCGTGGAGCCACGTCCACGATGGGGGCGTCGAGAGGTAGACTCCCTCGCCCGCATCGGCGAAGCTCCCTCCGCCGACGTAGTCGGGGAGCCTTCCTGGGAGGTGGCCGCGGTCGGCACCGCACGCGGTACCGACGTCGGGGACCTCAACCTGGGCGATGGACCAGCCGGCGCCACGCTTGACGGTACCGGAGGCGCAAGCACCGCCGGTACCGGAGGGGTAGGGCGCAACAGCTCTCCCAGAATCTCTGGGAGAACGGCCCGGAGGCTCTCGTTCAGAGTGGCTGCAGAAAAAGGCTGAGAGGTCGATGCAGGCGTCGACGTCAGAACCTGTTCCGGGCGAGGAGGCTGTTCCGGGCTGTCCAGAGTGGAGCGCATCGACACCTCCTGAACAGAGGGTGAGCGGTCCTCTCGGTGCCGATGCCTGCTGGGTGCCGAATCCCTCGGCGACCCAGAGCTCTCGGTGCTGACACGGGGAGGAGACCGGTGTCGATGCTTCTTCGACTTCTTCCGAAGCATGTCACCAGAGCTCCCCGGCACCGACGAGGAGGACGTAGAATCCATCCGTCGCTTCCTCGGGGCCGAGACCGAAGAGGGTCAATCCCGGGGCGGCTGTACCGCAGGAGCCCTCAGGGTAGGAGGAGACCCACCCGAAGGCTCACCGCCACCAGCAGGGGAATGGACAGCCCTCATCTGCACTCCTGACGATGCACCTCCGTCCGACGACATCAGCAGACGAAGTCTCGGTACCACCGACATCGATGCAGTCGCCCGATGCCTCGGCGCCGATGCAGAGGTCCGATGCCTCGATGCAGTCGATGGAGCGGCAGCCAAGGAAGATGGTCCGGACGCTGACGACGTCGATGCACTCGATGCCTCCGGTGCCGATGTCGACGAAGAGCCCGAGAACAAAACTTTCCACTGGGCTAATCTCGCTACCTGAGTCCGCCTTTGTAACAGGGAACACAGACTGCAGTTCTGAGGGCGGTGCTGGGCCCCTAGACACTGAAGACACGCAGAGTGCCTATCAGTGAGCGAGATTACCCGGGCGCACTGGGTGCACTTCTTGAAGCCGCTGGAAGGCTTCGATGTCATGGGCGGAAAAATCACGCCGGCGAAATCAAAGGCCGAAATGGCGAAAATTGAAGCACCAAAATTTAAAGGGAGAAAATCTCGACCGAGGCCAAACTAGGCCTACCCCCGACAACGAAAGAAAACTTACGGGGCAAAAGCTGTGAAAATTACGGGAAGGGCAGAAAACCCGAAAGGGTCTTCCGGAACACTTCCGGAGCGCTTCCCGAACTTTCTAAAAGAAAAACAAGGAAAAAACACGTCGAAAAGGACGCGCGAGGTCGACTCTCTGGGGCACGAACGGCGTAACACGACCGTACCGAGCGCGGACGAAAGAAGACTGGCCGGCTCGAGCCGGTTTCGGGCGGGAAGACGGCCGCGCATGCGCGGTGCGCATGGGCGCGCGAGGACTAGCAAAGGCCTTTGCTAGTAAACTTTCCGATGGAGGGGGCTGCCGAGGACGTCAACCCATCAGTGAGAACAAGCAGCCTGCTTGTCCTCGGAGAAAGTTCTGTGCATAAATTCTAAGACGCAGAACCGAAATGGGGGAGTGGTCATGGGTATTTCTAAATCTATGGGCGCCAATATAGAATACACCCGCTCCACGACTAACCTAGTCACTGGCATTAACACCAAGTTTTAATTGGTGTAAATATGTGTGACTAAATTTAGTCACGTGGATGGGCTCCAGATGTATTCTATAAACCGTCTCTATCTTTATGAATAGTTTATAGAATACACATAGGTGTATATTTTTGTGTGCTGATTTTTACGGTGCCATATATAGAATCTAGGCCAAAATGTGCCCTAATTACATGTTGAAGTAGATGCATGATACACCACACACTCTGGCATTAGTTCCACACAAGGCATACACAGAGACTGAAAGATTGTTCACAAATAGGTATTTAAATTTGTAAGAAAATAAAAAGTTTACTTTCAGTAGATCGCGTTTGACAGAGGTTATTAGCTGCAAGGAGTTTCCTGGGAGTGAAGATAAATGGAAGCTTTAAAAGAGGAAAGCATGTCTCAAACATGTTCTAGTTTTACATAAATAAATAAAAAGCACAATCACTGCTTGCACAAAAAGCCAAGTACAGGGCAAGTTAATGTTTCATTATCCTACTGGAGATAAAAGCCAAAATCTTTTTTCACAGTTTTGATCACATTTAGAACTCCAGACTTCTTATACTACCTGATTCTCCTACATCTAATCATTTTGCAAAACCTGCAGCCGCTTAGTGGCTCCAGCACTCATGTTGTACCTCTGGGTGTCGAGTGCATGGGTCATTGCTTCACTAAAATAACCAGTCTTAGGAGGAGAACACCAGGATGTAGTCATCACAGCAAACAACAAATATAATTCTTCACTAGCTCACCATCATCCTGTATATAGGATTGCTTTTTTTTTTTTTTTTTTGCCCGATACTAGAAAATGACACAGGGATGGGGACCTATGGTAACCAAAAGGATGGAGACAGATTATATGGGGACAAATTGGACCGTTTTATGTTTGAGTGATGCAGACAATATCTTGATTTTTTTTTTTTTTTTAACAAGCAAACATGCTTACCACAACTGGCAAAATTTGCATGGGGGGTCCTGTACAATCCTGCTACCAGCACATCTTCTGAGAAGATATCTTCTAATGCAGGAAGGACTATGGAAGACAGGCGAGTTAGAATGAATCCTGAGATTGTTGATGACTAATTCATCCACAGATTAAAAAATCATAACAGTGCTTGATGGGGCATATTTTTCCTGCTAGGGCATACAGAACAGGTTGCTTTTGAACCCCTGGACATTTTAAACAGGGTTGATTAGGATTCCTTGGGATAGTAGAAGTCAACTACTGTTGGGGTTGGAAGGGTAGAGAGGGTGGTGGGGTTGGGGTTAATATAGCTGCTCATTGTTATTGTTTTCTATTTGTGATTTATTAAACAACAGTTGCACAACATATTGTTCCTTTTTATACTTTAATAAAAAGATTTAAATGCAAAATCATAAGAGTTTGAGGCTTTTGCAGATGAGGACCAAGCCTGCGGGGACAGGGAACACAGAGAAACCATGGGGATGGGGTGGGTACAAACTGTCCCCATGTCATTCTCTACCCAACACACACTGTCCCAGCCACAGCTTGGCCTTTAACCTGCATGATTATTCATCTTTACAACTGAAGATATTGTCAGAAAATATTTTCAAAGTAACCTAGACAGGTTAATGCATTCACTATAGTTTAATCATGTCAATAACACCCGAAGGATTAATATGCTAGAGGGGAGATATCTAGGACTATTTATGGAAATATTGTCAGACATACCAACTGGTGGAGCAAAGTCAGAAACTGTGACATTTCATCAAGTTCCTAAAGCGAGTAAGGGTTGCTTTACTTGTTCATATGGTTTGGAATGTATTCATTAAGGGCCCTGTTTATTAATGTACACTAGTGTTTTTAGTACGCACTAAACGCTAGACACACCCAAATATTCCTATGGGTGTCTCTAGCATTTTTGGCGCACACTAAAAACGATAGCACGCCTCTAGCACGGCTTTGTAAACAGGGCCCAAAATCTTTTCCAAAGAAAGTCATCCCAAGAAAACTAAAACCTTGCATTTACATCGAGACACAAGTGTACTGGGTCATTTTATGCACATATGTTTAAATTTTCAAACGTATACAAGTGAATGCAAACCCGAAGCCATCCCCTGCCTCTAGGAACACCTCTTCAAATGGTGGATAAACTTACCTATACACAGGCTTTACTTGTGTAAGTTTACTGACATAACATCCTCACCCATTTGGCCATACACTTTGCAGTCTGAAAATCGGTATAATCAAAACCAGATTTAGGATGTCCCCAACTGCACTCCATTGCAAGGACGGCCAAAGTTCAAAGGGGCGTGTCGGAGGTGTAGTGAAGGCGGGACTTGGGCGTGCCTAACATTTGGACGTCCTTGACCCATAATCTAAAAAAAAAGAACGTGTTTTTATTACGACTAAGGCACAAAAAGGTGCCCGAAATGACCAGATGACCACCGGAGAGAATTGGGGGATGACTTCCTGTTACTCCCCCAGTGGTCACTAATCCCCTCCCACCCTCAAAAAACATCTTTCAAAATAGGTTGTGCCAGCCTCAGATGTCATACTCAGGTCCATGAAAGCGCATGCAGGTCCCTGGAGCAGTTTTAGTGGGTACTGCAGTGCACTTCAGACAGGCGGACCCAGGCCCATACCCCCCCTACCTGTTACATTTGTGGAGGAAACAGCGAGCTCTCCAAAACCCACCACAAACCCACTGTACCCATATATAGGTACCCCCCTTCACCCGTAAGGGCCATGGTAGTGGTGTACAGTTGTGGGTACTGGGTTTTGGGGGACTCAGCACAGAAGGTAAGGGAGCTATGTTCCTTGGAGCAAAATATGAAGTCCACTGCAGTGCCCCCTAGGGTGCCCGGTTGGTGTCCTGGCATGTCAGGGGGACCAGTGCACTACAAATGCTGGCTCCTCTCATGCCCAAATGGCTTGCATTTCGCTGTTTTTGACATGGACGTCTTTGGTTTCGAAAATCGCCGAAAGTCAGGGACGACCAAATCTAGGAAGTCCAAATTTAAGGATTTGGACGTCTCTAACGGTATTTTCAAAACAAAAGACGGACGTCCATCTTGTTTCGAAAATTCGGGTTTCCCCGTCCCTGGATTTTGCCGTTTTGCAAGGTCGTCCCTTTCAAAAGTGCCCCTCCATGTCACTCAGCTACACTGATAGCGGTAATATTCAGCCATTATCCAGATCCCTAAGTAGTTTAAATTAAGGCAGCTTTTGTGCTGTTCTAACAAACCACTAACTACACTGAGTGGCTGATTATCACCGGCTATCCATATAATTGCACAGAAAATGCCTATACTCTATCCCTGCACTATCCAGATAGTGGCAGGGTGGTTTAAGAATCTATTGCAGAAATGTAAAGTGATACTGAAAATTCTCAGATAGGATGTTTATATATTTAGTTGCTGCTGGTAAATTTACGAACGCCTTTGAATGCTGGGCTGAAGTTAAAGAGCTGACAAGTTCCACAGCAGAAGAGATTTCAGACAAGGTATTAAAAGTTAATCTTCTTCATGTACTGGTATTATACTGCTGAAGAATATTTATAAATATCAATCAACAGAAAGTATTCAGTTTCTCCCTTCCCTGGGCACGTTTCCACATAGTTTAATGCATCATTAGTGTATCTGCATTTCACTTTTCAGTAAAACTTGCTGTTTAGAAATTATCACAAATTCCATCAGTGAATGGTGCAAATACCAAAATCTGAAGCATACTGGTATAGAAATAAAGGAATGCAAATTGTGTAACTCTCTGTATTATTCAAATTGCTTAAATTCAGTGCAGCACGAATATCAAGCAGAAGAATAATACAGGAGCAAAATTATTGCAAATAAATGTATCTATGGAATAGCCATTGTGTTTATTACCCTCTGCTTTCCTAGAAGACAGAGGTTTGGTAATCAAATGGAGCGTAGGGATTGCACCGCTTGCTCCTTACCATTTAGAAACACTGTTATGGCTTGGTGGCTTAGTGCAGATGGGAAACAGTTTTGATTCCGGGGGTCAAATTGTTCCACTCCTTGCAACAGCCAGGAATCGGAATGCTGTGGATTAAGTGTTCACAGCCCCCGAGCAGAGAGAGTCCAAGTCATTATATAACTGCAACACTTATAGGCATATTTTCAAAGCACTTAGCCTTCCAAAGCTAAGTATGTTAGTGGCCAAAACGCGTTGGGGAAGAATAGATCAATTTTTTTTTTTATTTGGGGGGGGGAGAGAGTAGAATTATATAAAAAATTAAGGCTCATGGAGTCAGATCCCAGCATCAGTTCCAACTGAGCTGCAATCCCAAAGATGGGGGAGGAAACTGGTGTTATTGCTAGGACTATCCTAAAACAGTATCACTACAAAGCTGAGTATCTGCGGCTAAGTGTTGGGAGAAGGGGACCAACCATCACCCCTGGTTACTTGCCCAATAACAAAGGTAACTGCAATATTATTCATACATTGGAAAGAAAAGACCTTGCAAAAAGGGGTAAAAAAAAAAAAAGGCTTCCAAAGTTCACAAATTTGAGAAACAGATAACATTGGAGAGAGAAACAAATTAAGAGTAGCCTAATGGTTAATTCAGGGATCTGAGAACCACGAAAACCCGGTTCAAATGCCAACACATGCCCTGTGATCTTGGGCAATTCATTTAACCCGCCATTGCCTCAGTTACAAACTGGAGGAGTGGCCTAGTGGTTAGGGTGGTGGACTTTGGTCCTGAGGAACTGAGTTCGATTCCCACTTCAGGCACAGGCAGCTCCTTGTGACTCTGGGCAAGTCACTTAACCCTCCATTGCCCCAGGTACAAATAAGTACCTGTATACAATATGTAAGCCGCATTGAGCCTGCCATGAGTTGGAAAGCGCGGGGTACAAATGTTAAAAAAAAAAAAAAAACCTCTGTGTGTATCAGTATTAGTGCACAAACAGCCACTAGTGAGGCTTTGTAAACATGAGAGTTAAATTGTGAGCCCTGTAGCGCTATAGAAATGCTAAATAGTAGTAGTAGTAGTAAAATACCTACTGTACCTGAATATAACTGGTCTTGATGCTCCATTTGTGAGGCAGGTCTGCAAATAGCAAAGTAAGAGCAATAGACAGCAGAATCCCAAGCACATTTATTGCTACAACTGAAAAAGGTGTGAGTTAATTCCAAAACCCCTTCCCTTTTCCCTTCTTAACCTGTGTAGCACTTTTGTATAAACATAGTGTTAAATAGGAAGAACTGTATATACCCTGTTTATCTTCCCTCTATTAAAGGGAATATAAACAAGCATTGCTATACTGAGACAGACCAAAGGTCCATCAAGCCCAGTATCCTGTTTCCAACAATGGCCAATCCAGGTCACAAGTACCAGGCAAGATCCCAAGACAGTAAAACAGATTTTATCCATGAGTGGGAAAGCGCGGGGTACAAATGTAACAAAATAAAATGCAGCTTGTCCTAGAAATAAGCAGTGGATTTTCCCAAGTCCATCTTAATAATGGCTTATGGCCTTTTTTTTTGGGGGGGGGGGGGGGGGGGGGGATTATCCAAACCATTTTAAACCCCGCTAAGCTGTTTTTACACATTCTCCGACAATGAATTCCAGAGTTTAATTACATGTTGACTGAAGAAATATTTTCTCTGGTTTGTTTTAAATTTACTACTTAGTAGCTTCATCGCGTGCCCCCTAGTCCTAGTATTTTTGAAAAAAAGGAAACAAGTGATTTGTGTCTACCCATTCCACTCCACTCAGTATTTCATAGACCTCTATCATATCTTCCCTCAGCTGTCTAGTCTTCAAGCAGAAGAACCCTAGCCGCTTTAGCCTTTCCTCATAGGGAAGTTGTCCCATCCCCTTTATCGTTTTCGTCGCCCTTGTCTGTACCTTTTCTAATTCAACCATATCTTTTTTGAGATGTAGTGAATAGAATTGCACACAGTATTCAAGTTATACTCTAAGTGATCTGATTAGCTGGAACATCATGAAAGATAATAGAAACACAAATTTGACGTTATAGGAAATGCTAATGGCAGTTGTCCCAGATAGCTGCAATTAAACCATGGACTAGGAATTGGGAGGCCTTGGTTTATATTCTGCCACTAAAGATTATGACCTTCGTGCAGGTCACTTTAGATCAGAGATACCGATGGGGTTTATAACATTTTGTGCCCAAATGAAAAATGCTCAGTAGATCTAGCCCAAATCCCACAGGTATCCACTTAAAAATGGAAAGCCCTCTTGGAATTAATTGCTGCTGTATGTAATTCGTTGTAAATTGCCCCAATTTAAGATGCTCTATGTGAAGTTTGCTATGCCTTCACCATAAGCTAGCATGTGGAAATTTCCAGCAGTAGGTGTGTTAAGGCATGTGTAGTTGAAGTGGAGAGATCTCCATGACCAATTTCCACAGGATACATCCCTTTTTCTTAAAATCTATATATAGTTCGAGACACCAGTGATTAGTGGAAACAGGCACAAGAATACTCGGAGCTTTCTGGAGGGTCTTCTCCAACTGCTCCAGTTTTGTTAGTGGGAAAGTCATTTATCTCTGCATAAAAGACAAACCTGCTTATAATCGAAAGAGAAAAACGCCTATATTTCGACCCAAATTGGGAGATGGGCGTTTTTCTGGCAAAGGCGCCCAAATCGGTATAATCGAAAGCCGATTTTGGGCGTTTCCAACTGCACTCCGTCGCGGAAACGAATAAAGTTGACGGGGGGGGGGTGTCGGAGGCATGTCAGGTGGGACTAGGGCGTGGTTAGCAGCCGAGGAGAGATGGGCGTCTTTAGTTGATAATCGAAAAAAAAAGGCGTTTTTACTGCGATTTTTGGGTCACTTGTTTTGGACCCTTTTTTTTCACTAACAAGTCCCAAAAAAGTTCCCCAACTGACCAGATGACCACTGGAGGGAAGAGGATGACCTCCCCGGACTCCCCCAGTGGTCACTAACCCCCTCCCACCAAAAAAAAACCCACTTTAAAAACTTTTTTTCCCAGCCTGTATGCCAGCCTCAAATTCCGTACCCACCTCCATGACAGCAGAATATGTTCGATCCTCTCACAGCCGTTCCCTGGGTCAGATGTGGCTCTCGGGTGCACTACAGGGTCACATCAGCATTGCATTGTGGTGGGTGTAGGGAATTGGGCTCCGTGATTTCATTAGCTTGTGTTACAGTCTCACGATGTTGGTAGTTGGTAGGCTCTTCTCCTATGGTGCTTTTCCCCCTGCCTACTGGGTCAGAGTGTGCCCTGTTGTGTTTTCGGTAGTCCATGAGGTAGTGGCTATTTTTGTAAACCAGTTTTAGATCCCTTCCATGTGTTAGCCACGTTAGAGAACTTAGTTCTTACCTTGAATGTGGCTGAAAGAGGGCATTGTACAGCATTCTGCCAGCTCTGACCTGCTAATCTCACTACCAGGGAGACTCATTGCCAGTGGTGGGGCAGAACCTCTGATCTGCAGGTAACTGTGAGTAAACGCGGTTATGCCAATAAAGGACGTTTTCGGAGAGATTAGTCTTCAGGTGTCAACTGGTGTGCCAATGTTATACAGCAGTAACAAGTCCTAGAGGCCTGCGTGTATGCAGGTCCCTGGAGCACTTTTAGTGGGTACCGCAGTGCACTTCAGGCAGGCAGACCCAGGCCCATCCCCTTCCCACCTGTAACACTTGTGCTGGTAAATGGGAGTCCTCCAAAACCCACTGTACCCACATGTAGGTGCCCCCTTCACCCCTAAGAGCTATGGTAGTGTTGTACATTTGTGGGTAGTGGGTTTTGGGGGAGGGGGGTTGGGAGCTCAACACCAGTGGCAAGGGAGCTATGCATATGGGAGCTTTTTCTGAAGTCCACCGCACTGATCTCTAGGGTGCCCAGTTGGTGTCCTGGCATATCAGGGGGGCCAGTGTACTACGAATCCTGGCCCCTCCCATGACCAAATGGCTCGCATTAGGACGTTTTTGAGCTGGGCGTTTTTAGTTTCCATTATCGCTAAAACAAACAAACACCCAGCTCAAAAGCGTCCATTTTTTCGAAAATACGGTTCGGTCCGCCCCTTCACGGACCCGTTCTCGGAGATAAACGCCCATGGAGATAGGCATTTCTGTTCGCTTATGCCCCTCCACGTGAACCTTTTTCTCTGTTCAACTACGTTTTTTTTTTTTTTTTTTAATGGCGATTGGTAGTGTTTCCCCTTCTGCTCCCAAAAGGAGCATCTTGAATATTGTTACATTTCAAAAAAGATCTAGCAGAATTAAACAAAATATAGAGAAGGACAACAAAAATGATAAAGGAGATGGAATAACTTCCCTATGAGAAAAAGTTAAAGAGGTTAGGGCTCTTTACCTTGGAGAAGAGACAGCTGAGGGAAGATATGATAGAAATCTATAAAATACTGAGTGGAGTGAAAATGGTAGGATGTGACTGGATAAATGTTACATCAGGGAGTGCCAGGGAGATTATTACTTAGATGTAATAAACGACTGCTTCTTGGAGCAATTGGTCCAGGGACCATCGAGAGGGGGAGTCATTTTGGATTTGGTCCTTAGTAGCGTTCAGGGCATAGTACAAGAGGTGGCGGTGTTGGGTCACCTGGGAAACATCATAACATTATCAAGTTTGAGCTGCTATCTGGGATGAGCCCGCAAAGGAAATCTACTGTAGCTGTATTTATTTTTCAAAACAGCGACTATAATAAATGAGGAAAATGGTTAAAAAGAAACTAAAAGGATCGGCTGCAAAGGTTAGGACACTAAATCAGGCGTGGACGTTAATTCAAAAATACCATCTTAGAAGCCCAGTCCAGATGCATTCCACATATTTGTAAATGTGGAAAGAATTCCAGGAATAACATGTATAGAATGTTTGTACGTTTGGGAAGCTTGCCAGGTGCCCTTGACCTGGATTGGCCGCTGTCGTGGATAGGATGCTGGGCTCGATGGACCCTTGGTCTTTTCCCAGTATGGCATTACTTATGTACTTATGAGAAAACGTCAGCCAGAATGGTTAAAAGGTGATGTAAAAAGAGGTCATTACAGTCAAAAGATTGGCCTTCAAAGAATGGAAAAAGGACCAAAATTAAGAAAATAAGAAACAAACACTGGCAAGTTAGAAGCAAAGCTTTAATAAAGAAAGCTAAAAGAGAATATGAAGATAAACTTACCACAGAGGCTAAAACTCACAGTAAACTTTTTCAGGTACATCAGAAGCAGAAAGCCTGAAAGGGAACCCGTGAGACCGTCAGATCACGAAGGAGCAAAAGGGGCACTCAGGGAGGACAAGGCCTTAGCAGAGAAATTGAATGAATTCTGCTGTTAGTAATATGTAACCTGTTAAAATCATCCGTAGTACCTGAAAATTGGAGGGTGGCCAATGTGATGCAGATTTTTTAAAAGGGTTCTAGGGGTGATCAGGGAAATTGTACACCGGTAAGCCTGATGTAGGTGCTGGGCAAAATAGTGGAAACTACTATAAAGAATAATACACATAGACAAACATGGCTTAATGGGACAGAGTCAGCATGGGTTCAGTCGAGGGAAATCTTGCTTCACCAATTTGCTTCATTCTTTGAAGGCGTGAATAAATGTGAGCCAGTTGATGTAGTGTATCTAGATTTTCAGAAAGCTTTTGATAAAGTTCCTCATGAGAGACTTCTGAGAAGGCAAGGTTCTGGTATGGATTAGGAATTGGTTATTAGAGAGAAAACAGAGGGTAGGGTTAAATGGTCATTTCTCTCAATGGAGGAGGGTGAACAGTGGAGTGCCGCAGGGATCTGTACTGGGATTGATGCTATTTAACATATTTATAAATGATATGGAAATCGTTAACATGTGAGGTGATTAAATTTGCAGATGATACAAAACTAGTCAAGGTTGTTAAAACACATGCAGACTGTGAAATATTGCAGAACACCTTAGGAAATTGGAAGACTGGGCATCCAAACGGCAGATGAAATTGAAAGATGGGCATCCAAATGGAAGATGAAATTTAATATGGACAAATGCAAGGTGATGCACATTGGAAAGAATAATCCGAATCAGTTACCTGATGCTAAGGTGTACCTTAGGGGATAGCACTCAAGAAAAAGATCTAGGTGTAGTCGTAGATAATATGCTGAAATCTTCTGCTCAGTGTGTGGCAGTGGCCAAAAAAGCAAACAGGATGCTAGGAATTATTAGGAAAGGGATGGTGAATAAGATCAAAAACACTATAATGCCTCTGTATCACTCCATGGTGCATCTACATCTTGAGTATTGCGTTCAGTTTTGGTCGCCATATCTCAAAAAAGATATAGTGCAATTAGAAAAGGTTCAAAGAGGAGCAACCAAAATGATAAAGGGAATGGAACTCCTCTTGTATGAGGAAAAGCTAAAGAGGTTAGAGGCTCTTCTGCTTGGAAAATAGACGGATGAGGGGAGATATGATCGATGTCTACAAAATCCTGAGAGGTGTAGAACGATTAGAAGTAAATCGATTTTTTACTCATTCCAAAAGTACAAAGTCTAGGGGACACTTGATGAAGTCATATGGAAATACTTTTAAAACAAATAGGAGGAAATATTTTTTCACTCAACAAATATTAAGTTCTGGAACTCTTTGCCAGAGGATGGTAACAACAGTTAGCGTATCTGGGTTTAAAAAAAACGTTTGGACAAATTCCTGGCGATAAAGTCCATAGTCTGCTATTGATTTGTAGTATGGAATTTTGCCACAATTTGGGTTTCTGCCAGGTACTTGTGACCTGGCTTTTGGCCACTGTTTGGAAAACAGGATATTGGGCTAGGTGAACCATTGGTCTGACCCAGTATGGCTACTCTTATGTTTAGTCCCTTAAGGTGCCTCTGCAAATCATTGGCAGAAGCTAGCAGTTTCCCTTCCCAAACATACAGTACTTGATAGGTAAAACAGAGGTGACTGCTTCTTTGTTTCACAAACCACCACGGCCTGGCTACTCACCAACCAACCTCTCTCTCTGTTGTTCAAACCTGCCCTCCTACCATACCCCAAGTATCTCTCTTGCTCATACTTCCTCCAATTTTCACCCCATCTCTCTTTCACTCATACTCACCCCCCAGCCTTCAACCTCCCACTCATGATAGTCTCTCCCAGCCAACTAATGTACTTGGAAGTCTGCCGTCTATTGTTTTTACTTTACTATTTGCAGACCTGCCTCAAACTGTGCATCTCCCACTTCTTCACAGCTTTTCAACTGTCTGTAAGCTTGAGTCACATAGTGCAGGAAATTCAGGCTGGTTTCATGGTTCCCAAACTTCCTGCACTACGCAGCTCAAGCTTATAGAGAGCCAAATCACAGTGCAGAGGTGGGAAATGCAATGCTTTGTGAAACAATTCTGGAATAAAAAGGCACATATGAGGTTATGAAAACCCGGGTGCAATTTCTCAGCATCAGGGTGATAAGGCACTTGAGATTTGATGAGCCCTGGTCTTTAGTGCTAAATGTACACTTACATCTGATTTTTGGTGAAGGAAGCTTGTGAAATGGCAATGTGGATGCAAACATTTGAGAAGAGTCAATTTCAAGGAAAGGACAGTTAGGTATTGCTGAAGGAACGGAGCATTTAGAGATACCCATAGGGATCTCTGACAACAAAGCCTACGTTTATTCTGGGAAAGTCTTAGAAGCAAGTGGGGCCAGAAATGCCTGGGATGTGCTCTACTGCTCTGTTGTGCACATTTGTTTGAACTGGAAAATGTTTTGAAAAACAAAATAACGGCATGGATTTTTTTTTTTTTTTGGGGGGGGGGGGGGGGTTCCTTCAACTTTGCTACTGCTTCAGTAAAATGTTGAGTCTGGAACACCACTTTTTACCAAAGACTGTGTGCAATCCCCTTGGGCCTCACAGTTCATGCCACACCCCACTGGGAGAATTCTGATTTAAGACTGCATCTAGCTTTTTTTCTTTCTTCTATATGGTTGAAAATGGCACCTTACCTAAATAGGGAGCACCCTATGAAATGGGACTTGCATACAAATGCCTAAAAAGACATTATTACTTCTCTTATACCACAAGTACATAAGTATTGCCATACTGGGACAGACCAAAGGTCCATCAAGCCCAGCATCCTGTTTCAAACAGTGGCCAATCCAGGTCACAGGTACCTGGCGAGATCCCAAAACAGATTATTCTAGAAATAAGCAGTGGATTTTCCCCAAGTCAATAATGGTCTATGGACTTTTCCATTAGGAAGCCATCCAAACCTTTTTTTAAACCCCGCTAAGCTAACCGCTTTTACTACATACTCTGGCAACGAACTCCAGAGTTTAATTACAGGTTGAGTGAAGAAATATTTTCTCCGCTTTGTTTTAAATTTACTACTTTCTAGCTTCATTGCGTGCCCCCTAGTTCTAGTATTTTTGGAAAGAGTAAACAAGTGATTCATGTCTACCCGTTCCACTCTACTCATTATTCTGCTTGGGTTCTTCATTACACAGGTGGTAACTGCCAGTATACGCAGGGAGGTTAGTATTTCACTCAGGTGCAGGTCAATCATTAGGCATGAATAGGGAATTGCCTAGGGCACTACCTTCTGGGGGGGGGGGGGGGGCAGCAAAGAGCAGTTGCAGACAAAGCAAACCAATAAATCCTGACAGTCATATAAACTCAAACAACCATCAGTGTATACTTTTAGCTGCAAGGAAGGGAAGGCAACTTTCAAATTTATTTTTTTATTTTATTTGTAGCATTTGTATCCCACATTTTCCCACCTATTTGCAGGCTCAATGTGGCTTACATTTGCCGTGATGGCGGTTGCCATTTCCGGTTAACAGGATTACAGATGGTATTGCGTTAAGGTGCATACATTCATGGTAACATACATGGAACATAATATATATGGAAGAGATCATGGTATATATATCATATGCGTACATACATGGTAAAGAAGAATACATTATGGTATTGCGTTAAGGTGCATACATTCATGGTAACATACATGGAACATAATATATATGGAACAGATCATGGTATATATATCATATGCGTACATACAGTACATGGTAAAGAAGAATATATTATGGTATTGCAAGAAGGTTCCTGAGTAATAAATTGGGTTGTAACATACATTTTGTCCTCGGCCATAGAGAGACCCTGTTCGACATAAGGTTTAAAGTGGTAGTGCTTGATCATTAATAGCAAAGAGGTTAAGCAGTCAGGCGATAAAAGTTTGGTTTTGTATAGATCGTGTATAATATTATTGTTTAGTATTTAAGATGGATGTTTATGGTATGCCTTCTTGAAAAGATCTGTTTTCAGTAGCCTTCGGAAGATGGTTAGATCTTGCGTTGTTTTTATGGCCTTCGGTAGAGCATTCCATAGCTGCATGCAGATGTATGAGAAACTGGTCGCGTATGTGGATTTGTATTTTAGCTCTTTACAGTTAGGATAGTGGAGATTGAGGAATGTGTGTGATGATCTTTTTGCATTCCTAATAGGCGTTCCTAAATAGCCTATTTACCTGGGTAAAATGACTTTTACAAATTGCTTTCATTATTTGTGAGTGTACTATACACACATCAAAGTTTAATATTTAAAAGCATTTTGTCTAGGAGTGGGGGAAGTGATACAGATTAGGGACCTGAAAGTTAATATGGTGGGGGTAAAGCTGAAGATTCGCCTAGGGCACCCAATATTCTTGCACCAGATCAGACTTCACTAAAGGTTGTTTGGAAAATTCCTTTTTAATGCCTAAAAGAGGCATCTGAATTCCTTGTGCTGGACAGAGAAAAAGTACCTTTGCTCTGCTGCTAGCATCTCTATTCTAAGAAACAAAATGACAGATAAGGTATTCATACAAAAAATACAATTGTACTCAAGCAGAGTGTTGTTCCCCCTTGGGGTGTAATAATAAGAGCTTACTTCCCATTTCCCTTCCATTCTTTTGCTGAAAAAGGAACTAATGTATATGCCCAAAATACCATTTCAGCCTTTCTAAGCCAATGTGGCTAAAAGAAAAACCAAAGCGTAGGTACTCAACTCGAAAGGGCCATACTGACTTTCAAAGTGCAATCAAACTAAATTTTTTTTATTTATTTTTGTTTTTTTTTAATTTTTGTTACATTTGTACCCCGCGCTATCCCACTCATGGCAGGCTCAATGCGGCTTACATGGGGCAATGGAGGGTTAAGTGACTTGCCCAGAGTCACAAGGAGCTGCCTGTGCCGGGAATCGAACTCAGTTCCTCAGGACCAAAGTCCACCACCCTAACCACTAGGCCACTCCTCCACTTGCAGCTTAGGTTTCCTATAGTTACAAACTGGAAAGGAAATGAAGTCTGGATGAATTAGTACCTAAACAGCTAGTCTATTCCCTTCTCTTCTCCTACCGAATCCCAAACTCTTATTTTTATTTATTACTATTTAGTTTGCCTATGACCTAGCTGGATTACACTGCACACACATAATAAATAACACAACAGAAAATTAATCACAGTAAAATATAACCTATAAACACATTCTGCAAACAGAATTACATGAAATGCTTGCAGAAATAAATATTTTTTTAGCAGTTTCCCAAAGTTGACTTTACTAATGCATAGCACTCCTGTAAGTACAGTCCAGAGAAGTGGCCCCATTACAAAAAGGCTGCAGCCCTGGTCTCAGCATAATAAATTTCACATAATCCCTGAATAGATAATCGCATAGCCAACTCAGGGCCAGATGCACTAAACTTAACAAGCCAGCAAAGTGGTTTTTAAACTAGTTCTAGTTGGATTAACACGCAAGTAGTAAACCGGGACATGCATAAAAGGGTTCTCCGAGCCATTTTCCTGTCACGGTAGCAGCTAACGAAAACGGAATGCAAAGCTATTATAATGAGCTAGTTACTATTATAATGTGCATGCAATGCACTACTGTTTCCGACCTCATGCACAAAAGCTAGGAGCCAAAGGCAGCAGACCTAAGCGGTTTACAATTTTCTTTTTCAGGTACTGGTACTGTCCCCTAATGGGCTCACAATCTAGTATTACATTGTACCTGGGGCAATGAAGGGCTAAGTGACCTGTGCAGGGTCACAAGGAGCTGCAGAGAGAATTGAACTTGGTTCCTCAGGATCTCAACCCACTGCTGACCATTAGGCAGCAGCGGGAATCAAACCCAGTTCCCCAGGTCTGCAACCCACTGCACTAACCATTAGGCCACTCCTCCATTCCATTGCCTCAGGCATAAAGAGATTGTAAATGCTATGGGGAGAGGAAAATGCATTGCTTTGAACGACAGAGAAATATGGGAACCAAATCCAAACAAGTCTGAAAGGATTGAAACTCTATGCTCTGGCTTTTGTATTTGATATACTGGTACTTTTAAGACATAGTGGATACCATAAAACTTGGCTTAGTATAGCCAAACCACACAAAGCTTATGGTCTATGTGTGCAAATTATTTGACTGTTCCAGCTCACAGAAGTCTATGGGTGGAATCCTCATGCTCTGCAGCTTTTAATGTATTGCTCAACTCTGGAATTCTCTTCTCCAGGACCTCAGATACAAAATATCTAATTCCAAATTTAGAATAGGTCTAAGACATGGGGCGTTTTATCAAGCTTTTAGTAGTAGTAGTAGTAATATTATTATTATTAATATTATATGATCCTCAGTTGCAGCCATAGACTCTGAATTGGGGTAAGGACAGATGTCTGTTTCTATTATCTTTTCCTAAGGTACACTGTTGTTGTTTTTCTCTTTGGCTAATGTCTAACGGAGAGTAAACTGTTGTCCTATGCATGCCCTCTCATGCTGTTTAGATGTTTAGTAATAAATTTATGAATCCATTACTTTAAACATGTCTGTAAACCACTTTGATACTCTATTTGAAAGGCAGTATATCAAATAACTCAAAATAAAATAGCAGCGTGCAATCACTTATAATGAAGTCATGGCTTGGACTCTCTCTGGACCCGATATCTTGGATCCCCACACCACTGATATATGGAGTCTATAGTACGATAACAGCAAATAAAGGAAGCAAGGCACCAAGGAAGATGAGGACTCCAAGAGTACAATACGAAACCTTTAATCTTGTAATTGTTTAATGACTCAACACGGCTGTGTTTCGGCATGCGAGCCTGTGTCAAGTGTCAAAATACTGGTCATGTTTGCCTAAATGATAATGTTCATTGTGTGTATAGGATTTGCCTGCAACGACAGGTGCTTGACAGCAACAGTATGAGAGAGTCAAGAGTGTTACTACTGTGGGAATAATCCAGCAGCATTTCCCTAATTTGCAAATGAAACGCTGCCGGATTGTTCCTGCAGTAGTAACGCTGTTGGCTCCGTCTCTTTCACACCATTGCTGTCAAGCGCCCTCTGTTGCAGGCAAATCCTATGCACATACTGAACATTTTGGGCGAATGTGACAGTTACTTTGACTCCTGATGGAGGCATACATGCCGGAAAAATAGCCATGTTGAGTCTGTTATATATTAAACAATTAAATGTGTCATATTATACTCTTGGAATCTTCATCTTCATCTTCCTTGGTGCTTTACATCCTTTACTTGCCGTTGCACATTAATGAGGCTTGGACTTTCTCCTTTTGTCTTTGGTCTATAGTTTGGTATCACAAAAAATTGACATTACTGAATTGAGAATGTTACCTGTATAAACCAAGCAGACAGCAAAAAGATCACAACACTGATGTTAGGCATTAATAGCTACGAGGGTCTCAAGTTGGCAAATTCCTGACACAAATGACCATGCTTTTAGAGCGGTTTGGCTTGTGTCACTTTATGCTGCAGTGATTTTTAAGTTGGTTTTGGGAATACTTCTCTCTGCCTTGCAGAAGTTTACTCTTGCACAACTCTGAATAGCACAGAACACATACAGGTTCAATGCTAATACTATAGTGTGATGTTAAAATCATTGCACAATAAGATTGCAGATGTTTAAGAGCTAGTTTTGGATAACTAAGAAAATTTTTCAGTACAGGACTGTATATATAGCACAAGAGGACTCTGCTGTAGAAAATCTCCTACTGATGAGATGGGCAGTTAGATGCTCTTCAGCTTGGTCCACTACTGATCAGAACACACAAACACACAAACACACACACACACACACACACACACACACACACAAAAACTCCACTCAAAAATAAAAATTGCTTTACCTATAACAGGAGACTGATGACCAGAATACAATAGGTGGGAAAATGTGGGGTACAAATGTAACAAACAAACAAAGAAATAAACAAACCACACAAATGGGTTGCATGCCTCTGTTTTGTGATACTGTAGGAGGCCCGAGAGCTTGTCTCGACGGGCCCAGTTAAATGACGACTGGGCCCATTCGAGTGGCTTGGAGGTATGCTGGGAGCGAGCAAGGGGGTTGGGGGGGATGGTGTCCACGGGCCATGCTAAGAGGCATAGGTGCCGTAATTGGTAGGTTTGAAAGAGGCAGCTGTCCTAGGGAAGAGGAATGGCGGTGACGGATGCCAGGGTGTTGGCGATCCTCGGAGGCAGTTTCCCACCCTCTAGCGTGGGTGAGGAGCGGGGGGGGGGTGTTGTGGGGACGATGTTTGTTATTATTTCTTTCAGGTGATTGGCAGGAGTTGTCGCAGCGGCAAAACAGCAAAAAAAAGAACACAACAAACTCCAAGCTACAAGAGATATGGCTCATGGAGGGGCTGAGAAAGAGCATAGAAGGCGGGTCGGGTGACCCCGGGAGACAGGTGTGGAGGTCCACAGGGAGCTGTTAGGGTGGGGCCTGGAAGATGGCGACAGGAAGCAGAGATTGCTGTTTTACTGACATGGTGATCGGCGTATGGGGGGGGTCCTGGATGACGTCAAGTCTGGACACATGTAGCTCGGGGGCATGTTTGTATAAGTTAATCAATGTTGAATCATTAATAAAGCAAGCTGCGGCCTATGTTTTCCCAATGTTAGTTCTTAGAGAGTTACTGAAAGGGCGGGGGAGGGGGGAGAGAGGGCAACGGGAGAGAACGGGTCCCAGCTCCAAGGCTTATGCTTTACCTATAACAGGAGACTGATGACCAGAATACAACAATAGGTGGGAAAATGTGGGGTACAAATGTAACAAACAAATAAATAAACCACACAAATGGGTTGCATGCCTCTGTTTTGTGATACTGTAGAATACCATTCCATACATTTCTAGCATGCACAGTGGTTTCCTGTGCATTTCTGGACCCAGATTTAAGTTAATAATAAAACAATAAAGAAAACCCTCCAGTAGGTAAGTAAGTGGTTAGTGTGGTTTGTTGTTCTGTCAAAGATAACATATTAAATGTAAACATTTCTTTTCTTTGATGACAAACAAGCTCAAAAGAGTAGAAAACATAAGACTCTCTACCTAAAGGGCTGTTTTCAGACAAAAAGGAAAGAAAAACAAGGAGTTAAAAAAAAATAAGAGCATGCTTTATAAAATATAGAACAGTTCCTTTCTAACGTAATATAACAAATCACGAACAAAAAAAGGTGATCTGAAATACGAAAATAAACCCAAAGAGGAAAAGAGTTGTTCTCTTCTCAGAAATAGGCTTTATAGAATGGTCAGTCCAGACATAGCAGCACTCTGATAGGAGACTTATCTAGTTATCATTCATGTTGCAGCCTTGAAAGTCTCTACAAAGAAAGTTGACAATAATTGGCAACCATCATTGCCATGGCTCTTGATCTAACCTTCCTATTGCCATATAATCGATTCTTGTGTAGATAAGAGCATGATTATGAAGAATCGCTAACGGGTATAATTTGTATCCATCCTTGACAATTCAAAGGACTCAGGAATCAGATGATTTGTTAAGAACAAGCTTTTACTACAGGGAGATCTTCTGGGCCCCAACTGGAAAACTTGCTTTTTTCCTGGATGCACTCAAGAACCCAACCCTATCTTTGGCTAAGTAGGAGGCAATGTTGTATTTGAACTCATTTGCTGTCCATGGCAATGCCTTGACATCTTGAATAAGATAAGCCTTGGAAGTACGCTTATTTGAGGAAATGTTGCTTCCTCTTATGACCTTGGTCCAACAAAATGTAACAGATCTATATACACGACCTTATCACCAATCAGTATAAGTAGGTATCACCTACTTTACATAGGAATAATTGAATAAGGGGCTTGCGCCTTTAACCTATGTCATCAGTGACACATGCACGATATAAAAGGATGAGTCCTGAATTAAGTGCAGAGGGCCAAGTGGTTTTGTGTTTTCTGCTACTCTGTTAGACAAAGGATGCATTGCAGTAATCGCCGACAAAGAAGCAGAAGCTTATAGGAGGAATGTAGGAGTCCCACAAAAATGACTAGTTAGAAATCTCATAACTACTTGCTAGGTATAAAACTGCCAATTTTAGTTCTATATTGAACTGCACTGGTAAAGCCAGAATATAAACTCTGAGTGAGGAAATATTGTCTTTTAGTTGCTAATATTATGCTGACAGTCTGTGGACAGCAATTTTCAAGTGTGTTTCCTGAACTACCAGAATATCGGCTCTCATACATCTAGCTTCCATTAAATTGCCAGAATTCAACCCTTTAACATTAAGGGGGGTCTTTTACTAAAAGGTTAGCTCGAGTTATCTGCAGCAGGTCTCATTTTATTTCTATTGGCCCTGCTGCAGATAACTCAAGCTAATCTTTAGTAAAAGACCCCCTAATATTTGTAGGAAATCACTCATCTATATTCTTTTCCTCCAGTTACAACACATTGAGGCATATTTTCAAAGCACTTAGCCTTCCAAAGTTCCATAGGTTTCTATGGAACTTTGGAGGGCTAAGTGCTTTGAAAATATGCCTCATTGTCATACATTGTATTTCTGCCTTTTCCCATTTACACAGCTGTATCCCCTGTTCCCCTCCCTTCCATACCATCAAACCCCATCCTCTCTTCTTCCCACTATTTTCCTATGCTCCTCTAACCTGGCAGCACCCCGCACAGAGCTGTGACACCATTTGACCTTGCCCTTTGCCATACATTATGCAGATCTACATATCCAATTCCACGAACACCCAAATCCTTTCACAACCTATGACAAAATTCCAACCCCCCTCCATTCGCCCTACAAACCCAGAAATACACACTAAAATCCATCCAATCTTCTGCAGTCTTATAAAGTTTGAACACATTATAGCCCACCAGCCAGTCCTTTATCATGCCTCACTCTTTCCTCCAGCAAGCTTTCGTATTGCAACCTTCTTACCCAATTTCTCCTGAGCGTACTTCCCTCTCTTAATGACTTTCCGTCACTTTGCATGTAGTTTTCTTTGCACTGGTACAGCATGGTACAGTACCTCAATTCCTTCTAGCCTGCTTCTTTTAACATGGACACTTGTCTGCTCCAATGTGGTAGCACGCCAAGACACTCCATTCACTATAAAGGATACCCGGGGGGGGGGAGGGGGGGGATGCCCACCAGTACTTAACATGATCCTGCTTTAAATCTTAAATTCTCTTCTACAATTCTAGAATGAAACATCAGAGAAGTGTGCACAGCCAGCCATCTAGTGCCCTTCCCAAACAAATTTGTTCACTGCTCTCATCCTTTGATGCATTCCATTCTTTTGTTGTATAACCAAGCACACACGTGTCAATATTTATTTATTTATTTATTTTATTTGTAGCATTTGTATCCCACATTTTCCCATTTGCTGTAATGGCGGTTGCCATTTCTGGGTAACAGAATTACAAATGGTCTTGATTAAGGTGCATACATAAATGATAATATCTCTTGGTGCATTCCCTATAGGTTGGCCCAAAGCTCTATGCACCCTGTCCAGTGGTACCTCTAAATCAGCACATACCTCTCTATAATCTGTATACTCAGGAACTGAGGTACTTAACCCTTTTTGGTTCCTGCACCCCTTTAACTGATCAATGAAGCCCTTGCACCCCCTTCCTACTAACAGTTAAATGTGTTGTTGTTAGCTACTATCAATGTTAACTGCTAACATGAAGCTACAATTTCAGTAATACATTGTTATACTACCAATGAATTGTCCTAATAACTGTCGTCACTCTTTCTAGAAACTTTCAGTAAATTGCCTCACATTTTAAGACCCTTCTCAGCACTCCTGGGGGGTCTGAGTACTACTGATTAAGAACCCCTCCTTTGGTATATCTGGGACATCCCTAATTCTTAGATTATTCCTTCTCATTCTATTTTCCATGTTCTCCATATCATTTGAACTTTCACTTCTTCCAATTCCTTTTTTTTTGCACCTAGAATTCCTCACGTGGATACTCCACTCTCTCATCAATCTCTTCAACTTGCTGGACAAGCTTTACAATGTCTGCCCAGAGCTCTGCCACCATGTCCCTGATCTCTTCCTTTACCCTCTGGCAAATCTCTTAAGCTCATTTTGTCAGCTATGGTGTTCTTCTCATGTGCTGCGGTTTTGCATTCATGGCCTCTTTCAAGGTATTGCATGTTACATCATTTTGATGGGGGATCTCCACCCTCCATCTTACCCTCTTCTCAGGCCTGAAGTCTACTGCTTGCATATGCAAACTCTTTCAGGTCAGCAGATTTCTGCCAAGTTGGGATCCCTGATGCTTTAATGTTAACCAGAGGATTTGGATATCTGCAAATGTACCAATGACTGGGGATTAATGTAGACAGTGAGCTAGTCGGACAGAAACTTTCAGCTCAAGTCTACATCTTGCTGGATGATATAATTTCCTCCCAAGAAAAAAAAATGATTAAAACTTAAGAGCACAGAGCTTGGTAACATGTGGAAAACTTAATCACATATTCCTAGAAAGTTTTCCTGAACAGCTGTAGAAGGATCTTCCGTACAGGTACTAGATAAGTCACATAAAGCAACCTCTATGGCCTTTCTCCACTTGTTTTATCACCAGTGAAATAAGTCGAATTATTCTGGCCTGTTTTAATCATTTAAAAAATCCTTTACAGTTCTTATGATATACACATAATTAGAAATCACTTATTGGCTTAAAGGAACAATTCATATTGAATCTCTTCTTTTGATAAACAATGCAAATGAATAACCTTTTATAATACGTAATACAGCAGCTCTCTGCTTTCAGTACAATCTTCAACAGGGCCGGCATTTGGAGAGGGGGGCAGGCGGGCAAACGGGGCAGCTGCCCTGGGCAGCACAGCTCCAGGGGGCCCTGCAGCCTAGGCATCTCTTCCCCTTCTCCCCACCACAGTCCGTCTCCTCCTCCCTTCTCCTCACCTTCCCAATCTTCTTTCAAAATGTATTTCCCTTCTCAGAGGGGCCCCAGTGCAGCAGCCATCCTCACAAGCTGCCTCCAGTTGCCCCGAAGCTTTCCCTCTCTGATGCAATTTCCTGTTTCCCCTTGGGCGGATTGCAGCAGAGAGTGAAAACTTCAAGGCGGCCAGGAGGCAGCTTGCGAGGATGGGTGCTGTGCTGTGGCCCCTCTGAGTAAGAAATACATCTTTAAAGAAAAACATGGTAAGGGGGAGGGAGACGGACTGTGATGAAGAGGAGAAGAGTAAGAGATGCCCAGACCGTGTAGAAATGTAGGTGGGAAGATTGGGGAGAAGGGGAGGAAAAGGGATCAGGGGCCCCTCCTTAATTTCTGACCTGGGTCCCACCATGTCTAAAACCAGCCCTGGTCTGAAAGAGCACAGTACAGGCTACAGTACTAGAATATTTAAAGCAACACTAAACCCACTGCTGTTGCAAAGAAATGCCTATGTAAGGAAGAGGAGGATTAAAAAAAAAAAAAAAAAAACACTCTGTTGCACTAATAGTTAAAATTCCTAAATTTCAGTCATATCACTGCCACTAAAATGGCACACCACTGCAAAAGCAATGCACCCAAGTTTGCTAGTTAATAAATGTTAACAGCCACCTTTGCTGATAACAACATATATGGCTTCCCATCATTTCACCTCTGTGTGAAAAGGAAGAATTGAAATGTTCTGCAGTTATTGCCAACACTACCCCCATGAAGGCAGAGGACACAAAATGGAAGAATACACTTTGTAATTAAGTGTCTCTATGCAAAACAACAACCACAATTCAAAAGATATTTAGCCAAAATCTCTTTGCCTAGCTCTTCTTAATGCTCAAAATATCTGTCAGTGGAAGGTAAGAGCACCGCACAAGCAGCAAGAACCAAGGCCCTTGTTGCTGGCTGAACACCTGTGCTTGTTTACACACCACCCCTAAACAAGCACGCCCACAATTCACTCGAAAATAAAGCAAAACATTTCAGCTTTAATCTGTAAACACATCTTGCCATGAATCCATCCCCACCAAACCTCTCAGAAAACAAGCTGAAGGATACACTGACATTAGTGTTCAGTTCAGTGACATTGGTCATAATCCTGCAGCTTTCTATCTGTAAACTATTTCTTGTAACCCAGCTTTCTTACATTGTTTGTTTATACTTTATGAGTAGAAATAGGCTTTTCTACATTTTAAAGCAGCACATTTTACACAGTACAATAAAGAACACCAAAACAGGACTTCACATTAGTAAACTGCCCCCCCCCCCCCACTGTAACCCCTTTGGTTCAAAAGAGCAGCTGTAGAGAAGGGGGGGGGGGGCTTGTGCTTTCAATCAAAAAGCTGGATGCAGAACTCCTGTTCCATTTGAATGAAACCACAACCTGACAAAAAAGATTTTCTGAAAAACAATTTCATTCTTAACAGCAATACCATCATCATCTAGCAGCTCATAAAGGAGAAAAGGCTTCTTCAGATCTCTCCGTACTATTTGGTTCCATGGTTTTATTCACCTCCCTCTGCTTGGGACAATTATAGCATGGATTACTAAATGTTTAGCATTATTGTAGCTAATAATGACCAAGTTCAAACCATAGAATACACCAAAGTGAGAAGCTGGAAACAGAATTCCAGCTACATGGTCACCCCTACCCTCAAAAGCCCACTCAGCATCACTAAAACATACATTGCTATTACCAGTTTAAGGGTCATTTTATGCACTGCAGTAAAACTGTATCAAGCTGAAGCACCTGCATGGCCGTCAATAGCTTTCTCCCTGCAGAGAAGTAGCACGGTACAGGCTACAAAATAAGTTTAACATTCTGATTCTAACATACAAATTAGGTTCCTGGAAGTCTTTTAGCTGACTTAAGACTTTGAAGAAAGTTCATTTAACAGAAGCAAGACAAAAACTAACCTAACACCAGTCATTCTCTGTTTTCCCCTGGCAGTTAAGTGCAGTGAAGCATGTGACAGGGTCTCTACATTCAGAAGAGGTAAACAGCATATATGGGGAGAATCCTTAATAGGTACCGTGCTCCACTTAAGCATATCTCCACACCAAAAACGTGTTACCTTAATTCTTTTTACTCAGTCTCTCCACAGTCCCAAATGGCAAGATAGTGAATGCAAACTAGTAATTTTTTCTGCAGTTAAGATGGCTCCGGTAGATTGGGGAAGTGGTGGTGTCTGTGCTTCGGTTTATGAGTCATACATGAAACCAAGTGTTTCTAAGGGAGGCACGCCCATGTTGCTGTGGGCCCAATTACTCTGCTAGGTCAAACATGCAAATCAGCAGGTAACAGAAAAAAAAGAAAGCACACACACAGCAACAGGCACGATGGAAGAGAGCTCACAGGCTATGCCAAAACACCCAGCTCCACCCTAGCCACCAAGAGCAAAGGCCATATATTCTCCACAGCTAATGTAAATAAAAAACAAGCATCAGAGCCACCGATCTTTCAGTCCAAAGTAACAAAAGATTGAAGGGTGTCCCTTTCTGATGCAATCTAAGAGCAGGAGTTCATTTCTTGAATACAGAGTAAGGAAATGTGTCAGTCCATCCAAATGCACAAAAGAAGGGTCACCTAACAAGCTGTAAGTGTTAACTTTTAACTCACATAGCTGTGACCAGCTTTCCAAAGTGAAACTACTTTGACTGGGTCTGTTTCAAAGGAGCTGAGGATGAGGAGGTCTGGTAAGTGCAATAGTGATGAATACTGTACTCATAGAAAGGCAAAACATCAAAATGTTTGCACAATTGTTTTTTCTAATTGTAGAATCCAGATGTCCCTGGCACAACTGACTTAATTTATCCTGCCAAATACACTAACCTAAAATCTACCTATTACATACATGTGCTCTCAATAACAAATATCTGTAACTTGAATCATCAAGCCTTCTGTCCAAAGTCATCATATAAAAACAAATACCAAAAGCTTTCATAGTTCATTTTTTAAATTTTGTGGGGGAAAAAACCCCTCAATTCTGAAGAAGAACTTTTTTTTATTATATAAGTTACTACAATTTATATAGTGCTGTACCCCAGGGTGCTTTAGAGCAAATGATAGAAGTCACTGCCACAAAGAGACTAAGTGGATTCCCAAGGCAATCGGAGATTCCAAGCAAAAGTGGAATGGAGTAGCCGCCTAATAGTTAATGCAGTGGGTTGAGATACTAGGCACCTGGGTTCAATTTCCAGTGCTACTTCTTGTAATCCTGGACAGTCACTTAACCCTCCATTGTGAGCCCCCTGGGACAGAAAGTGTCCTATTCTTTATAATAATTCTCACCTCCAACGTTCTATTGGTCTTGCTGCCTGTGTTCGTGACTTCTTCGGAGTTGGTCTGCTAGGCTCCGTAGCACAGGCTGACGTCAGCAAACGCATTGCGACATCAACATCAGAATCCGGGGTAAAAAAAAAAAAAAACATGCCTCACAGCTGATCCAAACCCCCCCCCCCCCAAACTGCCATACAGCTTGACAGCAACACAAACACAAAAAAGGGCTCGAGCCTGCCTGACACCACTGACACGCTCAACAGCCGCCCTCCCGAAACACCTTGGGGGGGGGTGCAACATGACACCACCCCTCGGTGCATCACCCAAGCCCCCCCCCCCCCCCCCCCCCCGAGTGCATTCTTGCCTGCCGTGTGCACGCCGCTGTGGGGGTGTCGGTTCCGGGACAGAGGGAGCAGGGCACCAGCAGACCTGACACCCCCCAGCGGCGTGCACCCAGGGCAGACCGCCCCGCCCTTGCTACACCACTGGTCAAGGGGAAAATGCTGGATAGAGGAGTAGAGAGGATAGGGAAGACAGGAGATACTGAATCAAGGAAGGATGGAAAGAAAGGAAATATGCTTGCTCAGGGAAAGAAGGGTAGATAGTAGACATGGTGGGAGTAGGGTGACAGAAGGGAGATGCTGAATTGGGATGGGGATGAAAGAGGGAGGGAGGGAGGGTGAACAAACATGTGGATAAAGGTGAGCCAGTAGATATTGTGTATCTGGATTTTCAAAAGGTGTTTGACAAAGTACCTCGTGAAAGACTCCAGAGGAAACTGGAAAGTCATGGGATAGGAGGTAGTGTTCTATTGTGGATTAAAGGATAGAAAACAGAGTAGGGTTAAATGGTCAGTATTCTCAATGGAGAAGGATAGATAGTGGGGTTCCCCAGGGGTCTGTTCTGGGACCGCTGCTTTTTAACATATTTATAAGTGATCTAGAGATAGGAGTAACTATTTGCTGGTACACAAAGTTATTCAAAGTTATTAAATCACAAGAGGATTGTGGAAAATTACAAGAGGACCTTACGAGACTGGAAGACAGGGCATCCAAATGGCACATGACATTTAATGTGAGCAAGTGCAAAGTAATACGTGTGGGAAAGAGGAACTTTAACTATAGCTAGGTGACGTATGGTGGCGGCTAAGAAGCAAGCAGAATGTTAGGTGGTATTAGGAAAGGAATGGAAAACAAAAAATAAAGACGTTATAATACTTTGTATCTCTCCATGGTGTGACTGCACCTCAAATACTGTGTGCAATTCTGGTGGCCGTATCTCAAAAAAGATATAGTGAAATTAGAAAAGGTACAGAGAAGGGCAACAAAAGTGATAAAGGGGATGGAACGATTTCCCTATGAGGAAAGGCTAAAGAGGCTATGGCTCTTAAGACAGCTGAGGGGAGATATGATGGAGGTCTATAAAATAATGAGTGGATTGGAACGGGTAGATGTGAATCGCTTGTTTACTCTTTCCAAAAATGCTAGGACTAAGGGGCACGCAATGAAGCTACAAAGTAGAAAATTTAAAACATATCGGAGAAAACATTTCTTCACTCAATGTGTAATTATACTCTGGAATTCGCTACCAGAATATAGTAAAAGCAATTAGCTTAGCAGGGTTTTAAAAAGGTTTGGATAGCTTCCAGAAAGAAAAGTCCATAAGCCATTATTAAAATGGACTTGGGGGAAATCCACTGCTTATTTCTAGGATAAGCAGCATAAAATGTATTGTACTGTTTTTGGATCTTGTCAGGTACTTGTAACCTGGATTGGACACTACTGGAAACAGGATGCTAGACTTGATGGACCTTCGGTCTTGCCAAGTATGGCAATACTTATGTTCCTATAGATTTAAGACATAAACCATTCTGATGGTCTGTTCCCTGAGTGGTAATATCAATCAAGCACTTAATAAATTTGAAACTTGATACATTTCATACAAAAGGTCTCACCACTTTGTGCACAATGTGTTGATAGCCTAACGTGCTACTAAAGTTACTAGGCAAACCCTGGAAAGGGAGACTGCAGAAAGGGGAGGGGAGGCTCCACAGATGGGGGAGTGTGCACAATCAGAGCAGCTCTCCCTGAATGTCAAATGCTGTACCACAGGCCTGTGCTACAGGACAGGCTTCCAATGGGCCCTGCAGCAAAGAAAGGCCCTGTAGGTCTCACAACTGCCCCTCCCCCCACCAATCCATCATGTAGTTTCTCTATTAGGCTGTTAAGTGACGTCAACTGTCATAGGGCCTCCACCAGCCTGCGATACCAGTAGAACTAGGATGGCCCACCACAGCACTTGATGCAGAAGCTCCTGACCGCCCCCCCCCCCCCCCCAAGGGGGAAAGGGGGTTAGGAACCATACGCCTACAGTCTCTCTTTCCACTCCATTCTGCCACATCATGGCTGCAGGCCATATGGGAGTGGGGCATGTAGGTCACAGGAACAGCAATATAAGTAACAGTATGGGCCAGATTGGACACCTTCCTCTCACCATTGCACTCTAGTTATCTGTCCCTGGGGGTTAACTCTCTGTCCTTTCTACGATAGCAATGCTGCCACCTGAGATCTGTTCTGAGGGGAAGCTAGGGTTCATGGGGCTGCATGTTCCATGACAAAGGCATTGGCAGACATATGTCATGCTGGTGGCAAAGCTGGAAACTGGGTCACATCACAGGTGTCCCGTGCCAAAGATCCTAGGTATATTGGTCCCCTGCTGTGGGTCACAATTTGAGTACTCTAAGCATTTCCCTGTCTGTTCCTGACAGCTCAGCTCGCATCAAGAGACCAGTACCCAAACCCCCCTGACCCTGCAGCCCCACACCCTTTTGAACCATATGACAGAGCTGCTTGCATTAAAGGTATATTGTCTCGCACCAGCAACCCACCTGGTACCAACCATGGCAGATCTAATTACAGGCACCTACAGTTGGATGCAGTTATGCGCTAAGCGCGATTCTACAAAGGATGCACACCTCTTATAGAATTGCACTAAGCAAATATTTTCAGCACTGATCTTTTAGGTACTGCTTATAGAATTTGGCCCTAAATCTATTCTTATTAAGATCTAATTTTAGATTACAAACTAGACATTGCCTGTCTGGTAGAAACATGGTTGTCCGATTCATTAATCTTTATACTTAAATCCAGGCTTCTCTATCAAATGAAAATTACATTTACTCAAATAGATAAGCAGATAAAGGTGGAGGTTTAGCTATAATTTATTCTAGTCAGTTCCCCATCATACAGCATAGGTCAACTGCAAACACCAGAACTGAAATTTTGGCATTTCAGTTAAAAACGTCCTCACCTACACATTTTCTCGACACATCCAACCTCTGCCAATAGCATCTGCTTCTATACCAGATTTATGGCACCTTATTAGTACACTCTGGGGGCTCATTTTCAGAGCACTTAGACTTAGTTCCATATGAGGCTCATTTTCAAAAGAGAAAACTGTCCAAAAAATGGCACAAAAGGCAGATAGACGTATTTGTTGCTGAAAAAGTCCAAAGCGTATAATCAAACAGGAAAGAAATGGTCTAAAGCGCCAGTACATTTCTAGAAGGGGCGTTCTGGAGATGTGACATGGGTGTGTCATGGGTGGTCTTATGGGTTGGACATGTTCATTCCCTAACAGACAGCAAAAAGATTTCCTACTGGTGGGAACAAGAGGTCCATAATCAGACCTGCTTTAAAAGCATTTAGTGGAAATGCCAACTTGCCTTTTGACTCATTTGCGATTTTGTGGAGTTGGAGAGCTAGGAGTGTTGGTTATTGAGAGAGAGAGAGAGAGAGAGAGAGAGAGAGAGTTGTTGAGTGCTGTTAGAATTGCCCCAGTCTCAACCTTGTTCCCTCTACATTTCCTGCCTTGCCTCCTCTGTGTCTCAACGCCCCAGGTCCTTGCCCACATCTGCTAGCCCCTCAGCCACACCCATCCCTTCCCTTGTATCTCTCCTTCCCCCACAACCTCCAACTACACCCCCTTACCTGCTTGTTCTCTGTCTCTGTGTTCCTCTTTTCCCAGTCCCAGTTTGTCACTCTGCTCTATGCTGCTGCTGTGTGTGTGAAGACTTTGTTGTTGCGAGGACAGTGAATGAGTTGTGTTGCAGCAGTGTGTGTAAGGACTGAATGCTGCTGTCTTTGTGTGAGGACTGTTTGCTGGTGGTGGGAGAATGAGTCATGGACATTGTCTACTGGTGGAGGGACTCACTAGACAGAACTGTGCCCAGTGCTTATTTTGGGGGAATTTGGTTGCATCTGTGGTGGTGGGAAATGGCTGCACTGCTGGCTCACGGTTTGCTGGAGGTGGAAGAGGATTTGGAGGAGAGGCCCTGCAGGAGATCTCCCATCCCTGAGTATTCTGGCCCCACACTTGTTTCCTTGACTGTGCCGATGCCCAATGCCGCACCAGGTACTGGTTTGACAGGGCTGCCATCTAGCACCTGTGACCAGCTCCAACCCCTCCTACAGCCCACAACCTGTAAAACAATCCCATTCCTGAGCATTCTGGCCCCACACCCATTTCACTTGACCACGCCGATGCCGCACCAGGTACTGGTTTGACAGGGCTACCATCTAGCACCTGTGACCAGCTCCAACTCCTCCTACAACCCACAACCTGTAGGAACAATCCCATCCCTGTTCACCTGAAGGTCACCACCTCCCTTGCCTTTCTGGCTTCTGGTAGCTTCTAGTCCGTCCTAGCTGTGAACATGGGCCTGACCCAGCCCATCATTTCCAGTTGCTTCACCCAGTTCTTTGATGTCTTCTTTACCCACACCTCAGCCTACACCACACCTTCCTCACTCCCCTCCCCCCCCCAGGCCCTGCAGAACAACATGGCTCAATTCTACAGCATAGCCCACTTCTCCTTGGTCATAGGCATCATTGACTGCACACATATCGCACTCAGACCATCCCCCCCCCCCCCCCGTAGAATCATGAGCACAGGTCAGCAGCCCAGCACAGGTCAAAAAGGGCAGAGGCTGACAAGCCGGTGCGACTCTGGAATCTATCAGAGATTGAGAAGCCTGTAATTTATTAAAGAACATGAGCCTGTGTAAACTCAGGAATTTATGATCTATTATGGTACCCTTACGGGCAAGCTGGCGTGGGAAAGGTGCAATTATGGATGGACAGAAGAATATGATTTAGCAACTTATGGGAAAATAGATGGTGAGACCAGAAAACAGAACGATCTCTGAGGAAGATAAGTGCTGAAGTAATGTGAAGCATTGTTTAACACAAAAGGTATATAAACAATTGAACCAGAGCATTACGTTGGAGAGGCAGTGGCAGACCACGTTTGTGTCCCCTGCTCTCCACATGAGAAACCAGCATTTGTAATTGTAACTTTCTCTTGATAAGTAATTAAAGAATTGCTTTTCTCATAAGCATGGCCTTCCTAGTATTTTATCGCTCTAAATTGCGGATGGCTGGTGAGTTCTAATTTGGGGAGGTAGTAAAAAGACTAGAAATATAAAAACACCCCCCAACAGCACGAGAAACCACCTATAGGAATAGAAAAGCCTTCCACTCTATGAATATGCAGGTTGTGTGTGATGCCTGTGGGAGATTGTGGATGTGTGCCCGATACCCAGGTTCCACCCACGATGCCTACATACTATAGCATTCTGGAATATACCACAGGGTCAACTGAGGGGGATCACTGGTGGCTGGTTCCTAGGTAAGCGCAAAAGGGATCTGCCAATCCCATAACCCCTCCTCCTCCTACAAACCTTCAGCATTGTTTCCATCCAGGTGTCTCCACAACCCATGATCCCCACCTCACCTCCACGAGGTACCCAGGCCAGCCAGTACAAACCCATGTCTCTCATTCTGCTTCCCCCCACAGGTGACAGAAGATACCCACAGCGGACCTGGCTCATGACCCTCTAGTGCACCCCCAAACTGTGGCGGAGGAGGCACTGGACCACACATGGCATCATAGAATGTACCTTTGACCAGCTAAAGAATAGGTTCCGATGTCTCTATCAGTCCGGAGGGGAGCTCCTGCTGCATGCTTCATACTTTATTCACGCCTACCCTAGCTGAGATCAAATTTAACCATCTCTCTGACCTTGTGTGCAACTTTCTTTAAATCGGTCACCTTACTTTCTAATTCTTCTTACTCTCTTACCTATCTATATGTTACATCTTTGCTTTACCCTTCATTATCAGTTAAAATGTTCTATTACATATTGTGTTGACATTGTAAGTAGTATACCATGCCATACTTTGTATTGTTATTTGAATATTTTTACTGCCGTAATTGCCTATTGCTCATGTTTATTCTATTCTTACTGTACACCGCCTTGAGTGAATTCCTTCAAAAAGGCGATAAATAAATAACCTCCATCGGGCCAATCTCTGCTCCCTGCACCTTCTGGAAGAGGGCGTGAGACCAACACCCAATCAATACAAAACCATGTGTGGTAAACCCCTGAAAAATTAGAGTAATCCCTCTCCATCAGGTGCAGTAATCACCACAGATCCCCCAACCCCAGAGCAGCACATACATAAGGAACTCCTTTCGTCTCAGTCTGCTCCGCCAATACAGGCCTTTCGCTTGATCTGTTTGCCTGATAGTCCAACACCCAATTCAAATCACCAGCCAGGACCAATGGGTGGGAAAGATCACGCCCTCCCAGAGTTACCAGATTGACAAAAAAATCCCATGGTCATAATTGTTGGGAGTGAAAATTGCACACCGCAAATATTAACAGGCTTTCCGCTTGATCTGTTCGCCCGATAGTCCAACAAAGATTCAAATCGCTGGCCAGGATCAACAGGCAGAAAAAGATCACACACTCCCACAGTTACTAAATTGACAAAAAAAAAACCACGGTCATAGTTGTTGAGAGAAAATGGCACACCACCACAATTAACAGACAACAAAGCATATCTCCCTTCTGTATCCCAACACAGCAGCTTAACCTCCCTTAGAAAATTCTAATTAATACTGCTACTCCTGCTTTTTGTATGAGGCAATGAGGCACAAACACCTCACCCACCCAACTCTGGCATAACTTTACACACTTTTGCTCGGTCAACCTCATCTCCTGCAAACAAGCTATATCTGCACTATGGCGCTTCAATGGAGTTGATTTTTTTTTTTTGTTTAGCAGGAGACAAGATGCCTGAAACATGCCAAGAATAATTTTCCATTTCCATCAAGTGAGATCTGGAAGCCCCATGTTTATGAAACCCAGCAAGATTCTTAGTTGCTCCCCGGGATTTACCCTCAGACCAGTTTAATAATGCCACACCAGTATGTGGTTTATAACATATTGGTATATTAAATACCCACTGCCATCTATCAATCAATTCTTCATTATAAGGTTGCTTATTGTCTACCATCCATACATGGTAACTTACCCCCAACCCCTCCCCCCCAATCCAAACCATTGTCAGTCCAAGTATTCCAACGAGGGCCACATTTAAGATGCCTTGTGGGGCCCCAGCTGCCACATAATTAACTAGTCAAATGAGACCTCTTACAAATAAAGCAGTTTAACCTGAATGCTTTTTGCAAGCAAACTTTGTCCACAGGACGTCATCCACTCCATTTTAGGGTCATCCGTTGGCTTTCCCATAGTATTAATAAATTCTTTAGCATCTGATATGTCTCCAACACATGTCATTTCCCTGCATGATAAATTTTCAATATAGCTGGGTAGATGAATATAAATCTATGTTTCTTCTCTGCCAGTAGATTACACAATGGGTAGAACTGTTTGCAGCGTTCAGAGAATGCAAAAGAGTAATCCTGGAAGACACACACTGGCCATCAGTCAGATTGAAGATCCTCTTTTTGTTTTGTATTGCCGCAGAATTTCGACCTTGTGAACATAAGAGTTTAATAACCACTTGCAGGCGGTGATCACACGTTGCCTTCTGCCCGAGTCCATGTGCTCACTTTAAACGCAGTGGGCCTAAACCTGACCGCACTGGAAATTCCGAGGCCAGCCCGTTCTCCTCTTTTTTTATTTTTTCAAGTGTTTTTAGGAATGTCACACTAGTCTTGCTTCTTTTTTGTGTACATCTATTTTTTGTGGAGCAGAGGAGTTTATCATATATTTTTTCTTCCCTTTTTGTATTATTTGAGATCCTACCAAGTACTTGTGACCAGGTTTGACCACATTTACAAACAGGAGACTGGGCTATCTTCGTTCTGAACCGGTATGCCAGTTCTTATGCTCTTATGTGACTCTGCCAGTTTACCTTTTAACAGTGATGATACATTTACTTTATTTCACTGTAATTTCTAAGTTAATAAGTTAAATCTCATCTTTCTTCTTAGGGTGTTTTTGGTCTGAAATATATGTAGCTAAATTTCAATCTAGAGGTCATAAAAGTAAAAGACAAGTTAGCATTAACATCTTTTATATACTGCTTTAATGTAGCTTACTATAATGAATCCTTTTTGCCTCATTTGGGTATAATAATGAAAAAGGGCAATGAATGGCATCATTAAAAGTGAAACAAGATATTTACTTTCCAGTAAACTGAGCAACTGGAAGAATTAAAGACTGGCCGATTTAGGATTAAAATGTTAACATCACTGGGGGGGGGGGGGGGGGGGAGAAAAACCAGAGGGACCGATTTCAGTGTTTATTCAATTGTAAATATTACATATAAGGACTGTAGGGAAAACAAAGAGATTTGCATTGTAGTGCCAATACCTACCCAAAGTCTGGAAATAAACAGAGAATTTTGTGGATTTAGCATAAGGTGGTATGTAAACAACTGACATATAATAAATTAAACTATTTCTCTAGTTGACCATCTAAGCTTCTCCTTGTCAAAACGAAAAAACAACAAATTCTTCACATTGTGTGTTACATGAAAAGAACATTTCTGCGTTGTACAAAAGAGAAACAGAAAAAGAAAAATGTTATGCCTTCTCATGAAAAAAAGCAAACAAGTAAAAAGATCACATAAAAATCAGTCATAACTGAAGCAAAAACAGATGTTGAATTTCATTTTGGAAAGCTTGGAGAAGTATCTTCATTACAGCCCCCTCAGAACAAAGGCAGCTTGGCTTAAGTAAGCAGAAATGCGGAGCCAGCCTTCCAGGGAAGAAGTAACTGCACCAGACACAAGCTATCTTACAAAAGTACAGAAGGACTTGAGCTCAACAGAGGCTCAATTGCTCTCTGTTTTCCTTCCACTGATAAATGTTGCATCAGACAACAGATAAACAGAAACAAGACCCATTCCATCATCTTAGAAAGGAGAAGATCCTGGGTAGACTGCGGTACTTTTTAATGGACCAATGTAAGATTATCCAGAGATGATGCTGCACTTGAGTGCTTAATATCAAGTAGCTCCTTCTTTATAACCAACATAAAGGCTCAAAGAAGAAAGCATGCACATATGCTAGAGATTCTACTATATCTGAAATGGGGAATCTGTATAATCTAAAGACAAATCACAGACATCTTTGGATAATTATCAAGTTGCTCCAATAAGTAATTGTTATTTCCAAAGAATTTCTCTTTTTCTAAGACCTACACTATAATTCTACACTACAAAGGAGAAAATGGAAAACAAAAAATTTGCATTATAACCAAAGGAACACATATTAAAATAAGTTGGGAAAGGATTAGAAAAAACAAAACAAAAAAAATGGGGAAATGCCCAGGTATCAGAGTGAGTGCTGTACGTGAGCCTCCCTGTCTGTAGGTAGGAGGAGCCCTGTGCCTATTCCTTACAGTTTTGAAGACAAAGATACAGCAACCACCTGGCATCATCTCCCAGAATTAATCACAAGAAACAAATAATAGAATAACAGTGCCAATCACCACTCATCCAAGTGACCCGGGCCCAACCCCAGCATCCTGCCCCTAACTTCCCCACTTCTTTACCCCTCCCCCTTCAAAATATATCCCACTCCTGGAGAACTGATTTTTGTCTTGCACTATAAATCTCCGGGACCCTAAATAGCCATACCTCAAAGCTGAAGCATCAGTTTTCTTCCATATCGCACACACCCAATATATCACAGCCACAACTAGATGTCTTGATCATTTATCAGAGCTTTTCTGGGCCCCAGGATTGATAAATTAAATAGTATCTATTTGCAACTGCAAGGGACTATTTATAGTTGCTCCCTTAATCCACTCACATACACTGCACACTTCCAAAATGCCTCAATGACAGTGCACTCCCACCAGATGTGATGCACAGAAACCTTCCACCCAGTCCCATTAACACAGATCCAAGCTATCAGGATTAACATGCTTCAATCTAGTCATCATAAAACACCACTAGAAAAGCATCTTTTATCCATTCTCTAGAACTGTAGTGCAGATCAAAGTTTTAGTAGTATTTTGGGGCAATCTCCTCCCAAGTTTCCCTTGGTAATGCTACCCCTCCACCCAATTCCTTCTAAGATTAATCACAAATCTGTGCTGTATCTCTCCCTGTCCCACAGCATGCTATAAAATATGACAATAACCCCTTTTTACCCTGAAACATTCCTCCTACACAAAGCCTCTAAAGTCCATAGCTGGCTGCTGCAATGCTTCAGCCACTCTCCTCTGTAGAAGAAAGCCCTGAACCCATTAGCACACTAAATCCCTTGGGTGCACAGATAATTCTTTATTTATTGTTCATACTCTGTCCTTTCCACTCAGTATATGCATCTCCCATTTCATTCTTTCTGGCCTGATCATTCCTTTCTTCTCCCATCCTTGGTTTCTGCTGCTTCCCAACTGCATGACTTCCTCATATGATTTATGTTGCTTATAATGTTTTATATTTAAAGCTCGTATGGACACATATGAACTATCCCTCTCTATGATCCTCTTCCTCTCTACAATTCCCTATATGTCTGTTACACTTGAATCTTATTCTACTAAAACATGTATGTATTTGTTCATACTGGAATTGGCGATCGCCTTTATGGTACTATGTAAGCCACATTGAGCCTGCAAATAGATGGGAAAACGTGGGATACAAATGTAATAAATAAATAAATAAATAATTGCTTCTGAAGGTCCTCAAGAGTGCATGGCGCTCTCACTCCACAACTGTCCTCACAATCGTAACCCTCTAACTTCCCAATTTAAACATGGATTCCCCACTGAGTGGAATCCCAAGACAGACAAGATATTAGTGTACTAATCTCCAAACTCTTTCTCACCCCTTTCCAACACTGCAACGTGGTTTACATACAAAGATGATCAAGCACACCTCCCACCACTCACCTCTCTAGAATCTACAGCACTAACGAGTCCCTCCAGCTTTCAATCACTTCAACCCGACCCATTGATTATCCTACTGTCTCTTCTATTCCATGATTGCCCTTAGCTTAGCCACTTTAAAATGCTACTCCCAGGCACAGTCCCCATAAACCCCTCTTTTAGCTGCTAGAGTTGCAGAACCTCCCTTTCATAAAAATCTCGATTTTTTTTCTGCATTTTATCAAGCACCCTCTATATCATATCATTGCTGGTAAGGGCCTATAAAGATACTGTACTTGTCGGTCAATCTTAGCAGCACATTCATTTGTATTGCTTGTATTACTTTTTGTTTTTCAATATTTCTCCTGACGAAGATTGCGAAACAGTGGGTCCCTTGCTGTCGGGAAATCTAGCAAGATAAAGCGAGTGAGAGCAATACCTTTCAGTATTGCCCACTCTGAAACTATTCAACTTTATAACCGGAGCTACGTGTGATTTAAAACATTGAACATATGAATTGAACTTTTCACTTGTCGACAACGTGGATTAAGGACACCTCAGATACAGAAGAGACAAAACTATCCGCGTTTCAAGATAAGTGTTTGTTTTTGAATACTAGAGTGGATTCTATTAAATGAGTCCATTATTCAAATGTGTTTCCATTTCAAAAAAATTTTTTCACACTATTAAGAGGTTTTTGAAGTAATTATATAAGTTCTTTTCTTCCATTTAGTATTCTCTGTAGTGTTGAGCATTAATCTGGACTTCTTAATAATTAACTGAAATACTCCACTTTCCGTTTTTTTTGGTTCACAGGGCCTTTTTCTCCCCAAGATAGGGAGTTTTTTTGGCACTTGTGGGCTTTTTTTCGGAAGGGAGGAGGAGCCTATGATGCTGGCCAATTCAGTGGAGTCCTAATTTAAGGTTCCCTGGGCTATTGAGGCTACTTGATTTCTATATATACTATACATTATAGTTCATGGTTTTGCATCAATCTACAGAGCATACAGCAGGAGTGAATTTTTGTATTTTGTTGTATATTGCTTGGGTATGCCATATCCTTGAGATAGTCATTCTATCCCAGATCTCTAGCTCCTGGCTTATCCCTTTTTAACAAAGCACCATAATTAGCCACAGAAAATTGGCCCAGGTAATTCAAGCTTTTTTTTTTTACGCCAATGGAACAGAAAGAAAGCCCAAAATAAATGCCAGGCCCCCCTCCATGACTTAAATGTTCAATAATTCTGACTTGGTGTAGTTGACCTTAAAATTCCAGCACTTTCCCATACACTTCCGTTTCATATCAGGCATAGATACCCTACAGTTTGTCACAGTTAACACACGTTGTCAGCAAATAGTCTTATTTTATATTTCAGTCACCCTTCACCTAAAGGATACTGACACTCCTTCAGATTCTTTCCACAAATTGCTCCCTAACTAGGGCAAACAGCAGGGGATAAAGGGGACACTCCTGCTACACCCCCCACACCAGAGCAAAAATATCCAATAACCTCACTACCAGCGACCTCAAAATTGTAGCCAGAACACCTTCTCAGGGTCCAAATTCAAAACTATAAGTATGTTCCGCCCCATGTTTTACAGCCTGCTTCACTAACACAGACTACTCAGTAATTACTGTGGATTCTTTTGGATTTGTATGGGTAAATGAGACTTTTATTAGAGGTTCTAAGGTCTAAGATACACAATTATATATATATATATATATATATATATATATATATATATATATATATACACACACATACACAATGATGATTATAACTGAAAATAAACACCTATAAACAAACAATCATTACATCACTGGTCCCTACATCCAAGCAATGCTAGGAGTTTCTAGACCAGGAAAAGAAGCAATAACACATTATAATATACATATATCCATCACTGGTCCTTAATCTCTACATCCAGGCTTTTTACATCAGCTGAGAGAAGCCCCTTTTTCAGCGAAGCCGGAGTTTGACCAGGAGTCTGGTTCTATGCAATGCGTCCACCCATAGATGAGCTTCCAGCTTCACTTTAAACAGCCCCCTTTTTATTAGGCTTAGAACTCATTTTCAGAGCTAAGGAAAATTACAGAATGCTTGAGAATGTCTCCGTTTAGATAAACAAGCCATACTGGGGGAATGTGGTCACGTTTCTCAGTCCAGGTGGCTAGTCTGAACGCGAAACAGGCTCCACCTCTCCCTTCACATACCAAATTAATTAGAGCTGTGTCTTATCTTCTACATTCCAACTTACTTTCACACAAAGTTAAACAATCATTTTTAAACAGAATTACTTCTAATCAAAAATACAGACCCCAAGTGCACTTGTCGGTCAAGGCAGAGTTGAAAAACAATCTTTAAAATTCACTTCTATTACAAAGTAGCGTGCAATTCTCATGTGCCAACCAGGAGAAATCTAAAATTGGAATACTGTCAGGGCCTTCCCATTCCTAAAAGAAACCAAATCTGATTGCTATGTTGAAAGACAGTGCACCAAAAAAAAAACAAAAAAAAAACCTGGTTTGACCAGTGTGGGCACCACTACTCCTTTACACACAATTTACAAAATGGTACAGAGAAGCCATCCAACACCAGTGCATTATTAAGGGAAAGAGAAATGGGATTTGATATACCGCCTTTCTGTGGTATTTTGCAACTACATTCAAAGCGGTTTACATATATACAGGTACTTATTTTGTACCTGGGGCAATGGAGGCTTAAGTGACTTGCTCACAGTCACAAGGAGCTGCAGTGGGAATTGAACCCAGTTCCCTAGGATCAAAGTCCGCTGCACTAACCACTAGGCTACTCCTCCACTCCTTATGTGATCTATACATAACAGTCACTTCCTCTGGTGTAATCTCCCTCTTCAGTAAAACAATTCTTCCTAGAGTCTAGAGCACTGATTTTACACTTCTTGTGTAATGCTGATTTTTTTAAGCACTGGTATTATTTTATTGTGCATTTTTACATACATTGGATTTTATGTAGTGATTTTATGTTTATTCTGTACTGATATATATATATATATATATACACACACACACACTAAAGCAATAAATATTTAACTTTATCGATCCTGAGGTGTGCCTAGCCCTCCTAAATTCCCACTTACTTTGTGTATTGCTATTTGTGGTGTGGGACTTTTCTAAAAACCAACAGGTAACTGAATTGCAATCTGCATATACCAAGTTTCCAATTCATGCAGATTTATTGTGATATCCTAAAGAATTAACTGCAGGCCTGAAGCTCTGGAAATCTTTACCTCACAGAGACTACATTTAAATAATTATTTCTCAGTTTTCAAAAGCAAAAGCTTTTTTCCAGGAGGCTTTTCCTATATTTTTGTTTTAGCTGTATTTTATTATTTTATTATGTTTGCGTCTTAATGTCAGACTTGTGAGTTCTTGTACCAAGTAGGGCACTGCTGAGCCTGGTACTCGGACCAGGTTTTGCTTGGCAGCTGGACAACCCCAGGTTTCACCTGTGCTGACCGCTGTTCCCCAGAGGTTGCGCCCCTAGGTGCGGGCAGCAGGTCAAGAGGGTGATCCAGGCACAGGCAAAGTCAGTAGGCAGGCAGCAGGTCAAGAGAGTGATCCAGGCATAGGCAAAGTCAGTAGGCAGGCAAGAGAGTAATCCAGACACTGGCAAAGTCAGCAACGAGGGACAAAGTAGAGAAGAAGCAAACTACTGAGCAAGTAACACCTATCAAAGTAGAAGCCGAAGCATGGAGTCCAGGAAGAGCTCAGCTGATAAAGTGCTGGCATCTGACATCAGCAGGAACCAGCAGTGAGGAGGAGCACAGCCATAGGACAAGAGCAGGGGAAGGAGGAACCGGAAGACCATTAGGAGAGAAGCAATGGAAGCCAGGCAGAGGGAGAGCAGACACAGGTGCATGGAAGCAAAGCAATCAAGGAGCCTGCACCCACTGTCTTTCTGAACAAACCCAGAGAAGAACTACACACACATGGCTCAGGGCTGTGCCGGTCAAGTGTGCGTGTCGACAGGACACCGCACAGCCAGAGGATGCCGCTTGCGTTGAAGTAGGGGACATGACACTTAAGAACCAGATATTGGCCACTAAGATAGTACAACGATACCTTGTTCTTAGTGACCAGAGCTGGGCAATACTCCCAACTCAATCGTTTCCTCAGAGATACATCTCATACGAGAAGAAACATCTGTCCGACCAAAAAAAAAAAAAGAAGCTCAGCATCATAACAGTTATGCATTTTGGGCAAAGAAGGTAGTGATACAAAATACAGAATCACACCTCAGTGTCCGCACAGCAGGGACAGTACTTACAAGATGGTAAAGAACTGGGATAGAGAGAGGGTAGATAGAATATGAAATAATTTTTGTGAGTTGTTACTGGCAAACGATGGCCTTGGAATAATAGTCTCTTTCTGCAGTCACTTCTCTCAAAACAGAATGTTCCTTATAGTGTTAACTAGAGATTCAATCCACATAAAGCATAGGTACCACAGTATTCCTGACCCACCCACATTTTCTGACGTAAATGACTTCTTAACCAACATAAATAATATACTCCTCCCATGAGTTCATTTTAAAACTACCTTGATGTTCTGGACTGCCTACTGCAAGTTCACTAAACCCTTAGCCTTTAGGTGTCCTTGTACAAAATATAACAAAACTACAGTTCATTGAGGTTGGTTGCTTGCTCAGTTAGATGCTAGACTGGGGATGACTGGGTGCCTTATTCAAAGCAGCACTCTTATGCATCGCATTTCTGTGAGAAAAGGTTATATTAGAAGGGTGGAGTGAAAACTGAAGCTCCGGAGTTAAACAAAGCAAATATAATTATCCAGAAAGCAGAGGATCCTTATATTGTAAGATGTGAAGATAAAGCCCAAGCTCCAGCAGAACTGCAATATTGCATCAGGAGTGGGCAGATTAAATGGTTGTGGTCCTTATCCGTCATTGTTTACTATGTTTCTCTGTTTGTGATTATAATGATCTTCATTGATATGCAGAGCTGCTGCTGATAGGCAATAACAAAAAAAATGTTCACACTGTATATATTTACTTGTCCATACATGCCTGCCTAGTTTAAGGCACTGCTAAATGCTGAAATAAAGCAGCTGTTAGCAGGGTGACATGCTGTGTTTCTTTTTATGTCATCAAAGCCCTTAGCATCAAGACCAAAAGTTCTACTTTGTTCTCAGACCACCAAACTTTCTCACTCATGTGTGGTGTCTAAAAGTGTTTCTTTACAAATGCTACATGGCACATCATATTGCTTTATTTAGGGAGGGGGGAAGGTTTAAAACAATGGCTTATTTCTTTTCATCTTCCTATATAGCCTATGTTTGCGGGAAATTGACTATTCAATATTTTCTCCAGGCTCATCCAGAAATCTCTTTAGTTCTTTTCAAGTAATCTTAGGCATCTCTGGGTCCTTCTTCAGCAATTTCTTGGCTGCTAACTTTGGACGTACAGCCCAAGAGATTGTTTCAATAGTACCAATTTTCTGTCCCAGTGATGGACCTGACATTGCTCCAAAGGATATTTAAACATTTTTTTTAATAGCTTCACCTCAACCTACATCTTTTGAGTAACTTTAACCAGAGATCTTCCAGCAGTTTCACATTTGCACTTGTTTAGACCTTTACTTCAATTGTTCTCACATTGGAATTGTAGAAATCAGTGAAACAAATTTCTACTTTAATATATTTTAAACTGCATTTTTTTAGCATAGAATGTGAAAAAAAATGTACAAGGGTGTGAACACTTTTACAAGGCTCAACACATACCAGCTGAGAATATCTGTGAAATAACGTGATTCCTTTCCCCTTAATGTGCAAAATTTCAAAGTCAGTTACCTTGGACTTGGTTCTAGATAACAACTCCAGCCATTCAAAGGATGAAATATTTTGATTACTTTCTCCTTTCATTGCACCCCCCCCCCCCCCCCCCCGTACAATCTTGGCTGCTATGTTCAAATATAGGGCCTTACAGAAATGAGCCATGAAGTCAATTTCTTAAAGGCCAGCCTTGGTGTCAAAGGATCTGGTCTTTTTCCTACCCGAATACGATTTTATTGGGAAAAATGAAGTGTTTTACACAGTCCCTGAAATCTCATATACGAGATATACCTTCAACCACCATTAACTGCACAGCACTATTCAATAGTCTAATTTTGTGCTGTTTAGTTTTAGTGCCAGATAACCAACAGCAACCTCCTCTTCACCTCTCCCTATCCATAAAGAGATTCATCATTACCACTGTTTTATCATCTCATGCTTTTCAAGGTAGCAAGTTACAAACAGATGTGGATCCACAACTCAATAGTAGTAAATCATAATTTAAGAAGAAATGAAAAAAAATATATAAAGGACAGTAATCTTGGTAGAAGAGAGAAACAGAATAAATATACATGGCAAGAAAATAATCACAGTTTAAATGTGGATGCAGTATGTAAACACCTCCAAAGTGGGTGCCCATGGATTACATGTGGTATATTCAGAAAACGTTTACTGTAGACCTAAGTCTGTGACAGCAGTAATTTATTTATTGCATTTGTATCCCACATTTTCCTACCTTTTTGCATGCTCAATGTGGCTTACATTATGCCGTAATGGTGATCGCCATTTCCGGAATGAGAAATACACAGTAGTATTACATTTAAAGTACATAAATGATGAAATAAATTGTAAAGTAAGTTAAACAGTTCATTTCAGGCGTGAGAGATAAGGGGGTAATGCATTAACGTTAATTAATGACAAATTAATTGAAGCAAACAGGAATAAAGAGTTCAATAATGTCTGGTTCTGGTAGAGTTTTGATGTCAGGTCATTTATGAAGGATCACTATGGTATGTCTTTTTGAACAGGTTGGTCTTTAGTAATTTCTGGAAGGCTGCCAGGTCGTGCATTGTTTTTATGACATTTGGCAATGCATTCCATAGTTGCGTGCTGATGTAGGAGAAGCTAGATGCATATATTGATTTATATTTAATTCATGATAATTAATGATCAGAGTTCATTATCAGAGTACTCAGATTATCACACTGAAGCATAAGCTTCCCAAAACACCAAGAGAATACATTGATTGCTAATGGTTGAAAGTTCAATAGAGGGTCTGATTCTCAGGTTAATGTTTACAGCCCAATGTAGTGTTAGAAAGAAATTATAAGTGTCAGAATCCATCTCTGTTCACTCTAGGTACATAATGTTTCTCTGACAATTTAAAAGAATGGGACGAAATAGATTGAACCAGAGGTTCTAGAAAAATAAAATAGTCAATATAATTTCTATGGGACAGGGAACTGAAGCAGTTTGGTAACAGCAGCAATATCCCTAATCACAGTATTCTAATAATATATCACTCTGCACCTCCTATCTTCACCGCTCCCAGTCACAAATACACAGACACACACAGAGCTGGATTAACCTTTTGGTGGGCCCTACTCAAACAAACACATTGAGCACTATTGTAATACACATTTTAGAACGTCCATTAAAGGAGCTTTATGGTAAAAATTAGTCCTTACCTGATAATTTTCTTTCCATTAGTCCCAACAGATCAATCCAGAGACAAGTGGATTATGTCTCTCTACCAGCAGGTGGAGAAAGAGAGGTTTACTACATGTGGGCATGTGAAGCCACCTTAACCAAAGCAGTGGAAGAAGAAAGAGGAAATCCAACATGTAAGCCCTCTCCTGCCTCTAAAAAGCCCATGTAGGCTCTACCTCAAACCACACCTGCAGGAGGGAAACTGCCAAAGTAGTAAATGGAAGCATGTTTATTTTTGTTTCTGTAACAAAATCCAAAAGAAGAAACCTGATGGAACAGAAACAACAGGAAGAAACAGTCAAGAACAACAAAGAGTGGGCCTCTGGATTGATCTGTTGGGACTAATGGAATCAGGTAAGGACTAATTTTACCTTCCCCAGCGTCCCACAGATCAATCCAAAGACAAATGGGAAGTAACAAAGCAGTCCACAACATCCCCCAAAAGACAGAAACCTCCTGGTCCGCTGATCACCAGCACACCACCAGAGGAGCTGCCATGAAGACAACGATCCGCAACCTATGTTGCTTCCAAACCGAGAAGACTAGCAAGCTCTAAAAGCCTTGTCTATCTAAACACTGCCAAGGGAACAAAGGAAAGGTTACCGCAGAGAAGAGCCCACGGACCCAAAGGAGCAAAGATCTGTCAAGGACAAGGATGGACTAAAACAAAAAGGAAACCCCTGCAGAAGAGAACTTAGCCTCAACCGGAGGCATACACCTAGAGTTAACCTCCTCCAGGGACTGTGGAGTGCCCCGAGAGGGTCCCCACGTGGAGAGATATGGAGAAGCAAACAGGCAACAGAGGCTGACAAGAAGCTGCAAAGGTAGCAAAAAAACCAGAGGGCTCACCAAGGTTACAGAAACTCCAGGAGACACCCCCTACAAGAGACCATGCCGAAAACCCCCAACAGGGTCCTACAAGAGCAAAACGACCTAAGCAAGTCCCAGTAAGGACTACCATAAAGGCCTAGTCATCAAAACTGGCGGGCAAAGGCTGGGCCACTGACTCACCGCTGTGAGACATGCCTACTTCCTGATCCGGTGGCGTGGGGAGGCCCCAGGCACAGGGTTGCCAACTCACGAGACACCCACCAGATCGGTAGGGAATAGACCCTAAAAAGGCTAAGCTGGGTATGGAGCTCTCAGCTGAAAACAAATCTCCAAGCCAGCTTTTTTTTCTTTTTTTGTAAAGTGCGAAACCTACTCCAAAACGTACCCCGAGTGCTAATAAAACAGCTGGAGGGGTCAAATGCAAGAAATAGGGCCACCAAAAATGGAAGCGCAAGGCCGCCCCTGTCAGCATTACCTCCACGCCTCAGGACTGAGAAAAGCCCCACACACAGCGATGAGCAAGAACCACCTGGTGTGTTAGCCCAGAGCACCGAGACCAACCAGGTCTCTATATTTTAGTTATTTAATTAATTATATATATATATTTTTTTTTTAACGTGGCTGATGCATGCCAGGCAAGATGGCAGCATCCACAGAACAAACAGATCCACAGCCCACCAGACAAATGCAGAATGCCCTCCTCCAGTCGCTCATGACCCAGACTGGCCTGGCCATCAACATACAGCACTGCTCACAAATGTGCTGCCTGGGAATGCGGAAAAGAAGGCTCCTTATGCACGTGCCGAGGTATTAAAAAAAAGTGCCCACCAACAGGGCCCAAGAGAGAAGAGCGCACTCTTGTAATGGCCCTCCCAATTCTTGCAGTGCAGCGGTCAGCATGGGAATGGGAAGAACAAACGTGTCCACAATGGGAGCAACACATGAACATTTATTCAACCCACTTGGGAGTCCATGCTGTAGGCAAAGCTTCTCCTCTGCCACAAGATTGTCACATTAGACTGTGCAGGCTGCAGAGGAGCTCCATTTATATCTATACATATCTTTTTAAAAGTCAGAAAAGGAACGCAGAACCAAAAACCATCTTAGTCATCAAAGGCAAGGCCTTCAGGGCAGACCAGGAGGGTGCCAATGGGAGGAAGGGAGGGAACTGACACCACCAAGTGTACACAGGGCCTTAAAGGCAGGGCTGCCTCAACCCCAAAAGCTCAACCTGACCTGAGGGACCAGGACAGGACCTAATCAATCCAGAGCTGCACGGTTATGACCATACACCTGCTAGACAGCGAGAATACCGAGGATAAGGTGGCTGCACATGCTCACAGACAGTAAACCTATCTCCACCTGCTGGTAGAGGGACATAACCCACTCATCTCTGGATTGATCTGTGGGATGCTATGGAAGCATTTCTGAATACAGAAGAAATGGAAGTATTTCTGAATACAGACGAAATGAGAAGGAACCAGTACATTAGGAGGTCTGCTAATTCCCCCTGGCAACTTAAGGAATATGCACAATAAATGGGGGAAGACAGGAAGACCTCTCTGCTTGCAGCAATGGCTCAAGTCACCGCCCTTCCCCATTCTTTGTTAGCACGTGGACACATCAGGGCAAAAATGTTCTTTAGAGCCACTGAATTAGCATATCCGAGATGATATTTCCTTAAAATGATGGCCTCTGGCACGTACCTATGACCTAATCCAACCCTACATAAACACACATGCAAATGGTTGAATTTTATTCCACATGCTCTGTGTGAACCCCTCCCCCAAGTCACACCCCATCCATGCTGGGGTGTACCTCTTAAGTGATTCAGATGCATATATGGATTTTCTTAGTTTTAAATTCTACCATGAAACCTTGTGAATGAATAGTTTAGGGGTTTTTTTTTTCTTGTAATAACAGTTGCTATATACAGTGATAATGACTGAACCATGTAGTTTGCTTTTTGCTACATATACTGCCACCTTGTGGTGAAGAAGCACAGCAAAACTGCTACAGTGGTACCCTGTGCTTGAAATGTAAAACGTATTCTTTGTCACTGTCAACAGATTTTGTTTACTGGTTAGATTCTCATAGTTGGTTTCACTTTATTATTCTTTCCAAAACAGAACATTTGGGAGCCAATCTATTCAAATTTAACTCTCCCCACACACACACACAGAAGAATTAGAATGAGCCATGCTGAGCATGGTTTTCTCCACTTTTTCTGGTGCTTCTAAGGCGAGATTTCTTACGGGTTAGCACAATTAGATCAGCCTGTGGCAGTGAACACAGAGGGCTGAAAAGGTATACATGGGGTGAGCCAAGTGCTAAGGTAGAGTGGTGAACTGCTTTTGAAGGTCTTGGATGCCAGCATCAGACTTTTAAATTGAGCGAGGAAGTAGGACAGAGATTCAACTGTTTTACTGGAATTAGATAAATATCATCCCTGATAAAATGTACAAGCGTTCTAGTCATTTTCCCCAGGTGTAATAAATACTTATTCAAGTCAAACAATGGCAATGACAAGCCCTGAAGGAATCTGCATAAAATCTACCTTGGCTAAAACATCACTTCATTAAACACCAATCAGTTACGGTTCTTCCTACAAAACTAAATCTAGCTTGCCCCTGTACTTACAATACTTCTGCAGCATTTGGGCATATGATGATGAAGATGACGACATAGAGCAAAGCAAGTTGGTAGAATATCAGTCCAAAGACAATGCAGATCTGGTCTGCAACAGTAGAGCAGATAACTGCAGGTTAAAACACAAAGCAGGATGAAGCCAGATTCTTTTTATACCTGGTAAGTTCAAACTGTAAATCATAGCCTGCATCTTTATCTTGCAGCAGGCATCATAAATATGACATCACACAAAACGACTGACATGCAAGAGCAAAGGAGGATCTAGGTAGGCAGCAAGAGTCTTTGGAAAGGTCAGCTGACAGCGCAGAAATAGGGAGGGATGCCTAAGGAATATACACTGTAGTGGGTTTTATAATCAAATTACTGGATTTAGTAACAATTCTAGTCTGTGGTTTTATATATTTAAAATTCCAAATCTGAATGAATCAAGCCCACTCAGACCAGTCATATGTTCTGAGACTAACGATGGTGCCCTTTAACTTTAACAAACTATAGATGGTGTCATGTTACTAAATGATAAAATACTGACTGCCTTGACATCTGTAGTTATAAATCATAAAATGACTGCGTACCTTAACTCCTTTCGACTGAGAAGGTACTTTTTTTAAAATGTAAAATATATTGCATTCTGATATTAAAACAGTTATTCTGACATTACTAAACACAAGCAAGGAGTTTGAATTTAGAGGGGAAGAGGAGAATTGCAGCTAATTTGAACACTATTCTGAGACAAAGGATTCTTATATTTTTGATGCAGTATCTAGCACAACAATATATACTACAGGAAACTAACTGAGGATCCCACACAGGATTATACAAAACAGCTGAATGTCATGTTTTCCAAAACAGGAACTAGGATCGTGAGCCCTTGGGCCACTGCCGAGGAGCGGCAGTGGCAGGCAAAACCACCACACACAGGGATAAGACAGAACTCTGACAGGGACGGCTAGTCTTCACCTGCACCTGGCCACCCTTCCCCAGGAGTTGAGCCCCTGGGTGCAGGTGGCCAGCAGGATTTGCCGGACAGAGCCGGAACTGGATACCAGCAGGATACACACAGGGACTAGAGCACAGAGGGAGGCTAGGCAGAATACTAGACTAGGACTCTCAGACAGACAAGAGACAGAACTGAAAGCTGCTAGGCAGCCACTGAACCAGCGAAAAAACACTGATAGATAAGAGACAGAACTGAAAGCTGCTAAGCAGCCACTGAACAAGACACACAGGCAACCAAGAACTAGACAAAGACATACAACAAGAAACAAGACTGGGAAACAAGCAATACAGTACAAGAAGCTACACAAAGACTAAACTAGAATCAAGCAAGAATACAGACTATAATCTGGACTAGGCAGAAGTGCAGCAGCACCCCAACATACCAGGGCCTTAGGCGATGCAAAGGCAAACACAGAAGTTTCCAAATGGCTAATAAGCCCAGCAGCAGCTGAGATTCAAGCTGCAGCAATCACCAGGCAGCTACGGGTGCTGTGCAGGCTCAAACAAGGCAAGCAAGTCTGGCAGGCCAGAAGATCCGGACTGGACTGGGCTGAAGTCTGAAACGGGAAACAGCACACAGACAATCCAATGCAGCCACCAGGTCTGGCCACCAGAGGGCAAGAGGAACACAAACCAAAACACAGGCAGAAAGCATTCTGAAGCACAGGGAGGCTTAACACACACATGTGCAGTACAGTGAAGTAATCAGGGCCATGCTGGAAGCAGCCAGCACACAGAGACACAACTAACTCAGAAAGACCAGACAGAAGCCAGCTTAGAAGCTGACCGCCAGAAATAAGGTAAGCCTGAGAGGGGTCACGACCACAGACGTGACACTGAAAGACCTGATCAGAACATTTCCTAAACAAGTACAGCCACATCTGAAGAAACTCATACCAAACCAGCATGCTGTGGGCACATTCTACATGCTACCCAAAATTCACAAACCTGGAAACCCTGGCAGATCAATCATATCGGGTATTGGCACACTCACGGAGGAAATATCTGGACTCATAGAGGGAATTCTGAAACCTCTCGTGCACAAAACAAACAGCTTCATACAAGACACCACAGACTTTCTGAATAAATTGAAAAATATCAAGCAGCTAGTAAGAAATGCCCGTTTCGTGAAAAAATGAAACGGGCGCTAGCAAGGTAATCCCCCCCGCACCATCCTCCCTCCCTCTTGAGTTCCAGACCCCCCCCCCCCATCCCTCCCTTCCGAGTTCCACAGCCCCCTCTCCCTCCCTCCGTTCCTCACTAACTTGTTTGCGAGTTTGTGGTCAAAGTTCACTGCACTCTCCCCGCTGCTGCTGTCAGAATCTCTGGAAGTTGGAACTCGTGCGTTGTGCCTTTGCCGCCCCGCCCTCGACGTAATTCGCCGCCCCGGATATCTCAGGCGCCTCATCCGGCTTGAGGCTTCATTGGAACGTTGCAGGTGCCTTTTATATATATATATAGATTACCACCAAGTACCCTTCTGGTCACGATGGATGTAGAATCACTATACAGCAACATTCCCCATGCGGATGGCATAGCTGCATGTGAGAAACTCCTAAAAACATCCACACTGGACCATCAATACTCACCAGAAACCATTACAAAACTAATCAATTTTATTTTAACTCACAACTATTTCCGCTTTAAATAATGATATCTACAAATAATGGGCACTGTGATGGGCACCAGGACAGCACCCCAATATGCCAACCTCTTTAAGGCTGAGCTGGAAGAGACATTTCTGAATACATACCAGACCAAACCCCTAAAATACTACCGGTACATCGATGACATTTTTATGATTTGGACTGAAGGGGAAGAAACTCAAACAATTTTACAATTCCTTCAATACATACCATCCTACAATCAGATTCAAAATTAACTACTCCCCAGAAAAAGTCAATTTTTTGGACACCACAGTCTCAATCAGTGATGGATATATACAAACATCCATATACAAGAAACCCACAGACAAATGCAGCTACATCCACAACTCCAGCTTCCATCCTTCACATACAAAAAGATCCATTATTTACAGCCAAGCCACAAGATACCACCGTATCTGCTCTGACCCAGGGGACAGAAATAGACACCTTGAAATCCTGACTGGGAACAGGAAGGCTACAACCCCAAAATAATCTCCAAGAATACTGACTCCTCCCTCAAAACACCCAGGGAAAATCTGCTACAGTACAAAGAAAAAAAAGCCACAGACAGAATCCCCCTTATAGTGACATACAACCCAGAGCTAGAAAAATTAAGAAAAATCTTAAGAGATCTGCAGCCTCTACTCCAGGAGGATAAATTACTGAAAGAGATATTCCCATCCCCACCAGTGCTGGCCTTACGACAGCCACCCAACTTAAAACACAAACTAATTAGAACTAAGCTCCCAACACAGACTCAAAAAGAAAAGAATGGCGCACATCCTTGCAATATATCCAGCTCCAAACTATGCCAAAACATTTCATAGGACCCCATGGTCATTCACAAAGGAAAAATATTCAACATTAAGGAATCCTTCACATGTTCATTTTCCAATGTGGTATAGATCATTCAGTGTAAAAAATGCAACGAAGGCTGCTACATTGCAGAAACAAGTCAGATGCTAAAGTAGAGATTTAATTTACATAGATACCATATGAAAAATGCTAGTACCAATAAAGATGTCACGTCTGTGGGGCAGCACTTTACAAAAACCAGAACACTGTACCAGTGATTTAATGGTAAGAATCCTTAAAGGGAACTTTAAAACAATACAGGAACGTAAGACCTTTGAAGTCAGAATGATTAAATATTTTGACACCCACCAGACAGGACTTAAAGATCTGGGTTTTCTATTCCATTATAAACCATAAAATTGTACTGCTTTGTCACCCTCCTGTCTCCAAGCATATAATCCCTGTCCCTCATCCACCCAACTCTTCCTGTCTCTCACCTATCCACCTCCATCCTGTTTGACTATCACTAGAATGCTTTGATGTTTCACTTATATATACTGTCATCTACCAACATTTGCTTATTTCCGATCTGATGAAGAAGGGCAACTTTCGAAAGCTAATCAAATGTATTAAGTTATGTCCAATAAAAAAGGTATCTTATTTTCTTTTCCATGTTTTATTTTGTTTTATTTCTATTGATTAGCACAACAACAAAAAAACAACACATAACTTCATAAGTTAACAGCTATACCATGCTCTAGGTTGTTGTGTATACAAGTTCAATCCTTTGTCCAAATTTTGGTCAGTAAGGTCCAAATGCACAGCAAAGATTTCATTTAATTACTTAATAAACTGCTAGGGGCAGCCAATGAGGGATGTGGGGCCATGTGCAGACAGACTCATTGAAGGCCTTATTTGAATAAGTCAATACGGCTGAAAAACAGGACTGAGAAGCAAGGCTATGTGCAAAAAAAACAGTGTCATTCAATGGAATGTCCCGCCTTGGTCAACAAAATGATAATGGAGAACAAACAAGATATCAGTGTGGTGCCTAGGAAGAACATTCATTAGAGCAGGGGTGGGCAATCTTGGTCCTTGAGGGCTGAAACCCAGTCAGGATTTTAGGATTTCCCCAATGAATATGTATGAGATCTATTTGCATACAATGAAAGTAGTGCGTACAAATATATATCATGCATATTAATTGGGGAAAGCCTGAAAATACAACTGGGCTCTGGCCTTCGAGGACCAAGGTTGGCCCACCGCTTCATTATAAGAATAATGCCCAATTAAAATTTAAGTAACTCAGACTCTAGTAACTAGCACTCCAACAGTTTCAAATAGAAATGAAGTTGTAAAAATCATCACTGCTATTATATGTGGCCCAGTGTATTCACACTTTCATTCATAATATGTTTGCTTGGAAATGTTCCAGCCCAAAGTATTAAAAGGTTCTTCCCATTTTATGTCTATAGCTAAATGGCTAAGTATGTAGCTTACAAAGATTGATTAGCAGGGTTTATCTTCCAATTTTGAACTAGCTTAACAACTGAAAACACTTAGGGGGTCATTTTACTAGGAGTGCACACTAAGGAACTTATCTACCACAGGGCCCATTGCTTACAATTGCCCCCCACCCCCCCCCGAGGAGGTTCAAAACCCACAGCAGCTTCTGGCTTTCGACAAGCCACATAACTCTCCATTGCTTTGGGATGGCTAGGGATGCGCAACCTCACCCCATTTATGGCCTGCCATGGAAGCCACCACACTTGTGACAGATCCAATAAGCTTTGTACATGTGTACAGGAGAGAGAGAATAGGGTTAGAATACATTATGTTAGTGAATGATCCCCTTAGCAAGGGCAATAGAACACAGGAGCGGGGAAAAAAGGATTATTCCTTGGAATTTAAATCAACATACACAAATTGCACTGAGTATGGTTTCATCCACACAATTAGAACTACTACCAAATGTATGAAAAACATTGTGTAAACAGAAGTAATCTGACAGTAAATGCTTTTATCAAATCAACAATTAATCTGTGTGGGAGAAAGTTCATACAAAGAGGAACCATGCATTGTGAACAATGGAGGCAGGTTTTTATTAACATGTGGTAGGCAGTAAAATTGTATCATAGGTTACTGCTCAAATCATAAGAAACTGAACATTTGGCCTTGTGTTTTGTTGATGGCCTGATGATTCAACTGGAATAACTCACAGGATGTGCTACATTAATACATGAGAAATTCATTTTCTATACTGTTTTATCAAAAAGTTAGATTAGCTTTCCTTTGGAAAGTATGCAATAAACTATACACAAGTTTTAGTCTGGGAAAAAATTACCCAATTTGTGGCTCTAAATAAGACCTTCTGAATAATTCTTTTTAAAGGGTGGCCACTATCTAATAGTTAACTATCTAAAAGATTTTTCATCACAACAGATGATTTAACACACATGAGGCACAAGAAAAGGTCCCTCAGGAGGAAAGGCTGGCAATCTATATTCAAATACCGTAACTGCATGAAAGTTTCCAAAAGAACAAGTACAGAAGGAACTACTGTTGTTAAGATTACAAGCTACAAATCGAAAAGGCCATGATTCAGCAAGTCTCAGCCAAGGCTCCCTAAGTGTCACACTCTGAAAGCTTCAAAGGGATAAAAACAATGTTAACTTGATTTTTAAGGGCAAGGAATAAATCTCTGGCTTACACCCAATATATGTTTCACAACAACTGAGAACATCTATAACGTCCAAGCTAACGGAATCGGCAATAACATCACACCCCCCCTTACAGTTTAAACCACAGACATCCACAATGCCTTAAAACTGGACTGTGACAGAACCGCCTTAAAATCCTGCAAAAGATATACATATATGCCACCCCCACGATATGTTACACAACTTTGCAATAAAAAAAGTTTTCATTTAAATTATATAGTATTATGCATTTTCTTCCATAGTAGCTTCTGTCAGCTGCTGAATTTCTCAAAGTCCTGCACTTCCACAAGAGCTCCCTTGTTGGAAACACAAAAAAAAAAACTTTACTACATAATAAACAGGGTTCAAAGATCAAAGCTTCAAAACCAACTCCTAACCCTTTCAGAGTTAATAAAATAAACAGCACACAAACCTACTCACAGGCAGATGAAACAACTTGCGAGAAAACGATTGTTACAAAAAGGAAGTCCTCCTACTCCACCAAGAAAACATAGAGGGATACTACACCCATGCCTACCCCCCCCCCCCCCCCAAAAAAAAAAAAAAAAAAAAAAACTTATGTGAACATACCAGCTGCTTTTAGTTTGACAATGGATAGCATCATAATTACAGCCTCTGCAAATGGAAATGAAAAACAAGGCTAAAAGTTAATTCTGAGACTTCACTAAAACGAGAACATAGTTAACCAAAAGCACGTGAGTTCCTATACCCCGCCTTTCTGCATCCTCCAGTGCTTTAGACTCTATTGCAATTACTTACTTTCGCCCCGCCTCCCCATCCCCCTCACCTCCCGAAGGAGGTTCCTCCCCACATGACCCGCCTCTGCTGAGAATTCGAAAGTTCCTCTTTCCACAGCGCACGCACCCCGCCGCTTCCTTCGCACCTGCGCAGTTTAGTGATACGCTGTTTTGAACCGTGCGAGTCACCGTACACGTAGAGCCTACTGTCCAGAGTTTGACATCAAAGTGCGCAGGCGTGAAAGAAGTGGCGAGGCGCCCTGTAGCACCACTGAAGGAGGAGCAGCTGGTGACAAGCGCCAGATAGACAGGCGCAGGGAGGAGGTTTTAAAGAAAAAAAAAAAAAAAAGAAGGGAAAAGTAGGGGGTAGCCACATTCAAAACTTCAAATCTCCAAGGGAGTGGGTTTCGTGTGGCTATAAATAGGGACACGGACACTTTTAAATGTGCGTAAGCGTTATGTAATTATTTGTGTCTGATCAGTTTCTGTTGGCTCTTGGATTTTTTTAACAATTTGGGTGGAGTAAGCTTGCTGCCTTCTGGAAGCTCTAGATAAGCGTATATTTTGGCTATACGACTTCCATGGAGGAGGACGGCTTGGTACGCGGTGAGGAATGGGGGAATGTTTTATTAATAAGTTTTAGATGTTCAGCAGCTCCCGTTACTGAGCAAATTCTTTCATTTTGTCTAGGGAGCTGTGATTTTTTTTTTTTAAACTTTTACCTAATTGATTTGAAAAGCTGACTTCTATGGTGTTATTTGTTATGTGACTGCATCTGAAGGTTGGGTCCTGCTCAATGCTGAAACCCGCATCTGGTCCAGAAAGCTTATTGTTGCTTTTTGTTGTAACTTTATGGAAATGTCAGCCTCCTTGTCACTGGCTAACTTTTTTTTTTTCTAGATGTTTTAAGGTTTGATGTCTTTCATGTGTCACAGGCCCTAGACCTTTGAGTCATGTGTGATTCCTGAGTAGTAGCTTGAAGTCGGGTTAAAGTCTTCGATTTGATGATTCTGTGTAGCTTAGAACAGGATCACTGGATATTCATGGTAGTACGTTACATGATACCTGTTGTTAATACTCCAGGAAGCAGCAAGACGTCCTACTTACAGATAAAGGAACCTTCCACTTAATGTGTTTTGAAAACTGGACATGATCTAGTGGCCTGCCGACGGGGGGGGGGGGGGGGATTTGGGGGTCCTGGAGAAAGAGCTAGAAGGTCAAACCCCTCTCTCTCCAAAAATATGAGGCCTGTGTGTTGTGGTGTAAATGTTGGAGGGGCACCAGTATAAACATTGGGCCCTTGGGTGCTGCAGAACATGGTATGCTTCTGAGATGACTCCATATGGATAGTTTATTGTGGGAGAGGAAATATAGGCACAAATATGGTAATCTCACAAGCTGCCTTCCTTTTGGAAAGTGAGTTGATAAAAATAAACAAATACAACCTGAGCCTCTAGGTGCCCAACAAAATTGCAGGAACCAGGGACTGGATTAAAGTTGTGCGAGTGCCTGCACCCCCTTTTTCTCCATAGTGACCTGTAATTGTCCATCAGAAAAGCCTATTTTTTTCATTAGTTTCTGCTGCCCAGGGTTATGATTGGTGCTTTGAACCATGGGGCACTATGGTCTCCCAAATGGTTTTTAAAAAGTCAGGCTCCAAGAGGCAGCAGGAGAGAATGTGGCCTGACACTAAGGCTGTACCGAAAATTTGGATTCAGTTTGATTCGGACCCAAATAGTGCCCTGAATACATTATTTGTATTCTGCCAAATAGTGATTTGAATATGAATAATCCAGTGCTCTACTATGATAAATCCTATTGAAATAAACAATTGATCTCTGATTTCACCCTGCTTCTTTTATTATTATTATTATTATTATATTAAAGTACAATGGCCATTATTTGTATTTTGCTAAATAATTTCTCATTTCGTATTTGGCTGAATAGTAAAATATTTGGGACAGCCGTACCTAATATACCACCCACTCTTTTCTTCCTACTGTCACCCTTATTAGCAATGGTGGGGAACAGAGAAGGGATATTAAGTGGGATGGGTGGATGAAGAGGACCTGGAGGGATCAGAGGAGCATTAACTCAGGGTTGAGAGGAGTGGATCACATGGTGAATGAGAGGAAAGGGTTTGAGGCTCATAAGTACTTAAGTATTGCCACACTGGGACAGACCAAAGGTCCATCAAGCCCAGCATCCTAGTTCTAACAGTGGCTAATCCACGTCACAAATACCTGGCAAGATCCCAAAAAAAGCTCAATACATTTTATGCTGCTTATCCCAGAAATAAGCGGTGGATTTTCCCCAAGTCAATTTAATAATGGTCTATGGACTTTTCCTTTAGGAAGCTGTCCATACCATTTTTAAAGTCCGCTAAGCTAACCGCCTTTACCACATCAAGAGGGGGATTGACTGGTGTTGGGGAGACAGGAGGGCTTTGAAAATGGGATTGGCAGGAGTGGATGAGAGTAGAATGTGAATGAGGAGAGGAACAGAACTGTCTGTGTGTGACATAGTAAGAAAGAGATGTGTATGTATGTGATGGGACTAGCTGGGAAGCTAAGACAGGGCATTCAGGATTTTGGGGGAGGAGGACTAGAACTGGAGCCAGATGAGGGGCACCTATCTCCCTCCCTCTTCTGTTTTCTAAGGGCCCCTTTTAAAAAGCGGCAGTAAGCCCAATGCAGGCTTACCACTCACTACAAAGGAAGTACCGCCGGGCTACCACAGCAGCCCGGCGGTACTTCCGACTCCCAGCTCACCCTCATATCCGGCATTACAAAAAATATATATTTATTTTTGTAGCACTGGTGTGCACCTGGCAGTAATCGGCCATTGCCATGTGCAGCCTGATTACCGCCAGGTTAGTGCAGGAGCCCTTATGACCACCCACTGAGGCCACGCATGGCCATTTCTTTAAAAAAAGGTAGGTCTACCTTTTACCCGCTGCATTAAAAGGGGGCCTTGGCACGTGTCAAAAACACGTGCTGATGCCAGTGCAGGCCCTCTTTCGCCGCAGCGTGGTAAAAGGGGCCCGAAATCACTAAACCACCTTCCAGATCTGCCATGCAGCTCTCTTTTGGCCCCCTCCCAAATCTCTGTGCCTTCACCACCCTCTTTTTACCTATCCCTTTGGCCTCCCTCTCTGTTCTGGTCTGTGCAAACCCCCTTCTTCCTACCCTCTCATCCTTTGTCCTCTTTTTCTCCTCTATACCTAGTTTTTTTCACTTTCCTTTTTCCTCTTTCTTTGTGCTTATATTTAAGATGCCTCTTCTTCAGCCAAAAGAGAACAAAAGCCGGGTTGGAAATGTATTTTTGTAATGGGAAATTAAATGTTCAGATGCAACAGAATTGTTGCAGGAATTTAAGATGTTTGTAAAATTTGTGGAGAAAGCAGAAAATAGATTATAACAGTTAAAATACTTTCAGGTGAAATACAATAAAAAAAAAAATACATTTTTAAAGTGTATTAAAATAGGCATATCATTTAATGAAAAATGCAAACAAAGGATGATCAAAATCATAATATCAGTAAGCAGAGCAGAAAACAAAGATAAAAATCGATAGATCACATATGTTAGGTAACTAGGTACTATAGAAACCATAACCTCAAGGTTTGTGAGTAACTTTTCTTTAGTGCTGTTAAGCTAGAACTAGAATAGTTCCAGAAAAAAAAAAATCTTAGGCCTTCTTTTACAAAGCTGCGCTAGTGATTCCTTCATGGCAAATGAGAGGAAGCACATTCAATTCCTGTGGGCTTCCTCTCATTTGCCTCGCAGGAATCGCTAGCACAGCTTTGTAAAAAAAAAAAAGCCCTTAACATGTAAACTATTCCATCACAAGCTATTATAGGCCCTGGAGGAGTGAAAGTACTTTGCCACAAATTTTCTTTCTTGCTGCAGAATATATCCTGGAGTTTAACTGAGAAGTATGAATGTTTCAAACTTAGGGGGGTCTTTTACTAAGGTGCGCTCATGTGTTTTGCACGCTAAAATTGTGGGTGCGCTAAATGTTAGAGACACTCATAGGAATGCATTGACGTCTCTAACATTTAGCGTGCCTACAGTTTTAGTGCGCACCAAAAACGTGAGCGCGCCTTAGTAAGACCCCCTCAGCTATATGTGATCCATTAGTAGGCCTGAAGAGAGCTGAATTTAGAGACCCTTTTACTAAAGCTTAGCATGCACTAATGGACATTAGTGTGTGCTAAATGCTGCTCATCTTATTTTATTCCTATGGGCCACGTGGTACTTAGTCCATTGACACAAGCTGAGCTTTATTAAAAGGGCCCCTTGATTAGGTATTGCCCTTTTTTAACATGTGCATAGTTTCAATTTTGCAAAGAGGCAATAATGTGTTTTGTATTTGATTGTGAATCTTTACAGGTTGTATCAAGCATATATTTTATTGAATACTAGTAAAAAAGGCCCATCTCTGACACAAATGAAACGGACGCTAGCAAGGTTTTCCTCGGAGTGTGTATGTTTGAGAGAGAGTGTGTGAGAGAGAGAGAGAGAGAGAGAGAGAGTGAATGTGCGAGTGTGTGTGTGTGTGTGTGACAGAGAGTGAGAGAGACTGGGTGCGAGTGTGTCTGTGAGAATGAGAGTATGTGCCATGGTCCCACGGCCCCTCCCTCCCTCCGAGTTTCAGGGTCTCCCTCCCTGTATGGTATAGCCAGTATTCCAGTAAGGCTGCTCTGCCCCCTCCCTGCTTGCGGCTCTCCATCGCCGGGGGCCCGGCGCTGCGGGCAGGCGGGGCAAAGTACAGTAGAGCGGCAGCCCTCCCCTCCCTCCAGCTCTACCTTCTTGTAGTTCTTGCCCAACCACAGGCGCACATTGTCGAACTGCGAGACAGTGGCGGAGGCCTTGTAAAATTTCTCATTCAGGCCGCCGTCCTTCTTCCGCACCACCATCTTCCGAGCGCCACCGCGAGCTCAGAGCGCTGACATCATACTGGCAGACAGTGCTGTCCGGCCGCCTCAGGTTGTTCTCCGAGTCACGCTGCATCTCTCCTGCAACCTCAGTGCTCCAGCCACTCACCTACTCGCCTTGTCCGCTTCCCTCCGTCCTTCGCTCTGCTCTCTCCTCACCGACCGTTTTCTCCTTTGGTGCTTAGTGCTGATAGCTTCGCAGCTCCTCCCCTCTTCCCTCTGCTAGCCAATCTGGTGTCTCCTTTCTGGTGACGTCAGCCAGGGTTTCGGAGCCTAGCAGAAAGTCACGGACACAGGCAGCAAGATTAGAAAGTTGGAGGTGAGAATTATTATATAGGAATACAAAAAGATGTGAGTCAGTACCAGTCATGGACAATGGGTAACGTAAATGCTTTTTCCAAAAATATTTTGAAAGATTTTTTTTTTTCAATATATTTTTTTTTTGTAAAAAATGTTGAAATTTTCATTGGGTATCTGAAAATAGAAACATCTTAACTGCTTTTATAATTATTTACTTTGCAAAGATAGCATTCACAGTCCCTTGGGGAAAGAAGCACTAGTCGTCATGTAACAGAGACATCTGGGGGTAATTCTCAAAAGGTCTCAAGTTAGCGTCTGGATGCTGTGTGCAAAGCATGGATTTTGTGTTGACAATTACTTGTGCAATTGCCATTGTAGAATAAGACTATAAGGCCACAGTTACATGCCTAACTTTAGTCTGAGTACTTACAGCAGCACAAAGGCTGTTGTAAATGCTTTCACTTAACTGTTTTGAGCTAGGCATGTAACTGCCAGACACCCATTTCCCTCCCAGATCCACCACCCCCTTCTTTCACAATCAATTTCTGGAATCCTGACTAAGCGAAGTTGTGTGTAACTGCTAATTAGTGTCAATTTACTCCAATTATAGCCAATAACTGGTTAATGGCAATTAGCATTTCATTATTAAATTATTACATATGTCACCAACACTATTCTATAACTTGCGCTTGCAGCTTTACGTTCTAAGCGTAACATTGTGCATGCAAGTTTATAGAATTAGGGGGGCTAGTGGCTTGATTTAGAGCCCATGATGGCAGGATTCCAGAAGGAGCCACAGTGCTTGGCAAGGACACTGGCTATACTGTGAGTAGACTACAAGAGTTGGGGGATCACTGCTCTAGAGGAACAACGTCTGTGTAGAAACTTGAAAACAAATATTTATCAGTTCAAAGTTGCAAGAATAATATATTGAATGATCATATTAAACCAAGGGGCCTGTTTACTAAAATTCAGTAAAGTTTTCCATTTACTGCATTTTACATGCAAAAATTAACATGTATTTACAAAATGTATATACTATTGTATCTTGACAGTCTAAATGGGGGAAAAACACTCTGTGTACTAACTGTTGAAGGCATTTTTCATGTTTCTCATACAGTTACTACATAGATAAATAGTTTACCATGCTGTAAGTATATTGATAGTTACTGCGGATGTATTTCCTGCCTCCTGTTTGGTACCATGCACAAATTGCAGCCTTTGGTTCATATCCATTCTCTCCTGTTTCCTGCCCCATAACACAGTAGCGTTTACCACATGCTACTACTTAGCATATTTTAGTAAATGTGGCCTTGAGAGTCCACTTGTATAAATGTATCAGGCTATACAGTAGAAAGATACTCCTCAACGTCTGCTACCAGCTTCTCAAAGAGCATCTTAGTGTGAAAACAATTGGGTTTTAAAAAAATTCCAAAACCTCTTCACACACGCAAAATTCAACCAGTCAGCTTTATGAAAAACATCTCATGCTCTCTTATAGGAAAAGCTGTGACAGCCAAGTCACTACATCACCAGAGCCATTGTTGATCGTATAAATGATAACATCATACAAGATAGTTGATAAACCTTTATATCAGTATATGGGAAGAGAAGTACTTAGGCTTTATACTGATAAGCACTCCTTTTGCTTAGTACTTAATTCTTTTTGAAATTGGAACATAAGAGTAGCCATACTGGGTCAGACCAGTGATCTATCTAGCCCAGTATCCTGTTTTGCAAACAGTGGCCAAGCCAGGTCACAAGTACCCAGTGCATCTTTTCTAGCAAAAAAGGTGCCGGTACTCAAATGCTAGGCCACCCTTCAAGGGTGGGGTGATCACTGAAGGATCCACCCCTCAATAGCCAGGCCCCCTGCAACCAGTCACAGAACCTATGACAAGGCAGAATTGGTGTGTAGAGCTTGAGCTCTTTCATTAAAACTTGGGGTCTTTGGGTCAATTTTAGCAGACAATGGAAAAGGTGCCGGTACTCAGTACCCCCACAAAAAAAGCCCTGCAAGTACCTGACAGAAACCCAATTAGCAGCTACATTCCATGCTACCAATTCCAGGGCAAGCAGTTGCTTCTCCTTGTCTGTCTTAATAGCAGACTATGGACTTTTTCTCCAGAAAGTTGCCCAAACCTTTTTTAAACCCAGATACGCTAACCGCCGTTACCACGTCCTCCGGCAAAGAGTTCCAGAGCTTAATTATTCATTGATTCTGTGAAATATCAATGTTTTGAGTTCATACATGTATAATGAAACATGGACTTTTCCATTTTTTTAAGATTCTTCTTTGTTTGCTCATATGTAGCTCCCATGGTTCATCATACCGTGCATTTGTCACTCCTGCAGTTGGATAAAGCAGATGTTTATACTTCACCATTACAGTTTTATAAAGGAGTTATACTCTTTAGTAAGGTTCTTATTCCTTATTCTCATTTTTTGATATCCAGAAGCTTTGAGATGCTTTAAACTGCATCTGTCTTTATAAAAGATATTTTGTTAATTTATTTTAAGACATGTTTATAACATAGTGGAACCGAGCCTTTCATTTTTAAAATTGCATTAATGTAGGGCATTGATAAGACACGGGTTAGATGCAGAGTGTTCCCTTAAAAAGAAGAGGGTTTTGAATAGATAGGCATGGCTTCATCTCTTAGGAACTTATAGATACCTCCTCTTGCTCACAATCAGTAAATAGGAAGGTATTACCTAGTTTGTATTTATGTTGTATCCTTTTCTCTAGTCAGAAACCTAGCCTATTTTAAAATGGTATTACAGTACACAAGAAACATGTAAGCAGTTGTGCCAGGTTTTCAGCATGAAGATGTGTGAGAGCTTCTGAAGGGCAATTGTGTAAAGCAAGTCAGACATATAGCCTTTTGATTAGCTGTTATTTTTCTTCAGAAATGAGTGAACACATTTTTTAAAATTTGCTTAGCTTGAAAAAAAAGTAATTTGGCATGGTATATTCCTACTGGAATAGTGTAAGTTTCTTGGAAATGGATTTGTGTTTTAGATGGAGAGTGATCACTGTCTTTTTGTGTTTGAATACTGCTGTTTGTTTACTTTTCAGTCTTGAATTCTTCAGGCTAAATAAACACCACTCCTCCCTTATATACTAATAGGAATAGAGAGAGGAAAAAAAAAGTAGTGGCCCAACTGTGTATCAGAAATCCTACTGAAAAAAAGTGCCAAAAATTACTTTTCTGCACTGGTGTTTTTTTGTAGGAAATGTAAAAGGTTTTATTTATATTTAAGTGGATTTTTGGTACATCATTGATAGGTGATAGAAAGGTTTGTTTTTAATTTGGAACTAAGTATTTATTCTAGGTTCTTCTACTAAGGTGTTCTCAGTGAGTTAGTGTTCATTAAGTGCCATATAGCCCATAGGTATACTATGGGCTGCATGACATTTAGCATACACTAAATCCATTACTGCACCATAGTAAAATGACCCCTTAGTGTATAACTTTTATGTTTATGATTGGTATGTGCTTTTTGCATTCTGGTTGTAAAACACTTTTAATACCTTGTATTCACAATATGCTGCCTTGCATATCCAATTAAATCTGTTTGTTTCCTATATGTGCTATTTATATTCCTGTTTATGCATTCCATTACAATATTGTTTTGCTATTATAATAGTACTATATAACTGACATATTCAGTTTATGCTTTGTTGTAGTTTCCAGATGTGTCATTTTGCATTTTATATTTGTGTTTGACAGAACAGAAGCTTACAAACATTTTAAAAGATATCTCCTCAGAAATTGAATGACTATCTGAACAGAAAATAGAAATCTTGATTATGTTGTTACAGTTGTCAGATGAATGAATTAAAACTATTTACTTAGCATTCTTTTAAGAATATAGATTTGTTCAAGAACTATGCATGGAATGTTGTTTAAAGAGAGAAATCTTTTGTGGATAGGCAAGTTTCAGAAAAGCTAAAGCATGATGCTGTTGCTCTTTTCATTTTCTCATATCTGCGACAGTGTGGCAAGGAATACTTGGAGGAGCATCTCCATATTCCAATCCATACCATTCCAGCACACCCAAGCTTTTCTGTGATTTACTTGGCTGCAGTGTACAATTCATTTTCTTAGCATTAGTTCCACTAACACTGTTGGTGTTATCCCTTCCTACCAGCAGGTGGAGGTAGAGAAAACTGAATTCTGCCAGTGACATCTCCAGCATAAGCTAAAGTGCTTCCTGGAACATATCCATATTCCAATCCATGTCATTCCAGCACACCCAAGCTTTGCTGTGATTTACTTGGCTGCAGTGTACAATTCATTTTCTTAGTGTTGGTTCCACTAACACTGTTGGTGTTATCCCTTCCTACCAGCAGTGGAGGTAGAGAAAGCTTATGCTGGTGATGTCACTGGCAAAATTCAGTTATCAGCAGCATAAGCTAAAGTGATTCCTGGAACAATCTAGTATTTTTCCCTACCTTCAGCAGGTGGTAGGTTGTGCTGACGGTGCTCCTGTCCCTGGCCTAGCTCCTTGCTCTGCTGGCTGAGGCCGCACAGCATGGTCGAGCCTAATGGCCGCTCCCAGGTCATGGTCTCAGGACCATACTTAGTTGAACTTGGTTCTGAAGCCCAGTGTTGCACTTCTTAGTGCTACTGTGTGAGGCTTTAGCTCGGACCTAAGGGGCCTGGTCCGAGAGGTACAGCTCTCAGGCTTTCCAAAAGTGCTTTCTTTGGCAACACATGTAGCAACAAAATAAATTAATAAAAATTTCAGTTTTCCTGGATAGCTTTATGCCCTTTGTCGGGCTAATGCTATGGTAAAGAACTAAGTAGGAAATTTCTCTATAGGAATACCCAAAGAGATCTGGGAACAGCAAAGATGCTGGAGGCTGAGGCTGAGGCAGTCGGACAGGCCTACATGCATCTGCCATGTGATAGAACATGCTGGCGGCACACACTGCGTGGCCTTCAGAGCACCAGCAGCTGAGCAGGGATAATGAATACTTTTTATAGTGTGTAAATGTGGGCTTATTCAGCTCAGATGGATACATTTCTCTCTTACAGTGTGCCTGCGGTTAGAATCCTCTCAATTCACTCCAGCTAGAAGGACAAATTCCTTCTCATGTGATGGGCTTTTTCATTCCTGTCCACCCTGGGTCCCTCTGCAGGGGGGTCCCGGTGGAGCCCTAGTGGTTTTTTGGTTCCCAGAGCTTGACCCAAATGGTTAAGCAGGCCCTGCACAGGTCCCCTCTTGGGACTAATCCTAACTATTACCCTAACCCTCATCCTCTTGGTGGGGGACCTCGAGGGGATTGGCGGGGTCCTGCTTTGGGGTCTCAGCATTGTAGAATGTATCTGGTTGTTCCCGGGGATCCGAGTTCTTTGACGGGAGTGGAGGAGGACTCGGAAGTCCTCTTGGGGTCCCAGTCCCCTTTGGACTCCAGTTCCGAGGACCCTGCCTTTTAGGAGGCCATGGAGTAGCGATCCCATGGATTCCAGCTGTGTCGTCTCTTATAAGAGATCCTGGGGGCCTTGGCTTAACCCTCCTGCAGCATGCTCCTCAGAACCCCGAAGCGTTTTCCACTCTATAAGATCCTCATCTGCTTGATGATGGTGGAGTGGAAGTCCCTGGATGGGGCTCTTGCTCATGTCTGTGCTTTTGCTGAGGAGATGAGAAGTGTTGGGTCTTCCTGAAGGTGAATGCCCTGGTTACGGCGACAGCTATACCTGTCTATAGGGGCTCGGCCCTTAGGGAACTCTATGAAAATTACATGGAGCAGCAGCTCCACCTGGCCTTTTTAGTGGGGTCCCCAGCATTCAGGTTGCTATTTGTGGCAGTTACATGGCTCTATGCTATGTTGGTTCCAGCAGTTGCCAGAGTCCCAGGAGACTTTTCACCTGAGGTCTGGGCCTTTTTGGGTGGATGTCCTATATGATCTGGTCCATCTGGCTTCCCGTTCAGTGACAGCATTGAGGGTTGCAGTTGGTTGTGGCTTCGCCACTGGGTGTGGCTTGCAAGAAGCTTTTGAGTTAACTGCCCTTTAGGGGCTTCTTGCTCTTTGCTGATGACTTAGAGAAGTTGGTGAAAGGTGTCTCTCTGAGCTGCAGCAAGGGTGTGCATTGATCCTAGGCCTCAAGGGGGAAGCCACTTCAGGTCCACTCAGCACCCTTCATCCCAGGTGGGGGACAGAGTAGATCCTTCAAGCAGGGGGTCCTTTTGAGGCCACAAGCGAGCCTGTCTCTTGGGTTTCTCCGGTGGGACTGCAGCTGCTCAGCCTGCCCGATGAGGGTACAACAGGTCCCTCATTTCCGGTGGGAGGCAGGCTGTCTTTCTTCTGCAACGAGTGGGGCTGCATCACTTTAGTGGGTTCTGAAGGTGATCGAGAGGGGGTACTCCATGGAGTTTGCTTGTCCAGTTCCAGATGCCTTCATGACCTCTCCCTGTTGCTCGCCTCTAAAGTGCCAGGCTATCGTTATTATCCTTCAGCATCTCTGTGATATGGGAGTAGTGGAACCTGTTCCACTGATGGAGAGCAGCCTGGACAGGTACTCCATCTAGTTCATAGGCCCAAAGAATAGTGGCTCCTTCCGGCCCATCTTGGACCTCAAAAGGGGTCAATGACCAGCACTTTTGGATGGAGGTTCTGTGCTCGGTCATCATGTCTATGCAGCCAGGGGACTTCCCCTGAACCTCATGGAGGCTTATCTTCCTATTCCCATTGTGGTTCATCACAGGAGATATCTGTGCTTCTGTGTCCTGGGTCAACATTTTCAGTTTCGGGCCTTGCCTTTTGGCCTGGCAACGGCACCATGCATGTTCTGCAGATTGATGATGGTGATGACTGCGCATGTTCGGCACCAGGGAGTTTGGATTCACCCGTACCCAGACGCCTGGCTGATTCAAGCAGATACAGAGATGGAGGCCAATCAGGCCACCACTCAGGTCATCTCATGGAATCTCTGGGCTGGGTCAATCAAAGATCCACCTCTCTGTATCTCAGGGTTTGAAGTACCTGGGAGTCTGCTTTGATATAAGCCAGGGGTTTTTCTTCCGGAGGGGAAGGTAGAGAAGCTTCAGGTGCAGAGGCATCGGTTGAGCTTCCGTAACCCACAGTCTGGGATCATTTGCAGCCCCTGGAATCCATGTCCACATCTCTGGAGATGGTACTGTGGATGAGGGCTCACATGCGCTCTACTGAGGGCCTTGTTTTGGTGGGCACTGGCCTCTCGACTTCCATCGTTCTCTTAAGGCAAGGGATAGTCTGGTGAACCTTTTTGAGAGGATCCCTCTGGATCCTCCTCAGTGAGTGCTGGTCATCACGGATGTGAATCTCCTTGTTTGGGGAGCTCACTGTCTTGGGCATTTGGCACAGGGCACCTAGTCAAGCAAGAAGACATCCCTGGTCCTTCGCCTGGAGACCCAGGTGGTCCTCCTGGCTCTGTAGGGTTTCAGCCACTTTTGGAAGAGAAAGCGGTCAGAGTGATGTTGGACAGCACCACAGCGGTGGTGTACATCAACAAGCAGGGCAGAACCAGGAATCTGGAGGTGGCAAGTCTGTCGGTGGGTGAAGATACATCCACAGGCCCTCTCAGCGGTCCATATTGCGAGCAATGGCAATGTGCAGATAGACTTTCTCAGTCACTCTCTTCTGGATCTGGGAGAATGGCAGCTTGGGCTTTAGGCCTTCCAGCTCATTATGGACCATTAGTGCTAAGGTAGAGCACCTTTTTCAGTTATCGGAGGGACTTGGCCTCTCAGGGGATATGCCCTGGTACAGCCTTGGCCAGTAGTGAAGCCTCTCTATTTTAGGGTTACTATATGGCTCCAGAAAAAGGAGGACACATTGATCCAGTCCAGGATTTGCTTCCATTTACAGCAATGGAAGTAAAACCCAGACTGGCTCAATCTGTCCTCCTTTTTCTGGTCTTAAACCTTATCTGGGGTAACAAGGTTGTTCTGGTTTCAATTATATGTAAATATCAGCATTTTAGAAACCGTTATGTTATTAACAATTTTTTTGTTTTCTCTATGCTGTGCTCTATATCTGTGATCATTCATGCATTTTACTAGATGACTAGGAAAAAATGCCCGTTTCTGAGCAGAATGAAACGGGCGCTAGCAAGGGGCCCCCTCCCTCCGTCACTCGAAGCTACTTGCCTTGTTCGCTGTGAGCCGTTTCGGCCCTCGAGTGTCAATAGCTCCGCCCTCGACGTCATGACGTTTTGACGCGAGGGCGGTGCAGACACTCAAGGGCACACCGGATATCTCGGGCGCCTCAACTTCTGTGGAGGCTTCAGAACGTTGGGGTTGCCTTTTATATATATAGATTATATACCTCTACAATAATCTAGTGATATATTAGTGCTCAGTGATATACCATCGTGCATCGGCTGGTCTGCTGCACCATGTATAATTTGTTATACATCATCGCACTGCCCTCCCTCTCTCCATTCAACGTTCATATTCATAATTATTTTTAGCCCCTAGTGCTGATACTTTATCTATTTGAGAGTGTTCACTCAAAAACTTTTTAAACACAATCACTTAGCTTGGGGCTGAAGATCTCTGGCGCGTTGTTTCATCTGCAACTAAGACTGTGAAAGACTGGAGTTTTAAAATCACGTTTGTGTACTAATATTGGAGGAAGCTGAGGCAGACTGCAGCACAGAATATCAACAGGAGTTCCGCGCACGCCAGAGATCTTCAGCCCCAAGCTAAGTGATTGTGTTTAAAAAGTTTTTGAGTGAACACTCTCAAATAGATAAAGTATCAGCACTAGGGGCTAAAAATAATTATGAATATGAACGTTGAATGGAGAGAGGGAGGGCAGTGCGATGATGTATAACAAATTATACATGGTGCAGCAGACCAGCCGATGCACGATGGTATATCACTGAGCACTAATATATCACTAGATTATTGTAGAGGTATATAATCATCTAGTAAAATGCATGAATGATCACAGATATAGAGCACAGCATAGAGAAAACAAAAAAAATTGTTAATAACATAATAACGACTCCTTTTTCTGGAGCCATATGGTAACCCTACTCTATCTTCCATGGCCTCTCATTGGCCGCTTGTTGCTAAGAATTGTGTGTCATCTTCATGTGGTCTTGCTTGTGGCATCAGATTGGCCTCTCAAACCTTGGTATGTGGTTTTTCATTGCCCAAGGGTCGGGTTTAGCTCCAGCAAGGGCCAGTAGAAATGGCCTCGTTTTGGCTTACAGTATGGCTGTTGAGAGGCGACAGAGAAGCATGGGTTTTGCTCTGCAGTCACTACAACCTTGCTTTGCTCCAGGAAGTCCTCTACGTCTCTGGCTTGTGTGTTTGTATCTTGGTGCAAGGAACAGTCCCTATCTCCCTGGAGGGCTCAGGTTCCCAATGTTCTGGGTTTTCTGCAGCAGTGCCTAGAACAGGGGCTGGCCTTCAGCTCCCCGAGGGTCCAGGTGGCTGCGTTATCCAGCTATTGGAGAAAGGTGAAGGGTATCTCTGACTTTGCATAGAGAATTAGCTCGGTTTCTGAAGGGGGTGGCTTATCTGCACCCCACTCTTTGTCCTTCCTTTCCTTCTTGGGACCTCAGTCTGGTCCTCCGGGCACTGTCCAAGGCTCCAATCAAGCCCCTACACTTGGCTTCCATCAAGAATCTTACCTTCAGATTTTGTTGCCCTTTGTCTCAAAATTGTAACTGGTAAGAAGAAAGCATCTGTCCTTTATTAAAAAAACTTCAGGATTCGTGTGTTGACGCTGTTGCTTCATTACGCTGTCCTGGGAAAGGGATCTAAGTCTTGATGCGTCTGATTTTGACTGGTACACTTTTTGGGTCCATTCGATGCACCCTACTAAATCAGCAGCGATATCCCAATCCTCTTATTTTCTTTTCCACAGAGCCTATTGGACACCTGCTAGAGTAGCCAGGATTACCAAGAGTCTTGACTACAAGTGCTGGTCCTGTCAAGAATCAGATGGATCCCTTGCCCATATGGTTTTTTACTGTAAGAACGTAAGAGCATACTGGCGACTCATTTGGGCTAAGTTGTGCCTTATTTTTCATTTGCCTGCGTCAACAGTGCTCTCTTACGATGTTGTGCTCTTAAGGGCCTCTTCTCCTAACCTCTCTATCTTAGAATCCGATAAGAAATTGTTTAATATATTGTTGGCTATTGCTTTACACTTAATTGTTTCAAACTGGAAAAATAATGTAAGTCTAAATTATAATGAATGGTGGAGTTATGTGTGTGTGATTAGAAAATATGAAACTATTCTAGCCCATAAACACCGGTGTGTTCAATCTGTCTTGAAGACTTGGGCTCGTTTAGATTCATTTTGTCAGACTCCTAATAGCACTAACTGATTACTATATAATTGCTGATTTGATACGGGTATTGTCATGAAATGCTGATGTTGTTCTGTCTTTTCATTTTTGTTTCTCTATTTGCCATGGATTATTGTTGCTTTTGGTTTTTTGTTTTTTTTTTTCCTTTTTGTTTTGTGTCATGTTTGAGAAACCTTAATAAAAATATGAAAAAAAAAAAAAAAAGAATCTTACCTTCAAGACAGTATTTTTTGTGGCCATCACCTCTGCTAGGAAGGTTTCAGAATTGCAGGCCCTGTCATGTTAGGATCCCTATCTCTCCTTCTCAGAGGATTCTGTATCCTTGCACACGGTACCAACCTTTCTTCCAAAGGTGATATCTCTGTTCCATGTGAATCAGGAGGTTTGTTTACCTTTCTTTGTGGTACAGGGATTGTCGCTGGAGGATCAGAGGCTTCACAAGCTGGACATCCAGAGGACACTGCTCGGGTACCTCAGGGAGACATCGCTTCATTCCTTTGCTAAGCAAAACGGATTGGATGTGCTGGCCACAGCCTGCTCGGACTTTCGCAGAACCATCATTTGGGGGTCCTTGTTTTCACCCGCCCATTAGATCTGCTTCGGTACATCCCATTGGTTCAGAATAGTGGAGCTGGCTCTAAGAAAAGAGAAATTGTCTTAGCTTATAATTTTCTTTTCTTTAGTCAGCGGCATTGTTCTGAAGTCCATCCTTTGGAAGACCTCGTCCCGGGGTTCTGGGTACACTCTGTGCTTCCTTTTCAGTGCTTCAAAAAAAAAAAAAAAAAGATTTATTTTGTGACTGGCAGCCATATGGATTCCCATAATATGGCTATATCCTGGTATATGCAGGGTGGCGAGTGCCACTCTGTGGTGTTTTGCTTGCTTGATTATCATAGTAGAAGCAATTGTTGATGGGGCATGGAAAGATGGAGCATCATAGCTTACGCTGATAATGTCAGTTTCAGAATTCAGTTTTCTCTACCTCCACCTGCTGGGAGAAAGGGATAACACACATTGATTGGTTCAGAACACTGTCACTGACTAAAGAAAAAAAATTATCTGGTAAGGTAATTTCTCCTTATATTTGCTGCTTGGGCAGATGGAGCACCTTAGCTTATGCTGGTAATGTCACTGGCAGAATCCAGTTGAACGGTGTCACTGACTAAAGAAAAGAAAATTGTTGGCTAAGGCATAATTTTTCCTTATATTTGTTTTTGGTTTATTTTCAGGGCAGACTACTGGAAATCACAGCCCAAGAAGTTCTGTACTTACTGCAAGTGCTGGATAGCGGACAACAAACCTGTATGATCCTTTTACTGAGTTCTCAAAGTACTCTTAGATTTGGAATTACATTGTATTTTCCATCTTTTTGTACGGAGGTGGTACTTAAAACATACTTTTTGTGCAGAAAATATATATCTAGTAGTTATGTCAGAAGCGGAGCCAGGTTGATGGCGCGGGGGAGCGAGAGTGGCACGAGAGAGGACTTCCGCCGGTGCTGTCGCACATTTTCAATGCAACACATTGAGAAAAAAATAGGCGCCGGAGCTGGCAGAACTCCGTTTGGGGGAGCAAGCGCTCCCCTGGCACCCCCCTTGGCTACGCCACTGAGTTATGTGGCAGCTTAATGTTAAGACTCAGTTGTGAAGGCAAGGTTTTGGGGAAGGAGAGAGGGAATGGGATTTAGGCTATTTTAGCAGTCTGTTGTATTAGTTTAGGATTAACATTTTATCTTGATTTTATTTTTTTCTAAATTATGTTGTAACTTGCTTTGAAGGCCTAGTAAGGGCAATTAATAAGTTTATGTATAATGAATTAAACCAACTCCAGATCAGCAAATATAGAGCTTTTTTTTACAAAGCCACGCTAGCAATTCCTGCTCGGCAAATGAGAGAGAGCCTATTCAGTTCCTATGGGCATCCTCCCATTTGCTGCACAACTTTGTAAAAGAAGCCCATAGTGAGTTGTATGAGAAGCCCTGCAAAAATATATAAGCAATGAATCAATCCATACCCCTAATTAATCCCTTATTTCTTATGAGATCAGATTAGCTGTGACTAAACAGAATCATACCCCTAAAGTATTAGATTTTTAAATTGCCCCACTGATTAGAGAACCGCAGTTTTATAAACTTTTTTTTTTTTTTATAAACGAAAGAGAAATGTCAGGAAAAGGAATTTGGTTTACCAGTTATTTATTTATTTGTGACTTGTTACACTTCATTGCTCTGACTGCATTTTAATCAGGTTTGGGGCTATATTCATTGGATTGCCTGTAAACACGAAGCCCTTTCTACTAACGCTTAGTACATGCCATTTGGTAACAGCTTTTCTGTATGCCACCATGCCCATAGGAATAAAATGGGCCATGACAGCAGATAGCACGCACTGAGCATTAGTAAAAGGAGCCCTAAACTGGTGCTTTCAGTCTTATATTTAAAACTGTTTTGTTGATGCCCACATTTCCTTCTGTGTACTTGACAATAATGCTCATTTTCAAAGCACATAGACTTACAATGTTCCATAGGTTACTATGTACTTTGTAAGTCTAAGTGCTTTGAAAATACGCCCCATAGTAACTTATCTGCTTTGAAAATGAGCCTCCAAATGTTCCTCTGGCTATAGCAATCACAGTCTAAATACGGACCTTCAGTTAACTGGTATGTAGCTGCTTTGTAGTATTCAGCTAGTATTTGCCTGCTTTCCTAGTTAAAATTCACCTTTTTACAGTCAATCACCACACAGTTAAAGTGGATTACAAGGTTTTGACTACATTCTTTCTGTAAAAGCTATCAAGCAGGAAAATAATTGCAGTCTAATGATAGCGCTTTGTCTTAGGACATCAGAATAAATACTGAACCACGTGTCCTATTTTTTGTTTGTAGTAATTTAACTGTAAGACAAAAGCCATTTTTACCGTATTTTGACTATGTAAGCCAACAGCAATTCTCATGGCAACATGTGTTCCTTTTGCAGTTTGCCTTTTTTTTTTAATCACCCAATAAACACAGAATAAATGGCTGTTTCTTCTCTTTGTATCACTAACTGAACACTGCTGCAAAGCATAAGCTTAAACTTGGCATTATTCATTCTGTGCTTGTTTTCAAAAATGCACAAGGGTTACAGATCAGGAAGCCCTTACTGTAAAATAGTATCTGTGCCATGAAATTGTAAATGTTTTTTTATATAATCATCACTTTTTTATTTATTATATTTGTATCCCACACTTTCCCACTAAAAGCAGGCTCAATGTGGCTTACATAGTAATAGGTAACACAGAATTTTGTTATGTAAAGTAGGAAATTAAGTATAACATAATAGAAGGATGGATGGGTAGTAATAGGATGGGTAGGTAGGTAGAGAGACAGGTGATAGGTGTTAGCCAAGCTCCTAGGGTAAAGGGTGATGGATTTGATATGCTGCCTGTGGTACAACCAAAGCAGTTTACAATTACAGTATGCGGGTACTTAAGATTCTTCTCTGCACATACTGACACAGTTAGTAGAGGACCCCCTTAAAAAGTATACCTGTAAAGACAAGTGTGTTAACCATAGCTGAATTTTCATCCTTAAGGTTCATCCTAATTACTTTTGTTTATTTGTTTTAAGAGCATTGATTTCCATGAAAGGGGGAAGAACCACAAGGAAAATGTAGTCAGGAGAATCAGTGAGGTAATGCAACTTCTTACGCTTTGTTTCCAGCATATTTTTGGTTCTTCTGTTTTAACCTGATTTGGTTTTATTTTGTAGATCAAAAGAAAGAGTATGGATAAGGCAAAAGAAGAAGAAAAAGCATCCAAAGAATTTGCAGCTATGGAGGAGGCTGCACTGAAAGCTTATCAGGAAGATCTAAAAAGGCTTGGGGTTGGTTCAGGTAATTAGAAAATTTTCTTAGGAGCCGATGTACAGCAGGACCTGGTAAATACGGGTGCTACTGATAGAATTACCAGGTCGCAAACAGCGACCAAAGCAAAAAAGGGATCACATGCAAATGAGATGCACAGCTCCCCTTTCGTACATCAACCGCTGTTTGTGACTGGAAGCTATTGAACATCAATCACTGTCTGCAACTGGAAGCTGTCAAATGCACAAGATCCATGGTGGTCCCCTCCCCCCTAGATGTCTTAAACATTTCTTGGTGTGCCAGTGGACCCAACACCCCCCACCTCTTCCCTTCTGGACTTACCTCCCCCCCACTCCCCATGAACCTTAGATCTGCAGGAGGGCAGGAGCAATGCCTCTGGCCCTGTCAAAATGGTGGCGCCCTTCCCCTGCCTGGTGCATCCTGGGATTCACTGGGATGGGCTAAACACCATTTTGGGAGGGCCGGGCCCAGAGGGAGGAGGCGTTGTGCATGTCTCTTGCGGATCCAAGCTACGTGTGTGGGGGGGGAGGTCACTAGAGCACCAGGAAGTGATGGTTACAGTGATTGTGGGGTGAGGAGGTGGTCCACTGGACCACCAGGGTTCTATTGTGGGGGGAGGGGTGGGTGGTGAGCCTTTCCAGCTGTCTGTTTCCCTCCTCTCCGACAGCTCTAGAGCAGCCATAAAATCTAGGTTGCATTTTACGGCTGCACTGGAGCTGTGCAGTGCACGGAATGTTCATTAGAATACTAATGAGTTTGTTGTAATACATTTGCATAGGGTTCATGGTAGCTGCTAACAGCACATGCTAGAGCCATGGAAAAATCCTTTGTATATTGCTCGGTAGATAATGTTTGCTTTAGACTGGCTACAGCCTGTCTAAAGCAAACATTGACAACACAATAAGCTTTTTGCATTAGGCTTTGTCATTTTAAAGATGATTTTAGGTTTGTGTGGCATTTATCTTAGAAAAAATTCCAAAATCTGCTTAGAGCAATAAAATTAGAAACTGTTGTATATGTTTGCTCCAGAAAATGTTATTCCTTGTGCATATAATGAAAGTCACTTGTTATATGTATCAAATTAGGCCTCATAAGCCTAGGGTACCAACTCTGTGGACACACCTATAAAGGCTATCATCATAGGCCTACCACTACCTCCAAAAAACCTGCAGAAAGCAAAAACTCAATATATATAGAGAAAAAAGCAATCTGCGGTAAAAACCGGAGGATATACTCGTGACAAATTCTTAAGTCAAATGCCCAAGCAGTATCTATAGTGTGCTAGCAAGCAACTTAATTGTTCTAGCGGAAGAGTAATTATATATATGGTCAGAACTATCCTAACAGAAACAATTATATTTAAAAAGATACACTTTGATGTTTAGAAAAAATTCACCACAAAAAAAGAAGTACTTAGCTTCATCCAAAGAAAAGAGCAAGGCACACTTTTCACAGGCCACTCCAAAAAGGTGAATCATCAAAAAAGGGAAAATGATTGAATCAAAAACTCAGTAACTTCTCCCGACATCAAAACAAAACATTTTCTCATTGTCCCATATAGTATAGTCATAACCAATCTCTCGCGACAGTCAGTGAATTCACTCTGTTTCGCTACTTCATCAGGAGAGGGTATGCATAACACTCATCTTCCTTGCTGCATACAATTTGTGTCAAAATGGCGACTGATTATAAGGACGCTCTTGCGGTTGACTCACTCATTATTCTGACGTCATTTCCCAGAGAATCCTCATATGTCAGATAAATCAATAATGAGACGTCATTTCCTTCTATAACAGTGCATCAGTAAAATGCTTCCCATTCCATAGGGCCATTGAGTTTTACGGAATACACCTAGGCGGAAATATTTTTGTCGTTGATTTTTCAAGCGCCATATATAGAATGTAGTCATATATTATTTTTGGTTTCTGTTCCATGGAATTACTGACAATGCTCTCATTGAAGTACAATACTTCTCAAACATCCAGTTTGTATTTTTTTCAACACTCTTATTCACTTGAAATCTCTCAAGCACTGCCCAATCAATTTATCAATCTATAAATCTCCAGTCATATCCAATTCATTAGCGATTTCAATAATCTTTTTCCCGAGTGACCTCAGTGATATTCACCATCCACCACCCTTACAGGATTTACGTGGCGGTTTCTGGAACATCCACCTCTTCATTGGTCAACTTATTTAGAAACATGAACCTTCTTATATATATATATATATATATATATATATATATATATATATGTGTGTGTGTGTGTGTGTGTGTGTGTGTATATATATATATACAAACTTTCTTCCAATATATTTTATTTTACTTATCTTTTTAAAGCCTTCTTTAGTCGGACCCAGGGGTGTTACTGTCCGACATGTTTCGCTCACTCACGAGCTGCCTCAAGGACATACCCCCTGCGATCTTTACTAGTGCCAGCTCTGCATACTTTTAAGTACAAACACTTAAAACAGTCAAAACAGTCATATATTGCATACAGCCTTACAATACAGAGTTAATTAATCCTTTAACAAAATCTGTTAAAATATACTCATTTGATGAAATGCTTAATGGCAGAGCATAGATTAGCTTTGCCTAAATGGGAGAAAGTTTAGAGAGTTCTTTCACATTATCCTTCATAAGTTATATTGTATGGATTAGGGGATGTTATGAGGTTTGTATTAGTGTGTACCATCTGTGATGTGACGTTTTTCAGAAGCAGGTGTAGGGAGAAGGGTATAGATTTCAAAATAATTTATACAGTTAGAGGTCAACATTCTTTCCTTATCACTATGCTAATAAGGTACCTGTTCATTTGTTCATCTTCTGAGTGGGGGTAGATAGTATATTCCCTGTATGTACCTTTTATTTGCTGCTACTTTGATAAATAAACTCAAACATAATGTCAAATATTTTGAACATACTTTTAAATGCGAAAGGTGAGGAAAACTGTTGAGACTACCTTTATTTCGGAGGCATTTTGGGTTTGGTTTACGTTTCATAGCTTTCAGTAAATAGAATTTTAGAAAGACAGGTTATGAAGGATCAGTTGTGGGTAATGTTACTGTCTGCTTTTAAGCTACTGAAGATACGACCAGTTCAGATACTACCAGTTCAGCACAGATTAAGCCACAGAAGAGTGACAAGAAAAAAAAGGTTACCTCCATTGCGCAAACAGCCAGCAAAGTTGAATGGACGAAAGGAGTCTCTCCTGAGGGATATGCCTACTACTACAACCATCGAACAGGAGGTAAAACTGATTAGCAGAAGCAGCCTAGTGAATCATTGTAGCTAAACGTTGTGTGAGAGCAACTTTACTTGGGACAATCTCAGTATTTTATTCAAAAATTGTTAGGCTAATTGTATTGTGCATACTGTGTGCTTAAATGAATTTATCATTTCACTTTTGAGAAATTTATTTGTGATTCAAATGATGGTTAGCTACCTTGTTCATAGAATGCAATTTTTAATATATAAAAATACAGTTTGGGGGGGGGGGGGGGGGTACATACACTACCATTTTATGTGGACTCTTTGTCACAAGGGCTGCCATGAAATAGCTAGTGCTTGCAGTGTGAACTTTTCACAGAACAAAGAACAGAAATGCCTTACATGGGATATCTTTTGGGCTTTGGTGTTTTTAGAATCTCAGTGGGAAGAACCTGAAGGATTCCAGGAAAGCACCCAAAAGTCTGAAAAGGTATGGTAATTTTGGAACATGCTGCTCTGTATAACAATTTTTTGTGGCATTTCTCCTCTGTTCTTCGATTTCCTCTAGTTTTTGGGTGCTAACAACTCTGTGTCCTTGCTGATACTTTACCCATTTGCCACCACATGTAATTACTAAGCTTCCCAGAATGGGAGAGAGAAGCCTTAGTAATTCTAGCAGCCGAATTCACTTTTAGTGATGGTACCAATCTGAAAAAAATTAATGGGAGGAAGGGTGAAAGCAGCATGGTTTTTTTTTTTGTTTTTACTAGAGTGGATCATGCTTACACGAGCTTTTTAAACAAATGGTCTGCAGTCATCTGCTACATGGAGAAGTTGGACCTCCTCCCTACGTTGATTTCCTAGTTTGAAACCTGTGAAATGGACTGAATAATCTACACAGCAGTCGGTCCCAGAGCCAGAAGTAGTAGTAATACTTTAAGTGCAGTCTGGGTCCTGGGAGAGTGTGTACATGCATGTTCACTAGAACTGCAGTGGCATTTGCTGACTTTCTCCAGGTGAGAATGCAGAGCCTGGTAATGATCTCTGGTCATAATGTGTTCACTAGTGCTGCTGCAGGCTGCAGGCCTGTGCCGAAGAAGCTGCAGAAGCATGAGGGGGCTGGCCTGGAGAAGATATTGAAATCTATAGTGGGAAGAGATGTCCTAAAATTAGGTGGGGGAGAAGGATGTAGATCAGGAATTAAGGGGGCAGGGTAAGGAGTCAATGTGAACATTTATAAAAACAAAGAAATAATTTATTCAAACCAAGATAAAAGCAGTACCCGACGTGGCCACGTTTCGCCCTCAGGCTGCGTCAGGGGTAAAACTACAAATAAAACATAAAAATAGTGATAACATCATCTGAAGTTATGTACATATATATATATAAAAAGTCATAACAGCAAATGATAAAATAAAGTACAATAAATACATTACACATTCAAAGTAAAATGGAGGAGGAGATAAGACAAGCCACTTTCACATTATATAAAAGTGTATAAACGTTGGATGGATTTAATCAAATCTAATAATGTATCAATACATACCTAAAAATCAGGGGTGATCAACATACCCCTTCAAAAAAGCCTAAAACAAAATTAAAAAGATATACATTAATCCCATCTTGATCAGCCCATGTATCACAAACTCTACATCTCACCAGTCAGCTCAATTAAAATTCTCATCATATCAACAATTGACTATATTTCATGGTGTAAAGCATTCAATTACTCACTGTTATAAATCTTCTACAAATAGACCACCTTGAATCCTAAAACTTTATCAGCCTTTACTATACAGCATCATCAAAAGACATGGCTGCATAAATGAAACTAACTTTCAAAAGCCATAACTCATTCTATAGTAAATATACTACTGGATCAAAGTGCAACAGCAATACTATCTGTGCTGTGGCTTCCCCTTTGATCCAGAGCAGTGTCTGCTGACATGTAGTCAGCTTTAATCCATGTGATGTTATGGGAGATGGCAGCATTGAGTAAAGCAGATGTATAAGTATATTTACTATAGAATGAGTTATGGCTTTTGAAAGTTAGTTTCATTTATGCAGCCATGTCTTTTGATGATGCTGTATAGTAAAGGCTGATAAAGTTTTAGGATTCAAGGTGGTCTATTTGTAGAAGATTTATAACAGTGAGTAATTGAATGCTTTACACCATGAAATATAGTCAATTGTTGATATGATGAGAATTTTAATTGAGCTGACTGGTGAGATGTAGAGTTTGTGATACATGGGCTGATCAAGATGGGATTAATGTATATCTTTTTAATTTTGTTTTAGGCTTTTTTTGAAGGGGTATGTTGATCACCCCTGATTTTTAGGTATGTATTGATACATTATTAGATTTGATTAAATCCATCCAACGTTTTATACACTTTTATATAATGTGAAAGTGGCTTGTCTTATCTCCTCCATTTTACTTTTGAATGTGTAATGTATTTATTGTACTTTATTTTATCATTTGCTGTTATGACTTTTTATATATATATGTACATAACTTGAGATGATGTTATCACTATTTTTATGTTTTTATTTGTAGTTTTACCCCTGACGCAGCCTGAGGGCGAAACGTGGCCACTTCGGGTACTGCTTTTATCTTGGTTTGAATAAATTATTTCTTTGTTTTTATATATGTGTATCGGTCTACTTTTTATAACAGACTTTTATGTAGCAAGTAGACTGTTGCCTTTTGTGTTTTTCTTTTTGTCAATGTGAACATTTCCAAGCTGATTGAGAGGGGCGATGAGAGAAAGGAAGAGGAGAAACCAGAAAATTGACATTCAATGTGCCTCAAAATTTAGTTTCTTGGTAGCTCTCACCAAAGAAACCAGGAAAACACACCAGGGAGAGAGATGAAGTAGTTGTGGAGGTGGATTTTTATCTGCAGGTTGAGCCTCTCTGACCCTGTAGTGGAGCATTTTCTCAGTGTGTAACATTCCACCTAGTTCTGTATCTGTTTAAGAAACACTGGGGTTTTTTGTAGGTATGTTTAAACTATTTTTTCTTTGTTGTTTATCATTTGTTAGGTTTGCTATACTGCTTCTCATGCATGCAAATCGAAATGATTTTCAATACATAAAATAAACGTAAAACAAAACCTGCCTAACTAATAGGAACGCTATAAAATAAATAGGAAAGCGCACTCGCTCAAGACCAGTCAATACCGCTCAAACAAATAAACGTTCATTTGTTTGCTCCCCCCCCCCCCCCATATTGCAGAAATCCAGCCAGAAGGACATCATAGTCCAAAGGCTAATTTGAATAAATGGGTTTTCAAGGAGTCTTGGAAGGAGGCATAGGATCCATCCAACCTCCGATATTGGGGAAGTGAGTTTCAGAGGGGCAAATACAAGAAAGAAAAAAGCAGGCGATCGTGTAGACTCCCATCATGCCTTAGAAGAGTGAGGTATAACAAGCCTATTATCTGTAAGTGAACAAAGAGTACGAGAAGGAGTATAAAGTATAATCAGAGACCAAGTAAGGAGTGGCAGTGTGTAGGATTTTATGTGTAATTGCAAGAATCATTAATTTTATTCGGAATGCTTTAGGTAACCAATGAAGACACTGCAGCAACAGAGTAACATGATCATAACGATTTGCATGACAAATTATATGGGCTGCAGTGTTTTGAAGGGTTTAGAGACATTTTAAGTTAGCCTTGGTAATGCTTGTATAAATGGAATTGCAGTAATCATAACGAGAATTCATGTATGCATAAAACAGAGAACAGAGTGAAGTTGAATCTACCAAACTACGAACAGTCCTGAGACGTGGGAGAAAAAAGAAACCAGTTTTCATAATCAGCAAATATTTTCAATGTAAATGATAGTGCAGAGTCAAGAATTATTCCAAGATATCTGAAGGAAGTGACAGGGGTAATGTGTCTATCAAAAAGCAGTGGTATTAAGGAAGGGCTAGGAGAAGAACCTGTGATCGAACAAGCCACTGTCTTCTCAGGGTTGAGAACCAGATGATGTTCCTTTTAACCAGGTAGCAATCTTCCGCAAGCTGTCTTGAAGTGGATTTAAATTAAGGGATATTGGGTCAGTGTAGAAAAACATAAGGAAATCATCAGCATATGATTATGCACTTATACCAAAAGTCTGGATAAGCAGAGCTAACAGACTGACAGACATTAAACAGAGAAGAAGAGAGAATCAACCTTTGTGAAACCCCACAAGAAAGTTCATGAGAAGTCAAAGTAGATGTAGATTGGACAACTGTAAAAAGAACGATGATCCAGAAAAGAGGTGAACCAGTTAAGAACAGTTCATGCAATTTGCAATGAAGGTAAGTGTTTAAGGAGAAGTATGTGATCCAATTAAATCAAAGGTAGCTGATAGATCTAAAGATACAACCATTGTAATCTTGAACAAGGTAGAATTGCACTGAAGTTCATTCAAGAGTGCAGTAAGAACAGTTTCAGTGCTGTAGCCTGACCTGAAACCTGATTGGTGAGGGTGTAACACATTTATTGAAGTTGATGAAAACCCACAGTGTCAAGATTGAAAACAGGACGATAATTATTTGGTTGCAGTGGATCCAATATAGTCTTTTTCAAAATAGGTTTGATAAGATCATGTTTAAGTGGTGGTGGAATCACCCCTGAAGTCAAAATATGAGATATTAAAGTATGAAGAAATGGAGATATTCCTAATGAAGACTGTTTTAGCCAATTTAACAGAAATGGATCAAGGGAGCAATAAGTTGTGTTGAGTTGGGACAAAAGTTTAGTTATCAATGCTAAGGATGGAATATTGAATGTTGTCCACAGTGCAGCATTGTCTGTAGAGGGAGATTCACATAATGGAGGAACAACAGTTTGCGATACCATCAGAAATGGAGCATGAAATTGCTCTAGCTTAGAGGTAAAATACGATGCTTGAATTTCAGATGTCAAATGAACAGTAGGAGAGCCGTTGGAAGGAGATGAGACAAGAGTATTGAAGATCCTGAAAAGCTGTAACCTGCCTCCCTGTTCTGTCTAGAAAAGAAGTTCTTTTTCTTAGGTATGCGAGTTTGAGCAATATAATGTTGGTTGTGCCTGCAGATCTTAAGAGATTTGTCTGTTGCTATGTTTGTGCCAGAAGCGCTCAACCCTTCTTACTTGATGCCTATGTAAAAGTAGGTCTGGATGGAGCCATAGTTGCTGTTTCTTTGAACATTTCTGAATAAAAGTCAGAGATGCTACCTGATCAAGGACTGCTTGCAGTGATGGGTTCCACATATAAACCTGCTCTTCGATGTGAAGTTCAAAGAAATTTTCTGGAAAAGAATCCTGAATTGAAGGAAGAGGAAGAGGGTCAATGTGACCTAGACATCTTGACCAAAACCCTGTAGAAGATGCAGATGACAAGAAAGGAACCAGAGAAACCTGAAACAAAACACAAAAATGATCAGTCTAAGAAAGTGGGAGAGTCCTTAAGGAAGAGGTAACATAAGTACATAAGTATTGCCATACTGGGAAAGACCAAAGGTCCATCAAGCCCAGCATCCTGTTTCCAACAGTGGCCAATCCAAGTCACAAATACCTGGCAAGATCCCAAAAAAGTACAAAAAAGTACAAAACATTTTATACTGCTTATCCCAGAATAGTGGATTTTCCCCAAGTCCATTTTTTTTAACTCCGCTAAGCTAACCGCCTATACCACATTCTCTGGCAACAAATTCCAGAGTTTAATTACATGTTGAGTGCCCCGATGTTACATTTACCCAGTCAATATCGGGATAATTGAAATCACCCATTATTACTGTGTTGCCCAGTTTGTTTGCGTCCCTAATTTCCTTTAACATTTCTGCATCCGACTGTTCATCCTGGCCAGGTGGACGGTAGTACACTCCTATCACTATCTTTTTCCCCTTTACACATGGAATTTCAATCCACAGTGATTCCAAGAAGTGTTTTGTTTCCTGCAGAATTCTCAATCTATTTGATTCAAGGTTCTCGTTAATATACAATGCTACCCCTCCACCAATTCGATCCACCCTATCACTATGATATAATTTGTACCCCGTTATGACAGTGTCCCACAGGTTATCCTCCTTCTACCAGGTCTCAGAGATTCCTGTTATATCTAATTTTTCATTTAGTGCAATATGCCTAATGCATCTGTTTGCACAAATATTTTCTACAAGACCTATGTATGACTATAACTCCTGCAAGCATGCAAATGTGGATTCTGGTTGGGCCCATTCTTTTGTACCGTTCTATGCAAAGTGTCTTTTCTTTCTTGCACTTTTGCTCTTCATTTCTAATTTGTCTCTGATATCACACAGAGATCTCTCTCTGGTTTTGTAAGCCACATTGAGCCTGCATGTTTGTGGGGATAATGTGGGGTATAAATACATTGATAAAATATATATATATATATTCTAGCTCTCCCATCTTATTTCTTAGGCTCCTGGCATTCGCATATAGACATTTCAAACTATGTTGTTCCTATTTACATGATGCTTAGTACTTGACAGTATTAATTTGCAATCTTTTGTCTGATTTATATTTTTATTTAAAGACACCTGATCTACTATGGTCTCTTTTGCAACCTCACTATCAGGATACCCTATCTTCCCTGTTTTGGTGATATCTTTCAAAGATACCTTATCCCGAACCATGAGCTTTTGAGCGACTGTCGGCCTTCACCCCCGTTTCTAGTTTAAAAGCTGCTCTATCTCCTTTTTAAATGCCGATTGCCAGCAGCCTGGTTAAGGTGGAGCCTTGCGGAATAGGCTCCCCCTTCCTCAGAATGTTGTCCAGTTCCTAAGAAATCTAAAACCATCCTCCCTGCACCATCGTCTCATCCACGCATCGAGACTCCGGAGCTCTGCCTGTCTGTTGGGCCCTGCGCATGGAACGGGTAGCATTTCAGAAAATGCTACCCTAGAGGATCTGGATTTGAGCTTTCTACCTAAGAGCCTAAATTTGGCTTCCAGAACCTCTCTCCCACATTTTCCTATGTCATTGGTACCCACATGTACCAAGACGGCCGGCTGCTCCCTAGCACTATCTAAAATCCTATGTAGGTGACGCGTGAGGTCCTCCACCTTCGCACCAGGCAGGCAGGCAAGTCACCAGGCGATCCTCACATCCACCAGCCACTCAGCTATCTATATGCCTAATGATCGAATCACCAACTACAACAGCTGTCCTAACCTTTCCCTCTCAGTCAGCACTTGGAGACATATCCTTGGTGTGAGAGGATAGTACATCCCCTGGTGGGCAGGTCCTGGCTACAGGAGTACTTCCTACTTCACCAGGGTGATGCTCTCCTTCTAGGAGACCTCATTCCTCCAAGGTAGCACAGGGGCTACCAGACTGGAGTTGGGACTTCTCTACAACATCCCTGTAGGTCTTCTTTATGTACCTCTCTGTCTCCCTCAGCTCCACCAAGTCTGCTACTCTAGCCTCAAGAGAACGGACACGTTCTCTGAGAGCTAGGAGCTCTTTGCATTGGGCACACATATATGACATCTCACCAACTGGGAGATAATCATACATGTGACAATGCAAAAGATTGGATAGCACCCCTCTCACTGCTGGACTGCTGACTCCATCTTAGTGTTATAAAAAAGTGTCTTTTGGTTTATATTGAGGGGCATAATCGAACGCGAACGCCCATCTCCATGGGCGCCTATCTATGAGGACGGGTACGCGAAGGGGTGGGCCAGACTGCATTTTCAAAAAAGATGGGTGTCCATCGTTTGTTTCGATAATACGGTTTATGCCGGGCAAATGCTTCGCATTTGGGCGGATTTGAGCTAGGCGGTATCGGTTTTCAGCGATAAGCACCCAGCTCAAAAACAAACAAATCCAAGGCATTTGGTCGTGGGAGGGGCCAGGATTCGTAGTGCACTGGTCCCCCTCACATGCCAGGACACCAACCGGCACCCTAGGGGGCACTTGTAACAATTAAAAAAAAATATATTTAAAATACCTCCCAAGTCCATAGCTCCCTTACCTTGGGTGCTGAGCCCCCAAAATCCCCCCCCCCCAAAACCCACTACCCACAACTCTACACCATTACCATAGCACTTATTGCCGATGGGGGGCACCTAGATGTGGGTACAGTGGGTTTTGGGGGCGGTTTGGAGCGCTCCCATTTAGCAGCACAAGTGTAACAGGTAGTGGGGGGTGGGCCTGGGTCCACCTGCCTGAAGTCCACTGCACCCACTAACAACTGCTCCAGGGACCTGCATACTGCTGTGATGGAGCTGGGTATGACACTTGAGGCTGGCACAAAAAAAACTGAAGAAACCAGTCTTCGCAAAAAAACAACCAAAAAACAAAACAGCGAAGATGACTCACAGGAACACAAATAAAAATAAAATATAAAAATAATCACAGAATATGTATTTAAATACATTAGACAACACTTTGGTTATAAAAATTAAAAATGAACTTTATTAGCCAAAAGATAGCGGGGAGAAAGGGACTCGACACAGCTGTGTTTCGGCTGTACAGGCTTGCGTCAGGAGTCTTCTTACCATATATTGATTCTGAATTCTATCCAATTATTAGAAATATATATATCTCTTTTAAATAATGTAGCGTTAAGTCCTGCCCGAAATGAAGTCAGGCGGGCAAGATCAAAACAGCGTCCCTTTCTCCCCGCTATCTTTTGGCTAATAAAGTTCATTTTTAATTTTTATAACCAAAGTGTCGTCTAATGTATTTAAATACAAATTCTGTGATTATTTTTACTTGAGGCTGGCATACAGGCTGGAAAAAAAAGTTTTTAAAGTTCTTTTTTTTTTTTTTGGTGGGAGGGGGTTAGTGACCTCTGGGGGAGTCAGGGGAGGTCATTCCCCATTCCCTCCAGTGGTCATCTGGGCAGTTGGGGCACTTTTTTGGGACTTGTTCGTGAAAAAAAGGGTCCAGAAAAAGTGACCCAAATTCTCACTTCTGGCGCCCTTCTTTTTTCCATTATCGGCCGAGCGCACCCATCTCTCCTCGGCCGATAAACACGCCCCAGTCCCACCTTCACCACGCTTCTGACACGCCCCCGTCAACTTTGTTCGTTCCCGCGACAGACTGCAGGCGCCCATTATAAAGATTTGGGCACCCATGACAGAAAGGTGCCCATCTCCCGATTTGGGTCGAAATATGGGCGTCTTTCTCTTTCAAAAATAAGCTGGATGGTATATTGTATGATTTATTTAGTGTTTCCTTCTTAGATGGTAATGAAATGTAGTTAAAACTCTGTAAGAGCACTCCTTGCTTGTTACCCTAATTACAATAACTGACTATAAATGAAGAGTTGTCCTAGGAGCGGGAAGACTAAACTAGATCCTGCACTGCCTGCTAGATTCTATCTGTTAATGCTGTGGTACAACATTTTTAAAACTAAGTGGAAAAGACTATGGTGATTAGTTGATAAAATTTGCTTTTTATATATTTTTTTGCCTAACACTAACCTACAATTCCTCCTTTAAACCCCAATCTTTAAGTTCCCAAAGCACAAAGCAAAATAGCGTTCACTTACCAGAGAAATGTCCTCTTCTCTCGGAACTTCTAGTTAAAGAATTAAGGTCCGTCAAAACTAAATCCAATGTATGGCCAGCAGAATGCATAGCAGCTGTAATATGCTGTGTGATACCCAAATCTTCTAGTAGAGAGGTGAAGCATCTAGTACGGGGATGAGATGGATTAACCATTTGAATATTAAAATCTTCAAGTACAAGAAGATTTGGGAACTTAAGAATCAGCTAAAGATTGATAGACTCTATCCCAATCTTCAGTTTTTAGGGAGGGGGGAACAATAGAAAAGCAGAATATGTACCCATGGAATAGCTTTCACCTCTAATAAATGAAGTTCAGAGAATGATAAACTGAGACGATATTTCGTTAACATAAAGTGATAGGGAAAAAATAATTGCCAAACCTCCCCCACATCTACCTACATGAGAGGAGTAGTACACAGAGAAATTTGTAGGAAGGCTAGAAAATAAATGTGCTTCCTCTCCAGAAAGAAGCCAAGTCTCTGTAACACATTTAAAGTCAAGAAGATTAGAGAGAAGTAGATCTTGAATGAGAGTAGGCTTCCGCTTCATCAAACGGCAGTTAAAAAGGGCAAAAGAAAAATTCTGGGCAGGATTATTTACCATCCTGGAACCCTGTTACAAGAAGTAAGATACCTAACCCAAGTAGTACAAGAACCCAGTCTAGAAGGAGGACGGAAACCCTACCAAACAGGGATTGCAGATGAGTCCGGTAACATAGTTGGAGAAGAACCCAGGAAACCTGTAAGGACGATGAGCTGACTACCCTGAAGAAAAGTGCCAGATAAAACAGAGCAGAGAAGGAACAGAAAAACCGTGCCAAGTGTTCCTAGTGCAAAAACCATAATAGAGTATGAAGAAAGCTTTGCAGACTTGTCAGAGAAAAGTCCTTCCCTCCTCGCCCTCTGTCAATCACCCTAAGGAGCTCACCTAAGGAGCATGACCTGCTCCTTATGCGTGCGCTGCCACAGCACAAATGCGCAGATTTAAATACCACTTGCTGTGTGTATGATCTCAGAAGCACCCCTGTGTGCAGAACACCTCGCAGGGAGAAAAAGTTCCAGTGAATTTTTTGCATATGATCTCAGAATCGACGGGTCACCTGACCTTCATGCAGGACAGAGCACAGGGGGAGAAAATGGTTCCAGTGAATTTCTGCAACGAGAAGAAGATCCATAAACAGGTCACAAAATAGATAGCACACTCGCTACAAAACAGCTAGCAAATGTTTCATTGTAACTTATATATTTTATTTTGGCAGTATTGCATCATTCTTTGTAAAATGTTGAAGTTCCTGTTTAATAATGTAACAGTATAACAGCTGAATATGGTTGTAGAAAATACAGAAGTTTTTGAATTCCCCTCTCCTCCCCCCTCCCCCTGAAAAAATGGAGGCAAGAGTAAACCAGTTTTTTACTACAATTTGGCTGGTTAGCTTTATTTGCCTATGGTAAAATCATTTATATTTTAAGAAGGATAAGAATCTTAGTATGTCTTTTTATGTATTCTAATGGTTAGTGCAGTGGCCTGAGAACCAGGGGAACAGGCCACTGCTCCTTGTCACTCTGGGCAAGTCACTTAATCCTCCATTGCCCAGGTACAAATAAGTACCTGTACATAATATGTAAACCTCTTGGTTGTATCCATAGAAAGTTGGTATATTAAATCCTATCTCGTTTCTTTCTTTGACCTCCTGAGCTTTCAGTCCCAGAATTTGTCAGCTTCACGCTGTTACCAGCAAGCCTTTATGCACATCTTATCAGCATTTATCCCAGTTGCTATGCTTGTCCATCTTTTTTTGCATTCTGAGGTCCTTGATTACAGGCTTGGTAGATGTCCCTTGCATTTATCAAGCAGAACCCCAGTGGTTTTGAAATAAAGAAACACGCCACCTAGCATTTCCCTATTTTTATTGAATCATGTAAAGGTTAGTTCATCCTTCTTGCATCTAGAAAGGAAACTGAGGCAAAGAGCTATTTGGGCAATCTGGCAAATACAGGTATTTGCTATTCAGAGCAGGAACAGAGGCTGCATAGCAGGGCTCATTGGCAGATGGAACAGAAATGGGTATGTGGAGAGTAGTTTTCAAAGGTACTTCTGTGGATAAACCTCTTTTTGTAAAAGTCCATATATAATCCTTGTATGCATGTACTTTATACCTGTAGTCTGCTGAGGGTGTGAATTTTCATTTATGCACATACTTCTTAATGTAATAAAACGTATATATGTAAATTTCCCCTGGAGAAGCTACCTGCGTGTTTTAGCAGCTATTAATATGCATGGGTAATTTGCAAAGGGAAAAGTAATAAGTTGCATGACATAAGTATGCACACACTTTTCCTTTGAAAATAGGTATGAAGTCTATTTGTAAAAGCTACCTGCAGACTTTAAACCATGAAAATTGCGCCCTTAGTGAGTCATTCCAGACCCACCTTGCTTCAAGCCACAGAATGCATTAGTGCTTCATTGCCTTATGTATAAGACTCATGATTCCATAGTGGATGTACAAAATCATTCTGATATCACTTTCTTGTTGAAGAAAGTGTGTGAGAAACCACATAGAACATGTTTTGTCTATGATACCAGCATGATCTAAAGGCAAGGAGCCACAAATGTTTTCCAACACTTTTAGATCCAATCTGATTCATCTTTATTCTCTCTAAAACACTTATTAACCTCATCCCCATAAAATGCAATGGATAAAACCACTACCACACACAAACTCTCAGTGCAATAAACCGCCAGTGCCATAGGATCCTGCAGGGCATTAACTACTAGAATCCCAAATTCATTCTTCCATCCTTTCCCCTTATTCCTCTAACCCTACACTATCCTCTCCCTCTGATTCCCTAACCTCTTCTATACCAAATCCCTCCCATACCCCTCTCTTACTTTCTCTGCCTAGCCTGACAGTTCTGCTCACACTATCATCTGCTTATTAGATGCTATTCCTCCTTGGCTTAGTCTTCCTCATCACTTTCTCCTCTGCTATTTTCTTCATGCACCTTTCCCTGTAAATGGAAACATGCACCTATAAAGCCCATTCTAAAAAGTACTACTTTGAACAAGTAACATTTCTAACATATGTGATCTTGGAAGCAAAACATAACATATTATCTTCAAACAACTCTAGACTACCTTCCTGATGGAGGTAACATAACCGTTCTGGTTCCTCTTGATCTTACAGCTGCAATCAGCCTCATGAATCACAACCTCCTATTGTCGAGTCTTCTTGAACAAGGCATATCAGGCATTGTCTATTTTTTGTTTGTAGCTTTCCTCAAAGATTGTACATTTTAGTGTTTCCTACAATTCTACCTTATTAGATATATACTCATTGCCTTATGAACTACCACAGGGCTCTGTCCTGGCCCCTATCCTTTTTAACATTTTTTGAGCCCCTTGATCTGTCTGATTTAAGACTTTGGTATCCATGCCTTTTACTATACAACAGTATCATTCTCCTTCATCACGCAGACCCTGTTTCCCCTGACCTGTCCAAACTTAATGCTGCTCTAGCTTTATTCTCGTCGTGGCTCACTAGGAATCAACTCATTTTCAGGCCTACCAAAACCACAGTATGTTGGATTAGTGGTACCAGTTCTTTACTGTCCCTTTCTTCAGAATTGTTTAGTTCCCCTATCCCATTAGTACCTCATTTCATGTATTTACGTATTGTTCTTGACCAAGAGCTTTCCTTTTCACAACAGATTTCTACTCTGGCCGGGGCCTGTTTTCTTCTCTTCGTCAGTTCAAAATAATTAGATCATATTTAGAAGAAGCCTCACAGATACGTCTTTATCATATCACGACTAGATTATTGCAACATTGTCTACTTGGGTCTTTCACAGCATCTTATCGCCTTCAGACAGTCTAGAACACAGCCATCTGACTCTTTTCTCATGCTTCTAGATTTGACCACATTTCCCCTTTACACATCCAACACCATTGGCTCCCGGTCACCTTCAGAATCCAACATAGTGTTAATTCTTACCCATAAGGCCCTTCATAAAGGCACTTCTTCTTACCCCTCTTCTCTAGTTATCCCCTACACACCACCCAGATTACTCCGCTGTCTTATTAATCAGTGTCTTCATATACCTTCTCCAAAACAGGTTCACCATAAAATCTGCTAAGAACCGAACCTTTTTCTGACTTGCTCCCTCCCTTTGGAATTGTCTTCCCTCAAATATACGCCTTATACAAAGACATAACTACATCATTTTTGTTTTCCATTCCTTTCCTAACAATACCTAACATTTTACTTGCTTTCTTAGCCATCGCTACACACTGAGCAGAGGGTTTCAACATATCATCAACAATGATGTCTAGATCCCTTTCCTGGTCGGTGACTCCTAATGTGGAACCTTGCATTATGTAGCTATAGTTTGGGTTCCTCTTTCCCATATGCATCACTTTGCACTTACTCACATTAAACGTCATCTGCCATTTGGATTCCCAGTCTTGTAAGGTCCTCTTGTAATTTTTCACAATCCTTTTGTGATTTAACAACTTTTAATAACTTTGTGTCGTCAGCAAATTTAGGGGGTGTTTTACTAAAGATTAGCTTGAGTTACCTGCAGTAGGGCCCATAGGAATAAAAAGGGCGCTGCTGCAGATAATTCGAGCTAATCTTTAGTAAAAGACCCCCTTAATTACATCTCTAGATCATTTATAAATATGTTAAAAAGCATCGGTCCCAGTACAGACCCCTGGGGAACCTCACTGTCTTCCCTTCTCCATTGAGAATACTGACCATTTAACCCTAATCTCTTTTCTATCTTTTAACCAGTTTTTAATCCTTTTCCTGTAAACCCATTTTCACTGATCCTAAACCTTCAAACTTCTGTAGGAATCTGTTGCAGATACAAGGGCGTTGCTAACTTTCATTCTAGAACCTGATAGGAATTGGGCTTTTTATCTGTTTTGTAACCTTGCCAACACATGGGTTTTAAAGTTAGGATTTTCCATTTCTTTCATTCAGTACAGACAGAGGAAGAAGTTTTTGGCACTTCTCTGATATGTTATGAGACTTGTAAAATATAGTATGAACCGTGTGCTTTTTATGTACTTTATCATCCACACACTTTCAAACTTTTTCAAAATAAAGTTTCAAAATAGTATGCTTCTGGCTCCGAGGGAGATAGCTTGTTAAGTACGGAGAAATCATAATTAGGGTGGTTTTCTTTTCTCTTGCGGGATATTATTTCATTGTGGCATTGTTGGACTGTTTGCCTCATAGTGTATTTATTATTGTATATGAGGGATAACATTTTAATGTTTCTTTTTTATACCCATTGTAGTATTCACATCCATATTGAAATATTGAGTAATAAAAAATAAATGGTTCAAAGGAATTGCATGGAGTAAAAGGAAATAGTGCTGTACGGGGCTGACTTGTGTACCTTCCCCCCCCCCCCCCCCCCCCCCAAACAAGTAGAAAAGAAAATTTCTAAAAATATATTCTAGTATCACTCAATCAAACGGAATAGGTAGAATGTATTATCAAATAATATGTATCTCTTTCTACCTGATATACAAACTGTTTGCAAGCAACTATGGCTGCCCCTGGGCAATACAATTTCCAGCACTCACACAATGTGGAGAAAAAAAACATCAGGTATTACAGCACCACCAAGCTTCTAATGTCTCGCCGTCTCCACTTCACTCTGGTTCAAAACATGGCGGAAGCTTGGATTTTTTATTTACACGATTATTCCCCTGAAGCAGCTATAACATAGCGAAACAGGACTACCCTGCCGGGACTTTATCTATGTGTGGAGTACAATGGATGCGAGGCTGGATTTGTAAAGCAGGATAATTCTTTAGCCAAGATAAGTACTCTTTCCAAGCCGTTTGAATTTAAACTTCAGTATTTAGGTCTCCTTTACAAATGTTTGCATAGTACATGGTTAAGTCAGTGGCAAATGAGTGATGTTGTGGAGTTTTTTTTGAAGACACATGATTGATACAGTTCCCTCATTATACAAAAGGCTTGTCCTTTGACAAAGAGGTGGTGCTGTAATACCTGATGTTTTTTTTCTCCACATTGTGTGAGTGCTGGAAATTGTATTGCCCAGGGGCAGCCATAGTTGCTTGCAAACAGTTTGTATATCAGGTAGAAAGAGATACATATTATTTAAAAATATATTCTCCCATAGGAAATGACGAGAGATATGGCCAAAAGGGAAACCACCTGGACTTCCTATTGCTTTTGGTTATAGTAAATATATTTGGGTTAAAGTCACAGGGAGACAAATAAAAAGCTGAATAACCTCTTAGTAGGCAAGAGGAAAGCCTGATAATAGAGAGTAATGCACACTCTTAATCTCTCAGTATTCTCCCCAGAAATGTTTGCTAGCTGGGTGGCACGAAGGTGTAGCTGGTTAGATGTAGGGGAATATTGCACAGTATTATAAAATTTTCTGTTAAACAGGCTGGGTGGTCATTTAAATCAACCAGATGGCATACCTCTTCAAAAGGTACTAGGGAGAACACATTATCTTTATTTTCATCCTTTATGAATAATTTTTTGAGTGTTTCAAAACATGGCAAATAAAAAATACCCCACTTTGTTTTACAATAGATATTCAGGAAAACATGACACTTGCCCACTTTTCGTTTATTGCAGTAATTTTAGGGCTAATTCAGTGAAGAGTATTTTCCACTTCCATGTGGAAGGTTCCTAGATCAGGTCTCCTGTGCGGTTGGTCACTGGGCCTGTGGTTGCTATAGAGACACCATTTTCAGCCTCTGAAGATAGAGGAAGTTGTAGCCATCACTAACGGCAACACCTGTTAATAGGTTTTACAGTCCATGATATACATCATTCCCAAAAGAATTGTGATGCATGGCTTCTGCATCCTCTGGACCATTGCTGCAGTTATAAGACAAGGTCTGGGGAGGGTCTGTTAAAATTGAGGAAGAATCCCAATATAGGCTGTATATTAAGTTCAGTTAAACTAAACTTTAGGTGTAACCATTTGCTTTGTGAGATGGCCATCGATTTGTTGTCATTGTGTCTGTTGACTGGTCTAGTGAAAAAGAATTAAGTTTCAAAGACTTGATGTGGGGCACTATACATATATGATTTCACGTCTCTTCTCGGAACTGGTTGCTTTCATGGGGAAGCAGTTGTGTGGTTCAAGGGTTTTCAAAGTATGCAGCTAGCAGCTCATCCCTTATAGACATGATTATTTTCATAGATTTCCACCCATTTTTATCCACACTGCACTGGGGACGGTCTGTCCTGTCAGCAGTCCTTCATTATGGCAGACTCATGAGCTTTTCAAAATATCACTGAGTGCAGGGATAAGAAACGGAGGAGTGTGGTAGCCGTGTTAGGCCACTCTTAAGGTTATCAATAGAAATCAAACAAAATAAAACATGGAAAAGAAAATAAGATGATACCTTTTTTATTGGACATAACTTAATACATTTCTTGATTAGCTTTCGAAGGTTGCCCTTCTTCGTCAGATCGGAAATAAGCAAATGTGCTAGCTGACAGTGTATATAAGTGATAACATTCAAGCATTACTATGACAGTCTGACAGGGTGGGAGGATGGGGGTGGGTAGGAAGTATGCATGGGGACATCAAAGCATATCATTGATATTCTAACAGGGTGGGTGTGGATAGGTGAGGGGAGGGTGATCAACAGAGACATACATAGGGATAAGAAACAAAACTAATAGCCAGTACACACAAAGGAAGGCACAGTATGATAGACAAAGGTATTTTTTCAATGTGAAACTATATAGCTATGGAATTGTTTTACATACCAAAAATCCAAAATCAAGAAACACTGAAGGAAAACTTTTTTTTTTTTACTTTTTGTAAATAATAATGCCACAGTGAGGTATGAAAGATAACTCCACACATCTCATCCTGTCTTCTGTTTTCTTAGACAGGAACAACCTCTGCATGGGTTGAAGGTGTTACTGAAGAGGGTCATATCTACTACTACAATACAAGAACCGGAGGTAAGCTAGCTGTCTAACCAACTGCTCATATAAATACTTCATACTGAAATTAGATTAACTTTTTGAAACATGGTTCCTGGGTATTGGTTACACCAGACACTTGAAGCAGCTTTAGTTCTCAGCAGAGAATCAGCTGACTGTTGTGCTCTGTAAAGCCTTGCAGATAAGCTGTTTCAAACTGTAGGAAACACATGATGGAACTGCCGCCAAACCTTAACAGCAGCCAAAAAAACAGTGCTTTGAACAGGCTGCCAATTCAATCATGCACTTGTTTAGTACAGTAAACAACCTACTTCAACCCCTACAAAGGAACCAGCCTGTCCAGTCAAAACTGAACTGCAGTGATTTTGCTGCATACAAAATTAAGCCTCCTGTCAGTTAATCAGGAGTACATAAACTTGCCCTCTCCTTACACAGACATATGGGACTGTCACGAAATGCCTAGCCACCCGCCTGGGGTTATCCCACGGCCACTTAGAGGGTCTATCCCCAGCACAGCTCAGGTCCGCTTGCACCTGCTGCTTGTGCTCTATACTAGCACCCTCCTCCCACCGACCGGGTCTCAACCGCCTCTGGGGGAATCTCCCACTCTCAAATTATCCCCCAGTGATTTCTAGGTTACTGGAGGCCACACTCCCAGTGGTCCAACAATTCCCAGAAAGCATTCACAGACCCAACACACAAACCACAAGGATTCTTTATCAGACCAGACAGTAGAGGCAATAAACTGAAAATTGTTTATTGTCTTTAAAATATTGATCAATGCCCAGTTTAAATGGGAAGCTATCAGGGAACAGTTCTTGAAGCACTGTTCTTGTTAATGGTTTTTGGCCTTAGAGGTCCTATCCGGCACGTTCTTATTCTGACTATGGGTGGGTGAGAGGGAGGGGGGAGTTTTTGGGTTTTTTTTATTCGTCAGGTGGGGGAGGTTTTGGGACTGGCTTAGGGAGGGAAGGAGGTTTACTAAAAGAAGGGGAAAATCTTTTCAAAAATGTTAGAAGTATATGTTGTGTTATAATTACCGCTGAGAATACTTACACTTTGTCATAGGAATAGTGCATTCGTATACTTGTATTACTTATTGTTATTTTGATATTCGCTTTCCTAAATGTGAACTGGTATGTTATGTTTCTCAAATTTCAATAAAGACCTCTAAAAATTAAAAAAAATATATTGATCAATGAATAGAAAAAGTACAATCAGCAAACAAAAAACCAGTAAAATCCAAATGAAATTGAGTTCCTGGGCCAATGAGAGCCCAGAATAACAAGTTTTAAAAGTATACTGCTCACAGTACTGTAGATCTCTTCCTCAATGAGTGAAACTAAAGAGGGTGTATTAACTTTTCTATAAGAGCTTTAACATAAAGCATGCACCACCACCTGCTGGCCACTAAAAGAAATACACTTCAGGAAATAATTAAGGCAGTTTTACAGGCTTAAAAAACCTCATTGTTTTGTCACACTCTTAAACCAATAACAGAGGAAAGCCTTCACAAAATCCTAAGAGGCTTTCTACCAACTACCTGCTCCCTCAACTAGATGCCTCATAGAAGGGACCACGAAAATCGTGAATTCCTGTCTTTCTAATGGGCTGCTACCAACAGAATTTAAAAAAGGACAGTGGTACATCCTCTGCTAAAGAAGAACAACCTTGACCAGGACAAGCTTGAAAGTTACCAACCAGTATCTAATATCCCACTTCTAGGAAAACTTACAGAACAAACAGTCTGGGTTTATCTCGGTGATTAACTAGAAGAGAGAAATTGGCTAGAGCCATGTCATTCTGGATTCAGACCTAGGTATGGAACAGAGACCGTTCTTGTATCCCTACTAGATGATCGTCACAGTCTTGCTGGATTTCTCAGCAGCTTTTGACACTGTGGACCATGATATTCTTTGAGGACAAACAGGCCATATTCTCACATGTGGGCGACGTCATCCACATCACCCGTTGCGGAGCATTAAAATGCTAATATTGCGCACTGTGTCCCCACCGTGCATGCACGAGTGCCTTCCTGCCCGTTGCAAGAGCTGTGGCTCTTCACAACATCTGGTGCTTGAGTATTTTTTTCGAGTGAGTTGTGCCTTCCATGGGAGATATTTTCTCCTATTTTTTCTTTTTTGATCCTTTTTTCACCTTCCCTTATTATTGTAGGTATTTTTTCCCCAATTTTAAGTTTTCTTATTTTTTTCACACTCTTTAGGCCCTGTTAGTTCTGAGCTCCAGTCGGGACACATTCCTTTTATTTTTTTGGGTGCTTTGCCCCTTTTTTTCTGGCACCATCAAGCCATTTGATTTGGCCATGGCTGTTTTCCTTTCCATGGCTTCAAAGGTTCCCAGTGGCTTTAAGCGTTGTACCCGATGCAGTAGGACCATCTCTGGCAAAGACACTCATTCTTGGTGTCTTCAGTGTTTGGGACCTGAACATATCCCTTCCAGCTATGTTGTGTGTGTATGAAGAAAAGAACCCAGCGTGGTAAACTTTTTGGAGCTCAGTTTGAATCCTTGACGTCGGCATCGATGTCATGAATTGAAACTGCATCGGTCCACATGGCTTCTAGGTCTGTCTTGGACACTGGGAGTGGGCATGCATCAAGTGGGTCTCCACCTGCCTCGATGCCGACTGCTGTGGCGGGCCCCTGGGACCAGTCGGCATCGGACCCGACCTCGAGACAACGTGAGGATTTGACGTTGTCCTCTTCGGCGTGGAGGCGTGTCGAAGGCTAAAGAAACATCGGCATTGATCCGTCCATGAGAAACGTCATCGCCAGGAGGACCGCTCCCCCTCCATACAAGAGGTGCTGATGCACCAGTCTCCATGCAGCCAGGACCCGGCACTCATTTTGATCCCATCATTTCAGCAGCCTGTCCCTGACCCGATGCCTCAGCCTTTCCTGATGGCGTCTCTCCATGAGGACATTGCTCCGTGAGCACTTAGCGAGGCTTTCACAACAGAGTACATTGGCAGCTGGGGTGCATGTGCCTGCCATGCCTCTTCCTGCTGCCCCACTAGGCCCTTGGCCTGCGGTGAGGTCTTGGATGCTGGTGCCACATGTGGCTTCAGTGTCAATAGCTGCCCATACTGCCACCCTCTCGATGTCAGTGGAGTCAGTTTTGCTAGAGTCTAGGGTGGAGCCGTCACCTTGACGCCCATCTCGAGGACATGGTTCCTCTCTATCGAGGCAGGCTTGGTCTCGGGCTTCCCATGGGGAGTTCTTTGCTGACACCAATGAAGAGCACTCATGGGATTCTGATGAGGATCCAAGGTACTTCTCAGAGGAGGAGTTTCCAAGTATATTTTAATTTCGCTATCCTGCAAGTCATAACAATATATCTATGCAGCTTACAGTTTTAAAAACATTCATAAAGAAAAAGAACAAAATAAATATAAGAACAAAAGAGAGGGAGAAACAGAACTTCAATAAATAATAGGAAAGAAGGGTATAAGCAAGGACAGAGGGAAGGGTAACATGTCTGTGCTGACTTGCTAGCCCACAGGCCAAACCCACGGACAGTCTTATGCAAGTGCAAAAGCATCTTCAAAAAAGGAACATTTTAGGATCCATTTGGAATTTAGCTAAGGAAGTTGTGATCTAAGATAAAGGGGTATTGCTTTCCATAAAGTTAGACCTACAACTGAAAAAATTGACTTGTGTGTCATATCGTATCTAATATGGTGAAAAGATGGCACCACTAGAAGATGTTGTTAAAATGAGTGGAGCACATGAGAAGGAACATGCGGGTTAATGTACGAGCCAAAAAAGAATGGGTCTCTGAACTTTTGGTTTTAAAAAACAGATTTTAAAAGTGATTCTGGATAACCAGTGAGCACTCTTAAGGAGTGGAATTGCATGTGGAGTTCTTTGATCCTGTAATTAACTTAATAGAGGTATTTTGAATGAGTTGTAAACGATGCAGATCTTTTTGCCGCAAACCTTTATTTAGTGAATTACAATAATCCAGTTGAGAGAGGACAAGGGAATGAACTAGGATATTAAGGGCTGAGGAATAAGTGCCTTGACAGCACGTATCAAACATAACTTAAAAAAGCAACAATGAATCAGGAATGAAAGCTGAGGTTGAAAGTTTAAAGTAATGAACCAAAAAAATACCAAGAAGTGTTAGGGAAGAAACCAAAGGAATCTGTACATTACAGTTCATCAGTGGCATGGCAAATGATTGATTTTTCTGGATTGGGTTTCATTTTATTATCACGAAGCCAGTTGGTAATGTGTTTAAATTTATCATTAAGAATTCGTATTTCCTGAGGATTAGACGGATCCAGTGGTGTTAGCATTTGGATGTCATCGGCATATATGAAACCGGTAAGATCTATAAATTGGAGAAGAGTAAGAAGTGGTGCCGAAAATATGTTAAATAGAGTTGGTGCTAATATGGAGCCCTGAGGGGACACCACATGTCAAAGGATATGATCCAGAAAGTATCTTGATAACATACTTGATATTCTCAAGATGAAAGATATGATGTAAACCAATCTACCATGATACCAATAGAATGAGGTCATTGAAGTAAAATTGTATGATCCAAACGCAGTTGAGAGTTCCAAAGAAAGTAGGAGCACAGAGTGAGCTTGGTCTAAGTGATAACAAACGTAAGTATTAGCACCTAGCAAAGATGTTTCCATACTTTTAATGATGTCTGAATTAGTCTGACTAAGGTGAAATATGTTTTATCAATAATGTCAGCCAGTTGAGAATGAATATTGTATTCTGTTAGCTTAGCAATGAAAGGTATCCTATCTGACCCTCTCCCCTCCTGAGAAAAGAAGAAAATCTCCACCTGAGAGCCTTTCCTTTCCATCTTTTGTCAGGGAAATGATGGCTGCCATTCCAATTCCTTTAGAGACAGAAGACAAGCCCAGGGCTGAGATGGTTGAGGTCCTGGACTACGATTCCCCTCCTAGAAAGGCTGTGATGGTCCTGCTTCACAAGATCCTGCGGGACATTCAGGTGAAGAACTGGGAGTCCCCTCTGTCTGTCCCTGTCCTCCCTAAGAAGATAGACATGATCTACTACATCCAAAGCTCCCTTGGGTTTGATAGGCCCTAGTTGCCTTATCCCTCTTTGTTGGTGGAATCCGTGCTCAAAAGAGCCAGGAGTTCTAGGGACTATGCTTCGTTGCCCCCGGCAGAGAATCTAGAACCCTGGATTCTTCTGGGCAAAAGATATATCGGTCTTCTATTCTTACCTCCTGTATTCAATCTTACCAGCTCTACACAAGGCTATACTTGTGGAACTTGGTGCACAGTATGTCTGATTTGGTGGATTCTCTCCCACAGGAGCAGGCTGAATCTCTTCTCTAGTTGGTAAGCAGCAGAAGGCACGTAGAAAGTTCTTGGCCAGGGGCGCCTATGACACATTTGATGTGGATCCTGTATCTTTGCCCAGAGTATAGCAATACGCAGACTCTCATGGCTGCGTGTATGGGACTTGGACCCGGCAGTTCAGCAGAGGTTGGCGGATGCCAAGTGCCGAGGGGATAACCTTTTTGGAGACAAGGTGGCGGATGTCACAGACTTCATGAAGAAACACACTGACACCATTGATATTCTCTTTCACTGGACGTCTTCTGCACCTTCCTTTTCATCCAGGAGGTTTTTGGGCAAGTAAAAAAGGGGTCCTTACTACTCTTAGAGAGGTAGGTATGCTCCTTTCTATATCCAGCCTCAACAGGTTCTGCCCCAGCCAAAGACCCAACCAGCACTCCAGTCAAAGCAGGGGCAAGCTTTGAACTTGTTCCAGCAGAGCATAACCACAGTAAAAGTGACCATCCCATTTGACGACCGGTTGAGGGGAGGCTGAATTTTTCCAAGAAAGATGGCCCCTTATAATCTCCAACCAGTGGGTTCTTCAAATAGTCTGTGTCAGTTACATCTTGCATTGGTGGCAGATAATCACCAAATTGCCCACTAATAGTGACTCACATCAGTTCTCAGCGCAAGGAGGTACTTAGGAACTCTGTGCCCTTCTAAAGGCCCATGTGACAGAGCTCATTCCACCAGGAAGGGCAGGGATTCTGTTCCAGGTACTTTCTTGTACCCAAGAAAACAGAAGGAATGTGTCCCATCCTAGACCTAAGGCCCCCAAATAAATTCCTGGTCAAAGAAAGGTTCAGGATGATTTCCCTTGGCACCCTTCTCTCCATGATTCAGGAAAATGATAGCTATACTCTCCAAATAGTGAGCCCTTGGGCCGTCGGCTCTGAACCAAGGAGGGGGGGGGGGGGGGGGGGGGAGAGCTCTGAACAGCAAACTGAGCCACCACCAGACCGAACTGGATACTGGATCCTCTGGCTGAAGAACATGGATTAGGAAGCAGGGTCAGTGGAGCGATGAACCGGGTCACAGAAACTAGTGGCAGGAGACTGGAACTCGGGAGCAGAGCTGCGGAAGACTGGAACTCGGGAACAGCTGAAGACTGGAACTCAGGAACAAAGCCTTGGACTTAAACTCAGGAGCAGCTGACAACTGGAACTCGGGAACAGGGCTGTGAACTGGAACTCAGGAGCAGCTGAGCACTGGAACTCAGGAACAGACTGGCAAGCACGAGCAGCAAGGCTGAACAGTTGCGAGGACTGAGGGCGGGGAGCTTTGGGAAATACCACCTGATCTGGAAGCAGAGCTACTCCGGGGCCCAGCAGAACTTTCTGTCACGGTCCTCAAAGCCACGTCTCTGGCACGTGCCAAGGAGCCTCTGCTGGTCAGCAAGGGATGTCATCAGACCACAACCCCCGCTGGTACATAGAGTTTGCTGGTCACAGCCAGGGGCCATGTCACTTACACTTGCATCCCAATACTTGCAGGTCACAGAAAGTATATTTGGTTTTGGCTAGGGAAACATCACTTCCAGTACTGCTTGTTGCTTTTGGCCTCGCATCGGCTCCCAGGTCTTCACCAAGTGTCTTGCATTAGTTGCAGTGTTGCTGCACAGAGTGGGAGTCCCTGTATTTCCTTATCTGGACAATCGACTGGTGAAGAGCACATCAAAGGACGGTGCTCAGGAATCCATGTGAGAACTATTTGGGTGTTAGAGCTACTAGAGTTCATTTTAAACTACCCCAAGTCCCATCTCCATCCAGTTCAGCAATTGGAGTTCATAGGAACCCTGCTAGACACACAGCAGGCGTGAGCTTTTCTCCCTGTGCCGAGGGTGGACACCTGTCGCCCTTGCTACTCAGGTCCGATCCCAGCCAGCAGGTCACATCTCTGAAGATGTTGAGGCTGTTAGGCCATATGGCCTCCACTCTCCATGTCACACCCGTGGCACATCTTCACATGAGAACTGCCCAGGGACCTTAGCTTCTCAGTGGTTTCAAGCCTTGGGGAACCAAGTGACACCAGAGTTGGTTCAGTCTCTGCTTTGGTGGAAACTTCAATCCAGTTTGACTGTGGGGGTTTCCATTCCAAATTCCTCAGCCCCAGAAGGTGCTGACGATGGTTGAATCCCACTTGAGCTGGGGAGCTCACTTAGACAGGCTTCACACTCAACGTGTGTCAGCCCAGGAGATGGATCTTTACATCAGTCTTCTGGAGCTACAGGCAATGTGGAACGCTCCAAAGGCTTTCAGAGATCGGCTTAACCAAATTGTACTATTCAAACAGACAGGTTGGAGTGTGCTAAGCCAACAAGCAGGGGGTACTGGATCATGCCCACTGTGTCTGGAGGCCGTCCAGATGTGGCACTGGATAGGCCAGTATGGGATGTCCTCAAGGCCATTTACCTGGCGGGCAAATCCAACAGCCTGGCCGACAGACTGAACAGGGTTATGCAGCCACAGAAGTAGTCCCTCAGCGTGGGCATTGCTAAGAGATCTTCCAAGTGTGTGGCACCCCCTCGGTGGATCTCTTTGCCACTCAGTTCGATCACAATCCCTCAGTACTGTTCCAGGTTCGAGGCCCACGACAGGCTAGCTTCTGATGCCTTCCTTCCTTCATTTGGGGATTGGTCTTCTGTATGTATATCCTCCTTATCCCTGTTGTGGGGAAGACTTTGCTGAAACTCAAGCAAAATTGAGGAACCATGATCCTGATTGCTTCATACTGGCCTAATCAGATCTGGTTCCCTCTTCTTCTGTAGTTGTCCTCAGAAGAACCTTGGAGATTGAAGTGTTTTCCAACCCTCATCACGCAGAATGAGGGATCTCTTCTACATCCTACAATGAAAAAATTGCAAACCTACGTAATACACTACCTCAGGACAACACTGATATCGAAAATTTCATCACTGGCTTGGACCCAACCCCTGGTGAATACCCAGCGGACCGAACCTGGTCAAACTTCGCTCTCCTCACCGCGGAAACAGTAACCCAGGTGATTAATAGGCTTTTCAACTCTCACTGTAAATTGGATACCTGCCCCAGCTACCTAACAAATTCCGCCCCCCACCGCTTCATACATCCCACTTAAACTACATGCTTCAACAAGGTCTCATCCCTAAGGAAAATGGCAACATTCTACTCACCCCAATACCAAAAGATCCCAAGAAAAAAATCAAACGAAATCACTAACTACCACCCAGTAGCATCAATCCCATTGGTGGTCAAACTGATGGAAAGCATGGTAACCAAACAACTTATTATATAAACAAATTCACAATATTACATGAATCACAATCAGGATTTCACCCCCTCCATAGCACTGAAACAGTACTAATTACCCTCCTAGCCAAGTTCAAGCAGGAAATAGTATCAGGCAAAAGCATACTTCTCCAATTCGACATGTCCAGTTCTTTCGACATGGTAAACCATAAAATACTACTAAGACTCCTAGATTACTTCGGGATTGGCGGACACATACTTAGTTGGATCAAGGGTTTCCTAACCTCTAGAACACATCAAGTGAAATCAAGCTCAAACATATCACCACCGTGGAAAGCAGAATGCAGAGTACCTCAAGGATCACCACTATCACCGATCCTTTTCAACCTAATGATGACCCCACTAGCCAAATCCTTATCCAACCAAAGCCTTAACCCTTTCATCTATGCAGACGATGTCACAATATGCATTCCTTACAAACGTGATCGTACAGAAATCACCAACGAAATCAAGCTCAGCTTGAATATCATGGACTCATGGGCAAACACATTTCAACTAAAACTCAACACAGAAAAAACACACTCTCATCCTCTCATCCCAATACAGTACGCAAACCCACAAACATAAACACTCCAGATTATACTCACCCTATCTCAGATATCCTGAAAATTCTCAGCGTTACAATCGACCGTCACCTCACATTAGAGAACCAAGTGAAATCTACAACAAAGAAAATGGTCCACTCAATGTAGAAACTCAAACGCGTGAAACCACTCTTCCCGAGGGAAACATTTCGCAACTTGATACAATCAGTGGTACTTAAGCCATGTAGACTACTGCAACGGAATCTATGCGGGATGCAAAGAACAAATTATAAAGAAACTTCAGACTGCTCAAAACACGGCAGCCAGGCTTATATTTGGAAAAACGCGATTCGAAAGCACCAAACCCCTCCGAGAAAAACTGCAATGGCTCTCAAACAAAGAACGTATTGCGTGGGGATGCTGTGAGTGCTCTTAAAGCAATATTAGCTTTTTTTAATTCTCCACACCAGGCGATGTGGAAGATGTCACCCACATGTGAGAATAAATGGCCTGCTGTTCTTGGAGATTGCTTGCTACTGGTAAGTATCTTCACTTTATACTAGCATGATTGGCAGAAACAGGTAGCTCTGGCATTGTACTTGCCTGGTTCAGATCATATCTATCAAGCAACTGTCCATGCTGCTTGGTAGCACCTCATTGCCAACATGTGCATTGACATGCAGAGTACCACAAGGATTAATACTGTCACCTAGTCTAGTTAATATCTACTTCAAGCCGCTAGCTGATTTTTTCTTTTTTTTTTTTTGGTTTATGGATATGGATACTCAGTTCTACATCTACATGGATGACGTACAGATACTCATACCCACTGAACCAGACTTAGCCACAGCCCTGAATAAACTGACTACTTGTTTAACAGCAATTCAGTAATAGGCTAAAAACAATAAACTTTGTCTGAACATATTTAAAACTGAGCTCATGTGGATCCCTAGTGGGCACATACCTAGCATCAAAATCCCATTTTGGAACTAGGAACTCTCCCTTAAATCGCAAGTCAGGACCTTGGGATACAGCTAGACTCAACACGTATGCTGCTGCTCCAAATCCAAGCAACCTTAAGGAGCTGATTCTCTATCATCTGCGACAACTGTACACCACCTTGGGTTAATCTTTTCATAAAGGCAGTTAATAAATCCCAATAAATAAGGCAACCTCTCTCCAAACGTTGAGAAAACAAGTCTTGTCACATTGGTTTACATCAAAGTAGGATTACTGCAGTGGTTCCCAAACCTGGTCCTGGAGGCATCCCAGCGAATCAGGTTTTCAGGATATCCCCAATGAATATTCATCCTTATAATACTGGGCTATACCCTACTTACTAACTGAACCAACAATACTACCAGTATAAATCTCTCTGCCAGTTAATTCATTTTTAGAAAATACCTTTATTATTTATTTGCTTACAAAACCTAATACCTTAACATATCATTCCTTCATACACACTCATGCACACACTCACTTACAAATGTACTCTCATACACATTTCACAATAAAACCTTAATGGAGCAAACCCACTAATACATGTTATATCCTAACTGTTCAAAATGGCCAGTAACCTCAGCAGGATATTTGTTCAAAAAGTTCCTCTGATGCTAGTACAGCACTGCCCCCACGGGGTGTGCCTGTTGCTTCAATCTTCCATACTGGTCACAGCACTGCACTGCAAGTTCAAAAAGTTCATCTAATTTTAGTGCAGCACTACCCCCTAGGGTGTGCTTGTTGCTTTAAACTCCCATCATAGCCACAGCACTACACAAAATCCAATCCTTTTCATATGTGCTGGGTCCCAGGAATTCCAAACGAAAATGCAAAATGAGAGTACATTTGTAAGTGAGTGTGCATGAGTGTGTATGAAGGAATGATATGTTAAGGTATTAGGTTTTGTAAGCAAATAAATAATAAAGGTATTTTCTAAAAATGAATTAACTGGCAGAGAGATTTATACTTACAATGAATATTCATGAGAGATTTGCATGCACTGCTTCCATTGCATGCAAATCTCTCATGAATATTCATTTTGTGTATCCTGAAAATCTGACTGACTCAGATACCTCCAGGAGCAGGTTTGGGAACCACTGAATTACTGTAATAATCTATACTGGTTTGACTACAAAGAGTTTGCAACAGCTCCAGCTGATTCAGAATACTGTACGCAAGACTGATAGAAGGTTATACGCAATGTGATCACATTGCACCATTTCTGCAAAAACTTCACTGGCTACCAATACAATGGCTGTATTTAACTCTGTGTCTGACATTCAAGGCCTTTAAAGAAAATGGACCAGAGTACTTGAATAGGATCTTTTCCTACATATTTCCAAGGGCCCTAAGGTCCTCCTTAACCACACCGTCTCCAAAAGACATCACTTAATGTGACACCCACTAACAAGCTTTTTCTGTAGTAGCCCCCACACTCTGGAATGCATACTCCCTGAAAGGCTCTGCTCAACACAAGACTAACTGTACTTCAGGAAACAGGTGAAAGCAGACTAGTGGGAATAAACTTGATGCTGATTGAGGGGAATTCGGGAATATCGGTGGTAATGAATATGAGGGCACATGAATCTTTTGGAAGTTAATAAGGTGTTCATATAACCAAAAGGTTTGGGAACCTCTGGGTTAGCGCCCAGAATTGAAGAGCACTTTCCCAAAACTCACTCAGTCCATCAGCAGTAGTTTTGAGAAAAATAGGTAGCAGCTTTTGGACTGAGATTTGCATAGAGTATTCAACACAAAGTCATTAAAATACTGTGGACTTAGTGAGTTTTGGCACAGGAATAAGCTACAGTAAATGAATCTTGCCTTGATGAATGAACTTAATCACATAACTCAAAAATACAAAAAAATGGACTGAGTTTTAGAATCATAAATGGGAAGGCAAATTGTAGTTGTAGTAGTAGTATAGCAAAAAATTGTAAGCCATATGTAAATAATAAATGCTGGCATTATTGTAAAACTCCAGGGAAACCAAATAAATTTTAAACTAAAAGATATTTTTTGTTATATCAAAAAACTGTAAAATAAACAATTTGTTATACATATATGCTTATTGCTTGTGATTATCTAATTCAGTCAATGCACATATAATCCTTATATGGAGTCTCACATCCAAAAGTATAACAAAAATATATTTGTCCATAAAAGATAAAAAGTACATATCCAGCAGCAGCTGTGTACAGAATCCAGATTCCAAATTATGTTGTTTAAAATCTTTATAAGGAACACAGTAACAAATAGATTGGTGCAGTGCTCTGAAGCTCAGATTCTGCAGGACAGTCAAAGGATATTATCTGCACAATGTCCTAACAGGTTGCCTGGCATGTTGTCTCTACTTGCCATTATGAATAATGTGTATGTGCCCCTCCATAGTGCTAAAATGGACTACAGTAAGGAAAAGGGATGAAAGTTTGGATTTAGCTCATCCTGTTTTCAGTTGTAGCTCAGGGACATTAGGTATTTCTTGTCCCCAGAGGGCTTATAATCTAAGGGACCAATGCAGAAAGCTTCCCTCACAGTTAACACTGACGGTTTAATAGTGTTTTACTGCAGGATAGCAATGCAGAAAGGGTTTCAGCATGAGTGTTAACTGGTGCGAAACACTGACCGTACACCACATGCAAATGTGTTGGATTTTCTAATCTATGGCATGCACAAATTTAAAAATAATTTTTTTTGGCTGCGTGGCTACCACAGAAAAAATTACACCAGGTTCCCAGTAGCATAGAAGTGTTGGCTGAGAGTCTACTGGCTCCCTTTCTCCTCCCAACCAGATTATCCTGCTCCAGATACCAGTCCATATCGGCCCCCTGACCCAATTTTTAAAAAATCAAATTATCCCTGGTGTCTAGTGGCACTCCCTAACCCTACTCCGAACTCAAGTCAGGGAAATGGATTGGATTGGGGGCAGTGCAGATGCTGGCAACTTGCAGTATTTTGTTTTTAAAATGTCACTCTTTCTGTCAGTGCCTGAGCCAATCACCACTCAGGCACTGACAGGAAGGGTGACGCTTTGCATTGACCTGCAGATTGGCAGTAATTTGCATGCTCATTGCTTATAGCATGCCACCTTAGGTTTTAAGCAAAGGTTTTTGCAATAGAGCCGTGTGTTGAGCTGGCTCTACCGCAAAGCTTTTTGCATTGGGCCCACAGTTTATACTTGAGGCAGTGAAGAGTTAGGGGACTTGCTTAACATAACAAGGAGCAGCACCGAGATTTGATCCAAGCTTCCATGGTTCTCAGCCCGTTTTTCTAAGAAATTAGGCTACTCAGCTGAAGAAATGCTGAAAATGTGAATTTATGAGAAAGCCTCTGTTGCCTCTCCCCCTAAAAACCATCACTGTCTGAAGGAAAATCGCAACACTGATAATCATTAAACTGCAAATGGCTTTCCAAATGCTACATTGGCTTCAATTCTTTACATATCACTGCCCACTGGTTTTCATTGGGTTTGGCAGTTTGTCAAGGTTTGTTTTGTATGTAGAGAGCGTAAATCATTGGTTAGTATATGGTGCGGTATTTAATAAATCCCAGGGCACCAATAAGGCTGCTACTACTACCACTACTTATTTTTATAGTGCTACTAGACTTATGTAGAACTGTACACAAACATGAGAGTGATGATTCCTGATTGACAGAGCTTACAATCTAGTCAAGACAGTCAAACAGGACAAATAAGGGATCTATATATTACTGCAGGAAGTGCAATCTGCTGTTCTGCTACTGCTTCTTATTTCATACACCAGGGTCAAACTTTTTGAGGCTGCTTTTAATTCTTGACACTTGGTTCACCTATTCAATGCCAAATTTGATCCCCTACTGTTGACTGTATTTAATAGAATCCAGTTGGGAAAAGCCAGAAGACACTGTTCCCTGCAGTGATGATTCTACTTCTGATGAGAGCAGTGAGGATGACACTACTCCAGGAGAAAGTACAGCAGAAGCAGCCAAAAAGGAACTGAAATCGACAGAGCTAGAGGAAAAAGAGGAGAGAGATGAACTGACCACAGAAACACAAAAACCTAAAATAAATTTCAGGGTAAGTACTCATTTCCTGCCCTTACCTGCTCACAAGATTATCAAGTCATTGAAATTCAGTAAGTTTTAGAAGTGACCTTGATAATTTTTTTTAAGTAGATTTTGGTCTTTGGACAATAATTTACTGCTAGTTTTATGGTTCAGTGAAAATAAAGCTCCTTCCACAGGTTATGGTAATTGGGAGTATAACAACAATGTTCCAGATATTTGCAGAATTGATAATTGTTAATTTTCTGGAATCGCAGACCTCAAAGATGAATGCTACACTTAACCATAATACACTTCTGTACAACTCATATTGAAGAATTTTAAGTTCGATTCTGATATTCCCAGTAACTGTTGTCCAGTTTCATCTTTGCCATTTTAGTTAAATTATTGGAAAATGCAGCTATGATGCAACTGTAAGAGTTTGTAGATAAGTGATGTGTTGGAGTTGGGTTTCATCCCAAATCTGTAATGAAACTTTAATATCTGTATTTCATTTTATTACAGTTGGTTTTGATAGAGGAGTCTGTTATTTTATGGTTGCTCTTGATATAACAGCTTCTTTTCATATCAATTGTTGATTGATCGATCGAGATCCTTTGGAATTGCAATCACAGTTCAAGCTTGTTTTTTGTTCTTTCCTAAAAGGAAGAAAATTTAGAATTGTAGCTAGGTAATCATCTTCCATATGGTTTGATTGCTTCTCAGGAGTTTCTCAAGGCTGAACCTTATCTGCAATGTTATTCAATCTATATATGGTCCCAGTTAGCAAAGCTGCTCTCATCTTTGGGTGTGGTATATTGTCTTAATGCAGATGACACAGTTTTTTGTTTCTGTGGATTCATCAGTTTCTTTAGAATGTGTTAAATTGTGTTTACAGTTGATCAATACTTGGGTTTGTGCTGTTTTTCTTTGAATATGGCGAAAACCCAAATACACAAGAGTTTGCTATTTGATGATATTAGTATATCAATATTGAAGGAATTACGATATTTAGGAACACTTGGATTCTTCTCTCTGTGTGTGCACATTTACTTATAAAACTGTATTTCACAAATTGAAACTAGCTAGATTTTTAAGGGGCTATTTTAGCTTTTGAGAATTTACATACAGTGTTGCAAAGTCTAGTTGTCTCACATTTCAGTTATTGCAGTGCACTTTTTTAGGCCTTTCTGTTTACTGTTATCTGGCTTTATTAGCGGGAGCAGTGCGTTGTGAGCATCTCTTTTCATCACTTATTAAATTATTTTGGTTACCTGTTTTTTTGAGCGTACTCAGTTTAAAGGTACCATGCTCTCAAAGAACCTCAGTATTTCAAATTACCAAGCAATGGATGTTAGGTATAGATATAAAAACATAAACCTGCATCTCTGAAAGGAGGAAGGGTATTATTCACATGCATCTGACCCACAGATGCGTTCAAGGCAAAGCTATTCTAGATACATAACACTGCTTCTAGCAAAGTGAAGAGGACGTAGAGTGCAGAGCTGCCAGAATTCAACATAAATACCGATTTGCAATAAAAAATACCAGGAAATATGAGGAGAAGGTACAGAATGGCATAGAGCCAGAGTTTTTATACCGTCCTCCGGGAGCTTGGTCCAAGGCAGAACCTCTACTTGAAGAGATTACTTCCTCTGCCATGTCACAATTTTCAGGGATCAATTTCCTGGGAGACTTGAACCTACACTTGGAAAATGATGCAGACACCAATTTCCATAACTTCACATCATTCCTGAAGGACTGCGAACTAACTACATCTCCGAGGGTGCAACTCATGAAAAAGGCCATAAGTTAGACTTTGATTTCCTAATAGCTTGATTAGTTCATACAAATGAAAGCCAGAACCATGATCTGACCACTTCCATCTGGATTTCACCAGTGATATCTGTATGTGAAGCTCAAACAGACACAAGTCATCCAAATTCATCTCCACCAGGGGTAAAATCAACAAGGCCATTTTCTGGTCAGAGCTAACAGATTCCTTCACTACCGCATCTCCTACACATGGTTTGATCAAATCTCACTGAGACACCAAGGTGAAGGCCATACCAGACAAAAGCTCCCTTTACCACTAAAAAGGTGAAGACATCCAGAAATTCACCATGGTTTACAGAGGAACTAACCATCCTAAAAAGTTGCAGATCTAGACCCCCTTTTCGGAAGGTTGTCAGTCCATGAGCGCACGACATTTACCAAAATGCCATTTTTGGGGTCCAATAAAATCCAAACACATTTATAAGAATGGCTAAAAAATTAAAATCCTGTACAGTTTTTGATGCTAATTCTGATGAAATACATTTTAACATTATGGATGCAAAATCCAGTCAAACAAGTTGACTCAAAGTGTGCATCAAAATTGGTCGCGACTCAGCAGAACATATTTGGACCAATATTCAGACCGCAACAACTTCCATGCAAACAAAGATACGGACTTGAAATTTTGAACAAGCATTATGCTTGTGCTGGACATAATACTGCCAGATTTGCAACTAACTAGCATCTATAACAGCCCTGCAGGATCTCTTCAAAGTTGCCACTGTCAGCGTAAATGGTAAAATGTACCAAAGTTCAAAGCCAATTATTAAAAAAGAGCACAAAGAGCTACTTTTTATCTCTGTTTCCATGTGGTGGTCGACGGATGTAACCCACAAATCTGGACTCATCTGTTAGAATAACAAGGAAGTCTGCATTTTGGCGCCTAATTCTAGGCATGAACATTGAAGCCGTGTCAATGGCTGGTGTAAATGTTTGTGACCAAATAATGGCAGTTATGCATAACTGGCAGAAATCTATAACTTTGGGCTTAATTGCTTGACACACCCCATACCCGTCCATGCCCCTCTTGGAATTGAGCATTAAGTTTATAGAATAGGTGCATGTCATTTATATGTGTGTGACTACAAATTAGTGCCAATTGATATTTAATGCCAATTTAGCACCAGTTAGCTAATTTACCCCTTTTTACAAAGCTGCACTAACAGCTGCTTGTGCAGTAATGCCGACACAGTCCATTCAGAGTGAATGGTGTTAGGATGATAAATATCTGAGGAAATGGGGGTGGATTGGTGGTGACCATTCAGCCTGAAGGTGGTAGTGTCATGAGGGCAAGATCAGAGATGGCAACGCATACTGGAAACAAAGCAGAGTGGCAGCAGAGGAGGTGAGATTAGAGGCAACTGTGGAGGTCAGAAAGTCAGGACCAGCATTATCCTGCAGGGTCTGGGAACAGCAGTGCATTATCAGTAGATGAGAAGAGGGAGCGATACTAATGGTGGGGGAGTGAATGGGTGAGACTCTCTCGGAGAGAGAGAGAGGCTGGGGAGGAAAAGAGAGGCTTCAGAGAACTATCTGTGGAGCTGATACTCAGAACTCCGGTGCTAGAGCTAACAGTGCCCATCTCACACTGTGGGATCATTGCTGAAAAATAGCACTCCAATGCTTAGAACAAATTGTATTCAAATTATATGCATGCTGTGTAGTGAGGGAGGAACATGCCTGGTGGCCTCACACAAGAGCTGTGCGGTAAGCGCAGTTGTTTTGTGGATGCCCAGTCAAACTGGAGAGCAGGGAGTCCGTGCTGAATTTATATGACACACAGTCTCGTGTCTGAAATCGAAACTGCTTTCTCCAGTTTGTGTCTCTACCTAAGCGGAGGTCCACTGTGACAGCGTCTGTGAGTAAGAGGGTGAGTAAGAGATGGCCAAGACAGATGAAGACAAAAGTCTCACATACACAACCAAGTGGAAAAAGAGCCCAAATACTTGTAACCTTTTTTTTTTTTTTACTTAGTGCAAATTCCATGACAAATGCTGTCTTCAAATGCTCCAATGCCAGCTCTGAGCTGGCATGAAGTTTTCAAATGTAAGGACAGGGATTGGTTTGTGCGCTATATTTCATAGCATTGGGAGGGAATAACTAAGGACCTCATTTACATAGGCTTGACTACATTTTGATGCTATTTGCGGCCATCTTTGGTGCGCACATTGTCCCCAGCACAAGTACCCTCTGAATGTTCTGCAAACCCTAACACCTGCATTAGGTTTTGAGCATCAGCCTATGAGGGTGGGAGAGACAAACTGAGACTGATAGGGATGGGCTGGAGGGGAAGAGAGAGTGGTGGAATCAAGAGAGCAAGAGAGACTGATAGAGAAAAGAAAAGGAGAAAAAGAAGGCTAGTGAGAACAGGTTGGGCGTTGAGGGGAGGTGGTCATGAAAGAGTGGCAGGGATGATCTGGGGGGTCCATGAACTTTTTGGATAAGGGACCCATATAGTCAAAAGGTTGGAAACTTCTAGTCTAGATCATTCGTTCATCTGAAAAAACGTTTTCTTCTTGTGCTTCATTTTAAATGTTTGAGGAATTAATTGTCTCTGTTATATTCCCCCACCACCTCCTCTCATATAGGTCATATATGCTAAGATTCTTATGTTTAATCTCATTTAGCTTTTGGCACAGACTTAGGACCATTTTGGTAACCCTGTTCTGGTCTGTCAAAGAAAGTGAAATTACTTCCAGTTTCTTCCTCTGGTTATAGCAGTTAAGAGGAGTCACATTGCATCCTTCTCATCTCCTGCTTTTGTATGTTGTTCCCTTTATATCGTGCCTTTCAAAATACAGCAAAGTAGATTATAGCAATAATACAAAATTAGGATAATTCCCAAGTAGGTACACAGCAGATCACTAAAGTATCTTTTTTTTTTTCTTTATATATTGTCTATTGAAATTTTTATATACAAAGCAAATTACAACATAGATCTACTTATCCTTCAACATACAACAAACTTGAAAGATAAGTCCCACCCTTTTACCCCTCAAAATGTGAATGACTTTCAAACTAATCATATTTGATCATCCAGTCCATGAATGGTCCACTATATTGTAACTTGCTTATCCGACATATTGCTTGACAGTTAATTATCATATGGATTCTTCCAACTTTGATAGGCATCCTATAGTTGTGAAACTTAACTAAGTGACCCCGTCTCAAGGCCATGAGTTGCCATTTGATATACTAAGGGACTCATTTTCAAAGCACTTAAACACACAAAGTACCATAGGTTACTAAGGTGCATTGTATGCCTAAGTGTTTTGAAAATTAGCCCCATAGTCCAATTTCTGCAATACTTTATTTGTTGAAGGTAAGGTTGACTACTTCCAGGCTGAAGCCAAGGTCAGCTTGCTAGCTGTGAATCTGCAGGAGGCCAGTTTGAGTATCTGGTTACCAAAGTCTCTTCTTGCCCTAACAATGGCTTCTTGGGGGAAAAAAAAGTTTTTCTTGTCTGTCAGAGAATAGCTCTTTCTTGAGCTAACAAATTTCAACACAGAATAAGGCTCTTTGATTTTGGATAAATTAATACCCACTTTTTATGGTTAAACTGAGTGGAAAGTGTTGTGATGTTCAGTGGTGTGCTGGTAAATTTCTAACAGGCTCTCTCTCCGGTCCACCTCGGAGCCCCCCCGTCCACCACTGCGCCCCCCCCCGCCCACCTCTGCGTGCCCCCCCATCCTCCTCTGCGCCCCCCCCCCCCCAAAAAAAAAAAAATTGCAGAGCTGGCTATAGCTGTGGGGGGGGGGGGGGGGTGGGAGGGGGCAATGCATTACTCTCTCCAGGAAAAAAAATTAAATGATCCCAGGTTCCAATCTAATTCATGTTTAATGTGGGATAAAATGCCATAAATAAGTAAATAAATATAAACTTTTAATGTTGAGCACCTGATTCTCAAAGTGAACATATTCCAAACGCTATAATGAAAATAAAATTATTTTTTTTCTACCTTTGTTGTCTGGTGACTGTTTTTCTGATCATGCTGGCCCAGTATCCGATTCTGCTGCTATCTGTCCTCTTAACTCCGTTTCCAGGGCTTCCTTTTCATTTATTTCTTTCCTCCTTTCTTCATCATTTCTGGTCCTCAGCTTCTGCCTATCTTCTTCATCCATGTGCAGTTTTTCTCCTCTCTTCCTTTTCCCTCATCTCATCTCCTTCCTCACTCTTCTCTCCCCTCCATCCATGTCCAGCATTTCTTCTCTCTCCCCTCCTCTCCCCTGCCCTGCATGCACCCATGTCCAGCAGTGACCCTCCTCTCCCCTGCCCTGCATGCACCCATACCCAGCGACCCTCCTCTGCCCTGCCCTGCATGCACCCAGATGTCCAGCAGTGACCCTTCTCTCCCCTGCATGCACCCATGTCCAGCAGTGACCCTCCTCTCCCCTGCCCTGCATGCACCCATGTCCAGCAGTGACCCTCCTTTCCCCTGCCCTGCATGCACCCATACCCAGCGACCCTCCTCTGCCCTGCCCTGCATGCACCCAGATGTCCAGCAGTGACCCTTCTCTCCACTGCATGCACCCATGTCCAGCAGTGACCCTCCTCTCCCCTGCCCTGCATGCACCCATGTCCAGCAGTGACCCTCCTTTCCCCTGCCCTGCATGCACCCATACCCAGCAACCCCCTCCACCCATGTCCAGCAGCGACTCCCTTTTTCCCCCTGCCACCCCCTCCCAAGTTGTATCGCGAATTCTTCTCCTCCCTCCCTCCCGATCCGGTCCCTCACCGCCCGCTTGTTTTTTGAATTCTTCGGAGCAGGCACTCTTGCCTGCCCGCTTTCCAGCGCTGACTGTCCTCCCTTGCCGATTCGCTATTCAAAATGGCTGCCGAGACTTCAGCCGAAGTCTCGCGAGGCCGCCTCTGGAAGTCTCGGCGGCCATTTTTAAAGCGCGAATTCAAAAAAACAAGCAGGCGGTGAGGTGGATCCGGAGGGAGGTAGGAGGGAGGGAGGAGAGCCAGAGCCGGCTCGCTATTTTCAACAACCGGCTTGCAAGCCGGAAGAAAATTTAACAACCGGCTCTAGCGAGCCGGTGCGAGCCGGCTCCAGCACACCACTGGTGATGTTGCAGTAGAGTGTTTTTTTCAAGGTGTGTGTGTTGTTTACGCACTCTCTGTCAGACCACACCCCCCACCTGTACCTTAAAATTATCTCTGCTCCAGTCTTTGCTCAGGCAGCAACACTCATAGGCAGCCTGCACTGGGACTTTCTCTCTAAACGTCCTGTCCTTTCTGTTGCAGATTCCTGTTTTGTGAATGGTGGGACAATTCAGTGCAAGCCGTAGGCAGCCTATGAGCGCTTGGAGGGGTAGGGGTGCACATGAGATGCACCCCCTGTGTTATGATTCTGCCGGTTTGGCTGAGGGGGAGGGGGGACGTCTCTTGATTGGCTGCCAGGGTTTGTGCTGACGTCAGGGGATAGTACTTTAGCCTGCAGCTGAAGAGTTCCTCTGCTTTCGCGTTACTTATACTCTTGTGGTGACTTGAAAGCCGCAATTCTTGGTCAGAACGTGCTCTGTGCTCTGACTTTGATCTGAGTTCCCGGTGCAGGGATTTCTTTCCTTTCCCTTTGTTTGTGTTAGCTGGGGGCAGCGTGTGTGTATGTATAATTAGTTCTCTTGCTTCCAGCTGGGCTTCCCTTCGCTGGCTACAGTTCTCTGTGGGAAGCCAGCTGCTTGTTCCTCAGTGGGGGCTGGGCTTTGTTCAGCTCTCGTCTCAGCTAGGCTGCTTGTCTGAGAGCGTCCTCTCCGGATGTTTGTTTACTCTAAGGATTTCTCTTCCCAGTGTCCCGGCCTGCTGGCTCAGTGAGTTAACCCTTTGTGTACTGTGTGTATTGTGTTCCTGCCTCTGACAGTGTGTTTGTTCTATCGGCCCTGCTCCTCCTCGGGAAGTGTTCTCTCTGTTTGTTTGCTGATTTATGGAACTCTCTCTCCCCCTGGTGTGCCGTCTGGCTGTACAAGCTTAACCCTTTGTGTTCTGTTTGCCTCTGTCTGCAGTGGGTTTGAGGCAAAGGCTTTCTGCCTTCCTTTTGTGTCTGGTTCCTCTGGCTTTTGCCTGGGGCTTCCTAACCCTTGTGGGGAGGGGGTTGCTGTGTTAGTTCCCCTGTCCTGCGCTAGTCCCCTGGGTGGGCGTGGCCCGCTCTGGTTCTTTTGTTTCTCCCTCTGCCCTATGGCTGGTGTTCAGCGCGTGTCTGGCATCTTGGGGCCCTCTGGGTTCTTTCACCCCTTCCTGTGTGTGTCTGGGTTCCTGTTCGGCCGTGAGGCCCGTACGAGTGGCTCTGTGTGCGTGGGTTGCGGTTCGGCCGCAAGGCCCGCCTGTTTGCCTATTTCCCTTCTTCCTGAGGGACTGCGGGGAGGGGTAGCTTAGGGGTATTGTGTAGCTGGGGTGTGTGGTGGTGGGTGGGTCTCCCCTTGGCCTGGGTCGGTGCCCTGCTGGCCTCGGCCAGGGCCCAAGGGCTCACGACCAACCCAACGGATTACACCCTGGTAAAAATTCCTGTTTATGACACTGTGGTGTTGTATTCATCCTTTTTCTGTGCATACTGAAAAACTGTCTGGCTAGTAGTTCCTCTGATGCACACCTGCGTTCTTTGAATATGGACTAACTCTTGGAGAACTAACCTTGTTCATTTTTATTTAAAGATCTTGTTATGCTTTAGAATCATTTATTGATAGTACTGCACTACACAATTATGTTACATATCTCTTTCCCAGCTATTGTTCCCCTTGTTCCTTAAAATAGGACTCTAATAAGTTAAAATTTTACTCAGTCTTATTCTTTCTTACATATGATTGTTTGTTTTTACTGTCTTGTACTGAAAATCTTTGCATTATATAGAAGAGCTAATTCTGTTGCATTCCCCCTCTCCCACCAGCTTTAATATAAATACATTTACAGGACTAGGCATGTAAACAACAACTTAAAAAAAAACCTAGTTTAAAACAAAATCTGAAGAAGGGAATTCTATCAGGTAAAAGAGATGCTTTATTTAGGAAAATGACAATAGACTGAAGGAAAAAGGGTTATCCTGTTGTCCCTTATTGGAAATGTAGGACTGAAGCATGCAGGAAAGAATATTTTTAAGCATTTCGTGTTTTTGTTACATATTTTCTATATTAATATGAGAGGATATTTTGGGAGAAGCAGCACACAACAGGATTGTTACATATGAGAAAATGTGACATTGATGATAACATTTTTTTACTTCCATCTTACAAAAGAATAATAATGCAGAGCAGACAACAGACATCAGTGAAGAAAGCCATCCTGAATCCAGGAAAGATGACGTTGATGATACAGTTGATCAGGAGCAGTCCAGGGCTGTCCCAGAACAACCACCAAAAGAACCTAAAAAACCAAACCCTTATGGAGATTGGGAAGAAGTTAAGAAAGAGGAAGACCCTTAGTAAGTATTACTCTATAAGTCTTGTCAATTTGCTTACTGTAGCTTCATAAACAGTCTATGTGGTCTCTATCAACAGCTTTTGTTTAGTGTCATTTTCAAGACATAGTTACAACTGTGCAGCTGGGCCCTCTCTGCCCATCAGGGGCACCCTCACTAATAGTGACAGGACCACCTACACCTTCAAGCCCCTGGAAGTCCCTTATGCTGAGTGCTTCAGGATTAGGAGCAGCAAAGGCTGGGAGGATGTTGACCAGAGGATTTAATTGCCTAAATGCTCCTGTGGTATGTCCCTTAGGTGGTATGTCCCTTAGGTAACCCACTGTGTCCCACTTGGTAACTATTGTCCTATGGTAATACTAGCATTCGCCACTGTAAAAACAAATTACCAACATATGGAAACTGCTGAACTCCAGTTACCTAAATGTGATAAACCAAGGCAGGGAAGTAATATACAGAAAGTAAAATATTAGGTTAAGCTTAGAGTAGGTAGTTTAATAGATATCTGATCTTTGCTGAGAATGCAGTAGAAGTGAACCTTCAGATGTACCCAGAGAAAACAATTGTCTTTTTAGTCTGGCGCTGTGCCCACATATAACAGATGATTATGATATACAGACTGAGCAAACTGAATGACACTGGTATATTAGGCACTTTGGCTGGTAGAAATCTGTCTGTGAATGTTATATGAACAATATAACAGTCCAGCCCAACACTGCAGTCAAATTCCACAAAGTCAGTCATTGGGTTTTTGTTTGTTCAGCTCCTAGCATGGCTATATGTCTGAGCACAGTCTAAGTCAACACTACTAGAACCACCCCTTACCTTGAAGGCTTGTCCTACTAAACAGTGGTGGAGAGAAAAGGCTCTCCTTCCCTACTGTGCAGGTCCACTCTGTGCCCACAGCAGCAGATTGATCAGTTAAAGACTGAAACTGTCCTCATGATTATTGTATACTCCCTTCTCTTAAGTATGGTGAAGCTGTAAGTTCTGTCTCCCTTATGTTCTCCTTCTTCTGGGTGTGCCTTAACCAAAATGTAAATAAAGTAATTCCCTCATAGTCCTCCATTATTCAGGAGTGAACTATTCATTCAGCACTGCCCCTCCTCCCCATGTCCATTGCCCTGGCAAAGGAGAACTTAACCCACAAGTGCTGGAATTTTCCTAGTCAGATAGAATCCATCACTACAGATAAATCAGTTTCAGTATTTCTTGACTAGTTCCAATAGTCTGCATGATGCTTCGATGCATCTTTGTTTCTAGTCTGGTAGACACTGGCTCACTTAAGTTATAAGCCTTCAAATCTAGCACTCAATATAAGTGTTTTAGACAGAGGATTTAGTTTGTGAGGCCCCTCATATTTGCAGACACATGTATACAGCATTAATTTCCCATGGTTACTAAAAATAATATAAGCAAAAACAGGGAAGTTGTAAACTCTTTACTGCAGCTGATTAATAATTTATTGATTGGTTCCTGATCCAAGATGACATCATGTAACTCGTACCTGTTGGTCTTATGAAATCTCAGTTTGTGTTGGCATCCTTGGCTCTCTTGACCGGTATCAAGGGCAAGAGGAAGAGAATGGCGAAGGCACAACTCCTTGCACCTAACTAGATACCCCCAATGCAGAAATCACGTTTGAAGGTTTTTGAGTGGCAGCAGGGTCTGCGGCCACTCGTTTCTTCTACCCAAACGCTCTCAGCAACTGCTCTCAGTGGCATTGTAGACTGAGTTTCTTTGAGACCCGTGAATTGTACGGTGCCATTGCAATCCGGAAGGAGTCTGCTAGAGGAGGAACAGTGTGAGACAAACTCTGGAGAATCTCTGGGCTCGCTTGTGCTGGCTGGGAGTTCACCCCTTGCAAAGTCCTCATCCCGGGAAGGAGCCATCCCAAAAAGAACATCACCTTTTGGTTCTTCAGGCTCGACTAACTGTGAGTGGTGCATGTGGAGGAACTACACCTTCTGTGGAAGTGCAAGTGGAAAAGATGGAAAGACGAACTGTCATAACCTTGAAGGTACTTTGGAACACAGTGCAAGGCTTAAATTCCTCTTGTTTGAGAGTGGCTGAGAAAATGGAGGGTGAGAAGTTTTATTTGAGAAGGTTGCTATTCAAGCTCAGAGATTTGACCATCAAGCTACTAAGGTGACTTCTCTGGAAAAGGAAGTGAAGAAGGTATAAGAGCTTGGGGAAATATTTGTGAAGGATAGGAATATTACACACTGAAATATAGAACATTTAGAGTACCAGTTAAGAAATAATCTGCATTTCCTGAATTTCCCTGAGTCCTAATTATATCTTCAGTGGACCTGGTGAGATGGTCTGTAAGACCCTAGTATGTATCTGGTAAAATCACTGGAAAAACAGAATGTTCCAGACAGGGACTTGACTGGTTTTCTTGAATCTCCACTTGAAGTAATTACACAGAAACTCACTTTAGTTGTTAAATTTGACCTGGAATTGGATCGCAACAATATCCTGTGTTTATATTTCCATAATAATAATCACCAGTTTTATGGGTTTCAAATACATGTATTTTTCCTGATCTTGAGATACACACAAGAGGTGACAGGCATTCTTGGCCTATCGGTCAAGAATGGTAGCGCTGGGAGCCAATTTTGTGTTAATTTCCATGTGTTGATTTTGAAGATGTAACTTACAATTTCTTTCACCCTAATCAGCCTCCGGAGTTTATTTCTGCAAAAGAGAAACTTAAGGTTATTGTATGAATGTCTCAATTTTATTGGTTCTACTGTTGTTAAGGTAGGCTGAGATGGACAAATGGTGTTAACTTCTTAATTCTTTTTTATTTCTTGATCTTGGATGTATATTTTTCTTTTTATTGTGGTCTGAACTGTTTTCCTTTTTTATTTTGCGGTATTTCTTTATATTGTGATCTTTTTTCTAAATTGATTTTAAACTTTAAATTTGTTTAAAAATAATTTTAAACTTTAAATTTGTTTAAAAATAATTTACTTATTTTGCACCGATGGCAGTACCAATCTAAGGTTATAGTTAAACATTTAACATATCACACGGAGTAGTCACTAGTGAAGAAGAATTTGATGCTTTTCAAGTTCAGGTGGGGTAAATATTTTAAATAAAAGGACAGTACTTTCTAAGTGTGTGGAGGTACCCCATGTGCAGTAAGACTGAGTTCATAGTAACATAGGAAATAACAGTAACATATATAGTAACCTAGTAGATGGCGGCAGATAAAGACCTCTACAGTCCACCCAGTCTGCCCAACAACATAAACTCGTTACATATGGTATGAAGTGTTACATCATATGTATACCCTGTTCTTGATTTATCCTTTCCATTTTTAGGGCATAGACTGTAGCAGTCTGCCCGGCACTGGTCGTCTTCTAAAAATTTCTGAAGTTGCTGTCAAAGCACCTGAAAAGCTCTACTCTGGCCCATCCAAATCTATTCGGCCTTCATCAAGGCACAGACCATAGAAGTCAACCCAGCACTGGTTTTCCTACCTAATCTCTCCTAAGCTTAAGTAGAAAGGTCCATCTGGTCTGTACAGTTATGTTACATTACTTGACATTTCTATCCAACATTAGCCATAAAGTTCAATGTGGCTTACAAATAAGAGAAAAAGAAAAACTATACAACAACAACAAACAGCAAAAATAAAAATGAAAAATGTAAACCAGGATCTGTAGTAGACCAAAGAAGTCACATTATGGCATTCTGAAACAGGAAGGACTTAATGCTTTAGTGGAGGAGTAGCCTAGTGGTTAGTGCAGCGGACTTTGATCCTAGAGAACTGGGTTCGATTCCCACTGCAGCTCCTTGTGACTGTGGGCAAGTCACTTAACCCTCCATTGCCCCAGGTACAAAATAAGTACCTATATATATCTAAACCGCTTTAAATGTAGTTGCAAAATACCACAGAAAGGCGGTATATCAAGTCCCATTTCCCTTTCCAAGGAAATCCGAGATGGCTGCTGTAGTGTGACGACGTGTGGTCTTGCTCTGCATTTTTGCTCCTTACCTAGAGAAATGCCTAAGCATCGGGGAAGTTCTGTGCTCAGCCCACTCAGCAAGTTGTCTTCCCACAGTTACGGCAGGCTGAGATTATGGCGTATGCTTTACATTTATTTAGTCTTATATCCCACATTATCCAAATCATATTCAGTTCTATGTGGCTTACAGTATAAGAGAATCATATAGTATGGTTACAAAATAGTAATGAGCTGCAGTCTGCAGATTCATGACATAACTGTGTAACAGTCAAATTAACATGGTTTACATAATAATAAGGAACTGCATTCTACAGTTTACAGCGTATCAAATGGCATACTAGGATGGTGAATCAAATAGAGCTGTAGTCCTCGTTTACAGATTGACAGGGGATCTGCTGTGACAACAAATCTAATAGTAATAGTTGCATTGTGTCAGAGAGGCTGCACCAATAGGATGGTAATCAAATTTAGAGCTATGGTAACTAGCCTGGTCTTAACCCTAACTCAAGGGTCTAAGGTGTAATAGAGATCATAACAAATAATAGTGTAGCTGTGTGTTATAGTGCAGAGTGAGATTCAGGACCTGGTAGACAGGGAGTCATTGTTGAGTCAAATGAAGAGTGACTGGGAACTGTGGTCCAGGTTGAGAGTTCGGTCTTTGGGGAATTATCTAGTGTCGGTGAAGAAGTATGATTTTAGCATTTTGAGAAATGAAAGGTAATTTGTTATCCTCCTGATGTTTGTGGGTAGGATGTTCTAGGCCTGGGTTGCAAGGTAGGAGAACCTTGTGTCGTAAAGTTTGGGAAGTGTAGTAGAAGGTAGTTTTGAGCGTCTGTGAGGGCATTTCTAAGTGGGAGGTCGATTAGAGCGACTAAGTAGGTGGGGGATAGACCCTGGAGGATTGTGTAGACAAACGTTAGTGTCTTGAAGCTTATTCTGGCCTTTATGGGGAGCCCGTGGAGTGTTTGCAGTAGGAGAGAGGCTCTTTGATAGTGGGGAGACATGAAGATCAGGCGGTCAACCATGTTTTGAATGGTTTGTAGTTTTTTTAGGCTCAGATTTTACACCCTGTGTATAAACTATTATAATAGTCCAGTTGGGTTAATATCAGAGTTTGAACTAAGAGATAAAAGGTTGTGACTGGGAAGATGTTTCTGATTCTTCTCAGTTTCCAGAGCATTCTGAAGGCTTTCTTTGTGACCAAGGTTATTTGGTCGTCGAGTGCCAAGTTTTTGTCTACAGTGACACCTAGGACTTTAAGGTTGCTTTCTAGTGGGAAACTTGTTTGCTTGATTGTAAAAGTATGGTAGGGAATTGGATGGAAGGTGCTTGATATAACCAGGAACTTGGTTTTATCTCTATTAAGCTTTAGCCTAAAGGTGGGGCCCAGGTTTCCATTGTATCAAGGTCAATTCAGATCCAGTCTATGATGTCTGTTAGGTTGCCTGAGAAGGGTATGTATATTGTCACATTGTCTGCGTAGATGTGTGATTTCAGTGCTAATTCTTCTAGTTTGCTGCTGAGTGGTGCCATCAAGATATTGAATAGTGTAGGGGACAGTGGAAAACCTTGTGGTACACCACTGGCTGGATCCAGGGGGTGGGGGGGGGGGTGAGATGTTATGTCCTGGGACCTCTTCTTTTCTCCATCTATACTTCTTCCCTTGGTACTCTGATCTCATCCCATGGTTTTCAGTGTCATCTTTATGCTGATGACTCCCAGATCTACCTCTCCACACCAGAAATCTCAGCCGAAATCCAGGCCAAAGTATCAGCCTGCCTGTCTGACATTGCTGCCTGGATGTCTCAGCGCCATCTGAAACTAAACATGACCGAGACTGAGCTTCTTATCTTTCCCCCTAAACCAACCTCTCCTACTCCCCCATTCTCTATTTCTGTGGATAACACTCTCATCCTTCTTGTCTCATCAGCTCGTAACCTTGGGGTCATCTTCGACTCCTCCATCTCCTTCTCTGCACATATTCAGCAGCCTGCTAAAACCTGTCGTTTTTTCCCTTATAATATCACCAAAATTTGCTACAGCTAGAATTGTGACTTTTTTCCCCCCCTTGTGAAAATGGATCTGCAAAATTTCATGGGCTAATTTTGCTTTTTAAAATTGTATTTCATTTTTTGCATTAAGCTGCTACAAATGATTTGCATCATAGCAGCTTAATACAAAATTTACACAAATTTTTGTGAAGTGTACTTTTGAAATGTCACTTTAGTACATAGGACCCTTAGTGGTGCACAGCTCAGTGAGTGTGTGACAGAGAACAGTGTGAGATAATGGTATTAAAACAATGGTTATGCACACCAGAATTTACCAACCATCATCTTGAATAAGGCATTTTGGAATGAAAAAGTAATTCATTAAAAGCACTTGTATTTCTTATAGACACACAGCAATCCTATATCTTGTGCTCAAGAGCTGGTCTGGAATTGAGTTCTATGGGTTTGTAACAATGGCAGCAGTTTTCAAACTTACATAGATCTGGCATGGAAGTACAAGTAAAAACAATAGTCTGAAAGCTTCCAAATATGCCATGTTTTGTTTGTGTGGCTCTTTATTTAAAAAGTTATTTCAACAAGCAAAGGTTTACTGGCTTGTAATCCTGGTGCCTGATGAGCTTACAAAATGTAAAAATAATCCCGTGGTTTCACTCGTTAGTTTCCTAAGTTTATGGCCATAGAGTGATATGAATATATCGTTACCTGCACTCCACTTTATGTTCTTTTGTGCTTAATAAACTACTTGCTGTTAATTATCTTTCATCTGTTTCACACTTACACAGTGAGAATGTCGATTTACAGCTTCCCACTGTGGAGGATGAGTTTCCACCTGGCCCAACGATTGAGATTCCACAAGAGTCCAAAGTAAAGTTTAGAGAGAAGACAATCACCTCCCTGGGGGATGACACTATGGCAGGGGAGCCTGTCTTCAGGAAGAGAAAGATTGAAAATGGAAAAAGTCGAAACTTAAGGCAGAGAGTAAGCGATCAGTAAAGGAATGGCTTATATCTGCTGTGTGAACTGATGTGTGAATCAAAAATCAGGATTTTAAACAAACTAAGTCTGACTTTTTTATGCTGTTAGAATTCTATAAGAAAAAATAAGATGGCTATGAATTATAATAAAATGTTATTTTTCTGTTGCTACTGCTATCTCTTGCGTAGAAGATGTTTTTAGTGTTTGTGTACTATTACATGTTTAAAGTGAAGCCATCCTGTTGCTTTTTCTCTGTGTAACATAGTTCTAAAAATCACAGTTTCATTTAGGAAAAGGCTTTTTAAAATTGTCTCCAAGACCCCACAGCCAGTTAGGTTCTCAGGATATCTACAATGACAATGTATGCAATGAGTACAGACTGTAGAGACTAGTATTAACAAATTAATCTCATGGGCGTTCTGAAAACCCAAGTGGCTGTGGGGTCATCAGGACAGGTTTGGGAAGCCCTGGTTCAGAAAATGATAGTACTAGGACACATTTACCACAGAACCTCAGCTGTAGAACAGGAGCAAACCATTTGCATTGTAAACACACTTGCTTGAGTGTAGCTGTTCAGGGGTTATCTAAATTGTTACTATGATTGATAAATATTTATTTACATCATGGACAATCAACTCATAACACCACAGAGCAGACCAGTAAATTTTATTCAAAACAGAGTACCTGCAGCAGTTTATAGTTAAAACAATATATAACAAACATGAGTTCAAAATAAAATGAGTCAACCAACATATATTTGTGAAAGGGTTCCCAAAAGGTGTCAGGGCAGGCAAACTGCATACATATTTAAAATGTATTGAAGCAAACAAGCATTTAATATATACAGCAAGCAGTCAGTGGTAACACTCAGTACCACATACCTAAAGGGGACTAAGTGTAACCACCAAATGCTTGCCATAACACCTTTTGGGATCCCTTTCACAAATATATGTTAGTTGAATCATTTCATTTTGAACTTTTATATGCTTCACTTATATATTTTTTAACTATAAACCACTGGGATGCTCTGTTTTGAACAAAATTGTGCTTTTTCTACAGCTACTAGTCTGCTCTGAGCTGTTTTCTACTGCGACTATTTTTAGATCATCACCTCTGTTTCTTCACAATAAACTCACAAATCAGCAACTGCACATCCAAACCAATATTTAAATATTATCAGTTAACATTTAAAATTTCACTGGATTAGAAAGACACTTGTTGAACCAAAAAAAAAAAAAAGTATTCATTATTTATACAATCACATTTTTTGCAGTTGGGACAGGAACATGCACTTTCAGTCAGAAATACATTTTTTAAATACTGCTTTAAAAGGCAACTATGGATAGTTAATTTACAGTAATTCTTTAAACATTAATTGCAATAGAAGAATGAATTAGGGACTTGCATTCATTTTTTTTTTTTTTAGATCAGTCCATTGTTTTTACTTCAGTACTATGCAGTGATACCAGGAGTCCATATAGTAGTATTGGAATAAGTTACAAGTGACAGATTTGAAAAAATTAGTATCTCTAAAAAAATATTTCCAAAATATCATCATCTTATGATAAATGACTCAGTACTTTTAAAAAATTTATGGAGCTTTGAAGACCTTGCAAGACTTTGACCACTGTCAGTCATATTGTATCTTAATTTCTCTTTTGTTGGTCAGTTTCACCAGGGATCCAAGTGTAGTGAGGAAAAGTAGAGCTAGACACTTCAGACTGAGTTCAAGTTGATAGTTGTATCGGTGATAGTGCAAAAACCAACTAGGCTAATTTGTTATCCCTACCAGGCTGAATCCACAGAATCATGTTTTAGAGCCTTTCACTGGTTTGTAATTAGGAATTCTATAAATTGTTAAAATTATGCCTTACCTGCTGATAATTTTCTTTCCTTTAGCAGCAGCAGATGAATCCAAGAACTGGTGGGTTGTGCCCATCTACCAGCAGGTGGAGATAGAGATTACAAAACTGAAGGCAGTGATACCAGGCGGCCAGCTCCTCCTTCACCTCAGTACATGTCTCATCACCAAGCAGAATCAGAGAAGAAACCAGGAAGCCTTCCTCACCAACCATACAAAACAGAAACGTCAGTCTGATTTCAGAGAAACCACGACTGCGATGGAGTCCTCGTCAGTGGTTTCTGTTCTCTTTCCTCTTCTCCTTTTTTTTTTGGAAACTAAACAGATAGGCAAAACAAGCGCGGCTGACAAAGGGCGGGATCCTGGATTCATCTGCTGTTGCAGGCATAATTTTACCTTCCTTAGCATATGCAGCAAATGAATCCAAGAACTGGTGGGATGTACCAAAGCAATCCCTAAGTAGGGTGGGAAGTCGCCGCTCCCCGAGACAGAACCGGTGCTGCAAAGGCAGCATCTGAATAGTGAAAGCACACCTGTTCCGCCCAAGAAGATGATAGCAAACTCGTGAAATGAGCCTGGAATGCCATCGGCGGGATGCAACCTTTCAAAAAAAATCCACAAATTATCTGCAATCTAACAAGAAAAAAATCAGATCAGACCAGAGGCTGCCATCCCACAGCAAGAACCAGCAACAAAGAAAAAGAGAAGATCTGAATGCTGAAAAACATGCAACATCTGCAAATACCGGAGAGCCCTCTGAACATCCAGAAGACGAAGCGCCATGTACTCCGTGTGAAAATCCCCCTCCCAAAAGAAGGGAAGAAAGAGAGGCTGAAAAAGAAAAGCCAAACCACAGCCGGAAAAGAAAGAAGGAACCGAAAGCAAGGTCACTCCAGACTCAGCAAATTGCAGAAAAAACAGCTCGGAATGGCTACACTAAAAATTCAGACACTCTGCGTGCCGAAGAATTGGCGACCAAGAACACTGCTTGTAAGTTCTTAAGCATCTGCAAAGGAACAAAAGGAGTCCGAAGCAATGCTCGGTAGACAAGGAACCCCAAGCTGTACTCGGAGAATATGAACGAGGTTTCAGGGAGAAGAAGGTCGCAGCAGCGGAGGAGCAAAGCACTCTGCAAGAAATGCACCACCTCTGAGTGCAAGGCCAGGCCAGGGCCTTCTGCAACCCATCCTGCAGAAAGAACTCAATCACTGAGGAACAGACGCCCACAATGAAGACCAAGCATGGGCCGCAACCAGCCTCAAAAAATCCTCAACACCTGAGAATACGCGGTTGCAGTGGACCACATACAAGATCGCAACAGAACAGTAACCATAGCGTCCAAAGAACTCTGTTCCTCAGTCGACCTCTCAAAACACCAAGCCAAAAGACCAATGTGAGAGGGATCATCCACTCAGGAGCGGACCCAGAACGAAGAGCCTGGAGTCAAGCGGATCCAAAACGAAGGCACCACCAGGAGCCTCACTATATCCGCATACCAAGGGCGCCATGGTTAATCCGGAGCTACCAGAATGACTCGACTCCGGTGGAGAGCGACCTGAAAAGAACTCTGCCACAGAGAGGCCACGGAGGAAACACTATCGAAGAACGTCCTCCGGCCAAGGATGCAGTAAACAACCAGCCCTGCCAAATCACCCTCTCTCCGATGACAGAAGGCATATGGGCGTCCAGCCAGGACGCAATCAGATCTACCTATGGAGCTCTCTACCTGAGGCTATGTTGAAGCACTGGTGCGGAATAACCATTCTGCCGAGACCAGAAGATGGCAGAAAAGAGAACTCACTGTAGGAAAAGCCCGCAAAGTGGGCCGCATAGAAACGGAACACGAGGTCCTCTGCCCATTCCATGGGGGTGACACGTCCTGATGACCACAGTCTGACTCAGAGTCCCACTGTGGAAGATGCAGCCACCGCCTCATCTTCTCAGACGACAGAAGCACTGCCTAGCCCGCAACGTGTCCTGAAGTGCTATAAGACTAACAGCACCAAAAGCAGGTCCAGGCGGGGGACACGGCACAAGCACCGCCTGGCCTGCAATGTGTCCTGAAAGGCTAGAAGATGAACAGCACCAAAAGCAGATCCAGGCGGGAGATCTGCTATACCGTCCCCCTGTGCCATCCACCACCCCGGCGATGAGAGGAGGAGGCAAAGGGCTTTCCAGTCTGAGAGACTCGCATCTGTGACCACCACCATCCACTGCGGTGGTGCCAAGGCATCCGTTCCACAGGGAGGAATTACGAAGCCACCAGTTCATGCGCCGTCGTACCGAGAACAGCCACGGAAAACACTGCTGACACTCCAGGAACACAGACCACCCGTCAAGAAGCAAGAGCTGTAGATGTTGTCTATGAGCACCACCCACAGCACTACCTCCAAAGTGTCCGCCACAGAGCCCAAGATATGAATGCATAGCCAGGCCCGAGGACTCAGCGCCCTGAGCAGACTGCACACCCAAGTCTGAACCTAGATCCTCCAGTCCTCAGTCAAGAAAAAAAATCGTACCAGAGCTGTCTGGAATGGGATGGGGTGGCTTATTTGAAGGGTGACCACCCAGCTCAAGGATTCCAAGAAGACCCGGGAAGATAAACTCTCGGATCTCATCTAGAGTGAGGTGCACTCTGATGCTGTCCTTGCGGAGAATGCCGCAAAATTCCCAAACCTAGGAAAAGATGAATGGAGCCATAGCCGTGCCGACAGGCAAAGCCTGGAACTGAACATGAGGGCTCAGAACTGCCAAACAGAGAAACCGCAGATGATGGGGCCAAAGTGGAAAGAAAAGAAATGCTTCCTAAGATAGAAGTGTAGGGAAAATTGAAGTGCAGGTTAAATTGAAGTAGCTCTGAATATAGCTAGCTGTCCAATATAAAGAAAAAGTGCAATAAAAGCCTTAGACACACAACAACAAACAGCTAGAAGTGCCACAAATACAGTGGAAGCTGAAATAAAAATACTTTGATCAGAGTCAGACAGCAAAACTAGAAGAGCAGAGCTGCTGTGGAAAACCACCACTGCTAACCTTTGGCACTGTAGCCTAATGTAAACTGTCCCAGCTTTGGAAAGAACTGCTTGTCAAGGCAAGCAATATGAGAGAGGGAAGTAAAATATGCCCCATAGAAAAGGAGCTGAGGGCCAGAATTTCTAATATGATGCACCACCCTTAAACCTGTGACCTTCAGGCTGAAAGCCAACCATCTTCCAGAAAAACATGACTATTTTGTTGAAGCTACTGCACCTGGAGCAAAAGCCCCCATGACACCAGCACTGAGGTTCCATGGAGACCAGAGCACTAGCCCCAGAAAATAACAATATGTAACATTTCCCACAGAAAGGTGGAGCCAAAGGCACTAAGCCTAGAAACTCCCACTTGTAATTGAAAAGGAGCAAAATGTGCAGAAACAAAAAAGAAAACCTACTGCACCTGGTATTCCCAGGCAGTCTCCCATCCAAGTAGAAACTAGCCAGGCCCAACCCTGCTGAGCTTCCAAGATCAGACAGGTTCAGGGTGGTGTGCTCATAGGCAATGCCTGTACTGCCAGTATAAAAAGAGTTTCACAAAGGAAGGAGGGAAACTTCTAAGCTATTCAAGCAACTGCCCTCAGAGAAATACTGAGGGGACAGAAAAGTCTGTAAATAACAACACTAAATAGGCCCTTTCACAGGCCCAACATACAAGGAGCCCTGCTCTCATGCTGTTCACTGTTTCCCACACCAGGAACAGCCTTAGCCAACGCAGGAACTATAAGAAAATCTAAACTCACCACAGTGAGGCCTATTGCTATTAATGTACCCACTTAGGCAAACATGGCTTTCCAGCTCAGGAGATTCTTGCTGCCTTTGTGCAGAAAAGGACTGCCCTGAAAAGACTCCCTCCGAATAGAGAAAGACAGGGGAGAAATGGACTCTACTGCTCAGCTGGAGAGAAAACATCCCCTCTTTGGGGCAGGGTCCATCAGAATAGACTGAGTCAGGGAACAAGCCAGAAAACTCCAAAGCCTGAACTAAAAATGAACGGTTAGCTCCCCTACCAGACTTCTGCAACATATAGGCATACAGAGCAGCAGAATGAACTCGGGGGGGGGGGGGGGGGGAGAGGTCAGAAATCCCCTGCCCCAAAGAAGCCCCCAGTGGCTGACGTGCATCCCGAAAACAGCAAGGCACATCGCAAGACCATCAGATTCCTTTTTTTTTTTTTTGTTACATTTGTACCCCGCGCTTTCCCACTCATGGCAGGCTCAATGCGGCAGGCAATGGCGGGTTAAGTGACTTGCCCAGAGTCACAAGGAGCTGCTTGTGCCGGGAATCAAACTCAGTTCCTCAGTTCCCCAGGACCAAAGTCCACCACCCTAACCACTAGGCCACTCCATCCCTTCTGGAAAACTTAGCCCTCTAGAACCATCTGCCTGAGATGGGCATTAAAAACTCCCCCAATCACGAAAAGGGCTACTGAGGCCAAGCTCTTTTAAGAAGAAAGGTTCAAATTAAGGGTCCCAGAGCAGAGGAGATCCTGCTCAGAAGATACAGAAACAGCTGTTCTTTCCTTGGATCCACTATGCAAGGGGAAACCAAAGGCTGGAGAAAATAAAGGGGAATCCCCTGGACCAGCAGTATCTAATGGAACACAAGGTCCGTTAGAAGCCGCCCCTGACCACATCAAGGCCGCAGGGCGGAAAAGGATCAAAGCTGATATCAGGAGAAAACAGGACCATACCAGCAAAAAGGCGTGTGTTCCCGCCATTTTAGCGTGGGAAAAGGCTGCTCGGGGAAGGGGAACTTCAGCACATCCCTCCCCAGCGTTCAAACATGCCACCACACAGAATCCCGCTGCACAGCATCTGCTACCGCAGCAGGAACAGCTTTCAAATGCCAGCATCACCCATATTAAAGCACAGTACCCCGGCGCCAAAAGAGAAAGGCAAGGACTCACCGAACAGCAGGTGTCTCTGGAGGGGAAGCAGAGTCCCACAGACGCAGCAGCCTGCTGCCTACACAAAGACTGAAAGCACAGCACTAAGACAGGGAAACCCTGTACTGCCCGGTCCTGTCAAATCTTCTATTTTGGGTTTTTTTTTAACACCAAATGAAGGCAAAGAAGCTCTCTTGGTTTTGTTTTGTTTTTTTTTGGGGGGGGGGGGGGGGGGGGTTACTGGTGAGGAAGGCTAGAGCTCTAAAGACCGGGAGGCAAGGGGGGAAAGGGTGAAGCAGGGACCCAGAAGACTGAGTATGCCCCCAAAGTCGGCACCACCAGCCAGACACCCCTAAACTCAACTGCTCCACAGGACCCAGGAGTATCCCCAACAGACAAATCCAGGAGCTGCTGAATCGCCGTCCACCACCTGCTGGAGATAGAGATGTACTGAGGTGAAGGAGGAGCAGGCCGTCTGGTATCACTGCCTTCAGTTTTGTAATCTTTATCTCCACCTCCTGGTAGATGGGCACAACCCACCAGTTTTTGGATTCATCTTCTGCATACGCTAAGGAATGGTTTCTTTCATAATTTTTTTTCTGCTTAGGAAAATACAGGAGTACGAGAGGAAAAAAAAAAAAGACCCACATCGATCAATAAACTCTCTTCCTTTCCCTCTAACTCCAACATAAGTGGAATTTAGTTGCCAAAAAAGGCCCAATCCATAATTCAGATTAGTTAATGTGGCCTTGTCTGGTACTCCATGTCTCTTTCTCTCTTTGCAAGGAAAAGGGTTAAAGGACTACCAGCAGCATGTAACAGTGCATCAAATACTAAAGTAACTGATAATACTTGTGTACATATCAAGGTGTTATATGGTTTTATAAATGTGCACAATAGGTACCTTTTCTCACACTGAAGAGGAGGGAAGGAGAGTGAGAGCAAGCACCAGTGGTGCGGGGAGCTCAGAATCTAGCTTTTCTATTCATATGCTTTCTTCCCCACAGAGTCAGAGTTTTTGAAGTCTAAAGGATTTGGTTTTATCTACTTGGCTCTCAAACAGGCACATCTCATGTACATATCCTGCTAGCCTGTCATGATTTTGGTTCTCAGCCTCACGCTGGATGCTTCTTTCCTAAAGTAGCATTCCTTGTTAATTGTATGCTGTACTGAAAACTTACGTTAGCTCAAAAAACGTCAGTAGTGGTTCATAAGGTAAATATAAATCAATCTATGTGTTAGGTAATTTCACCAGCTGTGTCTAGCAGCCCGACAGCTTATACAGAGAAACCTTTAAATCTGAGCCTATGGCTGATGCTTCTAAACATGATTCTTTTCTTGCAAACAAATGAAGGTATGTTAAGATTCATGATTTTGAATGAAATGTTTTTCTTTGTTACTGCATGAATGAAGTACAGTAACTTGTAGATAAAATTGTATACCATTTGTTTCTCTCTCCTTGTAGTATGTGTGTAATTAAAAATTGTGTAACTGAAGAGTAGCATTGCAGTGTGAAAGCCAATTTAAAAAGAGGTCCAGTGGAACATTACATTCAAATTTTAGTTTATTTTAAGCAGATGTAGAATTACACTTTAGTTGGCTTGGTATGTGGCTTCACCATAGTCGCTGTTTTCCTTTTTCTTCTGAAAGAGAACCATAGATAAAAGAAGCGTAAGTAATTTAACAAAAACTCAATTCTCCCAAATCCGCATTATTGCCCCCCTTTCCCACTCCAAACGTCTACCACACATCACCATTCCTAGGGCATATAATACAGCCTGGACTAGGTCCGGACCCTATATACCACTGCTTCTCAACCTAATCCACAGGGCACACCCAATCAGGGTTTCAGGATATCCACAATGAAAATGCACAGATAAATTTGCATACCAAGGAGGCAGTACATGCAAATGTAGCTATGCATTTTCACCTGACTGGCTGGGTGTGTCCTGATGACTACGCTGAAAAGCAGTGCTCTATACCACGGGTTCTCACCACAGCCACTCAGGTTTTCAGGATACCCACAAAGAACAGGCATATGAGAGTGCATGCAAATTTATCTCCATTCTGTAGAAATCTTTCATACAGATTCATGGTGGATATCCTGAACATCTTATTGGTTAGGTGTGTCCCAGGGACTAAGAACCCCTGTACTGTACTGCCAGCTTTGTCCTCTGTGTTACTGTGTCACAACCGGTTTTTTTTATCTACTCCAACACACTTCAGCTGCTATTCACATTTGATAAATGACTTCAGCTATACAGACAATGTACAGTTAATGCAATTAAGAGCAACAGAAATCTACCATTCCATTAGAGAGTGGTTCTCAATCAGATTTTCAGGATACCCACGATAAATTTGCATGCAGTAGCACTAAGGCAGGTATATTGTGGGTGTCCTGAAAATCTGATTGGCTGGGTGTGGTATGAGGATGAGAAGCCTTGAATTAAAGGCATCTTACAAACAAGAACTAGCCGATTCCTAAAATTTCAACTGGAAGGTTGGCCTTGGTCTGGGCCCTACTCACCTGAACATCATTAACCTGTACCCAAAGCCAAAGTGAAGACAGTAAATGCCATCTTCCCTGGAACCATCTAAATAAAGGAGATCTGTGGCTGGCCAAGGAAGGAGAGCTGCTTTTAAGTTTAACATTACAGTAAGTTGTGCAAGTTAAAATCCTGAAACGCACACTGAAGTACAGCAGTGAGGCTCCAGACAAAGGCGCATCTGCAGAAACATGGCCAGGTTGAGTCTTTTTACATCACTTTCAAAGCAATAACAACCTGATTTGTTGAATTAGCTTTAGTTTCTTCTTTTTTTTTTTTTTTACATCCTCACCCCTGACTTGGTTTTACACATAAGTGTGAGGTTTGGAGTTTCTCCTTTGTTTGTTCCCTGTTGCTGCCAAAAAAAAAAGTCCCATATTATAAAACCCTGTTCTGCTATCCCTGCTGTACATTTAAAATTAAGTGCACAGCAGCATCTGCTGATCTAATTAGGAAACTAAACGCTGTTTCTAACAATTCTCAAATATATATGTTCACCTCTGCAACTGAAGCCAAAACTTAAAATCTGTTAGCTTGGGTAGCAGATGTAAATTGAGAATGGGAAAACCTGAAAAATAAGTGTACATCAGTAGTATATGGTATATTTATATATCTAATATTTTTACTTGAACATTCATGAAAAATGTATGATACACAAAATTGTGTCAAAAAGCTCCCTACTGAATTTACACCATACCTTCCACCTAACTAATAGATGGAAAGCTCATAACCCCACAGCTCAAACATTTTCTTTCTATTCGCCAGCATATGATTAGTTATTCCTGAACTGATTATGTGTTGGGTGCCTCCAAAAATCTATAGACGCCAGTATTGATAATTTCACGTGGTACAACCATGCTTCTGTATGGAGCATGTTCTCTTTGGATCCCCAAAGAAGGGGGTTGACATTCTGCCATTTAATCAAATCATTGCTTAAAGACCCTGAAATAAAAGCAGATATTCATAAGAAGATAATACAATATTTTCAATTTAATGATAAAGGGGATGTATGAGACCTGGTATGCTGGGAAAGACTAAGAAACAGCACTGCAAGGTGGTAGAAAAAGAATAATTAAGGAACAACAATTAGACTCCTGCCTCTCACATCTAAAAAAAGGACTATTTACAGATGAAAATAAAGGCAGTTGGGAAGGAGATTGACCAAGAATTACAATTAGAAAACATGGAATTCCAACTAAAGAGGCTTCAACAGCAAACCTATGCATTTGGGGATAAAAGCAGGCAGATGTCTTGCTTGTAGATTAAATAAGCTTTTAATAATATTCTTAAAATGAGAGGGTTCAAAGGGGAATTGCTGATTAAAGCCGATTAAATTCATACTTGTTTTATGGACTTTTATAGTCAATTATACACTAAGGATAGTACCATATCCTCAGATCAAATCAACCACTACCTGGGTGACACCAAACTTCCCCAATTAGCAGAGGAAGTAATACAACTTTTAGATTCCTCCCATCACACCTAGGACCCTGTTTACTAAGGCACGTTAGCATTTTTTAATGCACCTACAATTAGCACGCATGCCAACTGTGTAGGCACCTATAGCGATACTGTAGGTGTGTACACAGTTAATGCGTGTTAAAACCACTAATGCGCCTATAACACAACTTAGTAAACAGGGCCCCTAAAGAGCTGTCAGAAGTGATTAAGAATGTCCCAGCAGGGAAGTCTCTGGAATTGGATGGGTAGTCAAATAGTTTTTATAAAACCTTTAGGGGATCATTAGTGGGAATCTTAGAATGAGTTTTTAACTCCTTAAAATCAGAAGGTATTCCACCCACAATGAATTCTGCCATCATTATCATTTGCAAACAGGGAAGGGATGAAACCTGGTGTGGTTCTCATCGCCCCATTTCTCTAATTTATGTGGATCTTGAGATCTTTGCTAAATTGCTGCTTAGTAGACTAGCCCTATTGCTTCCAACTACAATCAATCCAGGCCGAGCAGGCTTTGGCCCCAGGAGGCAAACTGAGGTAATGTTAAGATCTATAATCTCAGTGGCACAACATAGAGCCATTTCTTCCATGTTGATGCTGAAAAAGCATTCGACCGTGTTCAGTGGGAGGTTTATGTTTGCTATACTGGAGAAGGTAGGGTAGAACAAACCTACACAAAGTGGTTGTCTACCTTATAACCCTGTGGCTTGTATAAAAATAAATGGGGCCTACACATAAGCACTGCCATACTGGGAAAAGACCAATGGTCCATCAAGCATCCTGTCTCCGACAGCAGCCAATCCAGGCTTCAAGAACCCGGCAATGCCCCCCCCCCCCCCCCCAAATTAAATTTTTAATAATGTTCAATGGACTTTTCCCTCAGGAATCTGGCCAAATCCCCTTTTGTGTTAGGTAGGGGCAAGTAGCAGGGATACCTGTTGTCCCCCTCTCTCCTTTATGCTGGTTATGGAGTCTTTTGTTCAATGAATCGGAAGTAAGGACATCAGGGGGATCTCTATTGTTCAGCATCAACATAAAGTATCATTATTTGCACAACTGGCTCTAAGCCTTTAACTAAACACAAACTACAGATGCTCCATAATACTTTAGTGGGATACAAAAATAAATAAAGTAAAATATGGCTTTGCCATCTCTGTTCTGAAGGATGAGATGACATACAGAGCTGTCTCAAGCTTTAAAGCCAATTTAGATAAGACCAAGACCAGCAATATAAATATTATAGGTGTATAGTGGGAACGAGATAAACCTAAATTTCTGTTTTAAATGGGTTACATCCCATCTCAAATATCTGGGAATCGGGGTCTCAAGTGATATAAAAGCACTATAAAAGCTTAAGTAGACTCTATTAAGAAAATTCAGGAAAATCTTAAGGACTGGAGTAGCACTACATATTCATTATGAGTAGAGTAGCTATTATTAAAATGAATATCATAACACAATGAATGTATGTTTTTCAAGCTCTGCCCAGAGATAGTCCCCTGATGATTTTTGATTTTAGGGAGGGACGGGGGAGGAAAGATGAGAACTGCTAAACATATATGACTCATAGGGAACAAGGAGGCCTTGGGTATTCCTAACCTAAGTAACTATTATCTGACAGCACAACTTAGACATGTCTGGGGTTGGAAAGCAAATTGGCCATTGCAACAATATGTACAGACTGAGCAAGCTACCCCAAGAGACCTGTACCTTGTGGACCAATTGTGGAAAGGTGCAGATGGTAGGGTGGTCTGCGAAATTGCATGCCCCTTCACCTGTCATATTTTGCAGGCATGGAGATTGCTCAAACTGAAATGTGGAACTCAATGAGTCTCCCAAGTTAGCTCCTCTCATGAAGTACCATGGGTGACTTTTACAAGGAATAAATGCAGCATTCATAGCATAGGTCAGGTCTTTCATAATGGAACCTTTAAATCATTTGATGATATGAAGAGCACATTTAATTTATGCTCAACAGATTTTTTTTTTATTTACAATATAGGCACACTTTATGCAGTGCCAAATTTAGGGAGGTGAAGTGTAGACCATACAATGATTTGGAGATCCTATGGATGCAAAACAAATCTCAAGGTCTTATTTCCTCTTTATATAAAGTGGTAAGGGACTATCACTTCAAGAAATGTAATAATATAAAACTATGGGAAGCAGACTTGAAGAAATCCTTAGATGAACCTCAGCAAAAAGAGATCATCTTAGCAGTCACTAAATTTAATATATCAGCCTGATTGAGGGAGAGTAATTTTAAAATTTTATTTAGATGGTACACTATCCCAGACCATCTTTCAAAATTTAACAAGGCTTTTTATCAGTACAATGTTGGAGGGGATACACAGAGTAGGGTACTTACTTGCATATGTGGTGGTTGCATATGCATGTTAATTCTTTTGGGACCAAGTGATTACTGCAACACAATGGTCAACAATTCTTTGAAAATCACACCAGGTCTCTGTCTAATATCTATGGGAATCTTAAAAATAGGCAAAATCTCTCGCAGAACAGTAGCTTAATTGCTTTTTAGCAGCAAGAGGATTAATTGTCTTGCTCTGGAAATCATCAGAGCATCCCACAATGGACATATGGCACAAGTGACTGAGATGTATTATTTTTTTTTAATTTATAGAAGTCTTTATTAAGCATTTCACAGACAAGTCATTCGACTGAGATGTATTATTGATGGAAAATCTCACTGCTCTTAAAACCAACACAGAAGATAAATTCACCAAAAGCTGGAGTGCTGTACAGCACTACTTGGACTCAGTATAATTCCTATTCTTTCTGAGGATTTCCAAGTCTACAGTTGGACCATGACTAGTAGCCCTCTTTATGCCTGGGGCAGGAGGGGGAAGGACTTGTGTGTAGAATTATGTTTAGAGTTATGAAATTGAGGTTTGTGGTAAGCTAATGAACCTTATTTCACTGTAACTGTGTTGATACTTTAACATTTTGTAATCGTTCTTGTTCTATAACTTGTGCTGATATTTTCAATATCTTAAATAAAATTCCAAGTTTTAAAAAAAATGTCAAAAGCCAAGTTTATACAAAAATACTTATGAAAAATGGATCATAGGCTGTGAAAATATACTGTTAAACATGGGGAAAACTATGGGGTCCTTTTACTAAGCTGCACAAAAAAGTGGCCGGTGGTAGTTTTAGCAGGTTTCCTGCGTGCTCAGAACATATATAATCATCAAATTTGCCATACTATTTCCAAAACAGCAATACTTCCCAAGACTTAAACAGCAACAACCTTAGCTACGAAAAAGCAGCACTGAAATTAGACTAGGCCCCACAAGACAATGATGTTACTCACCTGTAGCAGATGTTCTCAGAGGATAGCAGGACAATATTCTCAAAGTTGATGTCACTGACAAAGCTCCTGTGTTGAATTCTAGAAAGTTAACTAACTTTTTCTTCAGCAACAACTCCAATTATTTTTCCTACCTCTGATGTGCGGCTTACCGGTCTGTAATTTCACACTTTTTCACTGTCACTGCTTTTGTGATGAGGGACCACATTCGCTCATCACTCTCGAGGAACCTCTCCTGTCTCTCAAGTTCTATTAAATAAATAAATCCTTAGGTCTGCCAAGATTTCTCTGAGCTCCCTCAGTATTCTGGGACGTAACTCAACCGGCCCTATAACTTTGTCCACTTTCAGATTCTCAAGTTATTTGTAAATGCTTTCTTCCATGAACAGTGCAAAATCTACTCCATTCCCAGATATACCTTCAGCAGCCGACCACGGTCTTTCTCCAGGATTTTCCTCTGTGAACACAGAAGTATTTGTTTAGTACATCTGCTTTATCCTCATCACTCTCCAGACTGTTCTCAGGATCTTTCAGTCTTAAAATTCCATTTCTAGCCTTTCCCCAATATAGCTGAAAAAAGGTTGTTGCCTCTCTTTACATCTTTAGCCATTTTTTATTCCGCCTGTGCTTTTGCTAGCTGTATTTTCCTCTGTTTCTTCAAGATTAATCTGGTAATCTTCTCCGTGATCCTCTTGTGTTCTTCTCTATTTCTTGAATGCCGCCTCTTTTGCCCTTATTGTTTTGGCCACTCGTTTGGAGAACCATATTGGCTTCCTGTTTCTCTTGGTTTTGTTTACTTTCCTTGTATAAAGATCTGTTGCCATATTTATAGCAGCTTTCAGCTTGGACCACTGCCCTTCCACTTCTCCTATGCCTACCCATGCCATCAGTTCCTTCAAGTAACCCCCCCCCCCCCCCCCCCCCGATTCTACCAAAATCAGTATGTCTGAAATCTAGTACTTTGGAGTTTTGCATGTCTGCACTCTGCTTTCACTTTAACATCAAACCATATCATCACTATTGCCTAGGTGGTGTTATGACTGGGGATGTGTGAGCCCTTGTGCCCCGACTGAGCACGGCGAGGATGGAGTGCCACCGCACTCGGTCAGGCAGCCAGACAACCTCTAGCGTCACCTGCACTTAGCCACTGTCCCCCAGGAGTTGAGCCCCTGGGTTCAAGCGGCCGGCAGGACTTCCGGAACCGGCAGGGTTGCACAACCACTGACCAGACAGGTGGGCAAACAAACACAAGTCCAGGAGCCCGTAAACAGCAGAGCCAAGAATAGTCACAAAACAGTCCAAGGTCAAGGCAGGCAACAACACAATGCGTAGTCCAGGAACAAACCAAGGTCAGGAACACAGGAACTGAAGACAAGGAGCACCGGCGTGGATCTCAAACACAATTGAGGCCAAAGCAACGAAAGACTGGAGGCAGGGCTTTAAATAGTGTAGGAATCAATCTCAAACATGTGCAGCTGATCCAAGATGGCTGCCCTCATCAACAGAGATGCCCTACGTCCAAATATGGGCTTCCTTCCTAAAGCTAACTCCAAGATGGCTGCCACAACCCGGGATGCCCCTACCAAGATGGCCGACCTATCCTGGAGATACCACAACAAATACGTCCGGCTATCTCCGCCGGACCGCGCCTCACCAGCGATTCAGCCGCGCAGGCCTGAAGCCAGGTGAGGAACGTAACAGGTGGCCACCAGCCTGGACAATGGAAACATTTCTTCCATTTGTGAGCACTAGATCCAGCGTCTCCCCTTACCTCATGGGTTCTATCACCATTTGAGCAAAGCATTTTGATAGGCATCTATGATCTCTCTGCTTCTTTCCGATTCTGCTGATGGAACATTCCAATCCACATCAGGCAAGTTGAAATCTCCCAGCAACAGCACTTCCCTTTTCATTCCAAGCTTATGGATATTTTCAACCAGATCCTTATCTTCATTTGTGCCAGAGATATGTAGATAACACCCATGTAGATACAAGTTTCCATCTTCAGTTTCCAGGATGATCCATATCACTTCTTCTTCCCAGGTTCCCTGCATTTCAGCTGCTCTGATATTGTTCTTTTTTTTTTTTTTAAGTGTCTTTATTGAGTCAGAAGCAAAAAAAAAAAAAAAACACTGATGAACAAAAAGGGTATATCAAAATATTACATCAGAGGCATTACGGAAGAGTGTCGCTTACAAATGGTAACTTAGCCTTTGCATACAGCACACTAGACAAATAAACCAGAACAGAACAGATTCGTCCCGACTCAGTTTTGATTTGAAACAACCCCTTCTCCCCCCCCTTCCCCCCCCATCCGTCCGTCCGTCTACAACAACTTCAGGAGGCACCCCTGCCACTAAATATCTGCCAAGATCCCGGTCAACCACCCTTCAACCCCCACCAACTATCTGAGATGACTATTGGGGAGCAGCATCTTCAGTCTGTTGCTCTGTCATAAGTACAGAAGAGACTCTGCTCCACAGGTCTCGGTACTGACGTTGCCCCAATGAGGTAGAAAACCTAAGGGAGGTAAGTAACCAACTAGCCATTTCTCTCATGAGGCCATACCAAGCAGTTATCGATTGGGGTGTGCTGTCCGCCCAGGCCTGCAAAATGCATTTTTTGACAAGCGAGGTGGCTACCAAAATAAACTTGCATTGTGCTTCTCCCAGCCCCTGCTCTCTGAGTAGAGTCGCACAGCCCAACAACACCACCGAATGTGCATTGCAAGGTCTTCTCAGTGGTCCCCACAACACTTGACCAAAGCGGCAACAAAGTGTAGCACTCCATGAAAGAATGTAAGAAAGTGCCTACATGTACCCTACATTTAGCACAAGTACCATCTGCCCATAATCCCATGGCTCTCCCTTTTTGTCTGGTGATGCGTACTCTGTGCGTAATGCGGAATTGAATGTCCTGTAGCACCGCGTTAGGAGTCACAGAGTGCAGACTCCCAAATGTAGCCCCCAGTGTTTCTAATGATACAAGATCTGCTGTGTCCTTGCTCCAAGCTTCAGCCAGCTGCGCCAAGTAGGGGGCTTTCCTGGTGGCTCGAATCAGCTGGTACCATTGTGACAGTTTATTTAAACCAGGGGAAATTTGTAAAAAAATAGTCCAGTTGCGTAAAGATCGCTTGCCCTCGTTGCTGGCACTCAGCGACCAAAATATAGTCTCTCGCCTGAAGGAATGCAAAAGATTGGGAGTTGGGAATTGTCCATACATGCTTGACTTGCTCAAATGAGGGAAAGTTCTCACCTTCCAGTGCCGCAGGTACCTACACCCACTTCCCCTCCACTGTTTGAACACGGATGCCTCCATACCCACGGGGAAGTCGATATTGCCCATTAAAGTTAAGAAGGGTCCCAACCCTCTGATCGCTTCGCCATGCTCTCTCCACCACTTCCAAGTGCGCATCATTGCCTCTAAGAAAGGGTTCCCCTAACCTCTGGAGATACTTAGATTCTAATATGGAAAAGGGATTGTAGGGTGTGAACCAACTTGCCCAGAAATCAGCAGGAGAAAAGAAACTGGCCCCCGTATGCGACTCGTGGATTCAGCGCAGATGCACGACGACACTGTAAGCCCGTAAATCAGGTAATCGAAGTCCCCCCTGAGCCCTGTCTAACGTTAACTTAGCAAAGGAGATTAGAGGGCGTTTAGCATGCAAAATGAAAGAGCTGATTATTCTTTGAAACAAATTATCCTCCTGCTTGCGCACCCAGAGAGGAAGCATGTGGAGAGGATACAATAACTTGGGGAGCAGAACCAGCTTCATTAGCGCGATTCTCCCCATAAAGCTTACTGGGAGATCCTTCCACTGATGGCAAATCCGCTTCACCTCCTCCAGTCTGTCCAATACATTTTTCCTATAAACCCATACTTGATCCACACTAAGGTACACCCCTAAGTATTTCATACCATTCCTAGCCCAGGTCAGAGGAAAGTTGGGCATCGAAGTGCTAACACAAGGGTTACTTATAGGTAATGCCTCCGATTTCCTGAAATTTATACAAAGGCCTGAGAAAACGCCAAAGTCTCAAATGATGTTCATCACCAAAGGTATGTTTGAAGATGCATTATCAAGCAGTAACAACATGTCATCCGTAAATACGTTTATACAGTACTCCCCCCCCCCCCCCCCGGACAAAATTCCCTTCAGAGTCGGGTCTTGCCATATTCTGGCTGCAAGAGGTTTCAGGGTAAGAATGAATAAAAGAGGGGACAAGGGACACCCCTGTCTAGTGCCTCCCCCCAGGGAGAGCACATTTGTTAGAGAGTCATTGATGATAATCTGGACTGTGGGGTTACTATAGAGCGCCCAGATCCACTCTAGGAACTCCCCCTCAATACCAAAGCACTGCAGCACACAAAACAGGTAGTCCCACACTACTTTATCGAAGGCCTTCTCTGCATCCAAGCTGGCCAAGATCTTATCTCCCGCCTGTTGTCTCCCCTCAAGCAGAATGCGGCTCACCTTCAGGATATTAGCTGAGGTGAACCGCCCCGGTACAAAACCTACCTGATCACGGTGAACGAGATGGGGAACCAGCACACTCGGTCTAGCTGCCAATACTGCTGTCATAATCTTTACGTCTTGATTCAAGAGGGAGATTGGGTGATATGAACCCACCAGCCCCGCGTCTTTACCTGGTTTGGGGAGGACCGTAATATAAACGTGGTTCACGAGGCCCCATAACTTGAGAGTCCCATAAAGTCATCACACATAGAGACAAACGCAGGGATCAGTTGATCCTGTAATATCTTGTAAAACTCTGTACCCAGGCCGTCCGAGCCCGGTGCCTTGGCCAACTTCAATTGCTTGATGATCCGCTGTACTTCTTTCCCCTGCAGAGGTGCATTGAGACACGCCAGCTGCTCTGCTGTCCAGGAGGGGAGATTCAATTTAGCAAAAAAGTCTGCACAACTGTTGGCAGAGAACGAGCCTGTTTTATAAAACGAAGAATAAAACTGAACAAACTCTCGCTTGATAGCATCTATCCCCATGTGTGAGACCCCTTTTGCGTCCCTTATCCTACTAATGTAATTTTTTGTGGATCTCTGCCATACCAAAGAATCAAGCAGCTTGCCTGTCTTATTACCCCACTGGTGCAAGCGGTACTTATAGAGTTTAACATCAGGCAGGCATCCAATACTGCCTGCAACTGCTTCTTAATCTCAAAGAACGCTCTTTGCTAGTTCTCAGAAGGGGAGAGGACAAAGAATCTCCGGGCTTCCTTCAGCTTGACCATAAGGTCTCTGACTTCCTGCTTTCGGCGTTTACTTAAAGCCGCAGTGTAAGCAATAATCTTGCTGCGGAGCACCACCTTAGCTGCCTCCCAATAGGTCCTGGCACCTACAGATTGGGTATCATTCTCCTTTATGTAATCAAGCCAGCCCTGCCTCAAATACGTACGAAAGGCATGATTCTGATACAGAGCTGGGTTCATGCGCCAGCAAAAGGTGTCAGCCCTCTACCCCCACCTCAGCGTGGCCCACACCGGTGCATGGTCCGAGATTGCAGGTTCCCCAATCCCTGTACGGTCGGTCACTTGAGCCAAGGAATGGGACAAAAGAATAAGCGCGCATGGACCCCATGGGGGTGGGAGAAAAAGGTATTCATCTATGTGCTGTAACCCTCCAGATGTCTATCACATCCAATTCCTTTGACATGAAATTCACCCCCCGCCCTTCATGATATTTGCCTGGCTGCTTTGGAGGTCGGCAATCTATCAGTGGGTCACTGGTGATGTTAAAATCGCCCCCTAATATGAGTGGGTATTCATCAAAAGTCACCAGTTTAGCTGCAAGAAGAGTGAAAAACTTGTGTGAGTAAATGTTAGGCGCATATATGCTGCACAGAGCCACTTTGATCCCTTGCAGGAGTCCCGCAGCAATCACAAAGCGGCCCTCTGGGTCTTGGTAAAGCCTATGAATGTCAAACGCTATTGTTTTCTTTATCAATATGGCCACTCCCCTCTGCCTGCTATTGAAAGTAGCGAAATATAAATCTCTCACCCAATCCCTCTTTAATTTGAGATGTTCTGATTTCCTTAAGTGGGTTTCCTGAAGCAGTGCTATATCAGCATGCTGCCTTTTGAATGCCTGCAACACCCTGGTCCTCTTTATGGGGGAATGGATGCCATCAACATTAAGGGAGACAATTTTAAGGCTAGCCATATGGTAGCATTGATGATGAAATGCTGAACAAGGTATTTGAAAACTTTAGTGCCCAGGGGGTCTCCCAGCTGAAGCCTCCAGACAGGCTTATAACCATCAGGATATAGCAATAAGGAAAATATTCCCTCTATGACAGTGAGGAGCATGCCCCTTTTTGACCTCTTGGAGTATCCGGACAGGAGTAAACTAGATGGTCCCTCCCATACTCCCCCTCCCACCAGAAGAAACAAACAACCCGTGTTCCTTCTCCCTCCCACTACTAATTATGGCAACCTGAAATAATCCCATACACACACAACCAGCTCAGAACATTCATCCCCCTTACTCACCACTAACCTCCCCGTACCCCCGCTGCCTACCACCCAACTCCCAAATACCACTCCACATGGAAGACTCCCCAACCCTGAATGCCACCACCTGCCCCCATAACACTTATGGCAACATTAAGTAGTCCAACATTAAATAATTTCAGACCACCTAGCTACCTATCAATCAGCCTGGGTCCAACAATGTCACTGATGCAGCAGACAAAAAGAATCAGGTCTTCTGGGGCACCGCTGGGTGCAAGACACACGCTGTCATGCCGCGCCACTAGGGCCTCTTGGAATCTCCAGGCCCTAGGACCCTGGTGCATCACAAAGTTCACAGGTCCCGGGCACAGTCCAAAGACCTCTAGCCCCCAAAGGACCCACGGTATTGGGATCCCAGCAGTGCGCACACAAGCTTAACTAACACACAAAGTATTTTTAAATCGCAAACCCCATGACAGCACTTACATCTTCTGCTGAGGTCTTTCCAACAACAAAGTTTATAACAGTGAAATCATTGCAATTATCAACAAAGGCACCAAGATCCTTGGGGTCTGTGAAGTACAGAGCTTTGTTATCCTGCAGAACTCGCACTTTAGCTGGGTACAACAACGCAAAGTGCACTCCCTTGTTAAAAAGACACTTGCAATGGCGCCCCATCTGCTTTCATTGGTCTGAAACGAGTGCTGAGTAATCCTGAAAAAGCAAAATCTTATTGCATTCCTATTCCATCTGTTTCTTTCCTCTGAATGCTTGTAATACTTTGTCCTTATCTGCATAATTAAGAATCTTGGCCAGCACTGGTCTTGGCTGCTTGTCACCCTCATGCAGCATGCCCACTCAGTGAACTCTCTCAACCCGCAGCGCACTGTCTGGAAACTGCAGGCCCAGTTGATCCGGCAACCAGCGCTCAACCAACTGACAATAGATCTTTTTCCTTCACTGTCTCTGGGACCCCTATAATTCTGAGATTGTTCCTTCTGCTTCTATTTTCCTGGTCATCAATTGGTTGTGCCAGCTGCGTGCACCTCTGTTTCAGTGCCGCGATCCTCACATCCGCTGCCTCAGTGTGGTCCTCTTGGTGCGAGATGCGCTCTTCAGCTTGCTGCAAACGCGCACCCTGCCTTTCCACTGATTCTCTAATCTGGTCCACAGAAGTCTGAAGTTTAGACAATTTTTCTTCCAGAATTATTGAAATCTGTTGGATCAGCTCTTGGATGGCCTCTGCAGGCAAGCCTGCCGTCCGGGGACTCTCCTGCATCACCGCCATTTAACATGAGTCTTGTGTGTGGGGCTTCTTGGCGCGCGGGGTCTTTGCGGGCACAACAACCTTCCACGGCTGCAAAAACCGCTCAGATCTGGCAAAAGGAATCCACGTTCCCTGCGCTCCACGATCAGGTAACTGTAAAGCCTCCCTGGGAGTTTTTATGCAGGTAATTTTAAAGATTTTGGGGTAGTAGGCGCGGAGCCGGGAATAGAGACGTCCACTCAGCTAGAGCATCACCCTGATATTGTTCTTCGCATACAGTACCACTTCTCTACCTCTTTGACCCTCCCTACCCTTCCTAAAAAGATTATAGCCAGGTATGGTTGCATCCCATTCATGGGAATCAATGAATCATGTCTCTGTAACAGCAACAATATCCAAATCTGCCTCAAACAGCACAGCTTGCAAATCCTGAACCTTTTTACTTGACTATGAGCATTTGTGCATATGGCTTTCCATGTGTTAAGTGAGGTGTCCAGATGGTTTTCTATATTAACATTACCTTTCCCACTGATGTCATGTTTTTTTTCTGGGGATAACTTTCTGAATTCCCTTGCTTCCGTCACCCCCAACCTCTAGTTTAAATGTCTAGAAACATACTGTCTGAATTTCTTCCCATGGATCCTGTTTCCTGTACACAGAAAGATGTAGCCCATCATTACAGTACAGCCTTTAATTCTTTCATATATTGCCCCATCTTCCTAGGTCTCTAAAACTTTCCTCAGGATTCAAGACACTTATTTAACTCCTCTCCTCATGTAATATTTCCTCTCCACTTCCATATGCAGGAATTCAGAAAAAGCTTTTTGGCTAGGATCAGGCAACCCTCAGGGGGAGGAATGCTGGCTTCAGCCTAACTCCTGGTAAGCCTTTCCTCGTCTGAGAGGTGCCCAGCTCTACCACCGGCTGCCTTTCAGGTGCTATAGAGGACTTGCAGCTTTGCAGTTTCTTGCTTTAACATCCTCTTTCAATCTTCAACTGTGCTCCACTGCCCCCACTCACCAGAACGGCCACTCTCTTGATCTTATCCTCTCCACTAACTGCTCACTCTCCAGATTCTGTGCCTCAACTCTTCCCCTCTCTGACCTTCATCTGATAACTTTCACACTTAAACACCCTCCTCCCCAATCCCGTCCAATCTTAACCAATACATTTAGGAATCTTCAGGCTATTGACCCTTCTATTCTGTCCTCCAATGTTTCAAATCTCTTCTCTACCACTATGTTATCCAAGTCTGTCAATGAGGCTGTCTCTTCATATAATACTATTATCTCCTCTACTCTGGATACTCTCGCTCCTCTCATTCCCCGTTCTATAAAATGTACCAAACCCCAACCTTGGCTGACCTCTAGAATCCACTACCTACGTTCCTGTGCCCGCTCTGCTGAACGGCTTTCGCTGAAATCCCGTGCCCATGCTGACTTCATACATTTCAAATTCTTTCTGACCTCCTTCCAGTCTGCTCTTTTACTTGCCAAACAGGACTATTACATCCAGTTGACTAATTCTCTTGGCTCAAACCCTCGTTGTCTCTCTCCTCAAAGTGCCTTCACCTCCAACCCCCCCCCCCCCCCCCCCCCCTTCACTTTCCCCCCAGACTCTGGCTGAGTTCTTTCATAAGGTTCACAAGATTAAACTTGAATTCTCAACCAGGTCACCTCCACCTCTCCTTCCTTTAGTCCATTCTCTCAACCATCCAACCCCTGCCTCCTTTTCTTCCTTTTCTGAAATCACTGAAGAGGAAACTACACATCTTCTTTCCTCCTCGAAACTAACTACCTGTTCCTCTGATCCTATTTCCACCCATCTACTTAACACTATCTCTCCTACTGTCATCCCGTTTATCTGTCATATCCTCAATCTTTCACTGTCCACTGCGACTGTTCCTGATGCCTTCAAACATGCCATAGTCACACCACTCCTTAAAAAACCTTCATTGGACCCTACCTGTCCTTCCAACTATCGCCCCATCTCCCTCCTTCCTTTCCTATCCAAGATACTTGAACGTGCTTGTTCACCACCGTTGCCTTGACTTTCTTTCATCTCAAGCTATTCTTGATCCACTTCAATCTGACTTTCGCCCCCTTCATTCAACTGAAACAACGCTTGCTAAAGTCTCCAATGATCTGTTCCTAACCAGATCCAAAGGTCTCTATTCTATCCTCATCCTTCTCGATCTATCTGCTGCTTTTGACACTGTTGATCACAGCCTGCGCCTTGATACACCGTCCGCACGTGGATTTCAGGGCTCTGTTCTTTCCTGGTTTTCTTCTTATCTCTCCCAGCGTACCTTTAGTGTATACTCTAGTGGATCCTCTTCTACTTCTATCCTACTGTCAGTTGGTGTACCTCAGGGATCTGTCCTGGGACCTCTTCTCTTCTCCATCTATACTTCTTCCCTTGGTACTGGTACTCTGATCTCATCCCATGGCTTTCAGTATCATCTTTACGCTGATGACTCCCAGATCTACCTCTCCACACCAGAAATCTCAGCTGAAACCCAGGCCAAAGTATCAGCCTGCCTGTCTGACATCTCTGCCTGGATGTCTCAGCGCCATCTGAAACTAAATATGACCAAGACTGAGCTTCTTATCTTTCCCCCTAAACCAACCTCTCCTCCTCCCCCATTCTCTATTTCTGTGGATAACACTCTCATCCTTCCTGTCTCATCAGCTCGTAACCTTGGGGTCCATCTTCGACTCCTCCCTCTCCTTCTCTGCACATATTCAACAGACTGCTAAAACCTGTCGTTTCTCTATCAGCAAAATTCGCCCTTTCCTTTCTGAGCACACTACCAGAACCCTCATTCACGCTCTTATCACCTCTCGCTTAGACTATTGCAACTTGCTTCTCACAGGTCTCCCACTTAGCCATCTCTCTCCTCTTCAATCTGTTCAAAATTCTGCTGCACGACTAATGTTCCGTCAGGATCGTTATGCTCATATTAGCCCTCTCCTCAAATCACTTCACTGGCTTCCTATCCGTTTCCGCATACAGTTCAAACTCCTCTTATTGACCTATAAGTTCATTCACTCTGCAGCTCCTCAGTACCTCTCCATTCTCATCTCTCGCTACATTCCTCCCCGGGAACTCCGTTCACTGGGTAAATCTCTCTCAGCTGCACCCTTCTCCTCCACCGCTAACTCCAGACTCCGTTCCTTTTATCTTGCTGCACCATATGCCTGGAATAGACTTCCTGAGCCGGTAAGTCAAGCTCCATCTCTGGCCATCTTCAAATCTAATGTAACCAGTGGAAGAAAAGTTTTTATTTATTTAGTACCTGACATCTAGGAGCTGAGAGAGGCTCTGGGACGCATGCGCAGTACTGTCAATGGAGATCTGCACTGACACTGGCAAGTTTAAAAATACTGAAAATATATTTTAAAAGGGGATTGCATGCATTTCAAGTTTAGAATTCAGATGCTGGAAACTTTTACTTATTAGCTGTAAGGTTTTTGAAGCTTGGAATTCATGCAAGAGAGTCCATTTTTGAAGGGTTCTAGTTTGGGTATTTAAGGTTCCATTGCTATGACATAAATTGTGAAGTTTGAGTCCAACACGAAGGGTTTATATATTGTTTTTATCCTAAAATACCTGATGGAATTCCTGTATGGAAATATGGTCTCAAATAGAGATTCCTGATTGGCTGCACTACTCCTGTTAGGGTTTTTTCTTGGTGACAGTTAGGGGAGAGCAACAGAAGATTTCCATGAGAGAAGGTAAAATTATGTATAATCATACCTGATAATTTTCTTTCCATTAATCATAGCTGATCAATCCATAGACTGGTGGGTTGTGTCCATCTACCAGCAGGTGGAGATAGAGAGCAAACTTTTGCCTCCCTATATGTGGTCATGTGCTGCCGGAAACTCCTCAGTATGTCGATATCAAAGCTCCATCCGCAGGACTCAGCACTTAGAGAATTACACCCACGAAGGGACACTCTGCCCAGCTCACCACCGCCGAAACGGGGGAGGGGAATCCGTCCAGCTCATCCCCGCGGAGCGGGGGAGGGACACCACACCCGCCGATGCGGGGGGATCTGGCTTATCCTGCAACCGCAACCGCGGGAGGAGCTGACTGACCCTAACACCGCCGAAGCGGGAGGGGTACAAAACTGCCCTACAGCCGCACGAAGCGGGAGGGAGTGCCGGCAGAATTTTAAGTCTCAATCCAGCCCCGTAAAACGGAGGGGAGAGGAATGCAGCAGCTCACTGTAACACAAACTCGTCTTAACTCTTGAAGAATCCAAGTGAAAAAACTTGAACACGAAGTCTTTCTGAAGTAACTGAAGACTAAACTTGAACCTGAAATGCAACCAGAATAAAAACAATACAGATATCTGGGAGGGGCTATGGATTGATCAGCTATGATTAATGGAAAGAAAATTATCAGGTATGATTATACATAATTTTACCTTCCATATCATCAAGCTGATCAATCCATAGACTGGTGGGATGTACCGAAGCAGTACTCACCCAGGGCGGGACATAG